>NC_143389.1:51491018-52142836 GCF_980474605.1 Leiobunum rupestre
AGGGGCTCCAAAGTTCGGTGGAAAAATGTGTGTAAAGTCAGTGTTTTTTTTTAGATTCACACACATCGGTGCCGACCCTAGGCCTTAGACACCTGCACACACACAATAACTGAGTAATCAGGGTGAGATATGTGTAACGGCCACGCCAACGGGGGGATACGTGGGGACAGGGGTGGGGACACCCGTGGCGGAAGTATCCCGACCACCCGTTGGGGGATTGGTGATCGGCCTCACATGGCCTTCCACAAACTCTGCCTCCCAGACGCTTGGGATTACAGGAGTGAGCCACTACTCCCGGCTGTGTAAAGTCAGTAAAGTGCGAAATTTACGGTTGACTCTACCCGCCTTTGCCAAGGCCGAGTGAGGGGTTGGGGGGAAGGAAAAGCATGCTCAATTTTCTTTTTTTTTGCCACCGAACTTTGGAGCCCCTTTAATACCACCAGTTTGTGTACGTCCTAGCTGCTTAACCATATCGCCTTGATGGTGGTGGTAAGTACACTCCGAACGTAAGCCCGCGAAACGTCGATTTATCATCAACAGGCTCAATCTAAGGGCCCGGTGAAGTTGTATTTTTCAGAAAATTTCAAGTAATTTGAAACGCGCAACCCCGGAAATGTTTTGTGGATCGAGCTAAAGAGAAGTAACTTTCTCCCAGTACAAAATCGGCCCTTCATAGGCGCTTAAAGGGGCTCCAAAGTTCGGTGGCAAAATGTGTGTAAAGTCAGTAAAGTGCGAAATTTAGGGTTGACTCTGCCCGCCTCTGCCAAGACCGAGTGAGGGGTTGGGGGGAATGAAAAGCATGCTCAATTTTATTTTATTTTTACCACCGAACTTTGGAGCCCCTTTAAATAAAACATCTTAAAGTAAATCGCCAAGAAGTAATATTTCCGAGAGACAGGACCTGCAAGTCACTGTTTATATAGTGTAAAATGATGAAGAAATTTCAGCTTTACAGCAGCAACAAGCGTTCCCTTTTAACCAGGTAGCTTTTTAGATATATTAAGGCTTGGCAAAAACACGACGTTCTGTTTACAGGTGAAAAGTTACCATTATTTCAACAAGCACTATATAAACAATAATTTTCGGGTCCTGACTCTCGGAAATATTACTTCTTGGCGATTTTCTTGGAGGATGATTTAATTAAGCGCCTATTTGTACGGCAGTGGCGTAGCAAGAAATTCGTCAAGGGGGGGTCGCTGTATGTGAATGTTAAGAGGGGGGTCGAGAAGAGGGTGAAAATTTAGTACAGTCAAAGGTAGGCCGAAGGGGGGTATGGACCCGGAAATCCCCCCTTGTCTGCGCCACTGTTGTACGGAGTTACTGTGCAAAACAGCGTTTGGTGAAATTGGGTTCATTTAAAATTTGCTAGACTTAGAAACCTAAAACGTTCGGATAATGTGTTTAAAGAATTTATCCATGGGCCTAAAAATCACTTTCCCTATTCAAGGTTTTGTAAAATACATTTGAAGTTGCCGTATCCCATTTTTAAGCTCGGCTTACAGATGTTTTTCCCCATTGTCAACCCCCTCGGTGGTGAAAGTTTCGTTGCGGGTCTCTCCCGGTTGTTTTATCTCTATTTCCTCCATACTCTTTGATCCCACCCTAGCTAGTTTACTTCCTACAACTTTCAACTAATTTCTTGCATTCTACATTTGTTTGACTTCGAGAATGCATATCGGTAGATAGTTTAAAGGGATTTTCAAGGGAGAGCTGTGGGTGTGGGGGGGTGGGGATTGAAGTCCGTTTAAAATACTTCATTCCGTCACCTTTCGTCCAATTTTAAAAGTTACACTCTAATTAGAATAAAATAAACATTGAATTTATTCAACACCCTATAAGATCCCCTATGCAAATATTAGTCTTTTCCTATATGCTTCGAGGTTAGGAAATATAGCGCCATCTGCCTTAATATGGGAGGCATCCTCACGCATGCCATACCGAATACAGGAGTCGGTGGGGCTCAGCCGAAAACGATGTAGCAAAGCCTTGGTAGAAAGTCTGCCGCAATCGAGCCTCGCTAGCAGGGTGTCATCCCGCCGCGTAAGATTAACGCGCATAATAGCACGAGATACAGGACTGAGCTTCGCATCGCGAAGAGGCCAGGGACCCGCGAGAGAGAGCCAGTGCCGTGTCCATTCCGAGGTAATAACCCGTCCACATGCACTCTTTAACTCCGCTAGAGTAGAGGGAAGGAGGAAGTCAATCCGCCCAGGGCGCGGGATTTTAGTATTCCCTGCAAGACTGTCCGCCAATTCGTTTCACGGTATTCCCACATGTGCCACACACCACAACAGAGTTATGGAACTAGAGTACTCGTCGCAGAGGGCATGAATTAGTTGAAGCACTGGATCAGCAGCACGCAAAAAAAGTAGAGTAAGGGCGCTTTTTGAATCCGAGCAGATTACTAGAGGCCCGTGGAGATGAGACAACGCGTAAGAAAGAGCCATTTGGATAGCGAACAACTCAATCCTATTGATGGGGTGCCCGGAATCCAAGAACGATTTCGCACCGACTTTCAGAGCAGGAATCGCGAAAGCCGCACCTGCCACTTCCGAGTCCGGCGCGAGTTAGCCGTCAGTGTGTCGTAAGGTTCGAGAGTCGCGAAGAAAATCTGGCGGAGTGCGTCCGAACTATGATCCTCTTTGGGAGCTGTGAGCCACCGCGGCACAATCGTCGCTGTTGGAGGTTCTCATGGTGGGGTTGACTTGAGGGGAATGTGCCGCCTGGTGGAGTGGAATAGCCAGGTTAGATTGTGAACCCGAGCCAATCGCCACGCCTGGAGAAGAAAGGGGAGCCTGCCCAGAGAAAAGTGGTGCTCCAAGATCTCATGAGAGCTGGATAGAAATCCGGATTATCAACAGCACCGCACGGAGCCAAAGTAAGTAAGTTTAAGAGGTATCTCCTAGAACTCAGCGGTTGAATAGCTGCCTCGGCTTCCATCAACCTGATAGGCGTAGATGACGGAATTCCCAAAATAACTCGAAGAGCCGCATTTTGGGTTTTATCCAACTTGGTGAGCAGGGTTGCCGACGCTGACGCATAGAGAGGGCTGGAATAGTCCAATCGAGAGCGGGTTAGGTGGGTGTATAGAAGCTGTAGAACGCCACGCCCCCCCCCCCCCCCCAAGTAGTCGCTGAGACTACCCGCAAGAGGTTTAAACGCATCATCGAAGATGAAATGAGGGACTCGATAAGTGATTTCCATAAAAGGCCATCATCAATTACTACTCCTAAGTACGTGTAGGAGGGCACGTGTGTCAGGAGGGTGCTTTTTAGGTTGAGAGTGAGACCTAGTGGGATCTGTTTCGCTTTGGAGATGGCTATGTACTGGAATTTGAGTGGCTGGAAGTTGAGGCCCCATGTGACTCCGTAGGCTGAAATATTATCCAGAGTGATTTGCATAGTCGTACAGAATGCGAAGACTCCGACCACTAATCCAGTTGCGATATCATCTGCGTGCACCCCTTGTCAAATCGCTCTAGGACAAAGCCGGGAGATCCCGTCCAGCATGACGCTAAAGAGTATTGGACTGATAGAGCTTCCCTGGGGAACGCCTCTCGTAACAGTAAAAGGCATTGATAACTCACCATTAACTCTAGCTTGGCTTTAGACGTCCGGTTCTCCAGGAAACTTGCCACTCAACGGAGGAGATTGCCCTCGAGGCCGTAGCTTTGGAGTTTATATAGAAGCGATTTGTGAAAGACGCTACCGAAAGCGTTCTTAAGGTCTACGAAAACTGCAAGAAAATACTGACCTGTGGCCTTGCCGTATTGGGTCGCCGTAACACGCCTGATTGCGTTGTCTGTTTGTCGACGGCCCTTCCGGAAGCCGGATTGTTCTTGTGGAAGAACGTGGTTAGTCTCCAAGAACCAAACCAGCCGGGCAAGAACCAGTTTTTCTTATATCTTCCCAAGGTTCGGAAGCAGAGAGATATTTCTGTAAGAGGTCGCATCGGTGGGAGACTTTCCCGGTTTCAAGATTGGGTGCAAGATGGCTTGTTTCCACCTCGTGGGCATGATTCCCGCTTCCCAAAAATCGTTGTAGAGAGTCAGGAGTGCCCTACGGAACGCAGGAGTGGTGTTTTTGATTATTAAATTCGACACGTTGTCTACTCCCAGAGAAGTGTTATGTAATCCTGAGATGACGCAAAACGGAGCGTTGTAACGGGTTGGGCGTGTCGCCAAAAGTAGTTCTGGAACATAAACCTGATCCGGCCTAAGGACCGGTTCGGGATGGGATATCGGCGCCGGCTGAAATAGCCAGACAATCCGCAACCTTCTGCTGATCCGTGATTACTTCATCTTCGTTTTTTTATGTTAAACGTTTTCTGAGACTACTGCCAGTCTTGAACCACCTGACATGGGACCAGACTTGAGTCAGCGGTGTATGCGCATGAAGCTTGTCGCAGTAGGCCCTCCAGCTGTTTCGTTTCGTCTCCGGGACAGCCTTTTGTAAAGGGCCCTTTCCTTCTTGTAGGCGACCAGGTCCAGCAACAGACCCGTTGGACTGCCTTGGCTTTGTCTGAGCAGTGGTTGTCCCACCACGGAGGCTGCCTAGGAGTCAACCCTCCACTTCCCTTTGAGATAGGGATGTACTATTTTGAATTTTAGCTTCCTTTGTCATTAATAGATGGCACCACGCTCTCCAATGAAAACGCATTTAAAAAAATCGGATAGATTCATGGCCATCTCTAGACTCTAATAACTGAGGGCTTTTCATAATACAGGTGACAATGATAGAGTTGCTATTATACACGGTTTTAAACTGTTATCAGTATTTATCGAGGGGCTAACCACTTCCTAAAATTGTGTACACCGATTACAGGCATATGAAACTGAATACAGCCTTTGGCAATGTGAATTCTGTAATTAGTTACGTAATCACTTTAGTACAGTCAAAGCTACAAGTTGGTACACCTATTACAGGGAGTTATCAGCCCCTCGGTATTTATCTGAGAATAAAATCTTTTTTATGTACTTTAGCGATTACTGGTACAAATTAGATTAAATTAATATTGTTTCCAATATAATTATGTGTGCAAATTAGTTTTATCAAGAACTTATATATGTATATACATATATATTGGTTTTATCAAGTCGTAACACTAATTGGCGCAAAGGTTGGACTATTCTGCTACAATTATTTCTAGCCAAATTTTTCCAAAGGAATTTAGTTATTAATTTTTAAATTTTAAACCCAATTGTCTCAAAGGTTTGGGAAGGGAAACTTAAAAATTTATTAAATGGAAAAATTGTAATGTTTACTAATAAACGTTGAAAAAAAATATTTATCTACACGCGTCTCTCGGAATAAATCGCGTGTTAACATGCTCCAAAATGGCTTTTTCTAACACTTAAACTATTGTTTGAAATAACTTGTGACTGTGAATTTTTTCCCCGCGTTCTAAATGGCTAATATCTATCGAATGACACCAACGAAAGCCCTGTGCTCTTTCTAGGAAAGTAACTTCACAGCTAAGAGTCGCAGCTAAAAACCTTTGGTGCTGCGTCACTCTCCATTATTTCCTTATTACAAAAATGTAAATATTATTTGTAACGGACCATTTTTTAATTTTTGCCAAAATTTAGGCTCTTTGAAACATTGTGGCTGGTTAAGCTTTTCCGAGCTCTAAATAGTAGGGTTAATCGCATAATTCTTATTCGCGAGAATCGCGACCAAAACGAGTCTAGGGGGTTGAAGCTTCTCGGAGGTTGCGCCTATGATTTAGCGTCTGCTACAGACCAATTAAAAAGTCATAAGAACGTTTTTTCTTAAATAAACTTATCAAAAGTGGGGTGGCGGAGTGGTTAGCACTTTCGCCTCGCAGCAAGAGGAGCCGGGTTCGATCCCAACTTGTGGCCCTAGGTGAAAACTCGGAACAACTCCTTCTGCGTTGAGTATGCAAGTTCTCTCCCCACTGGTTTAAGGGGTTTTCCCCCGAGATCTTCGGTTTCCCCTTCCATAAAAACTTGTTGAGGTTAACGGTAATAGTTAGTGTAGGGAGCTGTTGGTTCGCGCGGCTTGCAGGGCTTGCCAGCACTCTCCTACACATTGTAACCCGGCCACCTGAATTAAAAAGGCTTTAAAAGTCGCTCGATGACTTAGGCCTAGGGTGGTGCCTTGGGTATTAGCCTAGCTGATTATTATTATTATTATAAATAAAAGCAAACGATGCAAAAAAATTATAATAAAATGCAAGTATCACTATTTATATAGTCAAATTTACGAATAACGATGACGAAAATCTAAGAGCGTCTGCTTTAGCTGCTACCTATCTAGGTTTCATTTGGTCGTTCGTTCGAGCTTTTGCCTCAACCATTGAGTTGGGAATAAATAGAGATACAACTAAATCTGGCTGGACCAATTTCTTTCAATAAGGAAACTCTATCAACTTTATCGTTCTACCGTGGCGGGATCTGTCTCTGGTGGTGGCCACTATATGGCAATTGAATTTTTGCGCGAATCTGACGCGAAATTAAAATGTATGATTTCTCGTAACAAACAAACCTTTGAAGTTGTTTAAAAATAATTTTATTCTGTCAACACCATCCTTTTTAACACAAGTTACGGTGAGTTAGCTAATAATTATTTATTTTTAGCCATATAACTTTACAAAATATAGATGGCGCTACCGCCTAATTATAAAGATGAATTTCTTCTCAGAAATCGTAATTGTAATTCTAGCAGTATTATTCCCAATTCAATGGCCTCAACACTCTGAAAAGCAACACGCCGCGGACGGTGTGGGCGCTATCTCTTATAACAAGCACTATATAAACAGTGACTTGCACGTCCTGGCTCTCGGAAATATTACTTCTTGGCGATTTCCTGGGAAGATGATTTATTGAAGCGTCTATTCTGGCGTTTGGGGAGTGTAATTTTTTCGGTTTGTCACGAGGAAGCAGCAAATCTACCATTGGAAACAGGGGGTTAGGGACAAGAGAGAGAATGGCGAGTTTTTGAGTTATTTTTTCGGGGAAACCACGGAAATTCTCGCATGGGGTGTTTGGGACGAGAAAGAGTTTTTGTCCACGTAATATTTTGGGGTTAAGTCTCATTGAGTTTCATTTTAACATTTACCTATTTTTCTAAAGTACAATACCACGAATAACTTTATATGATTAATTAATGCGTCTCGAAACACACAACTAGCTGAGCAATGCTAGCTGAGGGCCCACCCGTAGGGCGAGCTTCTCGGCTAGTTTATTAATAAAAAAAAATTCAACTTATCATAAGCAAAAGTATACCTATTATTTTCATAGGTGAGCAGCTGCTGGACTACTACGAAATATAGAAAACGAGCTGTAATTATCTTACGTATAGTACGTGGTATAAACAACATATTTTATGAAATGCACTAGCTAGGTAATTTATATTTCCTTGCATAACATAAGAGATTACAAAAGATGCTAAGCCAGATGACACTAAAAGTGTTTTAGAAACCGAAATCTAAGTCTAAACCTTCCTAACTTTATTGATTCTGACAGCATGCACTAAGAAAATTATAAATAAATGGTTTATTTACCTTTCAAAACGTAGATCCCTAAATTGGCAGCTTGCTCTAATAAGTAGTTACTTCTTATGTTATGCGAGTTGTTGAACTCTGGTGTTAGGGGAAATGACAAAGACCCCGATGAATCAATAAAGCTTTATCATAATTATTATTTATAAGGGGGCCTACATTATATATAAAAAAGGCGGGGGGGGGGGGGGCAGAATAACGTGTAAAAGGTTGGGGTATATTGCTGGAAGCCTTCACACCATGCACACAGGAGTGGGACTCATTCACTACAAAACCATCAAGTAATACAAAAGGGACAAACAAACTAAGAACGGTAAAAAAAAGCACAAAATACATAACGTCCGAAAAGAGTTATAGTCAAGCTTGAATGGTTTTACGTAAAATGTCACAGGTGGCCGCAACGACGTTTAAGAATCCGGCGTGTACCGCATTGAGGACGCCTGCTAGATTGGCCGGCAAAGCCCAAGACGTAAGCGTCCGAAGGAGAAAAGCCCGAGCCGTCCGTCGCGCTGGGCAAGCGAATAAGGCGTGGGAGGCGTTATCCACTGCGGCTCCACACCGAGTGCAGGAGGCCGTGGGACTTAGATTAAAGCGATGGAGAACAGCCCTAGTGGGAAGTCTGCCACAGCCGAAGCGCGAGTAGCGTGTCATCCCACCGCGTTAAAGTTATCCGCATAATGGCTTGAGAGCCAGGAAAAGGATTCGCGTCCAGAATGTTGTATATGAATGTAATGATAATTCCCCTCGCTAGAGGGCAGAACGAGATGTACATAAAAAGAGACTAAGCAGTCTCAAGATCAGAGAGAAGTTTAAAAAAGTATTAAAAAATAATGCTAAAGTTATATTCGAGTTTTAATGAAGTCTAAGTAAATACAACATGGTGACAACTCTATTCGAATCCATTCCTCTCTAAGATTTACCAAATTACTTTCCACTCAGTTACAAAAGTTCCCCTTCTCTGCTAAGCCTTGTTTCCCACCAAATTCGGCGTCTTTAAAGATGACACAATCAACTCACTCGACTACGGCCAGTATCAAGTGTCTTGACAATTTTAATCCCGGATCAGACCCTGCCACAGCATGGGAAGACTACAAAGAAAGCTTTACCATTTATGCCACAGCTATGAAACTCACTAAGGATCCCGTCCCTATTCAAGTAGCTCATTTTCTCCATGCTCTTGGCTCTAATGGACGAAAAATCTACAAAACTTTGGGTATTACTGAGACCGGTGATAATCTTACACTCAAAGTAATCTTTGATGCTTTTGACAAATATTATGCACCACAGAAAAACCTCCTCTACTTGCGTTACGTTTTCTTCAACACACGCCAATCTGAAACTCAACGATTCAATGATTTTCTCCTCGATCTCCGTACGAAAGATCAAGAGTGTGCTCTTGATACCCTATCTGACTCCTTGCTATGTCTAATGATAGTTTGTGGCATACGTAATGAAAAACTACGAAAAACGTTACTCGCCACACCAACCTGACGTTGGATACAGCCAGTCTTCTCAGCCAGTCTGACGAGCTAGCCAAAACACACGCATCGTTAATGGAATCTCCGGGTATCAGTCAACCAGCAGTCACAAGCCATATCGATGCCCTTCAACATAAATACAATAACCGACATAGTTCTTACATACAACCACCCCAACGATTTAATCGTGAGTCGAGTCACCAATCCTCCCACCGTTTCTCTACCCCACATCGCACACAACCACGTAATGACTATCAACAACCAACTTTCCCTCGACAACAACAGCATACAAATTACAACACTGCACGTCCTCCTCAATCTTCTTCACGTCACTTGCCCATCCACGCCCAAGCACACTTTCGATCACTTATGTGCAATAACTGTGGTAAATCACATCAACGTAATGAATGTCCAGTGAAGAGATTTTCCTGTCTTCGTTGCGGATCTCTAGGTCACTGGGCCAGTAAATGTGAGGCATTTGCTCTTGACACAGACACCCTGCTACCTTATGAAAGGCCAGATGCCTATTCTTCTTGCGATGCACCTTCCTACTTTATACCTACTCCATCACACCCCGACTCATTATCGGATGACTTCGATGATTTCTCACTATACGGCCTCACACTTGACATCCACAATGTCACAACCTACAATTCTCAACAATATACGGCCAAGCCTACCACAAACATGGTTGATGATTTGTACATCTACAACCAAGTTGTAACTCTGAACATGCTACCGATAGAGCTATATCAATCTTTTCCGTTACAACCGCCCCTACACCAACCTTCTCACAGAGTAATGGCCTATGCAGGTCATACCGTACCGGTTGTGGGCGTAGTCACCCTTCCATGTGCCTCTAATTCTTGACGAGCTTACTGCGATTTTTATATTACTACAGCTTCTAGTCAGCCCATTCTTGGTGCCAAAGACTCTATAAAATTTGGTTATATTCAACGCATTGAAAACCCACTATTTACAAACCAAAATCTCTCAACCGATTCCTTACTGACACCCGCGACGGTCCCAAAACATCTCTCGGACCAGCTAAATCTCTCCCTTGTTTCACCCTCTGACATAATCGAGCAATTCAATTCACTTTTCGACGCTATTGGTTCTTTACCTGGTGAACATGACATAAAACTACACAAAAGTGCTATACCGTGTATATCGGATGACATGCTGCTACCATCACCTGACATTACATCTCACAAGCATGACCTCGTAAAATTTCTTAACACAGCTAAAGATCACTCACTAACCTTCTCCAAACAAAAAATGCAACTTGCGGTTGACAAAATCAAATCTCGCCAATGAACTGACACCCGCTGGAGTGCAAATTGACTCCGCCAAAATTGACGCTATCACCTCAATGTCCCCCCCAACCGACGTCAAAAGTCTACAACGTTTTTTAGGAATGATTAACTATCTAGTACGTTTTATTCCCGATGCTGCCACTCATACCTCACCCTTGCGTAATCTACTTAAAAAAGGAACTGAATTCACCTAGGATGACAACTACAATGAACACTTTAACCACCTTAAAAACTGTCTTACCACCGCACCTGTTCTTGCTTCCTTTCGCCCAGATCGACCTATCGTGCTGTCAGCTGATGCCAGTCCCACAGGTGCCGGAGCTGTTCTTCTGCAAGATGATCATCCAGTGGAGTATTCCTCCATCTCATTCAACACGACGCAGTGCCGCTATGCACACATCGAAAAGGAACTCTTAGCAATAGTGTATGCCTGTGAACACTTCAACTATTATCTCGTTGCCACTAAAGTCACGATTCACACGGACCACAAGCCGCTTCTAGCCATAGTGCACAAGCCTCTTCACCTACACTCTCCTCGCCTTCAGCGATTAGTTCTTCGACTGTCAAGATAAGATATACGTTTAGTATATGTTCCAGGAAAAAGTCTATTTATAGCGGACGCACTCTCCCGCTCCCCACGACCACAAACTTCATTTGACACCTCTGACTTGGATGGACCCTGCACAGCAGTGCATACACTCACTTCCTTATCTGACGCTAAATATACCGCATTCACGAAAGCTTTTTCTGACGACTCTGACATGGTTCAACTCAAAACGTACATACAAGAGGATTGGCCATCATCTAAAAAGTCCATCCCTCAAAGTTTACATCAATACTGCCAATACAGAGATGAATTGCATCTCTCTGAAGATTTGATCTATCGTGGCACCACCCTACTGGTACCTCCTACCCTGCGCAAAGAAGTCCTTACCCAACTTCATTCTACGCATCAAGGTATCACACCTTGTATCGCCAAGGCAAAACTACATGTATTCTGGCCAAACATGGTACAAGACATAACCAATCATATCCGTACATACTCAATCTGCCAAGCTCGTGCAACTTCAAACTCTTCCCAACCTCTTCAACCTCATCCAATTCCTAATCTACCTTGGCAAGTGATTGGGACGGATCTCTTTCATGTGGATAGCCGAAACCTGATATTGGTAGTGGACTACTACTCTAAGTTTGTTGAAGCACAGGAACTTACCAACACAACAGCGGATTCAGTAATGGCCTTCATGGCTCCCCACTTTGCACGTCATGGTGCACCGTCCACTCTGATTTCAGACAATGAACCCCCCTTTAATTCAAATAAGTTCCATAGCTTCCTTGAAGAATGGGGCGTCACGGAACGCACCGTTCAAACCATAAAAAACGCTCTAATTAAAGCCAAAGAATCAGGTAAAGGACTGAGTTATGTCCTTCTGGAGTATTGGAGAACCCCGCATTCAGGCCTTTCTAGTCCCGCCGAGTTGCTAATGGGTCGTCGCCTGCGAACTCCACTTACTACCACTCAAGATACCTTGAACCCTCACTTTCCTACTACGGACATTAAACTTCAACTACAACACAAGCAAAACCTAATGAAACAAAACTATGACTCTTTTTCCCATGTCAAGCCATTGTCTCCACTGAAACTAGGACAATCTATTCTGTATCAAATTGCTAACCGCTCATGGCTTCCCGCGGTTGTCACTGCCATCGGTTTTGAACCACACTCCTACATCATAGAAGATGCCCAAGGTAAACGTTACCGTCGCAATCGCACTGCTCTTCGCCCTAATCTTACTCCACCCATCCGTTCCCGAACTTTTTATCCTTCTAAACCACTCACGACTACGTCACAACCCATAACATCTACACAATACCCAAACGTTGACCCCCAATATCTTACTATCATGCGCACCTCATCAACGCCACCTACATCCTCACCTCTCCAGACGATTCCTTCATCATCCAGTGGTTCATCCAAGCCAGCCTCTTTTCGCCAACCACCACTTCCCGCACCTACGAACACGCTACAGCACAAACGTCTCCACTCGAAATTCCAGCAATCACATACCAATCTTGCTACTACCAGAAATCAACAATCTCTACAGGTCCACAACCGCCCCCAAGCTACAACATCACTCTCACCGTCACTACAAAGACCACCCGCACCTTCTCCACAAGATGACCCCATAGTTCCTGGCAATTGCCCTCACCCGTTGATAACATCCAATCCGGTCGCGCTTCGCGCTGATACCACCCCTGCTCCTCCACATTCAACTTCTCACTATGGTCGCCCAATTCGACCAAACCATCGCTATGAACATTAAAAACTTTCTATTGTTCTTCTCAAAAAAAAAGAAAAGAGTTGTTGTATATGAATGTAATGATAATTCCCCTCGCTAGAGGGCAGAACGAGATGTACATAAAAAAGAGACTAAGCAGTCTCAAGATCAGAGAGAAGTTTAAAAAAGTATTAAAGAATAATGCTAAAGTTATGTTATGTACGTTGTTTGTCATTGACAATAACGACTAATTAGATAGATAATAAAAACTAATTTATTTACACTATTCATAATTATTATACAATCGTCATACTGTATCGCACGGTGCCCAAATACCGAATGTCCTAATCTTCCGTTCACCTCACCTTCAGACCTCCTAACCTATGCATGCGCCCTCTATCTCTAATTACGTCATCCCTATATTTACATATACAACATCACTCTCCCTTTAAGATAAAAGCTAGAGTCTTTTAGAAATCGTCACTTAATGTTCAATTATTTACAAGGAAAGTCTTTTCACTGGTTTGCGCTGTCTAACTGATCTTCTCACTGCAGTTCTGGGATTATTTGAAGTTGGTGATTTAATAAAGTCTTTCCAAACAATTATTTTTGACTGGGGACAGCGTACTTTTGATTCGTTAACATCAGCGTTAGCAAGACTGGTAGTTTGAGAGGCTGCTGGAACTGGTTGATCTGGATTGACACTACATGGTGGTTGAGAATGGTCGAGTGGAACTAGTTGTTGACTCGTCTCTATTATTGACTCTTGAAGATTCTGGTGCGTGTTGACTGGATGTTCCTGCTGTAGTTGAGTTGACTTTTTATGACTCTGGTCGTAATTTTGACAAGATGATTCTGTTCGAGTTTGCTGCTTGCTGCTCATCAAGGTTGTGGAATTTATAGGTTCTATAGCTGGTACTCTAATTACACTCTGAATTTCAGGCTGACTATTTCTATTCTGCACTGGTGGTATTTGATGTGCAATTGTAGTCACGGCTGACCTGTATCCCTGATTTTGGTTTACCTTCATACTTTGATTAATATTGAATCGACCGGGTTCTCTTTCCTCTGTTGGTATGTTCTTTTCATACATGTTTGGATTTTCCTCCCTGCGCCGTAATTGGTTTTGATGTTTTCTCAGAATTCCTCTATCACTTGCAACTTCGTACATCATATTGCCTAATCGCTTTTTGATGACTCCTGCTATCCAACTCTCCCCTTTTCCAAAGTTTTTAGCAAAAACGTTTTGTTCTGTTTGGAAACTTCTATTGTCTTGTTGCGTTGTGATTTTGGTGTTGAGATTTTTAGGGTGAAAAATATCAAGTCTAGTCTTGATTGGTCTTCCAAAAAACATTTCAGCCGGTGATTTTCCTTGAGCTTGAGGCGTTCTCCGGTAGTTGATTAAGAATCTTGCTATTCTGGTCTCTAAGGAACCCTCTGGATATTTTTGAAGTCCATCGTATATGGTTTCGAGTGTTGCATTTGTAGTTCCATTTAGCTTTTTAAGTCCGGTTTTAACCGTTCTCACCACTCTTTCTGCCTGCCCATTGGAAGCGGGATGATGACGCGCTATGGTAACATGCTTTACTCCATTATTCTTCATGAACGTTTGAAAATCACCACTCGTGAAACAGGTTGCATTATCGCTTACTAATGTATCCATCAGACCATAACGTGCCATGTTCTGTCTTAGGAATGCTATAACGACGGATGAACTAGTATTGCTTGTTACGCCTATCTCCATCCATTTTGACATTGAGTCTACAAGGATTAGAAGATATTTTCCGTAAACAGGACCAGCAAAATCAATATGCGTTCTGATCCATGGTTGTTGCTCTTTTGGCCAACTTGAATATTGTACTTTAGGCATAGGCGCATATTGTTGACAAATGTGACATGTCTTGATTCTACTTTCAATACTAGCATTGAGTTCAGGCCACCATACTTTGCTACGGGCCAATTGTTTGGTTTGAACAATGCCCTGGTGTGAGCTATGCAACTCCCGGAGAACCTCCTCTTGACAGCTTCGTGGAATTACCACTTTGCTACTGGCCATAAGGATTCCTTGATGAATTGCAAAGTCAAATTTTCTTCTTAAGTATGGCTTGAGTTCAAGTTGTACTTTCTTGGGCCATCCGTTCTGCATATATTTAAAAACTTGTTGTAAGACTATGTCTTTTTCTGTCTCTCTTGCGAGTATCTCTGCGTTCAATGGTGCCATATTCAGCTCAGCAATACTGTGTACATATTCACTTGGGACTGGTACAGGTTTATCTTCCGTCTTCAATGGTAACCTGCTTAACCCATCTGCATTGGAATGTTGTGCTCCCTTTTTGTATTGTATTTCATAGCTATAACCACCCAACAACAATGCCCAACGTTGCAGTCGTCCAGCTGCAGTCTGAGGAATGGGTTTTGATGATGAAAAGATGGTTACCAACGGCTTATGATCCGTAATTAGCACAAATTTTCGTCCAAGTAAATAGTCTTTGAATTTTACCACTCCAAAAATGATGGCGAGAGCTTCTTTCTCGATCTGAGAATAATTTTTCTCAGCCGATATTAACGTCCTACTTGCATAAGCGATTGGTTTTTCTTGACCATTAACAATATGAGACAATACCGCTCCAACTCCCTTTGGTGATGCGTCACATGCGAGATAAAGTTGTAACTCTGGATTATAGTGTACCAGCAATGTTGATGCTGTTAAAGCGGATTTAGCGTCTTTGAATGCTTTTTCTTGAGCTTCACCCCATTGCCACTTCGCGTCTTTACATAGAAGTTGGTATAATGGTGCCAGTAATTGTGCACAATTAGGGATGAACTTGCCGTAATAGTTAACTAACCCCAAAAATGCTCTTAGGTCTTCTATATTTTCTGGTTGAGGAGCCTCATCAACTGCTTTGGTTTTCGAGACTTGTGGATGCAATCCATTTTCATCCAAATGGTATCCGAGGAAGTCCAAGGATGGTTGTAAAAAAGCGCATTTCTCCATACGGAGCTTAATACCTGCTTCTTTAAATCTCTTCAATACGGCTTGCAATTGTTTTAATACCTTGTAGAATAGTCTCCATACAACGTTGGAATATTGCCGAAGCTGATGACACACCATATGGTAGACGGTTATTTCGATAAAGTCCTTTTGATGTGTTTATCACCAACAGCTCCTTTGATTCATCGTCCAATTCCAATTGTGAATAGGCTTCCTTCATGTCTAGCCTGGTAAAGATTTTACACCCAGCCATGTTGGCGAAAATATCCTCAGCTTTGGGAATAGGATACTTCTCTACCTCGATGGCTTTATTGGCTGTAAGGGAAAATCTCCGCATAAACGTACTTGTCCATTTGGCTTTATAACCGTGACAATCGGTGCTGCAAATTGTGAATGGGGTATGCTGGAAATGATTCCTTCCTGTTCCAATCTATCGATTTCCAGTTCCACTTTTTCTTTAGTGGCATATGGTAAGCTCCGTGCCTTCATAAAAGTTGGTTGACAGTCTGGTTTTCGATATAGATGAACTTTGAAACTTTTTAATTTGCCAATTCCTGGAGAAAATACTTCTGCATACTGTCTTAACATTTCTTCCACCGTTGAGTCATTGTTTCGTATATGCGATATTTTAGATGGTATGATTTGTAATTCGGAATATATCCACAGTCTTCCACACAATGTTGGTCGTTGGCCTTTACATACTATTAGAGGTAGCTTGGCTTTACGTCCTTTAAATTCCACGTTGACCATGACTTGTCCAATAATCTTTACATCATGTCCGGAATATGATGTCAAAGAAATGTGACATGGTTTAATTTCCTCTGTGTTAGGAATCTTCTTAAATTCGGTTTGTGATATAAGTGTGAATCCAGCTCCGGTATCGACTTCCATCGTCACAGCAATACCATTAACAGTAAGGTGTTCAAAAATAGGCCCCAGGTACTGGTATATTTTCTTCACGTTTCACAATATTAACTCGACTTTTAGTCTCTTGTGTACTCCGTATATGGTACAACATATACTCTGACACGTCGTATTCTTGTAAATGATAAGTTCTACTATTTCCACGACCTCTATTATTGGTGACTGTCTTGCCAAAACAAGCTCTTTCCAAATGCCCTATTTTCTGACATTTACGACATTTGGATTGGAGATATGGGCATGATTTAGAATTGTGATCTGTTCTTTCACATCGGATACATTTGGTGTTCCCAGACTGATGGTGCATACGCTCATTGCCATTTCTGTGTGTGTTTTCCCTCCACGATGGTATGAGCTTCCTCTATGTCGTCGCTTATTCGTATTATATATGGCGTTGACATCTCTAGTAGCTCCCCCGTTGGATTGACCATTAGATATCTTCAAGGTAAGTGCATCTCTCGAGGCAGTTTCCACAGCTTGAGCAATACTCATGGCTTTGGCTAGTGTTAATGAGTCTTCTTCTAAGAGTCGTACTTGCGCTCGCTCATCTTCAATTCCTGATACTATCATATCCCTGATCATGTTATCCAACTCCGCTCCATAGTTGCAATGCTCCGCAAGTTTTCTTAGTCCGGCAACGTAGACTGCTAATGTTTCATTGCTTTGTCTCATCCTATTACGGAACTTGAATCTTTGAGCTGCTTCAGTAGGGATTGGATTAAAACGATCTTTCAATAGCTTTACTAGATCTTGAAAGGATTGATTTGCCGGCTTATCTGGTAATAACAGATTTCTCAGGACTCCATAAGTTTCTGCTCCAATGCTGGATAATAATATTGCCTTCTGTTTATTGATATCTATGATATCGTTAGCTGCAAAAAATTGTTCCATTCTTTCGGAGTATGCGACCCATGATTCGGTATTGGCATCGAACCGATCTAAGTGACCATATGTAGGCATCTTGAGTGGTTAGGCTTACGAAGAGCTGTTCCTTTTTTTGTTTTTCAAAATGGCGTCGCCAAGGCCCGATTCCTGTACGTCGTTGTGCGTCGTACGTAGTCTTTATCCTTCTTTATCTTTATCCCCGTCGCCAGTTGTTATGTACGTTGTTTGTCATTGACAATAACGACTAATTAGATAGATAATAAAAACTAATTTATTTACACTATTCATAATTATTATACAATCGTCATACTGTATCGCACGGTGCCCAAATACCGAATGTCCTAATCTTCCGTTCACCTCACCTTCAGACCTCCTAACCTATGCATGCGCCCTCTATCTCTAATTGCGTCATCCCTATATTTACATATACAACAAGTTATATTAGAGTTTTAATGAAGTCTAAGTAAATACAACACAGAAGAGGTCATTGTGTCCTAGTTACTGACCCCCTGTCACAATATGACATAGTGATATTTTTGTGATACTGATGTAATGCCCTCTAGGAGGGGACAGGGCCATTAAGTAAATGGACTAGGAGAATAAAGTAGCTTCAATCTTAGCTCTCTTATATATTTAATGGTTAAATCATATAGTACAATATAAAAAACTTGACATGGTGTCAGAAGTGCTGTCAAGATATTCGCACTGACCGACTAACGTAATTATTTCGGAATCAAACAATATATTTTCCACAAGTACGACATAGTGTATGCAATTTCGGGCCTTTGTCGCCCATCACTGAAATAACGTCAAAAAAGAAAAAAACCGCGGAAAAGGACACAAAAAGGCGGGAACATCACAATAAAGGAAACAGTAGAAGTCAGGACAACACAATGACAACCACCACAACTTTCCCACCTCCATATAAACTGGTATTAAATAAGGAACAAGCTGATGCCTGGGAGGATTGGTATGAAGAATTTAATATTTTTGCTGAGGCCACAGAACTCAAAACTAAGCCAGCAAGTGTGCAGATAAATATGTTACTACATGTCATTGGTTCTGAAGGCAGGAACATATTCAAGATATTGGATCTCCCAGCTTTAGCACAGGGAGCTACTCGTACTCTCACGAACGTAACTGATGCTTTTGAAAATTATTTTGCCCCTTATAAAAACGTAATAATATCGCGATACCGTTTTTTCACCACAAAGCAGAAACCGAGTCAATCTGTTGACACTATTCACCTTCTATCACTAGAGAACATGAAGGCTTTTGAAAATCCCAACGACACTCCTCGGGGATTGGTTGAAGAGTTCAAGGATAATTTCCGACAACGGACCACCTTTTAATTCAAAAGAGTTTGAGGAATTTTTAAAGCAATGGGGTGTTGCCCATACGACTTCAAGTCCTCATTTTCCACAATCCAACGGAATATCAGAGCGCCACATACAAACGATAAAAATCTATTGTCCAAGGCAAAAGCCGCTGACATAGATCCGCATTATGTCCTCCTAGGGCCGTCTTCTACGAACACCTTCAACTACAAATTCCCAGGTCCTAACTCCACACTACCCAACTCGTCATGATATTCACAATGCACTGACTGAACGTCGGTCAAAATTGATAACACACCCTGCAAAACCTCCTACTCACTACGAAGTTGGTTCTTCCGTTCGTTACTTTGCATCCCATCGCAACTGGATTCCCGCAACCATTGCTGCCAAAACTGACGAACCTGACTCTTACATTATCGAAACTCCAAATGGTGCCCGCTACAGACGCACTGAACTGCATTTAAAGCCTAATCATTCCTCGGTTCACACTTCTCTCTCTCTCTTACCCCAAACCACCTTACCCCAATACCACCCCAGCTTCCTCCCTCTTCTTCCAGCTCCCTCTGCAATTCTCCTGCCTCCTCAAGACCTCAACTCGCTGTAGTCGGTGAAGATAATGCAGAAGCTATTGTCGTTGATATTGACAATAATCAGGCTAATGAAACTGGGTATAATGACAACAAGGAAGATACTGAAGACTCAATTGCTGTGATGGAGAATAATACCGATGTTCCTAAAGAATTGACCCCACTGGTTACCATGTTCTACGACAGACCTCAGCCTGGACTCCCATTACCTAGTTCAACTGCTGAACTCACTGCGCGTGGAATTCCTGTTCAAATAACACGTAGTGGAAGAATATCGAAAATGCCTAACCGTCTACTCGAAGACTATTGCCTTGTTAAAAAAAAGAAAGAAAAAAACCTGTCACAATATGTCATAGTGATATTTATGTGATACTGATGTAACGCCCTCTAGGAGGGGACAGGGCCATTAAGTAAATGGACTAGGAGAATAAAGTAGCTTCAATCTTAGCTCTCTTATATATTTAATGGTTAAATCATGTAGTACAATATAAAAAAACTTGACACCCCCCTTGATACCATGCCGATCAGATTGCCCTTCAGCAGACGCCATTTAGCTCCGCGAGGATGGAAGGAAGGAGGAAGTCCAAAGTATAAGCTTAGTAACCCCCGCCAGACGGTCCGCCATTTCATTGCCTGGATCTCCAACATGATCCATCACAAAGGTCGTGAATGGTGGTGACCACCAGATCCGTAGAACGAGAGTGAAGCTGCGTCAAATCCGAGCAAATAACCAAAGCGCCTTCAGGGTTGACCGACGTGTATGACAAAGCCATTTGAATTCTGAATTTTTTCAAAAATAAGAAAGACTTTATTGGTGTATATGGCAGCGGAGGCCTTCACACCATGTGCATCATACAGAATTATACAACAAATTTAAAGTATATACAAACAGTGATAGGAAGAGAAATAAACAAACCAAAAACAAAACTATTGGACTCGGTAAAGTTATCGAATGCCAAAGGCAGAGTACACACGTCCGAAATAATCGGTAGTACACCTAGAGAAAAGGCCATACGGAGACCCGATACAGAATGGAGAAAGTCACCTGCAGTAAGCGACGCCAAAAACAAATGGCGGGGACCTCTAGCAGCCCGACATTCAAAAAGAATGTGGTGAAGCGTCTCTATCGCCGCGCACTGTCCGGATCAACACCGAAGACGTTCCCAAGCGAAACGTCAAGAGTCCGTAACCAGAACGGAAACCCGTGTTTTAAGGTAACTTTTGGTGCGAGGCAAAAAAACCATCGGCCGCGCAGGATGGTCGATAGCCGCTACTGTGGCACATTTGTCCGCCATCTCGTTCCCTGGGATACCGGCATGAGCCGGACACCACAATAGTTTAACACGCCCGGGGTAACCGTGACAGAGGCTCCGGAAACGTAGCACTTGAGGGTCAGGGCCGTTCCCCAAAGTCATAGCCAAGGCCGATTGTGAGTCGGAGCATACGACAATGTTCCCGAGACCTTCACTGCCTGATTAATGGCCAAGAGCTCCACCGTGTTAATCGGGTGGCCCGGATCCACAACGAACGGACGAGCGACATCGCGATCAGGAATGCAGAAGCTGGCGCCGGCACAGCTGGAGTGAGCCGTCGGTATATATGACCACGGAATCTCCAGCCATTGCATGGAGTTCGAAAAAGAAGAGTTGGCGCAACTCGACATCCGTGAAATCGGACTTTGAGGAGCTCAGCCAGCGACAGTTGACGTCCGCCTGGACAGGGGTCCAAGAAGGAGGGAAAAGCTGGGAGAATTAACCAAATCATGAAGCCAGTCAAGATTAAGAGTGACGAGTTGACGCCAGTATTTGAGAATCGTTGAAGTATTATGTAACGTCCAGATGTGTTCAAAGTGACTGAGAGTGGCCACCGAGCCAGTTATGTAGCGCCTGTAGTAGTCGGGAGCATCAGCGGCGGCAGCTAGGTTGACAAACTGCATAGCCAGCAGATCTCTACGGTGGGAAAGCGGCATGATCGCCACTTCAGATTCCATTAACTGAATACTCGTCGACTTGGGAACACCCAAGATGACACGAAGCGCAGCATTTTGGAGACGGTCCAAGCGCCGTAAGTGGGTGACAGCCGCGGAGTTATAGACGATGCTAGAATAATCGATCCATGAGCGAATAAACTGCAAATACAACACCTTGAGGGCGCGGTGAGAGGTTCCCCAGTATGTACCAGAAACCACGCGCAACAAATTTAGCCGTTGCATGGACGATCCATATAAGGCGCCAATGTGGGCGCGCCAGGTCAGTTTATGATCGAGGGTAACACCGAGGTAGACAAATTGTTCCACCCTCGCCAAAGGAAAGGTCCCGAGTGAAAAGTAGATATCATCGTAAAAGGCCACGCTTCGTTTGCGGGAGAAGACCATGTATTTACACTTAGACGGTTGAAAAGTTAGGCCCCATTCGCTACAATACTCCACCATATTGTCAAGTGCAATCTGTAAGTGCTCCTGCAGGGTGACGGCATGAAGACCAGTGACCCAGAGCGCCAGATCATCGGCATGCTCACCGAGTAAAACGCCCACTGGGCACGAGTCCGTGATGGCCCCGAGAATGACGTTGAAAAGCGTTGGGCTAAGTGAACTCCCCTGCGGTGCGCCTAGCGTGACCCAATTCGTATCGCCGCCGTCCGTTCACGTAGAAAATCTGCCAGCCAATGGAAAAGGGAGCCTGACAAACCCTTCGCCCGGAGTTTCTCCAACAGCGCATCATGGTGAATGATTCCAAAAGCGTCTTTCAAATCCAAAAAGATAGCCACACAAGAGTGTCCCCTGGTAAGGGCCAATTGAGTATCCTGCACGAGGCACACTAAGTTATCCGTGGGCCACCTGCCCTTACGAAAGCCGGATTGGGAATGCGGGATGACAGCGTTGTCGTCCAAGAACCAAGTCAAACGACCCAGCCCCAGTTTATCGAAGACCTTGCCAAGTGTCGGAAGTAAGGAAATTTCTCGGTAGGAAGACGCCTTTTGGGGACCTTTGCCCGGCTTGCAGATCGGGTGCAAGATAGCTTATTTCCAAGCCTTTGGGTAGGAGCCCGCATCCCACAAGGAGTTAAATAGCTTCAGGAGGGATTCGCGGAAGAGCGAGGGTGTGTTCGTCAACATCAGATTGGAAATATCGTCGGCGCCTGGAGCTGTGTTCTTTAGGGACGACAAGACCATAGCAAGTTCCGCAAACGAAAAGGGTGCGTTATACTGGGCCCCCTGAGGGAGGTCAACGATCGAAGGCTCGGCTAAAAAACGGCGGGTTGGTGGAAGATGACCAGGGGCCTGGTGGAGGCGGCCAAAATTCTAGGAACATCAACCGCATTGATGTAGTTGTGTCCACCACCAACCAACGCAATGGCTCTAGGCGAGGTGGATCCTTTCGTGAACCATTTTATTTGGTTCCAGACTTACCCCAGGGATGAGTGACCATTCAGCCTATGACAGTACTCTTGCCAGCTTTTCCGCTTAAGCGATTTCACGTGGCGCCGAAACTCGGCCGAAGCCTTACGGAATTTGATGTATACTGCTGTGTCTTTGCTACGAAAGCCCTCCGCCGCAGAGCCGTCACTTGGTTAGCCTGCGTAGCGCATGAAGCAACCCACCACTGTGGAGAACGAGGCTGTGAGGCGGGGCCAACTGCCCTCTTCGGAATATGCGCCTTGGCCGCGCTCTGGAGAAGAGAAGTAGTGGAGGCCACCGTTGCTTCAAATGACGGTTCGGCCACACCAGCCTCCAACATCCGACGGAAGCCGTTCCAATTTTGCTAGCGGGTAGTGTCAGCATGTCCCACTCTTGGTGTGGGTGGCAAGCAGAGTATTGGACTAGAGAAGTATGGGGAGATGGTCGCTGGAGCCGCCCTGGAGCGTCCGCCAAGACAGAGTGGGCGCCAACCAGAAGTGACGAACGCCAGATCCAGCACACTATCGGCAGAAGACCGGGTATGACGAGTAATATCACCCGTATTAAGCAGGACCATCCTATCTTCATCTTCTAACCAGTCGACAAGGAGGGCACCCTGCGAGTTTATCTCCTGACAGCCCCAGAGCGTATGATGCGCATTGAAAAGAATACATGAGCGGCCAGCAACCCGTAAAAAGCGACCCAGAAAAGATCGATCCACCGAGCGCCGGGAATCGTAGACATTGGCGAGAGTTACACGTCGACCATCGAGAGAGAATGAGACCATGCACGCTTCGACCCCGCCACCCCTGGGTGGGGGCATCTTGGTAGGGTTGAGATGACGATCAACTAGAGTAGCGACTCCGCCACCCCTCGAGAGCGGTTGGTGTGGACGGTCAACACGGAAGACCTGGTAAATACCAAAGTCTAAACGAAGAAAGTCATGGGGTTGAAGCCATATCTCTTGAAGCACTATAACGGACGGCTTATGGATGCGGATGAGGTTAAACAGTTCTCCAAGGCGGGCGTTAACGCTTTTCGTGTTCCACTGAAGAAGGGCGAAGTTATGTAGCCCCATCTTGGGGTGCGGGAGGGGGAGTGGAACGCCTACCGGTGGGGGCGGAGACAGCGACATAGCTCTGAGGACTAACGGTGACGCCTGAAGAGTTGCCTAAACGTCCCACAATTTGATCCACCAAGACGGAGAGAGCAGCATCCAATTGATGAGGAACAGCTGGTGCCCCCGTGAGAAGTTGCGCCACCCCTCGGATAAATTCCGCCATGCCCAAGTATGTGGTGTTATCCCCCTGGGGCTGGGAGGAGGGCGGCTGTTGCGAATCCTCCGAGGAAGTAATGCGAGCCGGCGTAATTTGGGGATGAGAGGCCCGTTGCTGGACAAGCGGGGGTCCGGGAGCTCGAGACCTGGTCCGACGGGATACCTGAGCATAACTCTGTGATTTGGCCAACTCGCGGGCCTCCGGAAACGGAAGGTGCTCCGTGCGCTGTAAGGTCCTGGCCACATTGGGCACATATAAGAACATGAACTTCTAAGGTACGAAAGAGATGGCGATACTTTCGTCATCCGCCAAACAAAAAGCACGGTCAAAGCTTCAGCATAATAAGGTCGCTTCCCGCCTTCGAATGAGCGTTTAAGTTATTTCTCCGATTTGTATGGCGTTACCTGAGTTCCAAAACCAGATATCTAAAAAAGGTCAATCTTAGAAAAACGACTTTTTGTAGTTTTCAAACTTGCTCCTCAATATTTTTCAAATATATTAGGTTATTTCACACATTTTCTAGGTGTGTTTTTAATGGTGAATTTATTTTCTTTTTATTTCTTAAGTTGAGTAAAAAAAATGATTTATTGGTTTTTGGCACTGAAAATTTTAGTTCCAAAATCACATAAATCTTTTTATTTGGTTTCGAGATATGGTAACACTATCGTTATTTCATTTCCAAAGTGTAATATATTGATTTAAACCATATTTTCTAATATATTTATGTTAAACTAAGTATGTTTAAAGTAAGAACACCAAAATATTTTAATAGAATATAAATTACATTCGTTTTATAAAGACTATAATTGAACATGGAATATATATTAAGTATTTAAAAGTAAACATTATGGCATTTTTGAGAAAAACTGTAATGTTGTTTAACTTAAAGGGCCCCACCGGCGTTTCAAATTCGTCAGTTTCCCACGCGAATCGCGGACATAGGGAAATCTGTGGCTATAGCGGATTGACTATTGACACACACTCAATGAGAGTGTGGCAATAGTCTCTTAGCTATTGATATACTTTTTGTGTCAATAGTCACTTCACTACTACGACATTCAATTTTGTGTGTCATTAGGGAAGAAACTATTGACACACGGTACTTTAAATAATGATTAATTCGTATTTTCGTAGTAAAAAACTAATGGATTTATGTATTAATTATGCGTCTAAGATTTCAATTAAATATTTTTTTTATTATTATTATTATTATATATTATTTATCTTAGTAACATTTCTTATTGACACACCAATCGGTTTGTGTATTTCTTATTGACACACAATTTGTGTATTTTACCCTTGCACACAGATTGTGTATTTTTTCTTGACACACCAATTGGTTCGTATATTTTTTCTTGACACACAAATTGGTTTGTGTATTTTTTACTGATACCCAAATTGGTTTGTGTATTTCTTATTGACACACAAATTGGTTCGTGTATTTCTTATTGGCACACCAATTGGTTGCTGTATTTCTTATTGGCACAAAAATTGGTTGCTGTATTCCTTATTGGCACACCAATTGGTTCCTGTATTTCTTGTGAACGTTCCTTTAAATCCATTCCATGAAAATTACCAGTTTCCCATCGCGACCGTTGAACAAAGTTGAGTCTTAATATTTGCAGTGCTGGATTAGCCATATAGCAGAATTAGCAAATGCTACGGGCCCCACGTTTCAGGAGACCCAGCGCCTAGAGCTATTACCGTAACTAGGCAGGTGCCACCGGTAAGGCCGCACAGGACGCGGAAACGAGGTTAAAAAATGTTATGTTCTCAGTAGTGACGTAGCTTCAGATTTTGGGCCCGCCAACAACTAGACTCCATGGACCTTTTTTGGAATTTACCGTTTAGAAAAGTACGGTCATAATTTTGAATGGGCTCCCCCCTAGGCCCGTGGGCCCGCCTGCATTGCGGGCTCTGCTCCCCCGTAGCTACGCCACTGGTTCACAGTGGCATTCATTAAACCTTTAGCATACGAATTGTCACACATTTGGTAATTATGTCACTTTTGGTTTAAAAAGCTTTTTGAACCCCAAACGGCGCCCCTTACCCTCCCGCGCCCTTAGCGAGGGCGCACCCCGCCAATGTCTATTTACGGTACTGGGCAAACTGATTACTTATCATATCAGATATATTTCCGATAAACAACCTGATTTCTCTGGCTCCCTGTACGCTTTTTTTTTATCTGACCTACAACTATCTGGTTTCGGTAACCGACGAGGCCACATATATTTCAAAAATTACTTAATTTGTACTCCCTTGTAAGTAGTGTCACTGAAAAGTTTTATATATAATTTTTAACATTTACGTTTTGGGTTTTCGTACGGACGTAATTACAGTGGCGTAACTAGGAACCCCCCCCCCCGCGAAAAACAACTCGGGGCCCTTTTAAATAGCACCGATTGTAATCATAAACGTTTGGGGGCCCCTAGTTCTCGGAGGCCCCCCCGCGCCGCGGGTCTGCGGGGGCACTATTTACGCCACTGCGTAATTAGTGTTTTCCCTTCGCTCAAGATTCGTTATTGTCTCTCGCAACCTACGTTGCATATTTGAATTTAGAGGTCCTTAAATTATGCTAAACATTCCTTCTACGTAGCTTCGCGCCTACTTAGTATTCTCACTATAGCCAACTTTTCACAAATTTCTGCAATACAGGTTGCTGATCCCTTTAAGATTTTTTTTGGAATTTGCGCGGGATCTAGTAAAATTTTATGCCAAAGTGGCCCTTTACATACAAAACACAACAAGAATAAAAGATGTTTTAAGAACCGATATTTCATCTCCCGCCAAATTATTCAACACTTTTAGTTTAACCAAAAGTTACATAAAAGTGTGTCAAAATAATTTGGCACTTTTTTTAAAATTAACCCCAGGTATAAAAATTTGATAGTACTTTCGAAAAATCGAATAAAAAAAATAACACACAAATCGACTTATGCGGGTTTGGAATTCAGGTAGCGACGTAGCCAACCAGGCTTGGAAATAAGGTTTTTTTTAACTGGCCCTTGTGACCTTCCGACCCCTACATTTACCATTATTTAATTGGTCCTTGGGCCAATGACCCCTTGCTCTTAATTTTTACTAGCCCAATGTGTTTGTCCCAATCATAGAAATCTCATAGGTAACTAGAATGCTGCCGTGTAACTGGCAAATGGGCCAAACGCCGTGGCAGACGGTTGCCAGATCTCAGCCAATCAGAGCTCAAAGAGTGGTTCTGCCAAGAATTTAATGTCACCAGAGAGAATGATGTCACCTATCTCCCGCTATAGTAGCGGTTCCAAGGAGGATTATTATCCTCCTTGGCGGAATCACTCTACGGCCTCTCATTGGCTGAAGGTTCAAGGCGAACTGGCGTCAAGCTCGGCCGTAGGCGGCAGCATTCTAGTTACCTATGAGAATTCTATGGTCCCAATATTAGAAGAAATTGTTTACACAGAAACACAAGGCCCTCCCAGGCTTAATCTAACATCGTAATTATTGGTAAATATTTTTTTCTTAATTGTTCAAAATAGTCAACTTAAATTTAATATAGTACAATCAGATTTGTTTTGAACTTTCAGGTTGATAAGTTGCTGAACTTCCAGTCTCCGATTGACTAGCAATTATTAAACTGGTCCAAGTTGAATTTTCATAATTAGGTGGAATCAAAAGTAGCATAAGACCCAAAAGTATGTCAGAACGGTATAGTAGATAATGAGAGTTTGTCGCAAAATAAAAAAGGGAACGAAGGGGGGTCGGTAAATACGTCATCAATACGGGCGAGTAAATCGAAGAGAAAAAATCGCGCCAGACTAGTACTGTTCCAACTAGTAGCATGCTAGTAGGTTATGTAGTCTATAGTGTGACTAGGTCTCACTACAAATTTTAATAGGCGCGAAGGTACAGCTGACACACTTTTGGGTCTTATGCTACTTTTGGTGGAATTAATAAACTGTAGCCAACTATAGATAAGACCACGGCCTCTATTTCCTCTTGCTACGGCCAAGTTTGATGACGCGCTGTTCAACTAAAACCTCATAAAATTTTTCTGTATATTATCAATTTAAATCCAAATGCTAAAAATACTAAACCTAGTCGGATTTTGGGTTTCAATTTATCGTCAGGGCACCGCCCCTCCCCCCGGGTTTAAACTGCTTCCCCCCCCCCCGTCCAACTTAATCGACTGCTACTCGCACTAGTGAAAATAGTTATTTTCTAGAACTACTAGAGACAAAAATATGGTTTATAAATAAGTAAATATTGTAAGGGGGTGTAATTTTAACATTTTACAGGGGTAATCAGATTACACATGGTAAATTTCAAACGTGATTATGGATTTTTGGTAAAACATTCCTGCCAACTAGGATCTGCAATTTACATAAAGCTGGGTAGTGGATGACGGGAATCGGGATAAGCTCATTGTTAGAATTTTGTAGACGCATCGTTTTATAAAAGCAAATTATCTGTTTAGCAGACGATAATCCAGTATTTTATGTACTTCTGTCGCTGTCCGCTACGTGGCTCAATTTAAAATCAAAAGGTTAATTGGTATCTACCTTAAGCAGGCGAATATACGTTTTATTTTATAATATTACTTATTAGAGAAGTATCTATTTATGAAGTAGCCATAAATCTCACTAAGTAAACAGAATTGGTTTAAATCCTACTCATCCCACTTAACCAAATTCAGTAGTCCAGAATCCTACTCTGTTCTTCAAAGAGGAAGGGGTCATCAATAAATATCCAAATTAGAAAAACACGGATTTACTTAACAGTAGGCTTTTTAAACATAATACAAAATTTGGTACACATGGGGATGTTTTTTTGTCAAAATTGACAAAAACATCTGTCTTTCATTTCACTCTGTGGACTATTTTCACAATTCAATGGATTATTAATATAGATTAAGAAAGAATATCCCCCCCCCCCCAAAAAAATGGACACAATCCATTAAAATAATAGAAATTAAATATAAACCTAATTAAAGAGTCTATTTAGAAGAAAGTCGTCTTTTCTCTTGCATTTTCTGTGCCGCTTTCTTCTTCATAATTTGAAGTCGTTTATCAGCTGACATTAAAGAACTGGAGGTGGAAGAAGACTTGCCAGAATTTCCACCATTTCCTCCACTATTTAAATTTGCACTAACTGGAGCGGTAGTGGTACTCAAACTACGAGTGGGGGCAGTCACTGATTTGGAAGATACAGAGCTTGCTAGTGAAATGAGAGCGCACGGAGGTGGTTTTCCCCCTTTGCTCAATGACGAACCCGCAATAGATGGGAAAGAGCTTGGCAATTTTGAACTAGCTAAAGACGAAAGTCCTCCTTTACTTCCAAAACCAGTTTTAGTAGAACTAGAGGTTGTTGAGAGCGTGGATGTTGCAGGGGACCTATTACTAAAATTGGCCGCTAAACTAGCCAATCCTGTAGGCTTATTTGAACAAGCGACGGTACTAGTTCCATGAGACAACCCGTTACTTTGACTCGCACCAGAGGCCTGAAATAAACCAAATTACTTTAGCTAGTAAATAGCCTTTGAAATTGAGAAAACTATTACCTTCAATTCTGATCTTTTGAATGGTAAAAGACTGGGAGTAGCGGGAGATGGAAGTTCAACTGTTTTCTGCGTTTTACTGGATATAACAGTCTCTCTGATACTAGAAGATGCTGTTGAAGTTTTAACGCTGGTTTTTTGCGATTTTGTGGCCTAAAAATTATGACATTAAAGATTGTATTCTTATTTAAAAAGTATAAAACTCTTACTTTACGCATATTTTTGGTACATCGTATGCAGTACCAAACGTGTCTTGGGTCATTTACTTCAGTATCAGTAACTGAGGGACGATGACATTCCTTTAAAATTTTAAGAATTTAAAAAAAAAATTATTACATAAAAAATTAAAAACTTGCTTACTTGATGATACAGACTATGGCACTCTTGACATTCAATAAGCTGATTACGTAAAGTTACTTCAAGTTGCTTGCAAACTATGCAAACTAAGCCCATTTCCATAGCGAAGTCTTCAGCATCTGTAGGTCCGCCACTAGCTGTTGCTGCAAGCATAGCTATAGAGCCCATAAATTCAGATTTTGCAGATCCTGAAGTTGTGGATGAAGACGTCTGTTCTTCTACTTTGATAGCGTTTGGTTGGGGACTTGGGGATGAGGAAAGTGAAGATCTTGGGGATTCCCCCATTAACCGTGGTCTCTTAGTACCGGAATCGTAGTTAAATAACTCTGAAAGTTCTTGATTCAGCTGAAATAAAAAGATTTAGTAATTTTGGAAAAAAAAAAAACCATTTTAGGGCTATAGACCTTTTCAAAGTGTCTTTTCTCAGCTTCTTTTTTCTTAGGTTCATCACTAAGACTAGACTTGCTGCTACTTTGGGAACTTGATTCATTAGAATGTCTTGGGGAACTCTTCTTGGAGCCATTATTTTTATTTTCACTCTCCTAAACAATTCAGACATAAAAATTAAATAATTTTCTACAGTAGTTTTAAAAGAACTTGCTATTCTATTGGTAGACAAATATCCTTTCTCTCTTGGGGTAATTGGTGGTAATGGAGAACTATGTTTGTGGGCGAGAACATCCTCCAAGAGTTGACGAAGCTGATCGGCTGAATCTTTGGCTTTTGAATGTAGTAATCTAAGTCCCTTCAGGAAAATGGGATCCAAATCAAATGATGCCATGGAACGTGATTTAAAATCTTTATGGACGACCCCCCAAAAATCATCACCCCTTCGATGCCCTCCCCCTTGTTTACGCCCAAAGGATTTAGATATAAATTAAATTAAAACCCTAAACTTTGAATTAATAAATTTACAACCCAATTAAAATTAAATCCCAATTTCGACAGCTTCCGATCTTTTAGAAAAAATATAAAAGCACAGAATAATGATCTGCACCTAGCCGCAGTTAAAACACATCCGTTCCTTGAAAATTCCGTTTCCCAACAACACCGTCAATTCGTCAAAACGACTCGTTAGCAGTGATGCCAGGTCGCAAAAATGAAATTTCCCTCAGAGTGTCTTAAAATTCCACTTTTTGACCCAAATAGTCCCTAGTTTTTCCAAAACCTTAAGAAAAAATTTCTTTATTGGCCTTCAGAAAGTAATATTGAATACATAGCGCCTTCTACGTAAACCATATTTAACTATACGCCCCCAATTTATCTTAATAGTTAGATGTTTCAGTTAGTTTCATTGCTTAATTATAAGCTATAACGAATGGTTTAACCATAGAAATCGGATAACAAACTAGAGAACGATTTTTGAAATTTTGTCGCGTGGTCTGATTAGAACTTTTAAAAAACCCTGCCTTTGGCCCATGCTTTTCGTTTGGCTGGAAACGAAAGTTACGCCATCTGCGTCACACTGGTGAACTAACACTCTATTTCGCCTAAGATTAAATGGCCGACTTTAGCTCGATGCTAACGCGGCTTTTTTTACATCTTTAAAGCGACTTATGTTTAATTAAAGTTGAAGAATGGCTCAAAATTGCGTAATTAAATCATGTAAGAGTAAATACACAAAAGAAAACATCTTTTCACAGGTTAGTGTTAGAAATAGTTTTCTTTTTACCATAATTTCCAATCGCTAAGAACGCACTAGAAAACGCGTTTCTTTCAAATCATAGAAAGCTAGTTTTTTTTAAATAAAAAATGAAGAATGGTTAATTAAATATTTTAGGAGTAATTACTCAAACAAAACATATCTTAAACGTAGTACCCTAGGAATACGGAACAGCTACCGTTTATCTGCTTGGCGTCGCTTCCATATTAACCGCTCGTAGAATCTTGTGTCTATTTCTTTATTATGTCTAAGGTACCGTCACTTTAAAATCACACCACGTCAAATTTCCCTAGATTTCGAAATTTTTTGGTCTAATTTTCCCTTTTCGTTACCTGAGTTCCAAAACCAGATATCTAAAAAAATTCAATTTTAGAAAAACGACTTTTTGTAGTTTTCAAACCTGCTCCTCAATATTTTTCAAATATATTAGGTTATTTTACACATTTTCTAGGTGTGATTTTTAATGGTGAATTTATTTCCTTTTTATTTCTTAAGTTTAGTTAATAAAATGATTTATTTGTTTTTGGCACTGAAATGTTTAGTTCCAAAACCACATAAATCTATTTATTTGGTTTTGAGATATGGTAACACTATCGTTCTTTCATTTCCAAAGTGTAATGTATTGATTTAAACCTTATTTTCTAATATATTTATGTTAAACTAAGTATTTTTAAAGTCAGAACACAAAATTATTTTAATAGAATATAAAATACATTCGTTTTATAAAGACTATAATTGAACATGGAATATATATTAAGTATTTAAAAAAGAGTAAACATTATGGCATTTTTGAGAAAAACTGTAATGTTGTTTAACTTAAAGGGCCCCACCGGCGTTTGAAATTCGTCAGTTTCCCGCGCGAATCGCGGACATAGGGAAGGCTGTTGCTATTGCCACACAAAGTGTGTGGCAAATCCCAAATTGGTTTGTGTATTTCTTATTGACACACAAATTGGTTCGTATTTCTTATTGACACACAAATTGGTTCGTGTATTTCTTATTGGCACATTAATTATTTTCTGTATTTCTTATTGGCACACAAATTGGTTCCTGTATTTCTTGTGAACATTCCTTTAAATTCATTCCATAAAAAATTTCCAGTTTCCCATCGCGACCGTTGAACAAAGTTGAGTCTTAATATTTGCAGTGCCGGATTAGCCATATAGCAGAACAGAGACCGTCTATCTGAGCAGAAGTAGCAAATGCTACGGGCCCCGTGTTTCTGGAGGCCCCGCGCCTAGAGCCATTTCCGTAACTAGGCAGGTGCCACCGCGGTAAGGCCACACAGGACCCGGAAACGAGGTTAAAAAATGTTAAGTTCTCAGTAGTGACGTAGCTTCAGATTTTGGACCCGCCAACAACTAGACTCCATGGACCTTTTTTGGAATTTGCCGTTTAGAAAAGTATGTTTATAATTTTGAATGGTCTCCCCCCTAGGCCCGTGGGCCCGCTTGCATTGCGGACTCTGCTCCCCCGTAGCTACGCCACTGGTTCACAGTGGCATTCATTAAACCTTTAGCACACGAAAGTACAGGGATTGTCACACTTTTGGTAATTATGTCACTTTTGGTTTAAGCTTTTGAACCCCAAACGGCGCCCCTTACCCTCGCGATTGCCAACCCCGCCAATGTCTATTTACGGTACTGGCCAAACTGATTACTACTTCTCATATCAGATATATTTCCGATAAACAACCTGATTTCTCTGGCTCCCTGTACGCTTTTTTATCTGACCTACGGCTATCTGGTTTCGGTAACCGACGAGGCCACAGATATTTAAAAAATTATTTAATTTGTACTCCCTTGTAAGGAGTGTCACTGAAAAGTTTTAAATATAATTTTAACATTTACGTTTTGGGTTCCCGTACGGACGTAATTAATGTTTTCCCTTCGCTCCAGATTCGTTATTATCTCTCGCAACCTACGTTGCATATTTGAATTTAGAGGTCCTTAAATTATGCTAATCATTCCTTCTACGTAGCTTCGCGCCTACTTAGTATTCTCACTATACCCAACTTTTCACAAATAACTGCAATACAGGCTGCTGATCCCTTAAGATTTTCTCGGAATTTGCGCGGGATCTAATAAAATTTAAATGCCAAAGTGGCCCTTAATTTAAATACAAAACACAACAAGAATTAAAGATGTTTTAAGAACCGATATTTCATCTCCCGCCAAATTATTCAACACTTTTAGTTTAACCAAAAGTGACATAATTAACAAAAGTGTGTCAAAATAATTTGGCGGGAGATCAAATATCGGTTCTTAAAACATCTTTTATTCTTGTTGTGTTTTGTATTTAAAGGGCCACTTTGGCATTGAAATTTTACTAGATCCCTCGAAAATTCCGAGAAAATCTTAAAGGGATCAGCAACCTGTATTGCAGAAATTTATTACAATCGGCTAGCGGACAGTCAAGCATAAATTTGTCAGCAGCAGCCTACGGCGCGACTACCAGAGACCAGATAAAATTTAATTTATTTATGCGGTTTTGGAAAAGTTGAATAACTTTTTATTTTTCCGATAACTTTTTTTAAAATTAACCCCAGGTATAAAGGTTTGATAGTGCTTTCGAAAAATAGAATAAAAAAATAACACACAAATTGACTTATGCGGGCCGGTTTGGAATTCAGGTAGCGTTTTGGATTTTTAGGGGACAAAATTTCCCTAGATCTGGAAAATTTCCCTCGACTTGACATCACTGCTCGGGAGGGAGGGGGTCGAAAATTCGAAATAAAGGTAACAAGTTTTTGGTGTACATAATAGCAGAAGCCTTCACTCCAGGCGCGGAATTTGAAAATGAACAAAAAAAAAAACCCCCGAAGAATACACATAGATATAAGAAATGTATATAAAGTTCTAGATAAATTTCAGGGCGTCTAAGCCTAACATAAAATACGGAATTGACACCTAGCAGACACCGAGGACGGCACGTGACCAAGAGCGCGAGCTCTCTTAGCATTTTAGTACTAAGAGCTTGACCTTTCCGCAGGCCGTAGTCTTTAGACACCATCCGTTGGTGACTTTTAGTATAATTTTTAAGCAGGAGACAATGGCTCTCGCGACGATAGCACGAGCTTTCTTACCGATAGATAGCGCCTTATAAGAATAGCCTGCAGAAATTACGCGTTTCTGCTAGCTGTCACCTCCGTATTCACTCCCTTTGAAGTATTTTATCTAGACCTTTATGTACGTTTCCTATATCTATGAGTGTCGTGAACAGCGAAATAAAAGACGCGAACTTTTCCGACATAAAAACCGGTAAACCTTTTTCCTCTTATTTCAAAACAGAACTGGCCGTTAATTTATTTTTACACGCGCAAAATAACACCTTTTTTAACAGCAACCAAAAACTCACTTTCACGCGCGCGTGCGCTATATAAACATTTGAAAACGAATATAGGTACATGTACTATACAAAATTACGATGTGTACAACCGAACATTCCGCCCGCCTTGAAATAACGAATTTCAAATGAGATAGTAAAAGTCCGAAAAGTTACATTTGCATACATAAATAACCCTTAGTAAACAGTTTGAATACAATTAAAATCAGTCTAGTGGTAACTGGCATAATTTAACTACGGGCCTTTTCAGTGATTTGTCAGAGGTTCTGACAGTTACGACGCGAACTTGATTGTCTTGTCCTGGATGAAGTTCAGTGATTCTTGCCATTCTCCACTTGGTTGGAGGTAAATCTTCATCTTTAAGCAAGACCAAGTCGCCGACTCGTAGATTCGGTTTTGGTGTAGTCCACTTTGGACGTTGTAGAAGGCGAGAGAGGAATTCATTTCGCCAACGGTTCCAAAAGTGCTGCAGTACTTGTTGGCCCAATTGCCAACGTGACAGGCGGTTGACGTTTTCAGAAGTGAGATCTGGTTCGGGTATTGCGGTGAGCGCATCTCCGATTAGGAAATGTCCATGTGTCAACGCATTGAAGTCGTTTGGATCCGAGCTTAACGCCGTTAAAGGACGTGAATTTAAGCAAGCTTCGATTTGGCAAAGAAGCGTTTGCATTTCTTCAAAGTTTAGAACCATGGTGCCAAGAACTCGTTTCAGATGATACTTGACGGACTTCACCCCGGCTTCCCAGAGGCCTCCAAAATGTGGCGCTGCAGGCGGGTTGAAGTGCCAATTAATTCCTTCGTCTGCGAGCCATCGTGATACTTGATCGTTGTTGTTTGTAGAGACTATGAATTTGATGAATGTTTTCATCTCTCGATCGGCTCCTGTAAAGTTGGTTCCACAGTCGCTGTAAATGTCGGCGCATTTTCCTCGTCGAGCAACAAAGCGTTTCAATGCTGCCAGAAATGCTTCGGTGGTCATGTCACTGACAAGTTCAAGATGAATTGATCTTGTGGTAAAGCAAGCGAAGACGGCAATGTATCCCTTAAACCTGAAGTGACTTCGTCCCTTCATTAGTTTAAGGGTAAATGGTCCTGCGTAGTCGACTCCACACTTCAAAAATGGCCGAGCAGGATTTACTCTCGCTGGTGGTAAATCGCCCATAAGTTGCTTTACAGTGACTGCCTGCTGTCGTACACATGAAACACATCTTCTGATATGGAAACGTATGGCATCACGAAGACCGACGATCCAATAACGTTTCTGTAAGACAGAAGTTAGTAGTTGAGCACCTCCGTGAAAATGTTTCTCGTGCTCGTGTTGTATTAGAAGTTCTGTTAATTTGCTCTGTCTCGGTAACAATTCCGGATGCCTTTGTTCGTATGGTAAGTTGGAGTGGCAAAGTCTGCCACCAACTCTAAGAATCCCATCTTGATCGATGTACGGACGCATCGAAAGGATTTTACTTTTCCGTGGTAATTCTTTGTTTTGTTTAAGGCAAGCTATCTCTTCGTTAAAACTGTTGCTTTGGACGACCCGAATCCAATGGGATAGCGCCTTTTCGTTCTCTTCCTTCGATAAAGGTCCAGTAATCCTCAATTCTGTCGCATTTCGCGAATTGAAGACAAAACGTAGAATGTAGGCGGTGATATGAATGAGTTTTTTAAGCGCTGAAAATTTGGAAAGGAGCGTGAAATCCATTTGATGATGTGTTACTAAAGAAATAATTCGTCTTTCCTCGGATAAACATTCATTTGGCTCTGAGAGTTCATGTAGTTCTTGCGTTGTTGCGGCGAAAATAAGGCATTGCGGTCCATGCCACCAGATACCATGATTTCCCAGTTCGCTAGCGGATATTCCTCGAGAAACGCAATCTGCGGGGTTGCTGTCTCCTGAAATGTGATGCCATTGCGCTCTCGGTAGTTTCTCGTGGATTTCTGACACTCGATTGGCTACGAACGTTTTACAACGTTGCGGTGGAGCTTTCAACCAAGCTAGGACGATTGTTGAGTCCGACCAGCAATGAACATCAGCTATATCCAATCTCAATGACTCCCTGATCAGTTGAATCAGAGAAGCCAAAAGTAATGCACCAGATAATTCCAGTCTCGGAAGTGTGATTTGTTTGAGCGGAGCGACTCTTGTTTTCGCAGCGATCAGTTGTATTTTGATTTGTCCGTTGTTATTCACCGTCTTCAGGTATACGGCAGCTGCGTACGCTTTCTCCGATGCGTCACAAAATCCATGCAGGCTAATGTCTGTAGCATTAGCTTGCGAAATGTGCCGTTGAACCGTAATGTTTTCAATTTCTGGTAAATCGGTTCGAAACGACCTCCATTTAGCTTCAAGTGGTTGGGGAAGTTGCTCATCCCAATTCAATTTTAGCTGCCACATTTCCTGTAACATCAGTTTCGCTCGAACGGTTACTGGTGCCAACAGTCCCAGAGGATCGAATATCCTTGCTGTATCCGAAAGAATCGTACGTTTAGTGATTGAACTTCTTGACGCTGGAGAAGTAACCATAAACGAGAAATTATCAGCCGAAGGAGTCCAATATAGGCCGAGAGTCTTGACTGATTCGTCGTTCTCGATGCATAGTGGCTTTTGTAAATCCTTCATGTTGGCTGGTAGTGTATCCAATAATGCAGCTTCATTCGACGCCCATTTCCTTATTTCAAATCCTGCTTGAGATGTAGCTTGAATGATTTCTGACTGAAGTCTTAAAACGTTCTCAATCGATTCGTCTCCTGTCAATAGATCGTCCATGTAGAAGTCATTTTGTAAAGCCGAAGATGCCAACGGAATTGTCTCTTTCACGTCATGGCCGAGTTGCTTCAAGACTTTAGTTGCTAGGTATGGCGCTGATGCGGTTCCATATGTAACCGTTAGCAAACGGTATTCGAGCAAGGGTTCGTGTGAGTTGTTTCGCCAAACAATTCTTTGAAGATCGGAGTCGTCTGGATGTACTCTAATTTGACGAAACATTTTGGCAAGGTCTGCTTTCATTACAATGCGATGTTGACGAAAGCGAATAAGGAGGTTGACCAAATCATCTTGAAGTTTTGGCCCCACTAGCAGATGATCGTTTAGGGAAACTCCAGTTGTAGATTTGGCTGAGGCGTCGAACACCACACGAACTCTCGTGGTGGTACTGTCTTCTTTGAATACCGCATGATGAGGCACGTAGTAAGATGGATTGGTTTCGATTTTTATTTCATTCGAGGGAATGAGTTCCATATGTCCAAGGGCAATGTATTCCCCCATGAACTTGCGGTACTCCTCATAGAGATTCGGGTTAACACGTAGACGTCGTTCTATGTGAGAGAATCGACGGATTGCCATTTGTTTAGAATCTCCAAGTTTTGGTGCATCGTTTATCTTTGGTAATCGTACAGTGAATCTTCCTGTAGAGTCACGTGTTTGTGATTCTTCAAAGTTCTTTTCACATCGAATTTCTGTTGGAGATAGTATTCTTCGAGGCTGGATGTCTTCTAGCTCCCAAAGATGTTTCAAATCTGCTTCCAATGTACAATGGTGGACCTTTATTTTCGAACTTCTTCCGGCCATCAGCAATGGACCGGAAACTGCCCATCCGAAAAGAGTATTAAAGGCACCTGTAAGACCTTCTTTCCCCTTGCAAATGCCATCTTGTAAGAGCTCTAGATACACGTCAGCACCTAGTAAAATATCCACTTGTCCAGGGCTATGAAAAGTTGGATCAGCAAGTGTTAAGCCTTTCAAGTGTAGACAATTTCCAGGATCGAACGGACTGTTAGGTAAATAATCCGTGACCTTTTTCAGGACGATTGCCTCGACGATGACCTCCGACGTGTTAATGATATTTGACTGAATATTCACCATGACACTGCCTTGAGAGGTGTTCATTCCGGTTGCTCCAATTCCGTCAACTGAGACGTTGAAACGTGTTCGCTTCAATCTTAGTTTCCTCGTGAATTGTTCCGTGATGAAACTGGCTTGAGAACCCGAGTCCAGAAGCGCTCGGGCTGGATAAAGTTGCTCGTCAAGTCCCTTGACTTGGACCATTGCGGTTGCCAAGATAACTTGGGTTGATCCAATTATTTCACGAGATGGGCATGAAACTACACCGGAGGTTGCCTTCGTCTTCGTTAATTCCTTCTCTTGATGTAGAAGTGTGTTATGTCGTGCGTTGCATTTCCTACAATGACCAGATTTGCAGTCATTGCTTTGATGACCGGTTCGTAAGCAATTGAAACACATGGCACTCCTCTTGACCATGTTCCAACGCTCGTCCGAAGATGCATTCAGAAAATTGGTACATTTGTATACAGAGTGTGTTTCGTTGCAAAAGTGACACGTCTCGCTCAGAGCACCATGATGAGCCTTTGTACTCGGTCTCTGATATAATGGAGGCTTCGACTTGATTGCAGTAGTTGTAGGCGGAGCTGCTGCTAAGGCTCTGGCCCGTTGTTCAAGAAATGTAACGAGATCCTCGAAAGTTGGTCTTTCGGTCCCCCTCAGGGAAAGTTCCCATTGTCGGCGAGATTCTGAATCCAGTTTTTCCTTTACAAGATGAAGTAGTATGGAGTCCCAATGTTGTACTGGTTCTTTGAGAACCTTGAGCGCCCTTATGCATTCGGCGGTGGTATCGATGAGCGTTCGTAAAGCGGATGAAGATTCTTGGATGACATTAGTTTGACTGAAGAGACGTTTTACGTGTGCATCGATGATTTCCCGGGTATTGTTGAACCGATGGTTTAAGATATCCCAAGCTTCCAGATAATTAGCGTCAGTTACCGGAATAGATTGAACTAGGAGCGCTGCTTCGTTTCGTAATGATGACTTCAAATACTGAAACTTCTGAGCTCCGGTGAGCGATTCGTTGCTGTGTACGGTGGCCGTGAAGAGATCATGAAATGGAAGCCAATCGACGTAACCACCGCTGAATGATGGAAGTTCCAGCTTAGGTAAACGTACATCACTAGCTGGTCTGACTTGTCTCACTGGAATGTTTGCTGCTCTTTCATTCGATTCAGTGACGAGTAGGATTGTCAGATCTTCGAGTCGAGCGATTAGGGGGTTGTATTCATCTTCGTGATCCGCGAAATCGTCGTCGTCGGGATCGATATTTGCCACTACGGCATCGTGAACCTCATCCAAGTCTTTCGATAGTTTTTCCACCTTGTCTACATACAGCTTCAAGGCGACGTCAGATAGATTCGTTGCTGTTTGACCCACCGCATTTTCAATCCTGGTGATCTGTCCCTTGATAGCTGCTCTTCTTCTCACCAGAACATCCATGATGACTTATGTTGATTCGTTTACGATCGGGATATGATCGATGGTTTAAACGGTTTCCAACGGAGAATCCACGCTAATTTTCACTGTCTCTCACGGAAAGATAGCCGATTCGATGATTAGTTGAGGAACATAATCAAGTTGACGAATGTATCCGGCTCGACGGACCAAAAAATGTCGTGAACAGCGAAATAAAAGACGCGAACTTTTCCGACATAAAAACCGGTAAACCTTTTTCCTCTTATTTCAAAACAGAACTGGCCGTTAATTTATTTTTACACGCGCAAAATAACACCTTTTTTAACAGCAACCAAAAACTCACTTTCACGCGCGCGTGCGCTATATAAACATTTGAAAACGAATATAGGTACATGTACTATACAAAATTACGATGTGTACAACCGAACAATGAGAATACAATACAGTAGAATTACACCAAGAATTTCAATGTACCGCACGTCGCAGATAGTGTTCGGAAGATTAGTCTTCTGGAGCGCTGAAATGAGCGTTGGTCGACGCCCAGTGTGATAGGCGCAGCTGAACAAGACGTGGTACGCATCGTCCATTTCACCGCAGCGAGTGCAAGCGTCCGTCACACTGAGATTGAACCGGTGTAGGGTTGCATTTGTGGGAAGCCTATCACAACAAAGTCGCGAGAGAAGAGTATCGTCCTTGCTTCAAATGGAGTATAGCGCTAGAGCCGGGAAAAGGTTTTGCCTCACGGAGAGGCCAGACTACCGTGCTGGTCTGCCATTCCGTACTCCACTCAGCTGTGAGCGCCCGACGACATGCAATTGCAATCTTTATTTCTAAAAGAGTAGACGGAAGGAGGAAGTCCACTCTAGGAGTGCGCTGGAGCCCAGTGACCGAGGCGCGACGATCAGCCATCTCTTTTCCGGGAATTCCCACGTGTGCTTGACACCAGATTAGATAAACCGGATACGGGTACTTATCGCAAAGCCCATGGATCGGCTAGGCTAATACCCAAGGCACCACCTTAGGCCTAAGTTATCAAGCTACTTTTGAAGCCAATAATTCAGGTGGCCGGGTTACAATGAGTAGGAGGGTGGTGGCAAGCCCTTCATGCCACGCGAGCCAACAGCTCCCTACACTAACTATTACCGTTAAGCTCAACAAGGTTTTATGGAGATGGCCCCCGGGTCAATCGACCGTCTTGCCAGTTGGGTGAGGGTGCTTTTAGAGTCAGAACAGACAACTACAGGCGAACGCAGATGTGTAGACGTGTAGGAGAGAGCCATCTGGATGGCAAATACTCGACCCGATTAATAGGATGTCTGGAGTAACCGCACCAACGTTGAGGGAGTTAATAGCGAAAGCAGCACCCGTGATCCCTGAATCGGGGGAAGCCGAACCGTCCGTGTAGAATACCGTCGCGTCCTTCGCGTGAGGTTTGAGAATCGCGAAAAATAATTGCCGTAACTGTTCAGAGTCAGCGCGAGATGATGGTCACCGACGGAGGGGTCCACGGCGAGGGGTAAGACACTCTGCGAACTCGGTGTACACTGCCGTACCTTTGACAGTGCTAAATGGAACTCGCGAACTCTTGAAAATATGTACCTTTAACAGTGCTAAATGCACGAACTCGGTGTACAGATTATCTGAGACTGTCTTACCCCTCGGTCCAGGGTGGATTTGCCGCAGTGACGAGGTGGCGACTAGTAACGTGGAAGAGCCAATCAAGATTTTGGGCCTGAGCCAGGCGCCAAGTCCTAAGTAGAAAAAGCAGCCTGTTCTTTTGGGAGCAATGCGCTGCCCTACGTTTCAAAAACGCATTATCGTCCATTTTTGGCTTTTTGAGTTTGAATTCTCCTCGTACTAATTTTAGGGTGCTGATTCTAAATATGAAGTCCGTTTTTTTCTATTCCTGTCTAATTTCCGAGATGTGAAAATGCAAAAACGCATTAAAATTGAAAAGTTTCGAAAATACTCCGCAGAAACGCATCAACGACCGTCGGAAATTTGCAGAAACGCATTATGTCGTTATTAACCAATAAGTGTCTTCTTTTCGTATAATTTCGTCTGCTCTAATTTCTTCAACTGCATTCCCATTGTAAAAGTCACAATCATAGATATAAGAAATGTATATCAAGGTCTAGATAAATTTCGGGTCGTCTAAGCCTAACATAAAATACGGAATTGACACCTAGCAGACACCGAGGAAGGCACGTGACCAAGAGCGCGAGCTCTCTTAGCATTTTAGTACTAACGTCGTAAGTGCTTGACCTTTCCGCAGGCCGTAGTCTTTAGACACCATCTGTTGGTGACTTTTAGTATAATTTTTAAGCAGGAGACAATGACTCTCGCGACGATAGCACGAGCTTTCTTAGCGATAGATAGCGCCTTATAAGGATAGCCTGCAGAAATTAAGCGTTTCTGCTAGCTGTCACCTCCGTATTCACTCCCTTTGAAATATTTTATCTAGACCTTTATATACGTTTCCTATATCTATGGTCACAATGGCCGTTACTCAGTATCATATAATGCGTTTCTGCCAAGAGTTTTAACCAAAAATAAACGTACAAAACGCATTATGTCAAATTATTCTGAGATTTACTTAATTTTGGCGATAGTCGTTGTCATATTTAGATTGCGGACTAAAAGAAACCCTTAACAATTTGTTTTCAGTTAAGTAAATACTGTAGTATCGTTATTTTTCATAATAATTAAAAAAATCGATTTCAAATCAAATTCAAATTCAAGTTTGTTTTTTAGTTATCTTTGACTTACATAGAGGTATTAAGGGCCAAGTCAATTTGTGACTTATATCCCTGGCTGGTTGTGCAAAACTGATTGTAAAACAATGGTATCAAATAAATTATGTAACAATAGTAAAAAAATAAAATTAAATTAAATAAATATAAACCTTATAAAAGAAAAACAACACTAAAAAAATCGCAAAAAAAAGAGCAGCTATATTTACAAAATATTTTCAGCGCAGGAGAGTGCATTAGAAGTCCGCCGCCCCGCATGAAACAAGGATGGTTAGACCCTCCTGTTTCTTAAGTGCGGAATGGCCGCTTCGGCATCCATTAAACTGATAGGAGAAGATGGTGGGGTCCCAAGGATGACTCTAAGGTCCACATTTGGAACTTTATCCAGTTTCTTGACGACTTAGGCCTAAGGTGGTAGCTTGGGTATTAGCCTAGCTGATTATTAACAAGCTGGCGCCGACGCGTAAAGGGGACTAGAGAAATCCATTCTAGAAAGTACAAGGTGGGTATACAGAAGCCGCGGAACCTTACGACCTGCACCCCACTGGGTACCCGAAACCACTCGCACGAGGTTTCATCGAAGAGGAGGAAAGGTCATCGATATGGGGAAGCCAAGAAAGACGGTCATCGAAAAGTCCACCTAGGTACTGATGTCCCAGTGTGCGAGTGAGGGCCGACGGAAAGTCGGTGTCTCGAGAGAAGGTCATAAAATTGCACTTGAGAGGTTGAAGATCCAGGTGGCAATGTCTTCCACATTCTCCCCGTGATTAACCACCATAGGGCAGTGTGAAGGAATCCCATCCAGCATGACGCTGAATAGGATGGGTTTAATGGCGCTAACCGGAGGGAGTCCTCTCCGGATTAAAATTCGCCGTTGACGTGAGCTTGAGAAATGCAATCCGCCAAAACGTTTTCAACCCACCACAGCAGGTTGCCCTCCAGGTCAAAACTGTGGCGTTTGTAGAGGAGCGCGCGATGGTGGACACTCCAGAATGAGTCTTTGAGATCCAGGAACACCGCTAAGCAATGCTTGTTGGAGGCCAGAGCGCAGTTGGCCGCAGAAACGAGACGAATCACATTTGATTTGATTTGATTTATTGATGCAAACAAAAGATACAGATCAATATTATCAGAAATAGTACATACATCACCCCTTTACCACATGAGAACATACTCGTGCGTGGTAGGGAGGTATATATTATTTAAAATTTTTATTCATAGGCAAAGGTATAAAGAAAGTTATTTATCAATTTATAAATATATATAATTTTATAAAGAATGTGTTATAATAGCTACTTGTAGTTAACAAATTATAAAAAAAGTAAACAAAAAGTGAACAAAGAGAGCGTATAAAAATACGAACAAAAACTTAACTCCATTCTAAGTTAATCTAGTGTTACAAAAAGTAATAAAAGTTACAAAAGTTAAACGTAAAATAAATTATTTAGTTCGACATATTCAATTTTTGACAACCACTCAATTATCAGTTTATTATATTTTCGGAAATTAGTACATTTTTTAATATTTTGGTTTAAATCACTAAATATTTTCGGACCTAAGTACATGGCATGTTTTTGACCAATTGATTTAAAAGATCTCTCAGGAATTAAATTGCCTATTTCTTGAAATCTCGTATTGTAGGTTGTTATTTCATTTTGATTTTTTTTTGTTTTTAAAAGTATGTAATAGTATCTCTTTCGCATAGAAGTGTCGAAACGAGAAGACCTTCAATTCACGAAGCAATAAATTGCTTGGATAATCATTTAAACATATTCGTATCATTTTCTTTTGTATTGTTTTTAATGGGTCTAAAATTGTTGTATATGTCCCTCCCCAGCCGGTTGAACATACACTCATATACAATGTAGTTTTCAACATTGGAAAGTTTTATGGAAAATAAGCGAATGCAACGAACTACTAAAAATACTGCACTACAATTATAATATGGAAAACCCTATCTTTAGAGATCCTTCCCACTAACTCGTGTTTACAATGGGGATTAGAGGATAGGCCCAGCGGACCCCACCAGGCTGGCGTCGAGTTTGACCCCCAATAGAAACTAGTTGGCCTAGTCGTATATGGTTTTACATATGTTTAAGTGTTTATATGAGTTGACTTAATATTTCGTCACAACATTCGACAGGATATTGCGTCCTAGCTGAAATTGAAGAGCATCCGTAATCTGTTTGACCTTGGATAGAACCATGTATTTGCATTTCAGCGGCTGGAAGTTTAGACCCCATCTTACGCCATAGGACGAAACATTGCCCAGGGTGACCTTCATGGTCGTATATAGACGCTCAAAGTTCCGACCACATATCCAGGCAGCGATGTCATAGGGAATCCCATCCAGCATGATGCTGAAGAGGAGGGGACTTACCGAGCTGCCCTGAGGCACGCCCTGCTTAACCGTTGACTCGCACTTGGGAGGTACGATCTGTCAAGAAGCTTTCCACCCAGCTGAGAAGGTTGCCCTCAAGGCCGCAACGTCGGAACTAATAGAGGAGCGCGTGGTGATGAACACTCCCGAATGCGTCATATAGACAATGTTGGTTGGTTGCTAGGGCTCACTGTGCCGCCGTAGTCAACCGGAAAGCATTATCCGTCGCCCGCCGACCCTTCCGGAAACACGATCGTTCTTGGGGCTGTTGTAGAAACTCAGAAGTGCTGTGCGGAACGTCGGAATAGTATTTTTGATAATAAGGTTATAAATGTTGTCCACGCCCAGAGCCGTATTGCGTAACCCGGAGATACCCCATATAGTTCCTCTGCCGAGAATAGGGCATTATACCTGGTGGTAGGTCGCGCGAGTAATGGTTCAGGGACATATACCGGCGGGGGATGTATGTCAGCGCCAGGTGAGGATGCCAAACACTCCATAACCTTTTTCTTGTCAGTGAGTATTTCAGCACCATTATGGAGCGTGAGGAGCTTCCTCGGGCGGATCGCTGTTTTGCACCATGTAACCTGGTTCCAAACTTGAGGCAGTGGCGTGTGTGCATGTAGCCGGTCGTAATAGGCCCTCCAACTAGCACGCTTCGTGTCACTAATCAGTCGCTTATAGACAGCCTTCTCCCTTATGTAAGCCACCTGGTCCAACAGGATGCCCGACCACTGGGCCCTGCGACGGGTCTGACGGACTTCCTTGGCCTTGTTAGAACAGCGTTCATCCCACCATGGAGGCTGGCGAGGAGGCGAGCCTCCCCCACCCTTTTTGATAGGAATCGCAGCCAGGGCCATCTGGCGGACAAGATTTTCCGCAGAGTATACCGATAACGGAGCGGCCCCCACTGTGTCATCCTAAAGTATTCTAAAACGTTTCCTGTCCACCGCTGGATAGTGCCAATGCATAACACTTGACGTAGAACGTGTAGTGTGCGCTGGGCGTACGATGGCAAACCTTCGGAGGGAACTTCAGAGGGCTTAACGTTAATTTCAATGAGGCCCTCAAAGCCCTCCGAAGGTTTGCCCATGTATGATGCTGGGTCACCTATAAAAATAGGGAGATGATCATTTGTTCCTCGGTTTAAGACTGTCCAGGGGAGGGAGATAGCCAAATTGAAGCTTACGAAAGTCAGATCGAGGGCAGCCTCTGGGCCTCGAGTTGGGCGGCGGGTGGCGTCTCCAGTGTTGAGGACGACCAGACGCTCCTGGGCTTCTAGCCAACTCTGGATGAGGCGGCCTTGCTGATCCGTATGACTACTACCCCAGAGTGTGTTGCGGGCGTTGAAATCGCCTAGGATAATGGCTGGTGTGTCAACTCCTAGGAGAAGATCGTCGAAAAATTGTCTGGAGGCTACACCACCCGGGTCATAGATGTTAAAAAGCGTAATCCAGCCAGTGGTAGAGCGGATCTTAAGAGCCAGCACTTCCATCCCGACACATCCTGGGGAAGGAAGCTGTACTGTCGGAAGAGAACTAGCAACCACAATCGCCTTTCGCCGGGGGTGTGAGAGAAACGAGGTCCGCAACATAAAATCCAAAGTGGACGTTAAAATTTTACTTCATTTTTCATTAATAGATGGCACCGCGGTCTCCACTCAAGTCGATTTTTTTCGAAGAATCAGATAGATTCATGGCCATCTCTAATAACAGGGGCCTTTTTATAATACAGGTGACAATGATAGAGCCGACAGTTGCTGTAAGTGTGACCGAGGTTTATGACTATGATTGATTTCTTAAATCAATATAAGATTCAGTGATTAATCTATGATTCCGTGATTCTAACGAGATTCCGTGATTCGTATGTGATTCATCGATTCGAGTAGGATTCCAAGATTCGAATATTCCCAAGATCCTGATTAGATTCTTGAGATTCGGAATCACGGAAACAAGGTCTGTACGAAAGTGACGGACCCCTCGCTTCTGCTATTATGTACACCAAAAACTTGTTACTTTTATTTCGACCAGGCTTGGAAATAAGGTTTATTTCTAAACTGGTCGATTTGGCCAGTGACTCCCAGTGACCACCGCTTATTTCCAAGCCTGATTTCGACCCCCTCCCTCCCGAGCAGTGATGCCAAGTCGAGGGAAATTTTCCAGATCTAGGGAAATTTGGTCCCCTAAAAATCCAAAAGGAAAAATTAGACAAAAAATTTGCGAAATCTAAGGAAATTTAAATATATATAATAATAAATATATTAGAAAATAAGGTTTAAATCAATACATTACACTTTGGAAATGAAAGAACGATAGTGTTACCATATCTCAAAACCAAATAAATAGATTTATGTGGTTTTGGAACTAAACATTTCAGTGCCAAAAACAAATAATTTTTTTTACTCAACTTAAGAAATAAAAAGGAAATAAATTCACCATTAAAAATCACACCTATAAAATGTGTAAAATAACCTAATATATTTGAAAAATATTGAGGAGCAAGTTTGAAAACTACAAAAAGTCGTTTTTCTAAAATTGAACTTTTTTAGATATCTGGTTTTGGAACTCAGGTAACGAAAAGGGAAAATTAGACCAAAAATTTGCCTAATCTAGGGAAATTTGACGTGGTGTGATTTTAAAGTGACGGTACCATAGACACAATAAAGAAATAGATACAAGATTCTACGAACGGTTAATATGGAAGCGACGTCAAGCAGATAACCGGTAGCTGTTCCGTATTCCTGGGGTACTACGTTTAAGTGACGCCTGTCGAGTAGGTTGGAAAATAAAAAATCATAACGTGTTCTTGTTTGTAATCTTTTAGGTACTCTGACGTGATTCGCAAATATTTCGGCTGTGAGAGGTTAGCATCACCGGTTTTTTCTATTTCACTTACAAGTGGATATAATTTCTTTACATTATTAAAAAAAACCTTATTTATTTAAACAAAGCCTGAGTTGGAATGGCTTTTTTGCGTGAGACACCTTTTGCCATTTACAATTTGTATATCCCGTTCTAAAAAGTGATCACTACAAAATTATATATATATACACACCCAAAAATAAAACAGTGAAAAAGCGAGAAAAAATGAATAATGAAAATTCACAATATAACTATAAAACACGACCGAGTAAAATACACAATGTCAGAAAGGAGTTCTTAGATCCGAATGGCACGTCGGAGAATTGTTAGAAGAAAGGTGCGCTCAGACCATAAGCCTATCAACCCTAAGTTTGAATCGAAAGGCAGTGTTGGTTCAAGCAAACGACTGGCGAAGGTACCACGCTAAATCCACCCGGTGGCGGAAAATAGAAACGTAACGCGTCCCGCAATGCATGATGCCAGCTGCTTTGGTAAGAGAGAGAAAGGGGGAAGGAAGAAGCTTCAATTTATCTCTACCAGGTGCCGATACTATCGCCTGATTTCTTCTTTTTCGCCCGTCCAGTGGTGGTACAACGGGCGCTATGCGCGTTTCAAACTTAGAGGTTACTCATTTAGTAATAAATCAATTAATGACTAAACTCCGTAAACTCACAAAGGTAGATGACTCTAAAGACATTTTTGTACTAAGGAAACTTTATAATTCAATTGAAACTAGTTTAAGAAACTTACATGTTTTGGGGGTAGATACCGCTGCAAACAGCGTATCATTGTGGCCAGTCATTATTGCATGTCTGCCCGATGATATTAGCATGGTTTGTATAGGAATAGAGTTTGATTTGGAGGAGTTGGTGCGTTTTGTGAAACGTGAAGTCGAAGGCCGCGAAACGTGTGCCATTTAAAAAGGTGAAGATATCAAGCCGCGATCGTTCTCCTCTCGTGATTTGCGAGAAAAAAGTAAATTCGCCAACTTCGATTCGCGTCCGTTACCGCCGCCAACCTAAACACGAACGTCACAACACAGATAGTTTACTGTATTTTCTGTAAATCCGACATCCACGCGACCGTGAATTGCAGTAGCTACACAATCGAAGAGAAAAGAAAGCTTGTCAGTAGCATGGAAAGGTGTTTCATCTGCACCCGTACTCAACACAGAGCATCGGCGTGTACCTCCAAATTCCGAAAATTCCAGATCTGTCAAAGTCGACATAACGCCGCGCTCTGCGAAGAAAACAACGCCCATAAAGCCGCGACTAGCCCTCCCGGCGTCTCCCCGCCGGTCATTCCCGACAATAATGGAGTAAACTCCGGCGCCCGTGGGTCCGATAACACCGCTGTGCGGTCCGTCATCTCATCGGTAGTCAGCTGTCATAAAGAAGTTCTATTAGGCACCGCTATGGCGATCGTGAGGAATCAAGAAAATCCAACGAGAGAAGAGAAAGTTCGATGCATATTTGATAACTGCAGTCAATCTTCTTTCATCAAGGAAGATGTCTCCAGAAAGCTGAACCTGCCGATTATCGGAAGCCAATTGGTAACAATTGAAAACTTCGCTAACGAATCACCGTCAACCTTGCTGAGAAATACGGTCAGCCTAACTTTGGAAAACAAGAGAGACCCGAGGAAGAAATTAAAAATAACGGCAATTGAAGTACCCTATTTATGCAACACAGCCACACTAGTAAATTGCGTGGAAGTTGAAAACTTCGCAAAGAAAACAGGGTTTATTTTAGCTGACGAGCCTACCGCTGAGCGGCGCTGACACCCCGACAGCCTCCAGTATTGGACTTCTACTGGGATTAGACCATTATTACGAAATTGTAACCAAGAGAGTTGAAGAAATCAATGGAGCTTTAGTAGCGATGGATACTATGCTGGGATGGGCCGTTCAGGGTCCCATCGATAGGAGAGTGAGAGCCGTTTCCATTAACCAAACGGGAGTAATTTGCATGAAGGTGGGAATAAGAGACGGTGAATCGGAAATAAACAAAACGCTTAAGTCCTTCTGGGAACTAGAGTCCCTGGGAATAAGCGACAGACCGGAGAAGAAATTAAGTGGAAAAGCCGTTATGGAACAATTCCGTAAAGAAACAACGTTCAAAGAAGGGAGATACCACGTGAAGCTGCCATGGATAGTCTCGAAAAACCAGCTACCGAACAACTACCAAGTAGCTGAAAAAAGAATGAAGAACTTAATCAAAACGTTCAATCGGAATCCGATCCTGTATTCGGACTACAAAGAAATTATAGAAGACCAGTTAAAGAAGGGAATAGTAGTGAGAGCGCATGCTTACAAAATATACCCGACTTGTTCGAAATTGGTATACAGCTCTGAAAATTTATATACACGTGCCTTGAACTATACTTTCGACTACCTAAATTTTATTTTTAAAAAAATCCGACTGGAAAAACTTTTATTTATAAGCAAAAAATGCGCTTGTTGCCGAGGCCGCGCACATCTTAGCTTATTTGTGTTGTAAAGGTGGTAAAGTTATGAATTTGTTTATGGTAATACGTGTCACAGTGCTACTTAAAAACTGATATAGAACCACATCGAGGTATTTTTTTACTTGACGTTTTTTGCCATTTTTCATTTTTCTCCATAGGGAAAAATGGTAAATCGCGTGTATCTCGGGTGGTAAAGGTGGAAAAGTTATGAAATTTTTTATGGTGATACGTGTCACGAAATTCACGGTTGGGGAAATGTATAGGCTCTTGCGAGTTGGGGGAATGGGCAACTCATTTCCCCAACTGCTCATTACGCCAACTTCGTAAAAAAATTGGTTGGCGAAATTTTCGGTTTGGGAAATGCTTAGGGGTTTGCGAGTTGGGGTAACGGGCGACTCATTTCACCAACTGCTCATAACGCCAACTTCGTAAAAAAAATTGGTTGGCGAAATGCTCGGTTGGGGAAACTACTGGTTGCGGAAATGAAAAATTGGTGAAATGCTCGGTTGAAGATATGATAAGTTGGGGAAATGAACCCCACCCGGTTTTCTCCCTTCGCGTTTGTGCACTACAAATCTCTTAAGAGGCCACTAATATCTGGACCAAAGCCCTGGACAACGGTCATGCTGTTGATATCATATATCTAGTTATCCAAAAGGCTTTCGACCAAGTTCCACACCACAAACTCTTCGAGAGAATGAAATTGGCTGGTATTCATGAACGACCTCTTCGTTGGATTCAGGCCTTCCTAATGAATCGTTCTCTGCGCGTTGTCATAAGGGGAATCCATTCTCCGCCTTGTTCTATAACTAGCGGAGTACCACAAGGCTCTGTTTTGGCTCCTTTACTTTCTGAAATATATATAAACAGCCTACCATCTGCTGTTCTGCATGCGTTCCCTAGCCTTTTTGCGGACGATTCTAAATTAATTCAAGTTCTAAGCGCAACTGATTCTTCGATTAAGCTTCAAGACGATCTATCTCGTGTAGAAACCTGGGCTAACGAATCTGGCCTTGTCTTTAATGCGTCCAAATCAAACGTCCCTCACCTTGGAAGAAACAATCCTTGGATTATCTACTCCCTTGCCCTGCAAGCCATTCCACCAGTTGTTGCCTGTGTTCGCGATCTTGGTGTTCAGAACTCAGGAGGACGAGCGTTTATCGTTCTCTGAACATTGTCGCGTTGTGGCGAAGAAAATTAATATTTTTACAGGGCTAGTCCGACGATCTTTCCACTTCAAAACGCCAAAACTCATTAAAGCTATATTCAATACTTTTCTCCTTCCGCTACTTGACTTTGTCTCACCTTTATGGTCGCCTCATCTCAAAAGAGACTACAATCTTATAATTAAATCCTTAAACAAGCTCACAAAACGTGTACCTGAGCTTAAAGACGACAATACCTATCTATTCCCTCTCTTCAAGTTCGGCACAGCAGCAATGACCCAGGAAAACGTTTTTCCATACTACATGGCACCTGTATTTTAAACGATAAAGATTTCTTTGAACGAGCATCAATTACCTGCACCAGAGGTCACGACCAAAAATTGTTTATACCGAGCACGAATACAGCATTTCGAAAACATCACTTTACAAGCCGTATAATCCCGCGATGGAACTCACTCACAATATCAAGGTTGCTAGAGACGCTAATATAGGTTTGCTCGCGCGGACGTTTTTGAAGCCTTAAAATACGAGACAAAAAGAAAGTGGTGGGGTCTGACGACTACGTCACTAAAACAATTGATTAGAGTTTCAGACGTAATAAAGTACGCTAAAAAATATCAAAAATACATTGGTTGGGTAGTCAAAAGTCAGAGCTAATATAATCCGAGGAGATAATACAACTTTTTTAAATCGTGACGTTGGTGTCAGACCCTTGAAACATTAAAGAAAAAATTTACCATTTCAAATCAAGCGTGAGCACCCCTAATTGGGTAACATTCGCTTACAAGAGTGACAGAATCAGATAGCAAAGGCTAAGTCTAAGCCTCCCAAACTAGACCTAAATACAGAAAATATGTTTTTTAATAATAAAGATAGTTACAACAATTATTCAAAAGATAATCTATCATCTCGTAAAATAACAAAGAAATGCTGTATTTACCTTTCGAAAAATAAGAATCCGAAAACCACATTCTGGATAGTTGCAGCTTGGATTAATTAACCCAAGTTTGTAGCCTTCTCTCGCTTTGTACTTACAGCTAAAACCGTTAAAGAAAGTGGAAAAGACCACTAATGAATCAACAACACCTCTAAATGGTTATTTACATCAGTGCCTACGTTATTCACAAAGTAGACGTGATCACTAGATAAAATAAGCTTCGTGCGTGCGGCGTAGATGGTGTTACTGTCGTTTTAGCCAAGAATCTAATCGGTGGTCTGCCAGCCCATGGATTAAAAAAACTAAGGATATTCAGCAGAGCTAAATATCTCTACTAAAAGAAGTGTAGCTAGGTGTGGGTGTCCCGAACTTTTATATGTCATCCCCTTCCTACCCCCCTTTTACTGCGGAAAACGGAAAAATAATTCTAAATACGGCGCCATCTTTCGTTTATTCACGGCACCAAATTAACGCAGTCACGTCGTGCTCTCGTAGCGTGTTTGAAATATAACTGTTTTCGCCGGGAGTAGTGGCTCACTCCTGTAATCCCAGGCGTCCGGGAGGCAGAGTTTGTGGATGGCCGTGTGAGGACGACCACCAATCCCCCAACGGGTGATCGGAATACTTCCGCCACGGGCGTCCCCACCCCTGTCCCCTCGTATCCCGTTGGCGTGGCCGTTACACATATCTCGCCCTGATTAATCAGATGGTGTCTTCGCTGGGATCGCGGTCTTCTCAGACTCAATTCAGCCCTTTCTTCTTTGAATTAAAAAAAAATTACGATTTTCATTTTATAACTACAGACGAGCCAACCCAGCCAAGGCTTAATGTAATTTTTAAATTAAATGCCGGCTTACCCGATGATAAATCTAAATGGGAAATTTCTTTGGCATCGTTTGATGAAGACTAATATAATGTTTCATAATTATAATTCGAAAACATCATCAATTTTAATCATTTAACCGTTGAGCAACATTCGTCTGCTCCTCCGCTCTAGCCTAGGTCACGTGTGACGCAGCAAAAACAATATTGCATCCGTTTTGACGATTTCGCCCGCGAGGTAGCGTTTGGGACAGGTATTTTTAATGTTTCTAGCTCTGTTGAACCAAGGGGTGCTCACGCTTGATTTGAAATGGTAAATTTTTTTCTTTAATGTTTCAAGGGTATGACACCAACGTCACGATTTAAAAAAGTTGTATTATCTCCTCGGATTATATTTGCTCTGACTTTTGACTACCTAACCAATGTATTTTTGATATTTTTTAGCGTACTTTATTACGTCTGAAACTCTAATCGATTGTTTTAGTGACGTAGTCGTCAGACCCTACCACTTTCTTTTTGTTTCGTATTTTAAGGCTTCAAAAACGTCCGCGCGAGCAAACCTATATTAGCGTCTCTAGCAACCTTGAGGCGATAGTAGGTTTTGTTGTAATAGAGAATCTAACCCAGTTAACCTTAACCTTGAACCGCATTAAATAATACACAATAGATGTCACTAGGGTAGACAATAAGACTAAGAAATGTAACAAGGAGTATTTTCCCGCCAGACTTACTCACTATGCTTAACATGAAGGAACGTTAATAAAGCATTCAGTTATATTATATGTATTTGATCTAATTAATTGAAATACAGAATAGGAATCACAACAGGTTTTGTGTCGTATGTAGCGCCGATAACGGGATTATTCATACACGCAAATAAACATTCGATGCGAGGCGATTAATGGGGCCGCTAAAGCGCGGTACGCGTGATTGAAGTTGGCCGTACACCGGCGATAATTTAGAATGCCCTCCATACCACGGACTGTAAATGACAGTCCGTGTCCATAATATTCCTTCATGCATGGATATTCTTTCCATGGTTGGAACCGCTTATTTTCAACTGTACGATAATTTTTTTTAAATCGATAACTTTCTAGACTCGGATTTTCAAGAACGGCAACGCTGCTCTGGTCAGTGTTTCCACATGGAGGGAAAATAATTCTTTTCGCTACTTAAAACGGGGAAAATAAAGTAGGCCGAGTGGAAACACTGGCTTTTTTGGCAGTTTTTGCACCGTGCGCTTGCATTATTTGAGGATTCTTTATGAGCGGCTTCTTTAATACAGATTGTGATAATTTCTTAAACAAATCGAACGAATGATTAAAAATACTATCTGCTGTAATAATTGACAATGAATGCCTTCGCTATTATCGTAGCAGGAAGATTGGTAGGTGCTCCTAAATTATAAATAACTGAAGTAAATAAACGTCTTTCAAAATAATACAGCACATATTTTAGGTTCAAACTGATTTTCAACAATTGGATGAAACTAAATTCTTGATTACAATTCCTGATATCACATCAATTAATCACATTGTAGTGTTTCTAACGGGTGCCCAGCCTCTTCCAAATGGAATTGGCGGATGTGTTTATTTCAGTTGGCCTGATCCTTCAGCCCCTCCAGCCTGGCAATATCTAGGTTTCATCAGCAATGAAAAACCAAGTGCCATTTTTAAAATATCAAAGCTAAAACCAGGTACTAAAACCAACAACTTTGTAAACCTCGCCGATTACTTACATTTTTCAAAACTTTCAGATACTGGTTCTATTAATCCCTTTTCATTAGCTCCTGGAGGAGGTACAGTAGTTCCGCATGTAGCTCAAATTGGAGTTTCTCTAGAGCCACACTCGCAAATTCAATTATTAACCCCAAATTCTAACGCTATACCATCTACAGTGGATTCATTTATGGAATTTGCACAAAAGATGCTTGAAAATTTTGTTAATTACGCTACTTCTTTTGCTATAACGAGAGCTGAGCTTGCTAGTCCAATGGTGGTTGGAGGAAATATGTCAGATAGCTATATACCCGTAAACACCATTCAACAATGGTACAACAACTTTTTGAGGAGGTTTCAACAAAATCCAACATTTTGGAAAAACTGAACAAAAAACTCATCAGTTACCACTACAGTTTAATTGAAATTAAAATTATTTTTGCTTATTTATAAATTAACTTGATTCTGTTTTAGTCCAAAAATTCTTGACTTATATTTCAAATAGTGAAGATACAAACACTATTTTTGCCACTAACTACACAATAATGTTCTTAACAGTTGTCCTATCACTTTAACATTTACACTATTACCCAACACACGGTATGTTTGTTTGTCAGTTGTAGAATCAGGAAAAGCTTTACCCAAAAAAATAAGTTATATTACCTCATGATTCTTTCTCATAGTTATGTACTTACAAAATGGTTTAGTGGAATTGATAGAAGGAAATCCCATTAAATTTGCAATTTCCCTCGCTGTAAAGTAACGGAGGTTGAGCTTTTTTAGGACGTTCACTTTGGCTTCTCCCTCTAAATTCGCCGCTTCCTCATAAATATCACAGACCTTAATAAAAAATAGGAGTATGAATTTCAAAAGAGGCCAATTATAATTTTCAATTTTACATTATAATTATCATTTTGATGCAGAACCGAGCCAGTACCTTCTACATAATGGCTATACCTAAGAAAAAAATGTTTTACTAAGGAATTTCTAATATAAAGCAATGGGTTTTTTCCAACAGACCCTTTAGTAAAACAACAAGAATGATTTGATAATTTGGAAACAATATCCAAAATGTTAGAAAATCTTTCCAATACTTTGTCAGGTAGCAAATATTTATTTGATACTCCATTTTCTAAATAACCTCCAATTAAAAGTGGATAAGAAAACTTTTGGATGCATTTACATTCACTGCTTAAGAAATCTGTCAAAACCTGAACAAAAGTATTAATACTATGGATTTTTTCGCAATTAATTATGCGCAGAAAAGAAAAGTTTACAGTATTTTCATCCATATTAAAGCAGAACTTCAAAGGTTTCCGCTTAGCTAATAGATAATATCGTAGCCTCGAATTTGGAATCCCAAATTGGCTTGGAGTTAGCAAAAATTCTTGGAATGAAAACCCAGATTCTCTAAGAACAGCTGTTAATTTATCTCTGGTCTCTGACGTTTCAAATCCGCATACATTTTCCAGAAGAATATAAGACACGGTTTTCAGGTGGGGCAAGAGATTCAGAAAATGAAAGAGAGATTGAGTTCTGACATCATTAGAATCACGTTTAACTCCAATTCTGAAGTATTAGAAATTCAAAGATATTTATGTTGCTCTGGTATAGTCAGATCAATCACGATAAATACCTGGTAAAAGGTTGACATGGTGGGCTCAGTGTTATTACATCAGCTGCAAAATGTTCAAATTCTTCCAAAGTGAGAGACTAATCATAAATATCACATTAGGTTTTATGGAAATACTTTAATATAAATATATTACTTGAATATTTCGCTGCAAATGATGAGTTTCTGGAAAATTATACTTGTATACAGTGTTAGCTGTAGTGTTGATGTCAACAGCAGCTACTACGTGATGAGGAATACCCGAATCTAATAATAAAAATAATAATAATATTTATATTTCAAAGAAAACTGCCAGAGGCAAAGCCCATTTCGGTGGTAACTAATAGCGTTTTTCATTGAAAACACTCCCAAGAGTGACACGATTTTGTCTCCTACGTCATCACTCTAGATCTGAGGTGCTCGGAGAACCCATCTATATTGCTCCCAATGAAATACAAATTTTTAATAGAGCGGCGTAGCTGTACGAAGTTTGTATTCCATTGGCGATCCAAGCACTCTGAAAATTTTGCTCAGTCTCTCGAGACAGGGCAGCTCGGATCAATCCGAGAGGGAGCAACAGGGTCAACGGAAAATGTGTGTCAGTCTCGGAGCTTCTCCTTTTTCCCCAATGGAATGTTTCATTTTCTAGGGTGATCAGAGACCGCTCAGAGCAGCCCAATGGAAAACGCTATAGAGTTGTAGCACTCCGTAGCTTTGGCCATGGCCACCATTGTGGGTGCGAATTTTTTATGAATAGGAAAAAGCATGGGTGACGTTGTGTGACGTAGCACTGCCATTACTCTATAAGACCAATTACAAATAATTTAAAAGAAATTTTAAAATTTACAAAATATTTAACTAAAAACATACAAGATATTAGAAAATAAATAAAAAATAATTAAATAAAATAAAGGAACCTTCAGAATTTTGAATAACCTAATAATCACTAAAAATAAAATCTGAAACCAAAAACAGTGTAAATTTTATCAATTGAGTGAAAGAACCGAGGTTTAATGACAAGTTCGCAAAAACGGTGTTATTTTGAGCAAACAATGTATAAATTTAAAAAATAACGAACACCAAACTTTACTAATAAAATATATTTACCACGAAAACCATAATGCATTCCACCAATTCCGCTGTAAAGTTCAAAACAGCGCAAAACCTTTTCGTCAAGTCCCTCTTTCTTTTCCATGTTTTATCAGTTTTAAAAAGTGGCAGACGACAATACTTTTGTATCTAATTGGCTTAAAATATGAAAACTTTATTATTGGATATATTCAAAAAATAGGCGCGGCGAAAATGACCGTTGGAGCAAAGAATTTAGACTAAATTCTTTGGTTGGAGCCTATAAATAAAGCAACGAGAACGGCTAGCAAGTAACAACCTAACAACCATAGAGATAGAAACGGAACTTTTATTTCCAAAATCAGGGAGATTTTAAATTTTGTGCTCTTTCGTGAATGCGAAAAAGCTGAAGAAAAAAGAGTGATTTCTTTAAAATCTAAAAACCGAGATAGAAGTGACCGTTTTTCTATTCTTTTTGATCAACTGGTAAGTTCAGAAAATTCTGGGTAAAATAATAATTTTTAAAATCAGTAAAGCCTATTCATTAGGAGCTGTGACCGTTGTGAAAATAAACACTGGGTTAATTATATTATCTGCTATTGCTATTGATTTTAATTATATCATTGTATTATTTAATAGGTTTGTCAAATATTAGGAAAATGGCACTTACAACTGCTCCACATGTTAACAAAGAGAATACGACCATGCTTGGGCTTGGTAATGGATGTAAACTTGTAATGTTTAAGAAATGTTTAACTAACAAAACCTTTCGTTATAGAAAATGTAAAACTAGGTCAAATTGTAGCACCAAAATTAACTCGTCCAGCACTTGGAGATGTGAGGAACAAACCAACAATCAAAACAACTCAACCTGCCAAAACCATCACCGGTGCTATTAAACCGAAACCAGTTGGAAAACTAGGAGTTTTTCATAAAGATGATGTCAGAGTCACAAGAAGCAGAACTGTGAAGGATAAAAGCCCTGTTCCCATGGAATGTGACGCTGATGCTTTGTCTGAAGCATTCTCCTCCAAGCTCCTGCCACCATCTGTGCGTGATGTTGATGCCGAAGATGATGATAATCCCCAATTGGTGCATGAATATGCTAAGGACATATTTGACTATCTGAAAATTGTTGAAAACTTGTTTCCCATCAAAGAAGACTTTCTTCATGAACAGAAAGAAATCAACAGTAGAATGAGGGGCATCTTAGTTGACTGGTTGGTTCAAGTTCATCAGCGTTTCAGTTTGCTACAAGAAACCCTTTTCCTAACAGTTGGCGTACTGGATAGGTTTCTTCAAGCGCAACAAGTATCAAAAAGTCATTTGCAACTAGTTGGAGTTGCCTCCATGTACTTGGCTGGAAAGTATGAAGAGATGTATCCAGCTGAAGTTAATGATTTTGTTTACATCACGGATAATGCCTACACCAAAAAAGAAATTTTCAAGATGGAAATGGCCATTCTGAAAGGTTTAACTTTCGATCTGAATCGTCCTTTGCCCATTCATTTCTTGAGAAGATACTCTAAAGTGGGAAACTGCGACGCTATGGTTCATCAGATGGCTAAATATCTCATGGAACTCTCGATGACTGAATATTCCTTGTGCCAGTTCCCACCATCTCAAATCGCAGCTGCATCGCTGTATCTTTCTCTGCAGCTTCTGGAAGAAGGAGAAGGCTGTAGATGGAATGAAACACTAGTTTATTACTCGGGCTACAGTGCTGATAAGTTAATGGGTCTTGTCAAAAAACTGGCCACATTGCTATCTAAAGCTGAAACAGCGAAGCTTCAAGCAATTAGGTCCAAGTATTCCCAAAGCAAATTTGGCAAAATTAGTTTACATCCTGTGATTAAATCAACAACTTTATATGATTTTGTAAATTGAGATTTCCCAATCTTATTATCCACGTTTTAAAATTTCGAAGCCTTATTTGGCTGAAATACATTTTAATTAAAAGAATTTAAAACATTCACCAAATATTGTTTTTGAAAGGAAATTTTGTTTTTAAAGTAAAAATGACAAGTGATTTTAAATTACTTTACATTAAAATTTTGTAATACATGCTTTGTATAATAAAGTATTTCTCTAAATTTTACTTATTTTAAACACTATACCATTATAAATAAACGTTTTGAAAATGACTTAAAACAAATGCCTCTAAAAATGGATATTGAAGTGTTTTAACCAATTAATCATCAGTAAAAAAGTTACATTTTACCTTTGACTCTCAACAGTGAAAATTTCTTGTAATAAATTTAATTCGAGAAATATTTCAAACAATTCTATTAAATACATAGACTTAAATAGCTTTATTTTGAGATTTTATTTCACATGTATTACCAAAAACCCATAATGTACATTTAAGAGTTCTTAATATTATAAATATTGTTTTGCCATAGCCCTTAGAAATTGACCTTTTCTTATATTAGCTGCTTCCCTCTGAATTTCTTCATTGTTACTGGCATTTAATTCTAACAATCCCAAATACTGCTGAGCCAAAGCCCTTCGATCATTTTCTCCTCTTCTTGCATGCATATTGACCAGATATTCTAAAAGTGTTACGTCCCAAATATGAGCGTAATGAGAGTTACAGCTGTCGCAACACACTCTTTCGCCAAGAACCTTAAAAGACAATGCGTAATTCGGTTCTTCAAGGAATTGAGTTAAAACAGCGGCTTGAGTATGACACTGAAGTTTACAGCAACACTGGATCATTCTTTTCACTTGTTGGTCGTGAAACAAATATCTGGGCAAAGGTTGACTGAAAAAGTTGCTACAAGAGGCTCCAGCTGATATGTAAAATTTCAAAGCTGCAGCAAAATGGTTTTGAATGTACATTAGGTCAGCTTGGGAATTTAACCAACTCTGCTGGGTAGGATGTGCCGATAAGGCATGATGCAAAAGGTCTTGAAGAAGTTGGCCAACAGATGAAATACTACAGTGAATGTTACTTCCAAGAATAGCGGGCCATAAGTGCTGATAGTCAGCAGAAATCTCTTGACTGGATTCATCTTTCACCATGTTGTAGATCCGTATTATTCCACTAATTATCAAGCCAAGTGCCAATGGGCCTGTTAAGCTACGTATAAACTTTTGAAACATGGTTTTGCTGTACTGTCCATTATCTCTATCACCTCGATACGATTCTTTCATCAACCCTGATCCGGATCTTTTAAACTGTCCACTGGTGTTAAAAAAACTGATGAAAATATCCCATAGTTCCCTTACTACCAATCTGTTGGATTTGGGCGAGTCAATGTTACGACACAAAATGGATAAAAGTCTTGAGAGTTCCAGAGATGGACTTGACCTTTGAATTTCCAATTCTGCCAAGATAGACCATTCTTCACAGTTAAGTAATATTAACGCAGCCAATTCTACCAGTTCATTCCTCAGTAGTGAGTCCCTACCATCATTGTAAGCTTTTATGCAGGAAACAGCTTGCTTCAACGCAGCCTGCCTTTTAGGATTGTCGGCGTCATAAGTGTGTGATAATGGGTCAGTGGTGAACTGCAGAAGATCAGTGTGACAGAGTTCCCACTGAATTGTTGAGTAAAGTTTTGGATATGACTCTTTGGCATCCGTTTCAATTTTTCTGAACATTGAACGAGCATCTTCGTAACATTTGGAGTTTCTTTGTTCAATAGCTTTGGCCAATAAAACATAAGTCACTTCTTGATCCTTAGGTGGAAGACTTCTGACCAGAACATCCAGGAAATGAGGTAATTCCCAGTGTTTGTTTAAAGAAACAGCTGTCAGTGTGGATTTGCTACCACTACCTCCCATTTTATGAAACTGCTTAACCAAAGAAATTACGGAATCAACCCTTTTTGTGCTGATTAGTTCTCTCTCTTTGCGTCCCGTTACTATGGGTAAAGCTTGGGTAAAGCTGACGTCTCTAGGAACCCTAGTTATTCTTTTCTCTTTCACAACTTTGAGACATTTGGGATTTCTAGTTCCAAACAGGGGTTCCATTATACCACATTTGGAGCAACGAGATGTTAAGGAAACATAGTCGGTTAAAAAAAGCAACAAAAATTTCTGCAATAAATTCTTCTGAACTAAATTTGCTTTGTCAGTTAACGCCTTCAAAGCTGTACAAAAAAAATCTTGGTTTTGCGCTGATGATAAGTATGGTCTAAGATCAGTCAAAATAACATCTCCATCAAAAGCATGTCTTAATGCATTCGCAATTACTATCTTCGGGTAAAGACTATGTTTGCTGCCATGCTGGTGAACAAACTCCATTTCCATTCTGTCTCTAACGGATTTAGGCATTTTACGCTTCAAGTTATCATCAAGGAGAATATTAACAATCTCTGGACTGCCTTTCTCCATTTCAATCAAAAGCTGAGCTACAGTCGATGAAGCTGTGCTTTGAGAACTCAGTTCTTTTTCGGGAACAGATAACGCTTGTTCACAGGCACTTATATACCCATCTAATTTTTGCTTGTCCAAAGTGGATACCACACATTCTTGTTTCTCAAAGGTATGAATGAGTTGGCTTGACTTTTTGAACATTGAATATGCTGAAGAGTATTTTTGGTTGAAAAAATTTATGCAGCCCAAATCGTAAGTTAGTTGGCACATTGCATCTTCTCTCTTGATATCGAGTCCTTCATTCCATTCATTTTTGGCACCGAATTTGTCTTCTGTCAATATTCCAAAACATTCTGGAATTGGCATGCGTATTTTGAACTGGCCATTTGATAATTTTTTCATCAAGTTTTCCAAAGAACTAACAGAATTATGAACTTGTTCTTTTAAAGTTTTTAAAAACCCTTCAGTTGCTTCTGGTGGGGCCCAAGTTGGATCGTTTTGACCAGGTACATGAACACTTATGCCTTTAGTCTGTCTTGTTGGGTAGCTTCCATTTATTACAACTCTCATAGTCCAACGATGCAGAGTAAAATTGGCAAATCTTACATCTTCATTCATATCCTCCCACATTTCTTCACTAATTTCCAGATTCGGAACAGAGTCCAAAATTTTAATTAATTCGTTGAATAGCAATGATTGCATATGCAGCGGTAGTTTGGTCTCAAGGATTGTCAGGTCCCATTTTAAATAGGCAGTAGCTTTCAAGGCTAACAGTTTCAACGCTCTGAACTTCTTTTTCTCAGTGGAGGTTGTGACTGGCAATGTGGGATTTGGTTCTTCAACAACAGTTTGTTCTTTTAATATGCCAGAATCAATTGGATCAACTGTTACGGGACTGCCTGGTGGCGAAGACCAGATTCCATTCCCTTCTATTCCAGATAATGCAGTTCCAGAATTGTTGTTTGTTGTGGCCACTGTGGAGTTTGTTGTTTCAGTTGGCACTTTGGCATTCGACAAGAAATTTGCAACCAGTTCTACAATTGATATTCTACCATCTTTATCTTCCCCTTTGGATAGCAAATATTCAGTTAATAAATTAGGGTTGATTAGAAATTCGAACCATAACATTTTCCCTTTGATATCACCCATTTTTCTCATTTTCCACTTGACCACAACCACAGCCAAGCACGGTGAGTACAGTGAGCGGGCTAGAAGCCGCTAGATCAGTAATAAGCGCCCTCTTTTAGTTTAATATACAACCTATACAAATTAATTAAAGCCTTAAATTCATAGCCATCTCTATGATTAAATTCAAATTACTGTACATTTCAAAAATCAATACATAATTTCAAGCACGAAGTTAATCGCCTTAAATTTATTTTATTCTCTAATAAGAGTAGTTGCGTCATGTACACGTACTCTAACAAACAAAAATGTCAAACTTTCAAAACACAAAAGGAAATGCATTATGGAGTCACTTTGGCAGGGGGATATTTATAACAGGGGAAATCACAGCTGGCTAAACTAGTTCTTTTTGCCCAAGGGCGCAGAAGTAAAAGACGCGGTAAGAATAGAGATAATTATGGTAGGAATGGGCTTAAAAAAATCCAAACAATTATCTAAAACATGTCGGTCATGTTCAATTTAATGGTAACTGGCCAAAAGTTCACAAACAAGAGACGAAATTATACAATACCTCAATGTAAAGACTCAAAACCATAAGAAAAATGCCAATTTCCATAGAGCTGCTCATTGTCATCGCTTCTATCACTGGTTTATCCATAATTTTGGGGATACTTTTTGGGATTTTTTGCTTGTAGGTTAAATATACTTCTGCATGAAATGTACAAAAACTCACTAATAAATACATTTATTTTAAATTTACAAGATGCCGTAAAAAGAGAAAAGTAAAAGAACCACATTGGCAACCAATGCCTTTAGATACAACTTCAGCTACTGGTCCCATTTATACTTCCAAAGACCACGTGGTGATTTTACCCAAACGAAACTCAAAATACACTCTGGTTCCCACCACTCAAAACATTGTGTGTATTCATAATGAAAGGGCTCAAATTAGTAGAAGTCAAATTGACCAAACATTACAATCAAACCCTGGACCTTCGTATATTACGAATGAGAATCTTGCAGCGCATTTACCAATTGGAACAAAACCCAAACTGGTTCAACCAAAGGAACATGATTCCGTACTCGTAATTGATGTAAGTCCGGATACACAGTTATCAATTCCCACAATTCAAGATCATAAAAATATTTTTTAATTTTAACAGGGAAGCGAACCTCCACCGCCTTATCAAATTTAATCATGAATTAAGTGTACATATTTTTTTAACTAGTCATTTTTATCACAATCTTAATCTTGTATAATCCTGATATGAAATAAACTATAGTTTTGCATTATTATAAATACATTTCAGTTTGAATATATGTTGGTAAATAAACGATTTGTACATGAATGGCAGGATATTTCTTTTATAAAACTTGTAAAAACCATCATTACTTTACATAGAAAAATATATACAATATTTACAAATGTATATATAATATACAAATTGTAATTTTTTTACATTGACTTTAACCTACAAAGTTTTGCATGTAGAATGATACCTAATTTAAAATTGGGATCATATGTATAAAAATAATTTAAGTGCTAGTTCCCCATTACCATTTTTTTAGCAAAACGTTTTCAATGGGCAACCAGCTGTAAATCATGAAAAAAATGTATACTTACTCGTGAGTTTTGAGCTTTAATACTGTTTCTTGAAGTTTCCTTAGGAAAGGCATGTTGTTGCTCCCGCAATTTGTTTTAGTTGTTAGTTTCAAAGATAATTTTAAAGGATATAATAGATGCCTTTCCAAATCAGAGCCTAATTCGTACTATAAATATCGAGCAACGTGATTAAGAAAACTTCGATAATTTTAGGCTAAGTAGTGAATTTTCATTACACTTTCAAAAGATGCAAAAACTGCTCTGAAAGATGGCTGTTTTCCATTTGTAAACACTCCTCTATTTCCATGCAGAATTGAAATGCCTCTAACATTGGCTGATTTGCATATTAGGCTGTAGGGAGTATTTGCCCGATGTCATTATCATGACCTCTGTCAAAGTCGTATCTGCTATACTGTCAAAATATCTCATTAATATTACCTGTACATACAATGATCCGGCCTATAATTCCATTCGCATCCAAATATGAGAAGTTTATCAGGATGATAATGAAATATGATGTTGATGATATCTTGATCTCCCCAAACTATTTTTAGTTTATATTCATGGAAAATTGGTTCTAAATAGCTGTGCCACTGAAATGCTCTCATGCGAGTGAGATTCATTAGCATAACCCCAGAATTTACGCCTAAAAATCAAAAACAAATTATATGAAGCTGATATCTAGGAGCAACAAACACAAGAAGAACGCAGCTAGCCTTAAAACACACCAACGCAGTGTTGTGTACGAATTTCATTGGACAAACCTTTACACTGAAAGTTTTACGGAAAGGGGGAGGACAATTTCAGTATTTTCAACTTCCGACAGCAGGCGCTAAAGCGTCTAACCAATGAAAACTGTACACAAGAAAATGCACGATTTGGCCAGTTTGCCTTCTCCTTGTGTGGGGTGCTGTGTTTGTTGCTCCTAGCTGATATAGACCTTAGACAATGGTACTAAATCAAAAAAATACCTAATGGTTTATAAAAAGGGTGACGGGCAAAACGATTATACCATCCTGTAGCGTAATCCTCAGTTTCGGATGATAAAGCTGCCATTTGAGTAGAGTTCATTTTTTTAAAGTATTTCCATAATTCATCAAGTGGTTGTAGAAAAACCACATCAGTATCAATGTAAACTACCGAGTCTATGTCACTAAGAACAGTCTGAAAAGAAACATATAATATATTTCATACCTAATTTAATTTAAAAAAAATAAAAATTACTGGTAAAAATAATCGTTGAGCAGCACAGAGCTTAAATAGCTTTTTCCATTCATCATCCATTTTGCTACCAGGAAAAGAAATGGGGTGTATTTCAAAAGATAATCTCCAGAGGATCGCTGATGGCCAATCTAATATCTGAAATTTCACTTAAATTTAGACAAAAACTCATTGCATTTTCTATTCAACAAATTTATTTCTTATGTAATTGCTCTCATTTTCAAAGATTCAAGCGCTTTATTCCCAAGCTTAAAAGGAACACGCCGAAAAAAATGGCTCAAGGCAGACCATGCGTGTTTGAAAAAATTGTTCCAAAAGCGGTCTTGATTCATTAATCTGTCAACAGATTCAACCAATCTCACAGTGCTCGAGGGAGGTAAATGATAAAAGTGCGCAAATGGAACAAGAAATGTTGATTTGGGCTATCTTGAGAGAAATCAAATGGAAAATGATATCAAAATATTTAAAACAACCATTACTTCTTCAGCTACTTCTTGGCGATTATTGTCATCAGCTATTATGGCTAAATGAACTGGCGATAAGGCCAAAGCAAGAACAGATTTTAGAGCAACCATGGCTGTTGTTCTTCGATCACCGCATACTACAATGGCTAATGTCATTTTCTCTTGACAATGACCGAACCTATGAATTAAATAATACATTTACATTTTGAAACACTATTAAATATATTTTAAAACAAACCTAATGACACGTGAATTTTTCATTTTCTCATATCCCTTTAATATTTTTGGCAATGTTTCCTTTTTTTGTCTGTACATAGGACCCAAAGAAACTAAACCCCTTGAAAGACTTTGATTTATTGGCAATATCTTTTCTACAGGATTTCTAATACCATTCCCATCCTCATCGATTTGGTAGTAATAAAACAATAGAATGGGAATTAGGCAACAGGCAACGAGAGCAATCCTTGTTAAATATTTCCAGGAAATATATCTTTTAAAATGACGCATTCTTCTTTGGCAACGTAATGTATTGTAAAATTAGTGTTTTATTGTTGACATTTGGATCATTGGCCTTTCAGTCATGACTTTAATTTCATCACACGCAATTTTTGTTTTTATTCAAGACGTCAACTTAAGCCTTGGTACATTTTCTTTTGGACCAACACGGAAGATCTGAATTAGAAGAAAAAATAGTACAATTTATTACTGTTAATAAAACATATTTTCTATGAAATAACGTACCTATGACAATAAGCTTAGTGGTAATTACAATTTATCTAAAACAAACGCTTTCATCATTCACGGGTAAATAAAAGATTTTCCTGGGGAGAGGATGAGGTTAAGCACCTGATATTAAACTGCAACTTCAAACCAACTACAGTACTGTCAAAAAAAAGCATTTGGCAAAATATGTTAGCGTCAATATTTCAACGTAAATCTTTTCTCTGAAATAATTCGTGATTTAAAATTTGCCCATTTATATTTCTAATATAAATATTCACAATAAAACTAAATAAAAAAATAAGAATTTAATGAAGGTTATTTACAGATAAAAGAAATGACAATGAGCTTCAAATCAAAGCCACATTCCACTTTCAAATATAAATACACGTAGTTTATAAAAAGTCCCGTTTTCTTTCTTAAATGTACTTTGAACTTAAGTTCCACATGAACCACCAGTATCCTAATGAAGAAGCCAACTTCCCAGCGCCAACATTTACTAAGACATCACGACTCAGTGGCCGCATTTTCCTTATCTTGGTCTTTGTCACCGTCAAAAAACTCATTATTTGCCTCAGCCTTCTTTTCAACTTCGCAGTCAGGAACTCTAGTGTCCATATTATTTTCTTCTTCTACAACTTGACTTTCTGGGACAGCTGGAATTAAATCAGGCGGAACATGTTGCATTTGGACACTTGGAGCGTGAGCTATGCTTTTTAGGTTTTCAGTTACAGCTTTGACAATAGCCTCCAAGTACTATAAAAATTTATAATAAATAAATACTGAAGCAGTTAATGGCAAGGAAAACCTTCAGTTACCTGTTTGCTATTGGCATTATCTTGTCTGGTAACAACTTCAGGATGTAAACTAAAATCACTGGCAAAGTATTCAAAATACTCTCCGTATGGAATTTCATTGCTTATAGTTTCCTCCAAAAGGAGGGATGTTTCATACGTCCAGCATCTAGCTACATTACGAACGGTATATCCACCACCTCCAAGGACTAGCAAAGGAAGGCCCAATTCTTTTACAAATTTGACACATTCCCTGTATAGTTGAAAAAGAGACATTTAACATCATTCAAAATTTAATAATACTGGCCACATACCCGTGTCCTTTAATGCTCAAATTAAAACATCCAAGCCTATCACCAGCTAGAGAATCAGCACCGCACTGAACATTAACATAATGTTAAGAGCATAATAAATATATCAATAATTAAAATTATCTTACTTGTAGAACTATACAAGTTGGTCTAAAATATTCCACAACTGATTGAATTACAGGTTTAAAAACGTTAAAATAACCTTAAAAAAAGATTATAATTAGCAATATATATCTTTGTGAAATGGAAAATAACATCTCACTCACTAGTATCATCAATGCCTTCTTTTAAAGGAACATTAACTGAGTAATAACGACCACTTTCAGCTCCTATTTCGTACATATCTCCTATTATTTTCAAAATAAAATTAAAAGGGGAACATTAAGCTAAACTAATTTATTTGATTATTAACCTGTTCCTGGGAAGAAATAATTGCCATATTTGTGAAAGGAGACTGTCATAACGCGATCTGTTAAATAAAAAGCTTCTTGCACTCCATCTCCATGATGAATATCAATATCAATGTATAAAACCCGTGGATTGAACCTAAAGGAGTTAATTTTCAATAAAATAACAAACCATTTGAAACTTCAAATTGTTAATAAAACTCACTTAAGTAATTCTAATATTGATATAACAATATCATTAACGTAACAAAATCCTGAAGCTTCAAATTTTTTGGCGTGATGTAGTCCTCCTGCCCAGTTAATGGCTATATCACAACACTGGAATATTTATATTGGTAAAATATGGAGTAACTACCAAAGATGAATCTTAGTATAAAGCTTGCCTTGTTATTAAGTTTCACAGCACCTTCGAGGGAAGCACCCGTATACATTGAGCAAAAATTAAAGAGACCATCAAAAACTGGGCTAGAGTCAAAACATATAATCAGCGAGCGCAAATACAGACATCAACTACACATGAAAATGCCAGACTAACCAATCTTCGCCAACGTTAAAGTGGCTTAAGCTCTTTGTAAATCCCTGAATATTCTGAGGAGTAACTCTTTGAAGAAATTCAATGTATTCTTCTGAATGAAAACGGCACATATCATGTACAGTTGCTTTATATGGCTTATAGACCTAGACCATCAAGTCAAATTTGGTGAATGGAAATGAAACATTTTGACCTCACAAATATGTTCCCTAATCCCCAGTACCTGCATTTTGTTGTAGAGACCATAATGTAAAACTAAACTGTGAGTCGCTGATAATCGTTGAGGTTTCATTGGATGACTAGGACCTATTATTTTGCAACAAGAATACTTTATATTAAATGTTGGTTTAATAACATAAGATGAAATTTAAAGCAGATAACCCAAGGCTTAAGAAAATTAATTCGTAAAATTGCTTTTAGATACTAACCATAATGAAAATTACCAACATCTGGATCCCAAAAATATACCACATTCTTCTTGGTCATTATTTCATAAAATAATATTGAATATAGCTTTTATAATTTCATAAAACTTAACTAAGAAATCATAGATAGAAATATTACTCAACTGGTTTGCCTGGCGATAATTTTACATATTTTTTTTTTATATACACAAATCGGTGTCGACCCAAGGCCTTAGACACCAGCACACAATAACTGATTAATCAGGGTGAGATAAGCGTAACGGCCACGCCAACGGGGGGGTAATTGGGAACAGGGGTGGGGACACCCGTGGCGGAAGTATTCCGACCACCCGTTGGGAGATTGGTAGTCGTCCTCACACGGCCATCCACAAACTCTGCCTCCCAGACGCCTGGGATTACAGGAGTATGCCACTACAGTAACTCCCGGCGATAATTCTACATATATATTTTTTTAAATATAAACAATATTATCGGTGCCGATTACAAACGGGGTCTTCACGTACACCAAACACTCCATGTTACCACAATCATTTAAAGAATCAAGAAAAAAGAAATAAAACAAATAAAGATCCCAAAAAAAACAAGAGCAAGGTTAGTGAAAACATGTGAAAAGCAAGGGGATCAAGATGATGTTTAAAAAAAAAATCTGTACGAGTTAAAATTGATGACGTCATCCAGATGAGCCTCCGTTCATTTTGAATACCGTTGCTTTTTTAATACGATCTCATCTGGGTGACGTCACGATTTTACACAGCAACGCAAAACCCGTAATATTTTGATAAAAAACCATGCGATCGTAGGCAACCTTATAGTTCCCTTTTTTGAAAAGGAGAAGAGCCATGGAGGGGGGGGGGAGGGTCATAATAAGGAAGGAAGAGGCGCACATAGCTAGGAGCTGGGCAAAGACTACATATATTCGCTTCGCTTACTAGACAGGCGTCTCCATACAAAAAACCGGTTACCACTTTCGAAACACGGGAGAAGCCTTTGACCAGCTGTTAGAGGCGCCACCAGTAGCACTCTGAAGCACGGGGAAAATTTTGACTAGCGTCTGCTTTCGTATGCATTTATATATAATCTTTGGAGCTGGACTTGCCACCACCCAAGGTTTTTTAAAAATCGTGCATGCACTACTGGCCACCACCCTTCTACGAATTGTAACCTGGCCACCTGAATTAATGGCTTTAAAAGTCGCTTGATGACTTAGGCCCAAGGTGGTGCCTTGGGTATTAGCCTAGCTGATTATTATTATTATTAGCCTTTATTTATTTACTGATACAGGCAAACCAAAAAACAAAATGGAGTGGGGACTAGACGGTTTAGAATATAAAATGGACGCTTCAATAAAAGATACTCAGTCTTTACTTCCCCCTCAAATTCATCTGGGAAGGAACTATTTCCGGTCGGTCGGTTAAACGGTTAGAATGGCTAGCTAAAAAGTCATATTTAAGCCAATTAGAATGCGTTTTTGCCGTCATGAGAATTTTGCGTCAGATAAGAAATGCGTCGGCTCACGTGAATAAGGAACATACTAATGTTAATTTTCGATAATATATTTTAAGGTAAAATATATAATGTTACTAAAACTAAGTATAAGAAGATAATATTATTATTATTATTATCATACGGAATATTTTTATATTACCGGGCAATTTTAAGGCTTCCCATGGAGGTAGAGTTAATTCATTTCGTATAAAATTATCTTTCGGAAAAAGATGAAAACTAATTCCTTTAGAACTAAACGTATTACTTTTGCAGTATGGTATGCAACAAGTGTTTCCTTTTAACCAGGTAACTTTTTTTGTCATATTAAGGCTTAGCAAAAAACCGATGTTATGTTCGAGAAAAGTTTCCAGCTTTCTAATATTTGAACAAGCACTATATAAATAGTAACTTATGAGTCCTGGCTGTCGGAAATATTACTTCTTGGCAATTTCTGGGAATATGTTTTATTTAAGCGCCTATTATAAAAATTAAGACAATGGGATTAAAGCTGTCAGAGAGAGGATGTGTTCAGGAACACTTTGGTGGAAGCCACAACGCGTAGTGTTGTTGAAAACTTCTTTTGGGAGCAAGTTCCAGTTCTTGATGGTGCGATATGTAAAGTACCATGGTCTTAATTTACTGTTTACTCTGGGCTTGGAGATTTTGGCCATATGGCCCCTAGTTTTGCGGAGGTGGTCAATTTTGAATAATGCGTCACAGTCAAGGTCGATGTTCCCAGACCACAAGCTCCATAGATGGACAATACCATTAACAGTGTGGCGGATGAGAGGAGAGTCGATGTTCAATTTTCGGTTCCTAGACTCCGGTGCCAGTTTTTCTAGGCCGCGTGTTAATTTGGTGAACCTGTTGTGCGCCTTCACTAGACAATCCAGGTCAGGAGGCTGGTAGACTCCACACCTCAGAAGCCAAATTGATGTTAGGGATTACCAATGAGGTGTAAAGTGTGCGCATTAGACGTGGGGAGCGGAAGTAAAAAGTGCGTATTGTTAAGCCAGTAATGGAGTTGATCCTTTTAACCACTTTGGCTGAAATCCATGGCGGAGTCAATCCAGACACCCAGGTCACGGATGTTATGGTGCGGGCAAAATGGCTTACACCGCTTTTGAAGACGTTAAAGATCATTCCATTATAGTTGGCCCAAGTAGACACCGCATCAAGATCAAGACGGAGTTGATAGCGTTCCTGATCAGTACGGACAGGGCTCGCGAGTTTAGTGTCATCAGCAAACTGATAGATTTTAGAGTGCTTGACCACATCAACCATGAAATTGATGAAGATATTGAACAAGATTGGGTCAAGCACCCTTCCCTGGGGAACGCCATTAAGAGGAGTCAGGGGGCATGATGTAGGGCCTTGGAGGACAACACACCAAGCGAGCTTTTTTTTAGGTTCCTATTGGGGTAAGTACCATAGCCCAGACTATCCATTACCCCAACCAACTTACACCCTGTTTACCCACAAAGACAACTTCTCATTACTCCAACAGTTGGAGTAATGAGCAGTTGGTGTAATGAGTAGTTGGTGAAATGAGCAGTTGGGCTTATGGAAAGCTAGAGAAATGAATGCCACCCTCCCCTTGCGTTAACTGTTCGCTATTTATAAGGGGTGGGTAATCACCAAAAACAAGGAAGTCAAGTCCTGGGGCAGAATAATTGGATGTGAAATGTTGGTTTAATCCAGCCATGGTTTCAAAATCGCCAAAAAACGCTGGCGAAAGAAACAGGACGAGAAAAGGGGAAAGCTAGGCAAGGCAGAGAAGGGACTGTGGAAGCTAAAACAAAGGCAGCAACGGTGGCGGCGTAAGGGAGGGGGGCGAGCGGGGCGGTCCACCCAGGGTGCTAGGGTATCTAGGGGTGCCATTTGCCACTGGGCAGCAATGACCAAAAGTCATTTGAAAAATAAAAGGAGCTACGAAGGGAGAAGGGAAAGACGGAGACGAAAAACGAAACGTCCTTTCTCACCACAGACTGGCGCGAGTCTCTTTCCAAAAGGCAGTATTCAGGAAAAAAAATGCCGAATTATCAGTACGAAAGATGGGACTCTATTCACGATCGAAACGAGTCTAGGTAGCGCCTATGATCTAGCGTCTGCTACAGACAAATTAAAAAGTCATAGGAACGTTTTTTCTTAAAGAATATAAATATAAGCAAACGATGCAAAATTAAATTAAAATGCCAGTATCATTATTTATTAAGTCAAATTTACGAATAACGATGAGGAAAAACTACCTATCTAGTTTTTAATGGTGAATCAAAGGGCCGTAATGATAGCTTTCGGTCGCGAATAGTTAGCTACACTCTACTTCAGAGCAAAAGTCAAACATATATAAATCTGTATTTGATAAAAACGAGTTTGGGCTTTTTACACCCTCAGCCTTGTAATTAATAAAGTATCTAAAGATCGGCCATTGTTTCTTCCTTTTATAACCACGGCTAGAATTAAATTTAACATTTTCCATAAAAATATAGACCTCGTACCCTAGATTCGAAAAAACTGCCTTGCGCGTAATCAATAGCCACGTCCTGCCGGAACTCCGAAAGAATTAGCTCAAAATGGTAAACAACTATAGATACTAGATAGCGCCCTACAGTGCCGCAAAAAGGTATCTTGGCGCCCAAGGCTAAAAAAAATTTTGGGCCCCCCCACCCTCTCTGTTTTTTTTTTATTTCCAAGGGGTTGAAATGAAGCTATTTATTACTCTACAAAAATTTGGGTAATCGCTTCGTTACAAAACCGTCAATCGAAAAGCTCTTGCTAAATAAATTCAGTGTCAGCGAGACGCCCCTTAATTAGTCTACAGCAAAATGAAGTGGAAGAATTCAAGCTTATAGCAAAAGGGCAGCAGACTGAGCAGAATAATTTTAAAAATTCGACCTGAATTTCAAGTGGCCTATCTTCGTGATATCAGACCAATCAAATTCATGGGACTACTTAAATTATATTAAACTAAATTATTTTAACGAGTGTCGTTCATTTTTAATTGGTTAGAAAATACATCCTACATAATAATTACACGTATCAGAGGTAAAATAAAATAAATCTATACCGTAAACCAAACGTAGCTTTCCGCTAATCGTTAAGGGCTAAAAATTTTCGATCTTCGCGATATTCCAGTATAACAAGCAATTTTGCGTCATATTAATCTTAAGACCTCTAAAAGACAGAACTCCCTGCAAAGTGTTATATTTGCAATCCACTTCTAATGGCTGCTTGTCCACGTTATAAACGTCATTAACATTGACTAGCATCCCGCATTTAGGGTCAAGCGCCATAGTTTTGACGCCAATTACGTGAACAGCGTTCATAACCAAGCTGGGTCTTCGTGATTCCGGAGTGGACGCTAAAAACTCTTTCACGTCCTCGCTCGGTTGCAAAATCAAGCTATTATTATTAGTAGCTAGCATACGAAGCACGAACGATTTTCCGTTCACGGTTTCACCGTCGTCGATATAAATTTCTCCTTCAGCCAAAATGTGGTCCTGTTTTCCGGCTCTCTGATCCAGGGCCACTTGAATCTTAAATTCCTGTTTCCTGGATGTCTCCGTATTTAATAGAGCGCGCTGACTAGCGATGATACTTCCTCCGCGGATATGGATATTAATGTGGTACTCGATGGCGGAAATGATGATCCAATTTCCGGTTCCTTTATAAACCATTGAACCGTCGTAGAAATCGTACCAAGTGCCTTCGGGGAAATACGCCTTGAAGGACGTAGTGGTCGGATATAGAACGGGAGAGATCAACAAGTCCGAGCCCCAGAGGAATTGTTCGTCTACTTGGCGAGCGATCGGGTCGCGGGGATATTCGTAAAACAGGGGTCTGACGACGGCGTCGCCATGGACCGAGGACCAATGGAAAACCGTGTAAAAGTAAGGCATTAAAGCGTACCTTATTTGTAGAGCGGCAGCGGCGACGCTACCGACAAAATCGTCGTCAACGAACGGGTGTTTCTCTTTATCAAAGTCAACTTGACGGTACGTTAAAGTCAAGGGTTGAAAGGCCGACAGTTGGGCCCATCGACTGCACAGGTCCCTGTCAATGGCACCGATGTAGCCGCAAGCGGGCATGCCGGTCAGCGGGATTCCGTACAGATTGAACTCCAGCATCTGCACCAACGACATTTTCAGCATCTTCCAAGATGCTTCCATCTGTCCGCCCCAGTGACCGGCGTAGCGTCCAGTTCCAGTGAACGTAGACAAGCTAACTAAGAATGGACGTTTCCCTTTGTTCATTTCCATGGCCGCGTTATAGACGTTCTCGGCGTGGCCGTGGCCGTACAGATTGTGGAGGTTATAATGGGTCGGGGAGCCACTCTTCAGAGTTTCCTCGGTGCACTTGAACGATTTGTGACACAAGTCCAGGCAAATGGTTCCGCCCAGAACGACAGCGGGGCCGGAATTGTTGTAAGAAGCCCCGGGTACGAAAGCGGTCAAAGCTTTGACGCAACGTTTCTCATCCCGCTCGTCAATCGGCGTGTTTGCGGTTAAGAAGAACCCGTCAAACCCGCGATTATCAATAGAAAGCGTGGAACTGTTAGCCAATTTTTTAAGTTGATCCATCGTCCAGTCGTAACTGGTTTTATCCTGGAACGGATCAATGTAGTTAACCGCTTTCGTTCGGTACAAACCAGAGTACACTTCGTCGTTCGTTCCACGTAGCAGCATCGACCTATCATTCGCGTACGGTCCGTATTTCTCGACTAAGGGAGAGTGAACCAAATTTAATTTCACCTGAAGGTTCCATTTGAAGTGAGCGGATAAACGTCGGTATGCAATAGAAAGGGTGTCGCCTTGCCACGGAAATTTAAGAATGTCGTCGAAGATGCAGTCAGATTCGTGGGGTATGCGCTTCATTCTCAACCCGTAAGCGGTCTGATTAATTTTATCGAAAACGTCGTTTTTAATATCGCCTTCGATAGTTCTGCAAACGTGATGGCCCATAGCCCAGTACGGGGGCATGGCGGGTTTACCGACGACGCCAGTCAGTTGACGAATAACGTCGGCCGGAGTCGGACCCATAAAGACGTAAAATTTCGTCGAACGCCCTGAAACAAAATAAAGCAAATGTCAGTGTTTCAAAAATATTTCGCTATTTAAAATATTTACCATTTGATCGAAAGGTTAGAGATGGTATTCCTTTACCCGTTATGTCAATGGCGCTGGTGTGGGCAAAAAGAACGCCGTGGGCTTTACCATCGGGTTCGATGCAGAGATAAAAGGGGTGAGAGCCGTACCAGCTCTCGATCACTGTGTTGTTCCCATCGTCATCCGCGCCTCCGTTGGTGGGGATCCGGTTAAACAATGTTCTGGTACCACCGTCTTTCAAAGACGTATTAAAGAATAAGTGATTGCCCTCCCCCAATCCGAACACGTCGCTGGAGGGGATCAAGGCGGTGAACTCCAAGTACTGCTCCGCGTATATGAACGGGAAAAGGTTGGTGTTGAAAATACTGCGTTTGTTGTCCCCTATTCGAGCGATGTCGACGAAGAAGCGTTCGTTCCAAGACGCCAGGGTCACGTCGTACGTTCTATTGCTATCGTCGGGACAGTTACCACTCGAAGGTGACGAAAAAAACTCTCCCCTTTCGTACTTTAAGAATGGATAAGGCTCAAAGTCAAATCCGTCAACGTCAAATATTTTGACGGTCAAATGATTATTGCTAACGTAGTCCACCTCTACTTTCAAGTCCCTGGGTTTGGCCCCGGGAATAGGGAGAGGGATACGCGCTTCCGAGACGGCGGTGACCGACTTTCTTCGGACGTACGATTTCTTGCCGACGTCAACGACAGTCCAGGGTGGGACATCGACGGCGTAGCAATAACCTTCGTTATAAACGTTGATCACCTTGTAAGAGAAAGGCGTAGGCAAACAATGGAAACAACTGGGAACCGTCTCGCCTTCGAGAGAAACGTAAGGATCCCAACAACAGCCGTAGCTGTAACAAGACGTATTGGTATACTCCTTCGCTTGCCAAGTGGCCGCCAAACATTCGTGCCTAGGAAAAACAAATTTCACTTTCAAATATCGAAATTTACATTTATCAGAAGTTTATAACATATCTCTTACGAGATAAGTATCCACCTTTTTTCAGAAAAATGATGCGGGCAAAATGCGTCCTGATATTGAATATTATCAAAAGTAAATATTGGGGAGAAAGTCTTGGACTTGGGTCCTTTAGCGCGACGACTTATTAAAGGGGCAAAAATATTTTCAAGAATTTGCTTCCATCCCCCACACTGAGAGAAAAAAGCCCTGTTCAAATTACATGAAAGTGTTGGAAGCAGGGGATGCCAAGACGTTTCTGTAAATATAACAGCTTATTCCGTATTATAATTTTACAAGTAATTTTATGATAATTTAACATGATGAAATAACACAGTAAAAAAGTCTGTCAAATCAACATGAATAACAGTCTGGAGTACGTGAACCTTATACGTAATTTAATTGGCATATTAAGGTTGGTTTTACACATCCGTCGGTAGAAATTACTTTTTACACCTCAGTAAATTCGATAAGTAGCAAATAATTAAATCAGCAAACATTATTGTAGAAAATACACTAACACGTTTAGTCAAATTTACGAATATGAAACTGAATTTTTACATGGTAGCTAGGGAAAATGCAGCTAATATGTAGGGCTGATCTCACATTTTCCAATAATATATAATTAAAAGGTTATCCGCACAGACAATTCGTTAAAATCCGGGGCTAAACGGGTCAAATCCCTCAGAGAGACCCAATAAAGCACATTTTCACAACTTGTTCTTGGGTCTTTTTAAAAATTAGCCTTATGTACAGTCCTTTTAGGTTAGAATTTTTTAAAGTTTCACGCGTAAGGTTGATTTGTAGTATATAGCTAAGGTAGCCTACGTAAAGAGACTATATTTCAAAATATAGCACGATTTTAATTTAAATGTTTACGTAATTACTGATACACAGCTATTTCACTAGTAAAAATGATGTTGTTTAAAAAATAACAATAAAGTCAGAATACTTTGGATCAATATTTTACATGTTTTACGAGGCAACTGGGTTTTCAGGTTTGCCAGATAGGTACTAATCTAATTGTGAGCCTCTCTGGTTCAAGAGAAATCGGACTGAGCCTTTAGCCTCTCTATAAACCAAAGTAAATAATCACGTAAGTAGTATTTTACCGAATTGTTTATTGCTGTAAATCAATTCGACAAACGACTAAATATTAAAACGCTCGCTCTTTTCCGAAATAAACTCTCGCCTAGGTTGTAAAAAATATCTCACGGTTTTTATATTTATTCATTTTTCTTATTTATTTCTTACAATTTGTATAACGTTTTAATTAAAATTTAATTAAAACAATTTGAGGCCGATAATGGATGACTATAACCACAAAACATATCATGACTCTATCATTAAAAGATTTCAAAATAGAGTTTAGTCAATCCCTGCCTTGGGCAGTGCACCCAAAAATATAATTTTGGGCAATGTCGGAATCGAAAACATTTCAAAATCACTTCTTGGTCTGCAGGGTGAAGGATTATCAAAGAAATTACCATGCATTATGCATAATTAAATTGACGGGGTTCAGATGCTATTAACTAAGTAGATGAAGGGTGGTCGTACGGGGCGCACCCCCACAGCAATGAAACAATAAATAAAACTGTTTAAAAAATTTGTGTGTTGAAATAATCACTTTTTCAATAATACTGGCTCTCCGATGAATTATATGTTTGAGTTTTTAAATTGAAATTAATGGATTCCAGTATATCTACAGTGTCAGATATGCTAAATGTTTTTAAAGAACTTCAATGTTAATCTTACTGAAGCTAGCCGTTTAAGTACATATCTGTTATTCAAGTAAATTTTACATAATGAACTGTTAATTTTACACTCTCGATGTGTGTAATAAATACAGCTGCAAATATTCCTGAACATTTTTACTATGTCCTTCTGTACATTTTACAAGACCAACCCATTTTTATAGAATACAGGCCATTTATGTACTTATGTTCCTGTATAAAAAAAGGATACGTGTAATTTGTACAGGATTATTCTGTACTCGTTGTACACACATGTTTCCTGTTCATATCTTCTGTTAAATTAAAGGATAACAGTAATTATCGAAGGATTATTCTGTGCAAGTGATATACAGACGGTTCATGTAAAATTATCCTGTTAAAACTAGGGTTTTTTCTCTCAGTGCAGTCGTGTTTACAGGGATTTTTATTGAAATTTTGTACTCAGCATCAGAAAAAATAGTTCCGTTCTTTCTGGGCTTTTATTCAGGCAATACTAAATTTGTAAGTAGTTAAAAATTATATTATTCAGTTTATCAACCAGTTATTCATTTCTATTGCTAATGTATTTCAGATTTTAATAAAATTAATCAAAGTCCGATGATTGGATAATTTCACAACAACCAACTGTGCCTCGGTTCTTACTAGGGAAAACGTGATTTTCAATTTAAAAATGGTCAGCCAAGGCTTAAGTGTCGAATTATTATTGTATAACTATAAGGATGATTTTTTTTAATTGGATGAAGATTTTAAATCAATTTGTGGTACCTTTTCGCGGCATATTAATGCTTATAATAAGCTAAAAAAATAAAACGTACTATAAACAATGAAATGAATTTACACAACACAAGAAAATCGCTCGCTTCAAATACCTACCCAGAAGCCTCTAGGGGAGCACTATTTTTGAGAAAAAGGCGCGAATTTCTAGCAATAATATTGACTCTCTGATTCAAATATTCTCCAGTGCGTGTAAAAGCAAAGATAATCTAGACTACGATAAAAGCATAGCAACCACAGTGGAAGCTACAAGAAGGGGGCAGTGCGAGACTTTATTCCCAATATTTACTTTTGATATTACATCGTGAAAATGTGGTTTAAAAATTAGTAAATAGCCAGAGGCAGTATACATTTTAACATTTTTAGTTGGTAATTGTAACTTTGTAAGACACGCGGTTTCACGGTTTGGCGGGAAATTTGGGACCATTGTACAAATGGTCTCGAGTTATTTTTACATACTAGATCTAGATGGGTAGTTTTATCGTAAGAAATGTATTACATACTCAGTGGCGGATTAAAAAAACACAACGCTAGGGCCCCGGACCTTTTCTAGCGAGGCTAGGGAAGGATCAGCCCGATGATATTTAATCCGTCACTGTATATCCTCATATACTGATTTCTAGCAATGCCGTTTTAAGGCACAGGCGAGCGAGGCAACTGCCTTAAGGCCCGCACCACAAACTTTTAAGAAAAAATGGCTTTCAAAACTACTAGATCCAGGATTGAGTGTGCATTTTACCATTTCTACGAGTAAAGTCTGCATAAAAAAAAACTTTAAAAACAGGGCATTCTTACAATGTTTTGTTTTTTTGTCACTTGTACTATACAATTGGATATTTGAGTGTTTGCAACTCTGGTAGGGAGGGCCCACAGTGGCCCACACCACAAGTCTGCCTTTAATTTGGTTAAAACGACCCTGATTTTTCAAGAAACAATCGAATACGAGTACCTGTACTGCGAGGGAAGTTGACATTCTCGTCTGATATGGGAAAGATCCTTCCAATAGTACTTTTCCATGGTGGTTGGAATGGCGATGCCAATCAAAAGGCCCAAGACGACGACGCAACCAACGACAACCCGAATGTCCCGGCAACGGTTTAAGAAACATTCCTGTTCGAAACGGCGATTTTGCAGTTTCCCCGATTCAGCTTCTTCGTTAAAGCGCGCGTTTCCGTTCATTTTAGTGCTATTATTTAAATTCATTTCTACGCCAAGCGAGTGTATTCCAAAGAGACGTTGGCATTTCGATATTTTCGTCACGATTGAAAATAACGCGTTATCGGGCGACCTTCTTTTATCTTTCATCCGCCCATGATAACCGTAAGTGAGAAGAGTTATTGGAGTCACCCGATAACGATTAGAGAATAAGCGAGGTGCAATACTCATTCCATTTAATGAAATTGTCAGGTTACACGGAACTGGCGAATGACTACAGCGCGTACGGTGTTAAAAACAAAAAATAGTTAAAGGGTATACAGGGTGTTTCAAAAGGTTATGCAAAAAATTTGAAGGAGTTGTAGGGGGTGAGTTGAGAAGTATGCCTTTTTCCCCCCATTTTCCTACGATGAGTTAAAAGAGTGCCAGAGAGCTTTAAAGTGCGGTCTACTAGCCCCTGGATGTAGGCTGCAACAAGCGCGAAACCAAGCAGCAGGGACTTTAAAGTTTACTTTTGTACGCTGTTTACCTCGTTTTGTTTACAAAGACCTTTTTTACCTATCACACGAACCCTAAACTTAATGTTCGCGTTTCCCTGTTGCTTGTTTGGCGCTTGTTGCAGCCTACTTCCAGGGGCTAGAAGGCCACACTTTGAAGCTCTCTGGCACTCTTTTAACTCATCGTATGAAAATGGGGGGAAAACAGGCATACTTCTCAACTCACCCCCTACAACTCCTTAAACGTTTTGCATAACCTTTTGAAACACCCTGTATAACCTCCACCACATCCAACTTTGATCTCTCGCGCTACAGCGGCCATCTCATTCGTTGAAGTTTCTGTGTTAACCTATGAGCAAAAGATGTGTATGATATGAGCGCCCCTAGCGGATTATTTTTTTAGAATAGTTTTTACATTGAAGCCAATATAAAAACGAGCGTGGCTCTGAACTCCTACACGTTTTAGTACAGTTTATAGGGGGAAAATCCTTGCTCGCGGAATTTCGACGAATGTGTTGGCCGCTGTAGCGTGAACAGTGCGAGATCAAAATTGGCCGTGCCTCCACGTACGCGTTTTTTACGGAATATCCCGACAAAGCTTACGTATTTCCTCCGAAACAAACTACTAAGCAGCGCAAAGAAAATGTTAAGAGCCATAGGAGGGAGCGACCAATATTGGAACCCGTTGTGGGTGACATAAATACTAGAGGTTATATTCCCTTTAAAAACGCACCTTAAAAGTTCAATTAAATAAAATCAACGTAATTTTTTATTGGAAATTATATTATATAATGGAGAAATCGCAAGGAGTCGCGCTGTCAAACGATTTTGACTGATCCCCACGATGCCAGCGCCAGAATGGGGCTGACAAATAATGGGGTGTGACAATGTCCAAGAGAGAGAGACCACTAGTGGGAGAATCTTGGAGCTTCACGCCTGAATGTCGACCCCCATATTTGTCAGTATTCATTATCTCGTTGTTATGACCATAGATATAGGAAACGTACATAAAGGTCTAGATAAAATACTTCAAAGGGAGTGAATACGGAGGTGACATCTAGCAGAAACGCGTAATTTCTGCAGGCTATCCTTATAAGGCGCTATCTATCGGTAAGAAAGCTCGTGCTATCGTCGCGAGAGACATTGTCTCCTGCTTAAAAATTATACTAAAAGTCACCAACAGATGGTGTCTAAAGACTACGGCCTGCGAAAAGGTCAGGCACTTAGTACTAAAATGCTAAGAGAGCTCGCGCTCTTGGTCACGTGCCTTCCTCGGTGTCAACTTGGATTAAAAACGTGTTACTGGATATTGCACTCCGGGAATTTGGTGATTTTCAAAAGTCTGAGATGCCGCTCGCGCCATCTATCGGATTTTCACGTTTTGGTGATACAAACAAGGGGGCGTTTTAGGTTTAAGGAATTAAACAGCTTGGATCAAAAACGTTATATCAGTTTTCAGTACGTTAAAACGTAATCAAACTTCTATTCTTTCGTATTTATAACGCACTGTAAGATTTCATATAGTCTTAATAATTTTAGGTTTGAGTTTCAATGGCTGGAATCAGTTTTTAGGAATAAATCATAATGATTCAAAACTTGATCAGATTTTGGATTGTGACTCCACTGAGTCAACTTTTGATGAAAGTCAAAGAGGATAATAGGTAATGAAAAATGAGCTTACTTTTAAATGAAAGGGATCCGGAAATTATTTTGATGGTCCTTTACCCCCAACAAAGGGTTTTGAGCATATATGTGTATTTCTTGTGATGTTTTTACATTGGAAATCTTTCCTAACTTGCCTTAACCAATTGAACCATTTTTGGAAAGTTTCTGGTGTTCTTTTTGGTTTTGGGAAAGCGAAAAAGGATACCCCGAACAAATGTGGTTTCCTATCATACCTGGAGTCGCTGTTACATTTGGGATAAACACAGTGCTTAGTTCTTCTCGTAATATTCAATTTCAAGTTAGCGCAAATATTTAAAATATCTGCTAATTTCTATATTTACCACAAAATATTCATACCAACAAGGATAAGGCTTAGGTAATCAAGGATCTAAATGGCGAAGAAACCAGTAACTTTTTCAAATCACTGCACGTTACGCGCAATCGCGCATGCACCGAGATTTACTTGTATCACCGTTTCCATGACAACCTCACCTCACCCCGATTTTTTTGGAGCCATTCGTAAGGCGCCAGAGAATGCATTGGCGAAGATAGAGTGCAATATCCAGTAACACGTTTTTAATCCAAGGTATCAATTCCGTATTTTATGTTAGGCTTAGACGCCCCGAAATTTATCTAGACCTTTATATATATTTCTTATATCTATGGTTATGACGGTGACGCGTTAGAACACAACACGACTCCTTAGCTTTTCTCCGTGATTATACGCTACAATTATTTGGTCAACCGGCGAGAATGAAACAGCGCAGCGCATCGCCTATCAGCCCGAGGAGGAAATAGAGAAAAAGGATTATCCGCGCAACAATCATCCTTCTGGAATAATAATTGAACGCGATTTTCGCCAAATGAGCGGATCTCTGCGCCGCGTGGATAACGAGATGTATAGATCATTATTTATATAGAGGTAAAGAGGTTGAAAGAGCGGGTTTCTATTTGGATCATCGCTACGGAAAACGAAGCCAAACGAGAAGAAAAAATTTCGCCCTAACAGCGATAATTTTGAGCCACAGTGATCTCTCTAAGCCTTATCCACTTATCGGTACAGGATTCCACTTGGACCAGCCCACGCATCTCCGTAATGCGCGGAAACTCAGTAGAGAGGTTAAGCAGAGTACCCTAGAAGTTTTAACAACATCGGGAGTCACGTGATCATTTGAGACGTTTTACTTTTCCCGTTTGTACTTCTGAGTCGAATATTTAAGAATTTCAAGATGACGTCATATTTCTGTCGAGCTTACGTGTCACGTCGTAATATATTTATACTTTTTAAATAAAAATACCGATAATTATAATTTTATAAATACTAGCAGAAGTAAATGAACCGAAGTTATCAGACCGCTATATCTCTCATACTAAGCGCCATTTAGATATGAGATCTCCCTTTAATCGACGTTTTCAAATTTCGCGCCTTCATAGCTCCACTATCGCCATCTATAGACTAGTAGGTGATGACGCGTATATCGAATGTGGATACCCACAATTCCCTAGCGCAATTTTTGGCGGGAACTAAAGGGGGATGGATTTTCATCTCACCACGTTAAGGAAAATGTTTTTAAAATTTTGGCCCTCTACTATAGCTGCAGTTCATTTACTTCTGATACTAGTTTAAATTGAAATACGCCTCGGCCTTGTACAAGTAAGACTAATTTGGCAAAATAAGTGCGTGTATACAAAGAGAGATATTCACGGTAAACACGGGCACACGGAGAAACAAATACACTCATACTCATACAGAAATCCTGTTTTAGTATTGTTCAAACGACGTCATTAAATCTTCGTGTACCCTGGTTTAGACGAAGGTGTGCAATTTGTTAACATTTCAAACGTACTTTTTTTGCGCACTGAAAGCGCGCTTAACCGAGTTTAAAGAATTTTTATCCTCGAACGTCGTGGTACTCCCGACGTTGTTGTTAAAACTTCTAGAGCGCTTGCTTAACCTCACTACTATGTTCGTACAAACGAGCCAGAGGTTCTGTGAGGGGGAACGCGTAGTGGGGGAGCACATATCAGAAGTGTATGATATACAGGGTGTTTCAGAAGTTAGTGCAATAAATTTGAGGTGTTATAGCGGTTGAGTAAAGATGTTTGACTGTCTTTGTCGCGATCCTCTGCGACGAATAGGAAAAGCGCTAGAGAGCGTTAAAGTTTGGCCTAAAAACGCCTAAATGTAAGCTTTCAACGAACATAAGAACCCAGATAGAAAACCGGTTTTAAAGGGGTAGTAGGAAATTTTACTACTACCCCTTTAAAACCGGTTTTCTATCTGGGTTCTTATGTTACTCATAAGTATGCCACTAGCTCTATTTATTCACTAACGGTTTGTTTCACAGATATTGCGTCATCAGTACCCTACGTAATATTTGACGTCATCGCATTTCAAATGCCGATTATACCGTCGCCCAATTAGTCTGATAAACCGACGGTAATTATTTTAGATAACAAACCGGTTTGAACAACCAAGGATTAGGAGCTAAAATGAACTACAATATACTGTTAATGCAATTAATATGCAAATTAATAAACTTTTCTCAGTTTCTAAAATAAATTGGCCTTGTCAAATAAAAGAAGCAAGTTTATTGGAAAAAATAGTTGAAATTCAGGTTGAGCATTTCTGGGGCATCTACAAGGTTGGAGTCTTTGCAGATTCTTTTGAGCCTAAGCCTAACTCTTCTAGGCTTGATATGGGTTTTAATAACAATTCGTTCCATTTTCGGAAAGCGATCACTGAACCGAACCGTATTGGTCATTTTCCCCAACCTTTTCTTTTTCTAAACTACTCATTATTTAACTTCATCCGCACAAACCGAGCGAGTTTATAAATTTCAATAAAGCTACATTGAGCTGACTAAAATTTCGACACAAAAATTCCTTCTCAATTTAGAGGTTTTCCATTGGCTTAAATACATATGTTACAAAATTACTAGGATGAATAAAAAGGTTAAAATCTAATGTAGTCCACCTTTTTATTGGTTCGTGGTGAAACAAACCGTTAGTGAAGATTTTTGAATGGAATAAAGGTACAGTGGCATACTTATGTGTAATTATGTAACATATGGTTTTAGCAATAATGTATATTTTTTACTTACTTAGTATAATTATTTTGAGAACATTTTTTAGTAATGCTCCCAATCGCCCGTCTCAACATAGTAATTTTCCCTAATTAGAAAAAAATTAACACATTCTAGATTTTAATAAGTAAAAATATGATGTATTTTAAAAATTGATCAGAGCCTGCGAAGTAGAGGCCTGCGGCGATCTGATATGGGTCGGCGGCGGCGTTTGACCCAAAATATACCGGCGGCGGCGTCTTCGGCGTGGCCAAAATGACCGGCGGTGGCGGCGTACGCCGGCGTTTATATACATTTTAGAGCTATTTTTTGTAGCGACAGTTTAAAAAGCACGCGACCAGAATGGCAAGGGCAAATACCAACTCGTACTAGTCCTTCCATGGACTAATTAATGTACTTCACACAGGGACGCCCCGTTTCCGAATATTTGCTTCAGGCGATTGTTAAATGTGCGCTCTGGCGGCGGAGTTAGGAACTAACGGAAAACTAGGGTCAACCGGCGAAGAAGGAAAAAAGGGGGGGGGGGATATATCGATAAACCAAGCAACATTTAAATTTAAAGGGAATATAAATGTGAATAAGCCTTGGTTATATTAGTGACTCTCTCTATAGCCAAGATAGCAATGCTGGAATCTATTGCAGTGAAAATGCTATTACTCCGCGTCGACCGAAATCCGAAAACCAAAATTTGACGTTCGACGTCTTGTTCAAATGTCGTTATTTTCGCGTAAATGAAAACCAAGCTTAATATACCAAAAAAAAGTGTATAAAGAAAAAAAAAGAAATGGCGGCGCGCCGTTCTTTGTATCGGCAGCGCTATCGGCGCGTTCAAAATTACGCAGCACCCTATATAAAAATATTTTAAAACAATGTCGAGATGAACCTGCAAAGGAAGTTGATGAACCTGCAAAGGAAGTTGATGAACCTGCAAAGGAAGTTGATGAACCTGCAAAGGAAGTTGATGAAGGTCACGATTGGTAAATCGAAAGTCTAATAAACGTAACGGATAAATATGTGTTTGGGCTTAATTGAAATTGTTACTTCTCTTGATACAAACCCGTTTCTACGATTGATACTGTCCGAGAAAAGTAGCTAGCAAAAAATCAAAGCGGAAAGAAAACGGATATAGAGAGGATAGACAGTGGCAGCAGGCTGTGCATGGTTGAAAGGAAACACTTGTTGCATACCCTACATGTGAAAAGTTTCCATTATTTCAACAAGAACTATATACACAGCTAGGAGCAACAAACACAGCACCTTACACAAAGAGAACGCAACCCGTCAAAGGTTGTGCATTTTCTTGCGTATAGTTTTCATTGGTTAGACGCTTTAGCGCTTGCTGCCGTCGGAAAGGGGAAAATTCGGATATTGTCTTCCACCCCGCCCGTAAAACGTTCAGCGAAATGGCTCGTCCAATGAAATTTGTACACAACACTGCGTTAGCGTGTTTAAAGGCTAACTGCGTTCTCCTTGAGTTTGTTGCTCCTAGGTGAGAGGGGAGCGCGCGCGGAGGGGATTTTTTTTCTATCGTGGTTTGTTGCTCCTAGATAAACAGTAACTTTCAGGTCCTGGTTCTCGGAATTATTACTTCTTGGAGATTTACTTGAAAATGTTTTATTGAAGCGTCGGAGATACGTTTGAAGATTTTAGTGCTCAATCCTTCCTATGTGTTAAGATGCTTCCGAAAAGCTCGAGGTTGATTTGTTGGCCGTCTGAAGTTCAGTGGCGTCGCTAGGGTGTTTTAGGTGGCGCTTGAGCCACCTCTCAAATTTCTGAAGCGCCACCTAAAATTTCCGAAAAGCGCCTCCTAAAATTCCCAATTTTTCCAATTCACTTGTCGAAACGTTTCTTCGAACTTAAAATTGGGCATCAAAAATTTAATTTTTCCTAGTCGGCCTCAACCTTTTTGGGAGCTCCCCCCTCCCCCATATCACTCACTAGGACGCCCCTGACCAGTGCTTATGGCTTAAGCGCCACCAGTTTTGAAATCCGGGTGACGCCACTGCAGAAGTTAGCCAAAGAAATGTAGTACAACGTGTTCTCAACTTTGTTCAGCAAGAAGATAAAGTAATTCTACACATTCCGACGATTTGGCGGAAGAATATCGCTAATTTTTCGAGTTCAATTCCCGAGCAGACCTGTCCTTACTTTCAGTTAGTGGTTCAATTTCTAATTGTTAAAGAATATTTGTATTTGTTTCTCATAATCTTCTTTTTTATAGATAGATGCAGAAAAAACAAGTTCACTCCTTTATCTTATAAAATGAGCACATAAAATCTGAATATGTTAACTGATCTGCTTTTTACTTTGAAAATCCGATATTTAAACAACTATCGGTTTTCGGAACAATATTATTTTGATAAATGAAAACGTAAAGAGAAAGTGTTTTATTTTCGGCTAAAGGGTCGTTTTGAAATCTCACGTGAAGTAAACTTTCTGATCTGATAGCTTTAAGTGCCCCGTTTGCCAAGCAATAGCTAGGGCTCTGACTGTATTTGGGGCTCATCTTACCGGGCAGGGAATCTGGCATACGACTAGATACACGTATAAAGAGTGGCATTCGCAAACCTATATAGCGCTGTTAATAATAATATTTTGTTCAAACAATAATTAAAACGTCAAAGTAAAAAAAAATATTTTGAACCGCGCAAAGTACAGGGTTGCCATAAAAATTTGATAATCAAATTCCCTGACTATTCCCTGTTTTCCCTGGCCATTTTAAGAGATGTTCCCTGGATTTTTAAGGTCAAAATTTTTATTTTATATTTTACTTTTTTCAAGATGTTAATAAATTTAAATGGATTTATATTTCAGTAAAAAGGTTATCGCAATGTTGAAAAAAATTAGCCAAACTTTCAAGGAAATAAATGATAATCATAGAATTTGTCATAGATCTAGAGTAGAATTACCTTCAAAAAGTGTCAAGATAAAATTGAATTCCCTGACTTTTTACAAATTCTTAAAATTCCCGGACCTTTCCTGGACTTTTTAGGCCTATTTTTAAATTTCCTGACTTTTCTCTGACGTGTGGCAACCCTGCTGTAGCTACAAGCATTCCTAATCACATTTTCACTCCTTTTAGCTCCTAATTGTAAAAAAAGGAGATATCACCCTATCCGATAGTGGGACACCGTGGGGTATCACGCGGGGGAAAACCCACTATATAGAGGAGTGTTGTTACTAAGGAAGGAGGGGCTAATTACAGCGATTACCTCTCCGGCAGTAGTGACTGGCACATCACCTGCGGAGAAGAGCTCGAGAATATATATCTATCGATCTTGGGACTTATACGCCTCCCGTGGCTTAGAATCCCTCCGCAGTAAGCCGAGCCAGAAGAAAAAATAGACGGGAAAAGATCGGACGATTTCTGGAGTAAAAGCCTGGCCGCTCAATACGTCCGTAAGGTGCGGATCCCAGGTCGGTTCTCAGAGATATATCGTGGCAGGAGGGGAGGAGAGAATTTCAGGGATTACGAGATTTCCTTTTGGCTCGTACCTAACTGCGATGAAAGATCAATAAACTATCTTCGAACAGTATTTTCACTAAAAATGTTAGCACATAAATACGTTAAATGTTGCTTGGTGCAGTGGTTCTAGTTCATTCTATCATCATTCATAATGTTAGCACATAAATACGTTAAATGTTGCTTGGTGCAGTGGTTCTAGTTCATTCTATCATCATTCATAATGTTAGCACATAAATACGTTAAATGTTTCTTGGTGCAGTGGTTCTAGTTCATTCTATCATCATTCATAATGTTAGCACATAAATACGTTAAATGTTGCTTGGTGCAGTGGTTCTAGTTCATTCTATCATCATTCATAATGTTAGCACATAAATACGTTAAATGTTGCTTGGTGCAGTGGTTCTAGTTCATTCTATCATTCATTCATAAATTCAAGAAATTTTACTTAAATTAGACATTTTAAGATGAAATCTTTAAATTAAAATTAAATTAATATTTAACTCTGATCGATGTAAAATTTACCTTTTAATTGAGTTTTTTGATAAATATTTACTTTTCTCCCTACAGAGTTTTAAGGCTAGTTTTTACTAGGACAAAAACGCTATGACGGTGCACCGTGTACGTTGACGCAAAAAATACCAGTTAGGCCTAATGCAATTGTTTTGCGTCTACGCCCTAGTGAAAACCAGCCTTTAAAAGTACCTACTTTATAATGGCAGATTATGTTAATTAGACCACGGCCAACTTAGATCCACTGCTACTCGCACTAGAAGGCCCCCCAGCTTTATTTTCCTCCCATGTTAACGACCGTATGAGGAAAAGCCGATTTACGCGGGAAAATTCCGCTTGGCACGCTAGGAACCGGGACAACCCTTCTAATGTTATCCTACGGGGAAAATTTTTCGAAACAGTCCCACTTTTAGGAACCTTTTCCCTTATCTTTTCAATATTGTTCAACGCTGAGATTTTAATATGATTTGAAGTAAGGTTTTAGCTTTATTTTAAGACTATGTTTGTAATTTTCCGATCTTTGGTTCGCGTACAATCTTCTTTTAAAATCGACCAAAATTTTAAGGCGAGGAATTGACTCCGTTTCGAAAATAAGCCTCGGCGTCATTTGCGTGGCGCGAGATTAAAAAATGTAAAGCTAAGAACACAAAATAAAATATCTCAGATTATCTGAAATACAACTTGGGTTCTATTTTTTACTTTAGTTAATATTTTATTACTTAAATTTTTACGTTTTATTATTATTAAACTGTTCAAAACATTATTTCAAATGGTTAAAGTTTGCTGTCTCTGATACAACCTAAGCTAATACAGTGTTTTGTATTAATTTGTGATTGTAGCAATCAACAACACACTGAGAAATTGGATAAAACCATTATGAATCGCTTAGTTCCTCCTCTTCTGGACCATTTGATACACAATATTTCTCAAAAATTTAAAAAAGTTAAACACCTACAATACAAACCAGTTAGTCGAAAAGTTTTGAAACTTTAAATTTTATCTAAAACACTTTTATATTTCACGTAAATTTGTTACAAGAAATTCAATTCAATTTGTAAAACTATGAAATTTAATATAAGATAAGTTTTTAAAATTTAATACAGAGTTTGAAATAGGCCTACTTACTAGTGGAATTTATGTTTAGTTTTCAATCAGGTTTTATCCAATTTCTCAGTGTGTTGTTGATTGTTAAAATCACAAATTAATACAAAACACTGTATTAGCTTAGGTTGTATCAGAGACAGCAAACTTTAACCATTTGAAATAATGTTTGGAACAGTTTAATAATAATAAAACGTAAAAATTTAAGTAATAAAATATTAACTAAAGTAAAAAATAGAACCCAAGTTGTATTTCAGATAATCTGAGATATTTTATTTTGTGTTCTTAGCTTTACATTTTTTAATCTCGCGCCACGCAAGATGACGCCGAGGCTTATTTTCGATACGGAGTCAATTCCTCGCCTTAAAATTTTGGTCGATTTTAAAAGAAGATTGTACGCGAACCAAAGATCGGAAAATTACAAACATAGTCTTAAAATAAGGCTAAAACCTTACTTCAAATCATTTTAAAATCTCAGCGTTGAACAATATTGAAAAGATAAGGGAAAAGGTTCCTAAAAGTGGGACTGTTTCGAAAAATTTTCCCCGTAGGATAACATTAGAAGGGTTGTCCCGGTTCCTAGCGTGCCAAGGTGAATTTTCCCGCGTAAATCGGCTTTTCCTCATACGGTCGTTAACATGGGAGGAAAATAAAGCTGGGGGGCCTTCTAGTGCGAGTAGCAGTGGATCTAAGTTGGCCGTGATTAGACCTTAGACACTTCACTAAATCATACTACCAGGAAATCACCAAGAAGTAATATTTCCGAGAGCCAGGACCTGCAAGTCACTGTTTATATAGTGCTTGTTAAAATAATGAAAAAATTTCACCTTTACGGCAGCAACAAGCGTTCCCCATGGCGTACCCTTTTAACCAGGTAGCTTTTTTGACATATTAAGGCTTGGCGTACTGTTTACAGGTGAAAAGTTTCCATTATTTCCGCAAGAACTATATACACAATACCTTGCGAGTCCTGGCTCTCGGAAATATTAATTCTTGGCGATTTCCTGGGAGGGTGATTTATTTAAGCGCCTATTTTGCTCTATTTTAGGAAATATTTGGATTATTTCACTGTGACGGTGTTCACCGCAATCCCCTCTGGACATTGAAAAGGATGGGGAAACTATCCATTTGAGAGTCGGGGAAACTCATTCCGTCAGTCGTATGAATATTCAAATTACAAAAGGAAGAAAACATTAGCGCCGCGTCGTGGCGATTAATTTATTCTTTTCCCTCCAAACCAACCGAACGAGGACATGGTCCTCTCTTTTCTCCGCGATATTTTTTTCGGGGGACACGAACCTCATCCGGAAAGTACGGCGTCATCTTTTCGGGGGTCTCGATGGACGAAGGGGTCTCTATTACGAGTGAAATTTCCCGCTGTCAAATTTAATGAAAATCCCCTTAGGGGAATTAGCCAGAATCTGTTTCCTCGACACCAGGCGGCGTGCCAGTAATCTGGGACTAATAATACCCCAGTGTTTTATCAAAACAAAGAGATCTCGCTAGAAAGCGGACCGCCTTTCTCCGCGCCATCTAGCGCGCTGGCGCCGAACTAATCAGTACTTCCTCTCTCCGGTCGGCTTTGAAATAAATAGTCTCTTTAATCCCCGGAGTGGCGGATAGATCGCGCCACCAGCGGATTTTACCGACATGTTGCGCGCGCCGAGTGGAATTATACCGAGGAAAAGTGGGATTAACTAAAGACGGCTATGTATTAAACAGGATGGGGAGGGGTTAACGAGTTTCGGCGTTTAGGTTTAACTAAACTATTATTAAAGACTATAGAGCTATACTATACCATGGATAATCACCTTTAGGCTTAATATGAGCTATATCGAAGTGGTGGCGCCAGGTTTTTGGACCCTTGAGAAGAATTTGTGGGGTCCATTTTTAATTTCCTAAAGCCAGAAAAGTATGATGATTCATCGTAAAAAAATTCAATTTTTAAGCTCCCTCTAGTAAATATCAGTAGAATTTTAAGAATTTAAAATTTATTTTCAAGAGGTTTTCTCGCCCTCGTAATAGGATTTGGGGGCTCCCTTTAAAATTTGTATGTCACTGTCTATCTAAACGGTCAGTTAGAAGATACCGATGGCTGAGTTTAAAGATCAGCCGGTCAAAGTTATAAAAATAAACACGTTTCGAACGGTCGAAAACGGTTTTTTTAATTGTCAAGAGTTAATTGTTTTATCGTAGACGCACGCATGCAGACGCGCTACACACTGAAAAATTTAGCATCTGTTGGAAATTCCTGCAAAGCTGGATTTTATTAAATATTTTATCAGTTACTTTTTAATTTTACCAGTAACATTTTAATTTTACCAGTGACATTTTAATTTTACCAGTGACATTTTAATTTTACCAGTGACATTTTAATTTTACCAGTGACATTTTAATTTTACCAGTGACATTTTAATTTTATCAGTTATTTTTTAATTTTACCAGTAACATTTCAATTTTACCAGTGACATTTTAATTTTACCAGCGACTTTTTAATTTTACCTGTGACTGTTCAATTTTACCAGTGACCTCTTAATTTTACCAGTGATCTTTTTAATTTTACCAGCGACTTTTTAATTTTAACAGTGACTTTTTAATTTTATCAACGACTTTTTAGTTTTACCAGCGACTTTTTAATTTTACCAACGACCTTTTAATTTTACCAGCGACTTTTTAATTTTACCAGTAACTTTTCAATTTTACCAGTGATCTTTTTAATTTTACCAGTGATATTTTTAATTTTACCAGCGACTTTTTAATTTTACAAGTGACTTTTTAATTTTACAAGTGACTTTTTTAATTTTACCAGCGACTTTTTAATTTTACGAGTGACTTTTTAATTTTACCAACGACTTTTTAATTTTACAAGTGACTTTTTAATTTTACAAGTGACTTTTTAATTTTACCAGCAACTTTTTAATTTTACAAGTGACTTTTTAATTTTACAAGTGACTTTTTAATTTTACAAGTGACTTTTTAATTTTACCAGCGACTTTTAATTTTACGAGTGACTTTTTAATTTTACAAGTGACTTTTTTAATTTTACCAGCGACTTTTTAATTTTACAAGTGACTTTTTAATTTTACAAGTGACTTTTTTAATTTTACCAGCGACTTTTTAATTTTACAAGTGACTTTTTAATTTTACAAGTGACTTTTTAATTTTACAAGTGACTTTTTTAATTTTACAAGTGACTTTTTAATTTTACAAGTGACTTTTTTAATTTTACCAGCGACTTTTTAATTTTACAAGTGACTTTTTAATTTTACAAGTGACTTTTTAATTTTACAAGTGACTTTTTAATTTTACAAGTGACTTTTTAATTTTACCAGCAACTTTTTAATTTTACAAGTGACTTTTTAATTTTACAAGTGACTTTTTAATTTTACAAGTGACTTTTTAATTTTACAAGTGACTTTTTAATTTTACAAGTGACTTTTTAAATTTTACCAGCGACTTTTAATTTTACGAGTGACTTTTTAATTTTACAAGTGACTTTTTTAATTTTACCAGCGACTTTTTAATTTTACAAGTGACTTTTTAATTTTACAAGTGACTTTTTTAATTTTACCAGCGACTTTTTAATTTTACAAGTGACTTTTTAATTTTACAAGTGACTTTTTAATTTTACAAGTGACTTTTTTAATTTTACAAGTGACTTTTTAATTTTACAAGTGACTTTTTTAATTTTACCAGCGACTTTTTAATTTTACAAGTGACTTTTTAATTTTACAAGTGACTTTTTAATTTTACAAGTGACTTTTTAATTTTACAAGTGACTTTTTTAATTTTACCAGCGACTTTTTAATTTTACCAACGACTTTTTAGTTTCACATCGAATATATATTCGAAGTGACACTATTGCTATGGACGGAATGTCGTTAAGTGTTTGTTTGTCGTGGAAAGCGACGACACGGTAGACGGAGCTACAAGCTACACGTCGAGCTTTGGTGGGAAGTTTGAAATAACGCTTCGCGAATCGTTATATATTGTTGGAGATCTGGTGCGAAGTTTGAAATTAAAAAAATAATTAAAAGAAAAAGAATTAAAAATGTAATAGGATTAGTTTGGCGGGAAGTTTGAATTAGACAATTTCTTTCGATCTGCTAGAATAGCTAGAATAGGATTATAATTGGCGAGTAGTGGGAAGTTTGAATTAGACAATTTATTTCGATATGTTAGAATAGGATTATAATTGGCGGGTGGCGGGAAGTTTGAATTAGACAATTTCTGTCGATATGTTAGAATAGGATTATAATTGGCGGGTGGTGGGAAGTTTGAATTAGACAATTTCTGTCGATATGTTAGAATAGGATTATAATTGGCGGGTGGTGGGAAGTTTGAATTAGACAATTTCTGTCGATATGTTAGAATAGGATTATAATTGGCGGGTGGTAGGAAGTTTGAATTAGACAATTTCTTTCGATATGTTAGAATAGGATTATAATTGGCGGGTGGTAGGAAGTTTGAATTAGACAATTTCTTTCGATATGTTAGAATAGGATTATAATTGGCGGGTGGTGGGAAGTTTGAATTAGACAATTTCTGTCGATATGTTAGAATAGGATTATAATTGGCGGGTGGCGGGATGTTTGAATTAGACAATTTCTTTCGATATGTTAGAATAGGATTATAATTGGCGGGTGGTAGGAAGTTTGAATTAGACAATTTCTTTCGATATGTTAGAATAGGATTATAATTGGCGGGTGGTGGGAAGTTTGAATTAGACAATTTCTGTCGATATGTTAGAATAGGATTATAATTGGCGGGTGGCGGGATGTTTGAATTAGACAATTTCTTTCGATATGCTAGAATAGCTAGAATAGGATTATAATTGGCGGGTAGTGGGAAGTTTGAATTAGACAATTTATTTCGATATGTTAGAATAGGATTATACTTGGCGGGTGGCGGGAAGTTTGAATTAGACAATTTCTGTCGATATGTTAGAATAGGATTATAATTGGCGGGTGGCGGGATGTTTGAATTAGACAATTTCTTTCGATATGCTAGAATAGCTAGAATAGGATTATAATTGGCGGGTGGTGGGAAGTTTGAATTAGACAATTTCTGTCGATATGTTAGAATAGGATTATAATTGGCCGGTGGCGGGATGTTTGAATTAGACAATTTCTTTCGATATGCTAGAATAGCTAGAATAGGATTATAATTGGCGGGTGGTGGGAAGTTTGAATTAGACAATTTCTGTCGATATGTTAGAATAGGATTATAATTGGCGGGTGGCGGGATGTTTGAATTAGACAATTTCTTTCGATATGATAGAATAGGATTATAATTGGCGGGTGGTGGGAAGTTTGAATTAGACAATTTCGGTCGATATGTTATAATAGGATTATAATTGGCGGGATGTTTGAATTAGACAATTTCTTTCGATGTGCTAGAATAGGATTATAATTGGCGGGAAGGTTGAATTAGATAATATCTTTCGATATGCTAGAATATTATTATAATTGGTGGGTGGCGGGAAGTTTGAATTAGACAATTTCTTTCGATATGTTATAAAAGGAATATTTTTCGACGTTGTAAATTAATTATATTGGATTATTATTGCACGTCGTAAGTCATCGAAGGTAGCTTAACTATTTAACCTTTGATACTTTGCGTGAAACTAATATTCCGGCTGGGCCGACATGTTAATTTTACCAGTAACTTTTCAATTTTACCAGTGATCTTTTTAATTTTACCAGCGACTTTTTAATTTTACCAGTAACCTTTAAATTTTACAAGTGACTTTTTAAATTTTCCAGTAACTTTTTAATTTTCCTAGTGACCTTTTTATTTTACCAATGACCTTTTAATAATACCCACAATCCAACGGAACAGAAACGAAACATGTCGGTCGCAACCACAAGTCTGGCTATCTTTTGATTCGTTACTCTTTATTTAGCGTTCTAAGTTGAATACTCGCAGTTAATTAATCCATGATACTCCTATCTTGGTGAACTTCGACAATTATGAATTCGCGACCGAAAAGAGTCTAGGTGTCGCTGCAGCGTCACGTACTTCTGACTTCCACGTAGCGTCCGCTATTGTCAAATAAATGTTTAAATCTGGACGTCGTTAAGAAACACAAAACAGTGCAAATATTAAATCTCTTACAGCTTCTATTTGACCCATTAAATTTAGTTTTCAACGGCACCCAAAAGATGGCGCAGCAATAGGTTGCATTTTTACAATGCTTCTTCTTCTTCAGGTTCTTAATTTGGCTTCGTAGGTGGTTTCTTTTCGCTTGTTCCGGGATTTCGGAGTAGGGTATGAAGAGTAACGCTATGACGTAATTTTACTCCAATTCTGTGGTGGCGAATAGTTCGAGTCGGAGTAAAAACGCCTGTTCTCGGATTAAAGTGTACTCTTTATACTCTAACACGTTTTATTCGTCTGTCGATATGTTAGAATAGGATTATAATTGGCGGGTGGTGGGAAGTTTGAATTAGACAATTTCTGTCGATATGTTAGAATAGGATTATAATTGGCGGGTGGTGGGAAGTTTGAATTAGACAATTTCTGTCGATATGTTAGAATAGGATTATAATTGGCGGGTGGTAGGAAGTTTGAATTAGACAATTTCTTTCGATATGTTAGAATAGGATTATAATTGGCGGGTGGTAGGAAGTTTGAATTAGACAATTTCTTTCGATATGTTAGAATAGGATTATAATTGGCGGGTGGTGGGAAGTTTGAATTAGACAATTTCTGTCGATATGTTAGAATAGGATTATAATTGGCGGGTGGCGGGATGTTTGAATTAGACAATTTCTTTCGATATGTTAGAATAGGATTATAATTGGCGGGTGGTAGGAAGTTTGAATTAGACAATTTCTTTCGATATGTTAGAATAGGATTATAATTGGCGGGTGGTGGGAAGTTTGAATTAGACAATTTCTGTCGATATGTTAGAATAGGATTATAATTGGCGGGTGGCGGGATGTTTGAATTAGACAATTTCTTTCGATATGCTAGAATAGCTAGAATAGGATTATAATTGGCGGGTAGTGGGAAGTTTGAATTAGACAATTTATTTCGATATGTTAGAATAGGATTATACTTGGCGGGTGGCGGGAAGTTTGAATTAGACAATTTCTGTCGATATGTTAGAATAGGATTATAATTGGCGGGTGGCGGGATGTTTGAATTAGACAATTTCTTTCGATATGCTAGAATAGCTAGAATAGGATTATAATTGGCGGGTGGTGGGAAGTTTGAATTAGACAATTTCTGTCGATATGTTAGAATAGGATTATAATTGGCCGGTGGCGGGATGTTTGAATTAGACAATTTCTTTCGATATGCTAGAATAGCTAGAATAGGATTATAATTGGCGGGTGGTGGGAAGTTTGAATTAGACAATTTCTGTCGATATGTTAGAATAGGATTATAATTGGCGGGTGGCGGGATGTTTGAATTAGACAATTTCTTTCGATATGATAGAATAGGATTATAATTGGCGGGTGGTGGGAAGTTTGAATTAGACAATTTCGGTCGATATGTTATAATAGGATTATAATTGGCGGGATGTTTGAATTAGACAATTTCTTTCGATGTGCTAGAATAGGATTATAATTGGCGGGAAGGTTGAATTAGATAATATCTTTCGATATGCTAGAATATTATTATAATTGGTGGGTGGCGGGAAGTTTGAATTAGACAATTTCTTTCGATATGTTATAAAAGGAATATTTTTCGACGTTGTAAATTAATTATATTGGATTATTATTGCACGTCGTAAGTCATCGAAGGTAGCTTAACTATTTAACCTTTGATACTTTGCGTGAAACTAATATTCCGGCTGGGCCGACATGTTAATTTTACCAGTAACTTTTCAATTTTACCAGTGATCTTTTTAATTTTACCAGCGACTTTTTAATTTTACCAGTAACCTTTAAATTTTACAAGTGACTTTTTAAATTTTCCAGTAACTTTTTAATTTTCCTAGTGACCTTTTTATTTTACCAATGACCTTTTAATAATACCCACAATCCAACGGAACAGAAACGAAACATGTCGGTCGCAACCACAAGTCTGGCTATCTTTTGATTCGTTACTCTTTATTTAGCGTTCTAAGTTGAATACTCGCAGTTAATTAATCCATGATACTCCTATCTTGGTGAACTTCGACAATTATGAATTCGCGACCGAAAAGAGTCTAGGTGTCGCTGCAGCGTCACGTACTTCTGACTTCCACGTAGCGTCCGCTATTGTCAAATAAATGTTTAAATCTGGACGTCGTTAAGAAACACAAAACAGTGCAAATATTAAATCTCTTACAGCTTCTATTTGACCCATTAAATTTAGTTTTCAACGGCACCCAAAAGATGGCGCAGCAATAGGTTGCATTTTTACAATGCTTCTTCTTCTTCAGGTTCTTAATTTGGCTTCGTAGGTGGTTTCTTTTCGCTTGTTCCGGGATTTCGGAGTAGGGTATGAAGAGTAACGCTATGACGTAATTTTACTCCAATTCTGTGGTGGCGAATAGTTCGAGTCGGAGTAAAAACGCCTGTTCTCGGATTAAAGTGTACTCTTTATACTCTAACACGTTTTATTCGTCTGTTCCGGTTATGAGAATTACTCCGCCCCATAAACTATTCGCTTATTTCGGAGTATTAGGTCTTTTTAGCAGAAAAATACTGGTTAGCAGACGGCAAAATCCGATTTACGCTCTTTACACCTCCTCTACAGAAGGAGTAAAAAGAGTAGCCCTAATACTCCGGAACAATCGAATAGTTTATGGGCCGGAGTAATTCTCATCCCCGGAACAAGCGAATAAAACGTTTTGGGGTAAAAAGAGTACACTTTTAATCCAAGAACAGGCGAAAAGAAACCACCTAGTATATTTCTCTGGTTGTGTTTCAAAACTATCGAATTATGAAGGCATTCTATAGAGCAGCGGTTCCCAATTTTGTTTGCCATGGAACCCTAAATTATCCACCAAATTCTGGCGGAACCCTAACTCATTTTTTTACATAGCTTAAAAGACTCTTGAGGTTTATTTATTTAAGCCGTACCAGAGTACACCCCTGGTACACAAACAAAGATGGCCACGCTGCAAATTCTCGGAAACCCTATGACCCTTCCGCTAAACCCCAGGGTTCCGCGGAACACCTTTTGGGAACCGCAGAGTTATATCGGCGTGAGGTATGTCGACGTCACCATGCTTTTTCCTATAGATAAAAAACTGCCCTAAAAATGGCGGCTATAGCCCAAAGCTACAGAGCGATACTATTCTGTAAATAAATAATCAGCTCGGTTAATACCCTTGGCACCACCTTAGGCCTAAGTCATCAAGCGACTTTCAAAGCAATTAATTCAGGTGGCCGGGTTACAATGCGTAGGAGGGTGGTGGCAAGCCCTGTAAGCCACATGAGCCAACAGCTTCCTACACTAACTATTAAAGTTAACCTCAACAAGTTTTTTGTTAAACCAGTGAGGAGAAAACTTGCAAACTCAACGCTGAAGGAGTTGTTCCAAATTTTCACCCAGTGTCACTAGCTGGTATCGAACCCGACTCCTCTTGCTGCGAGGCAAAAGTGCTAACCACTCCACCACCCCACCTTAAGTTGAAGTTTAAAATTTCTCAATTATAAATACGGATAAAGAGACATAATTGAAATAAAAGGGTGTGAAAATAGTGACAGAGCCCGGGTCAACAACACCGAATTAGATGATCGCCTATAAAAAGTCAACCGTCGATACGAACAGCAATTTAAGTGACATTTAGAACGAGGGAACGAAACACCTTAAACTGTTCAATAAAGTATATTCCACGTATAAAGAGGGTTTGCGGAGAGGGTGGAGTAGCTTAAACGTATTGATCCGACGCGCCCTGCTCCCTAAGCCAATTCGATCAGTTTTTGAAACGCGAAATATATAAAGGAAAAAAAAAACCTAAAAGAAATACTAACGTTAATAATGGGGGGCATATTGACGGATAAAAAAGGAATAGGGGTGTCCAAAAAGAGGGAATAAAGAAAGGGGAACGATGCTGGCGACACCTGGCGCTACATTAGCGATTCAAGTCGCCGGAAAGAGTCCAAAAGCCTGGTCCGCGCTCAGGGAACGAGAACAACCAGTGACAAGTTGACATCATCCTTATATAGCTCGTAAAACCCACTGGCGACAAAGTACTAGGGTTAAAGACCCCGAAAAGTGAAGCGTAACGAGGTTTAATGTGGAATCTCTACTAAAAATTAAATACAAATATTTTCAAATAAATCTCGCCAGGAGTTCATCATGATAAGAGTATTCAACTGCCGTTTCCTCGCTTAAAGGGGAACGGCCAAGCTTTTCGAAATATGGCCTTATTTCCGTATCAAAAGATTAACAAGACGTTCAATATACTAACACGTACCTTTTTTTGTCTTGAAAAATAGCTTTTGGCCCAAAAAGTTGAAACGAAAAATAACGCCAGGTGTTTGGGTTTGAATTTTCGCCGCCATCTTAGGGGCTGCCGCCAGCGCCCCTAACCCCGTAAAAGCGATTTGCGAACTATCCTAACTTTTAAAATCGCGCTATTTAAGCTTAGGTCTCGTATAACTGGAACGCGCTGCGCGTACAAAACAAATTTTTCGCGTCTTCAGCAGCGCGCGCTTTTTCGTTGTTTTTCTGTCTCACCGACTTCTCATCAGGTGTCGCGGCGGACGCGCGCTTTTCGATTTCCCGAAATTTCTTTATTTTATTAAAAATTAACCACTCAATATTTTTTTACGTGGTTTTCGCCATAAATTTTAGTTTTTAATGGGCTATAGGGCTATCTAACTGGTTAAAGCTTGAAAGTTCCCCTTTAAATTGTAGCGTCAGAAGCGACATCTGTTGCCTTTCCGGCGAAGGTGCAATTTAATTTAAAAAGACCCTTCACAAGGGCGCTACCTATCGTGTAAAGTTGAAACTAAATTAGGTCCGGAAAAGTGCGGCAGCCAATGAAAATAGAGATAAATATAAATATAATATAAGAGCGACTATTACGATTTAAACATTTTATAATAATAATAATAATAATAATAATAATAATAATAATAATAATAATCAGCTAGGCTAATACCCAAGGCACCACCTTAGGCCTAAGTCGTCAAGCGACTTTTGAAGCCGTTAATTCAGGTGGCCGGGTTACAATGCGTAGGAGGGTGGTGGCAAGCCCTGCATGCCACGCGATCGAGCCACCAGCTCCCTACACTAACTATTACCGTTAACCTCAACAAGTTTTTATGGAAGGGGACCTTTACATTTTAAGCACACTTGCAAAAATACAACTTTTTTCGAACATTGGTAAAGAGTGGTAAATATGTGTTGAGTAAACAACAAGATAACGCGCTTATCATAGTTCATGTTTGTATAGTTTTTTTATATGCACTATAAATACGAACGCGTTCTGTATATTGGCAGTTCCACGCTGACTGCTGAACCATGTAAATAGTCTGTGAATAAACGTCTAGTTAAGATCTTATCTCTCTCAGTTATTTACTACTAATCACCACCCCAACAATATGGTAAATAATGGCTTTGGTATATATTGGATTATATTGTATGATAATATGTGAAATAAAGAAAATCCTTCGAAAAAGGAATATATCAACTTTAGAAGAACTTAAAGGGAATATAACCTGCAAAGCAATCTTTACGGAAGACCCCTTCAATTTTTCAAATGTCCCTGTACAGTGGCGCCAAACATTTTTAAAGCCAAAGGCAAGAGCGGCCAGAGCTGCAAGCGTTGGTGTTCCACACCAAATACCTGAGGTTATATTCCCTTTAAACGTTATTTTCAAGTCTGTTACAAATCTTAATGGTTTTATCTAGAGTTCGGCGTTTGGATAAAATTTAACCACTGATTTTATTTTTACAGTTAACTAAAATATTTACGATTAATTTAAGTTAATTTATCTGTTACGTAAATAATTCATGGAAATGTATTATTATCTATCATTACTTACCACTTTTCCCATTTTATACCCTAACGTTATTTACGATAATTTACCATATTATTTACCAGTTGTTAAATACCACTTCGGAACCCTGAACCCAACGAAACAGAAACGTTAAACTCAGTCGCAACCATAAGTCTCGCTTTAGACTATAGCTGCTCCCTTATTTGTAAAATTTTAATTTTTAACAACGACGTCTCAAATTGTTCGAAATACTTCAAATAACTCTTGCCTCGATGAACTCCTGACCTCGTATATAGAGAAAGCGCGCGAAAGCCCAACCCTGTAAATTAACTTCACACTGAACACCAGTGTAAAAACGTTCGGAAATAATCTATTTACGCGAACGAACTGGACAATTGCGTGGCGTATCTTTTGGGCTTAGGATCGGGGAGTGCGGAATGGCAAGATCTGGACGTGACGAAATGAATTCTGGGGCATTGGGACCAATTAAGAATTAACATTTTTTCTAGTTAGTGCCAAATTAAAAAAATTATTCCCTCTTGCATTCATATTCAGGGTTTGACCCCCCAAAAAAAAACCAGTGGGTTTATTTGGACCCACCCACCTCAAAAAAAACACCTCAGATAAAAAAAAAACTTCAAATCTCATATTTTTATTGAAAAACCAACTTTTTCAATGTGCAATGACCACTGAATTGTAAAGTGAATGTGATACTTTACAAAGTTAACTGGCTTGTTAACTTGAAACCTATAACTTGGATCTTCTACCAGTTCTTTGGTTCAGCTTTGCAGTATCTGTATACTTTTACACATCGTCTAATACAAATATGGAAATTGTTTACTAAAATAAAATAAAACAAGACGTACGACGGTCAGAATACACACAATCCTCCTAATGTGTTAAGTTTGTTTGAGCTATTCACAGCAACCTGCAACGCCGGTATCACAACCAATATATATCCACGGCCATACTTGAGCTTAAAACCCAGTTAAGGTCGGTTTGAATGCCAGTTTTGACCGCCGACGATAATTCCTGGTTCACACTTGCGAAATCGCTTCACCCCGGTTCGCTTATAGCCAAGGTTTATCATAATTTCAAATTATGACCAGAATTTTGAAAATACTAAAATGTATCCCAAAACAATTAGTTAATCATGTTTACCATACATACAGTAATATTATTTAACATTATTTAGAATTTTGTTCTCATTATTTTTGAAAATACGAGCAATTTTACTTCCCCGCCTTGTCGTTTTGGTAGCCATTTTAAGCAAACTGACTTGGACGAGTAGCTTGAAAACTATTTATCTAAACGAAGCGATTTTAGGGGTAAGTGTGAACCTTGCTTTATTTGTTACTTCTGTGGTCACACTTATTTGTTAATTCTGGTCAGACAGACGTTGAGTATCACACTTATTTTTACTTCTGATCATACGTTGAAAGCACGGCGTGAAAGGCCTTGTAAAATGCGAGAGGGAAACTCGCGGGTAGGCTTCTATAAGCACGCCGATTTACAATGTCGGAAGTTGCGGTGGTCCGTATACGCTGTCCAAAAAACCTTACTTAGAAATAAAATTAAGCAACGTTATTGCAAATCTAGGTATATTCCCATTCGATCGAAATCCCATTCGACCGAATTCAATATGTTTCCGAAATATAGCCCAAAAGGCGGATTCGGTTCATTGGGACCTTTTGTTTTGTTTTTTACTTCTGCCCCGAGATATAGCAGGGTACGCAAAAAACGTTATACCTAAACAAAATTGCTACAGGTGTACTAACGGTAAAGTTAGGTTAGGTTAGGTTAGGTTAGTCTCTCACTTCCCTAGGGTGGCGCGCTTTTATAAATAAATTTATGCTTTGAACTTTTTATTTATATCAAGAATACAATAATAACTAGATTTATTTACCGTTTTGTTTAAGCGAAACAAATAATCATTCTTAATATGTATAAAAACCCTCCTTTGTGAGCTATTTTCTCCATTTTAGCTAACTGGCTCCAATAAGACTATCAACACTTATTTATATAAGAAGTAAACCTATTTGAAAAACGTCTCATAAAAACGAAATTTGATGTACTATAAAAAATAATATAAACGTGCAAAATTGGGCTGTAAACCGCACAATTGGGGTATTTTCGATCGATTGGGACTCAATGTTAAATCGTTTTCGAACGAATGGGATTTCGGTCGAATGGGACCAAAGCCAAATCTAGGTTATATGGAAACCAAAGCTATTCAAAAATATAACTCTCATGAAAATCAGACTTAAATTAAGGAACGTTATGTAGATTTTTAGGCGAAAATATAAAACCGCGAAAATTGGGGTCCCGTAAATTACCCTGGAAACTATACTTAAATTCAATATTTACTGATATAACCTAACCAAAAATATTTCATTTAACGTTATCGGACTTAATTTTAAATAAAATATCTACCACATAAAGCGAAACCACCGAAAATAGTAAATTGGGCATTTGCCCAACTTCTAGGGCTCCGATTTCAAAAATTATGAAAGGCTAACGATGCCGAGGTATGTACATTCGAACGAGATATCATTGACTCTTCTAGCCCTAACCGTTGAAGAGATATGCGCGGCATCGGCATCGGCTACACTGTACGTGAAACTAATACACACAAAACCCATTAAAAACCCATTGGGTTGGGCTTTTGGAAAAAACCCGGGTTCATATTTGAGCTGTACATATTGTAAATAATTAACTTTATTATTAGTCCTATCCATCCTTTTGTTTTATTTTTTTTTAATTTCCATAGTTTTTTGCAAAACGTATTCTATCGAAATTATTGTACATGATATGTTTTGGGCAATGGAAAATATATTTTAAAGTATGTAACTCGTGAATCCATATTTATGGTTTCTTCTCTGTTATAAAAGGGATTTGTTCTTTAAAAAAGAGTAAATAAATATCCATTCATTCATTCGGCGCGCGTGTAATACTTCTACAGGCACACGTGGTAGGCCAAATGTTACTACTACGTGGTATAATGATAACAAAAACCCCTTTCCGAAATCATAAATAACCGAGTTGTGTTGCGGGATTTAGAGACAAAAATTAATTATCCGTCAAAAAGAGAGAGTAACGCGCCCCATCCATCCATCCATCTATCGGCGCTTTCATTTTTAATAAGGAACTCTCCCGGTTCCGCGAGCTCGTCGCCTGAAATATTGAGTCTGGCGAAACGCAATTTCCCGTCGCTCGTTTTCCAAAGACTTTATTTCTTCCCTCGAATTTTAGGGTAAGTTATAAAACGCGTTTACCCATTGAGAGAGATATAAACGATCGACCAGAAAATACAGCAAAGGCTGCTCTTCCCTGTTCGTTGGAAGATGAGCCTTAGTTAACCGTGCAAAATAAACTGGAGGTACTATAGCACCCCTCTCCGAAGCCCTCGTGTTATAATATAAAACGTTTTGGCGATGATGAGATGTAAGGCGGAGAGGAGCAATATTTGAAGGCACTGATGGAGAAAGGGGGGGGGGGAGGAAGGGAGACGGAGGTTCGGACGACTAAAACCTTTGTCAACCGAACGCGCGCGCCGGCGGAAGATTCATCATTTCCGTAGAGTGGTCCCCGCGAAAACTGTCAAAAACTTGGACTAGAGCTCACTCAGTCGCTTTTCGAGCGGATCGCGAGGACCTACAATAATTCCCCAGTTTAAGGGCGCCTCGGTCTGAACCCGGCCCCACCCCTCGATACCGCGCGGTGTCTTCGGGTGCCGAGATTCCTCTCCGTCGCCTTAGAAACGCGCGCGCTTGTCACTCCTCGTGAGTGACACGGCGTCTCACACCGAGGAAACGACAACTGACGTTGGATATAAACGCGTCACAATATAGCCCCTACTATCATTCTCAAAAGCCCACTATAGAGGGGTACTTTTATTATCGAAACTCGCAAATGATTTTCACGGCTAAGCCTTTTCATTACGAGTTGGCTGAAATACGGATAGAGCTCGGGGTAACGGATAAATTAACCGCCAAAATTTCAATTAATCATAAAAAATTCGATTAACAGTTTATTTATGGATAATATTCGCGACTATTATACGATTTAATATGCAACAAATAAGTTTTTATTCGGAAAATTTTCGGATATGGATATAAAAGAAATGAACGGAAAATTTATTATCGGAGCACCGAGCCGAAAATACAGATAATTTTAAGCTAGAAAATTGGAAATAGAGAGTTGAAATTGGTTTTCAAATTATTTTAATCGAACGATTCGAAAATAACTTACAGGGAAACAAACAACGAGAGAGAAACTAGAGTTAGAATTTTTATTTATAATAGATGACAAGTTAAATTATACGTTTTAATGATATTTGATTAAATACTTATTGAACTATTACATTTAACTAATTCTAACACTATAAACGATGTCAGGAATCCATACCTCTGCTTGGAATGCTTATCCTGCCGTATCGCGTATGGTAAGATCACTCTAACGGCTTTGGCCCCGCCTACGAGATAAATTAATCCCCTCTCACGTTGTTAACATGGTGACGTCAAAAAAAACCGTCAACCACATCGAGACGAAAATCTGCCGCGATAAGCATTCCAAGTAGAGGTATGGGTTACTGACGATGTTTTATATAAAAACTATAAACAAAAGTTTGACTAATGAAAAGAAACACGAAAGAATTTACAATTTTAGCGCTTTTTGGATAGTTTAAAATTTTAACGTTTCGTATTGCTGGAGCCCTCTAATAGTCCCCCAATATTGTTATCCCCTGTGAAAGGATCTTTTCCTTGTACTTCGTTTTTTAATTGAAGGTTTATTCACACGAGCAAACATTTTTGGTCAACTTTGTTGGTTCACACGTTCCACGAGATTTCACACGTTAGCCGGCGAAGAAAATTACTAATAACTCTTAAAACAAAATACATATTCTACTACAAAACATGTAAATTTATTTTAATAAAGGAATTTACATTAATATTGGCATTTAGTTATTAGCAATCAAAAGGATATGTATTAAAAATAATAAATTTAAAGGCGAACGGTCAAGATTTAACCAGTTAGATAGCCCTATGGCCCATTAAAAACTAAAATTTATGGCGAAAACCGCATCAAAAAATATAGAGTGGTTAATTTTAATAAAATAAAGAAATTTCGGGAAATTGAAAAGCTCGCGTCCGCCGCGACACCTGGTGAGAAGTCGGTGAGACAGAAAAACACCGTAAAAGCGCGCGCTGCTGAAGACGCGAAAAATTTGTTTCGCACGCGCGGCGCGTTCCAGTTATAAGAGACCTAAGCCTAAATTGCGCGATTTTAAAAGTTAGGGTAGTTCGCAAATCGCTCATACGGGGTTAGGGGCGCTGGCTGCAGCCCCTAAGATGGCGGCGAAAATTCAAACCCAAACACCTGGCGTTATTTTTCGTTTCAACTTTTTGGGCCAAAAGCTATTTTTCAAGACAAAAAAAGGTACGTGTTAGTATATTGAACGTCTTGTTAATCTTTTGATACGGAAATAAGGCCATATTTAAATATGTCAATCCAGTCGTTTGTGTGAGCAAATATTTCCTCCATTCGCAGGGAGCAATTGGGTTTGCGACTCGAGTTGGCCAATTAGGTTGGCTTGCTTAAATGTGAACGCACCAAGCTAGTGTCCGTGCCGTAATCCGCTTTTTTGAAATGATAGCTCAGGCCCTTAACATTACTCTCGTCAATAAAAGCGAGCGTTTTAAAAAGTCGTAAATTGAAATTTGTTTATGAGCGTCGTTCGGCTAATAAAACTCGATAGTCAAGTCGTAAACTATAGCGAGCAAAACAAATACTAAAAAGCACGACTTCGAACTCGGCGTGAAGCGACAGAAAGAGGAAAAAATAGCTTCGCCAAACGTTGAAGTATATTTTATTAGCCGCGTGTTCTCTTCGCTATACAAAGAGAAATTTCTAGGGCCCCGCAAATATCCCCAACTTCGACCTTTAAAGGAGGAGAAAAAAACCTTATATAAAAAAGCTTAACCTGGAAAGAAATAAAACCGGGAACCTAACAAATACTTCTTCGTGTTTACAAGCGAGCCGAAGACTTAAAAGAAACGCGGTGGCCGTTGGAAAAGATTTGCCACCGGCGAAAAATTCTCCGACTAGTAGTGGAAAATCTCTGTTCGCGAGTTTGCTTCAATTTGAAATATATTCTACAGGTTTTGGGCGCGACAAAATTCTCTTCTACAACTTTAATGATCTTTTCTAAGTAAGAAGCTCGGCTTTTTTATTTCTTTCTGGAAAGTGAAAATCTAGGAAGCTCGTATATTTGTTACAAAACGGGAGGCCCTTTTTGCTTTGAAACGCTACCCATAGAGAGTTTGACGCGACTGAAAATGCCTTTATATCACGATGAATTTGAGCTTCATTATAAGTTTAGGAATAACTAAGGGTGCTTTTTCTTTTTTAATAAGAATATTCCATACGCGTAACACAGTCATTTATTTAACACGGTTGTGGATTTATTTTTAAATATTTGATTTATATTGGATTTTTATTGATTTTTTAATAGATTTTTATTTATTTTAATTGAATTTTAATTTTATTGATTTTTTAATGGTTTTTCATTGATTGTAATTGAATTTTAAATTTATGGATTTTTTAATGGATTTTTATTGATTGTAATTGATTTTTAATTTTATTGATTTTTTAATGGATTTTTATTGTTTTAATTTAATTTTAATTTTATTGATTTTTTAATGGATTTTTATTGATTTCAATTTAATTTTAATTTTATTGATTTTTTAATGGATTTTTATTGATTTCCATTTAATTTTAATTTTATTGATTTTTTAATGGTTTTTTATTGATTTCAATTTAATTTTAATTTTATTGCTTTTTTTAACGTCTTATGCATCTTTATCTCAAAAACTTTATTAAGGATGTCAGTGTAGCGGTAACGTAAAAAATATTTTAAATTAATCTTAATAGAATTTAATTTATAATTTTAAAACTAAATTTAAGATAGTTTGCTCTGAATTATCATTGCTAATGTTTATATTTGTAATGGAGTAGAATAGGTGATTTAAATCAAACAATCCTGATTTATAAAAAGAACTGCTAATCATTTTTAAATGACTTTATTTTATAAAAAAATTCTATAGTTTAATATTTAAAACAATAATAATGTATATGTAAATGTAAATATAATAAATGTAATGTAATGTAAATATAATAAATGTAATGCAATGCAAATATAATAAATGTAATGTAATGTAATGTAAATATAATAAATGTAATGCAATGTAATGTAAATACATAGATGTAATGCAATGTAATGCAATGTAATGTAATGTAAGTACAATAAATGTAATGCAATGTAATGTAAATACATAGATGTAATGCAATGTAATGTAAATACATAGATGTAATGCAATGTAATGTAAATACATAGATGTAATGCAATGTAATGTAAATACATAGATGTAATGCAATGTAATGTAAATACATAGATGTAATGCAATGTAATGTAAATACATAGATGTAATGCAATGTAATGTAAATACATAGATGTAATGCAATGTAATGTAAATACATAGATGTAATGCAATGTAATGTAAATACATAGATGTAATGCAATGTAATGTAAATACATAGATGTAATGCAATGTAATGTAAATACATAGATGTAATGCAATGTAATGTAAATACATAGATGTAATGCAATGTAATGTAAATACATAGATGTAATGCAATGTAATGTAAATACATAGATGTAATGCAATGTAATGTAAATACATAGATGTAATGCAATGTAATGTAAATACATAGATGTAATGCAATGTAATGTAAATACATAGATGTAATGCAATGTAATGTAAATACATAGATGTAATGCAATGTAATGTAAATACATAGATGTAATGCAATGTAATGTAAATACATAGATGTAATGCAATGTAATGTAAATACATAGATGTAATGCAATGTAATGTAAATACAATAAATGCAATGTAATGTAAATACAATAAATGTAATCTAATGCAAATATAATAAATGTAACGTAATGTAATGTAATGTAATGGAAATAGAATAAATGTGATGTAATTTAACTATAATAAATGTGATGTAATGTAAATATAATTAATGTAATGTAATGGAAATATAATAAATGTAATGTAATATGTAATGTAATATGTAATGTAAGTGTAATACATGTAATGCAATATGTAATGTAATATGTAATGTAAGTGTAATAAATGTAATGCAATATGTAATGTAAGTGTAATAAATGTAATGCAATATGTAATGTAAGTATAATAAATGTAATATGTAATATGTAATATGTAATATTATCCTAAACAGCTTATAAGCCGCCTTATTTAGAGCTTTTAAATCGTTATTTTTAATGGGGTTACAATCTTGAATTTTGTTTAATACCAAAGCATCTTCTAAACCTTACAAGAATATCGATATTATTATTTCTTATTTCCGGTTTGAAAAAGCGTAAAGTTGGACATTAAAAGAAATCTCTCTATTTCTATAAGAACAATTTTCAACTGAACGAGCCAGAAGAGCGTCGACAAGGTGTAAATTAAGATTTAAACGAAAGGACGGAAATGAAACCCACTCGAGATTAGCGCGGAATGAAGTCTTCCCGTTCTTATTTAGATTTCAGTAGGCACTACGAATCCCTATTTCATATTCAAATTCCAACCCACCCCGTTCCAACTCTGTATAGCTCTCTTTTCATTAAATTTCGAGCAATAAAAGTTAAGGACGTAACGCCCTCCTACAGTCGGACCACTCAAAGATGGCGACCACTTAACGGACTATCGACTCTCAAAGACAAACTTTACCCGTTCCGCGTCATTGAGGTAATTATCAAGTGAAGGCGAGTTCCATCTTCATCCTTAACACGAGGGGACGAAAGAGAGAGAGAACTAAGAACAATAGACGAGATGGAAATTCCTTCTCGAGGAGAATTGGTGGTCGCGTGTAAATTAGAAGCCAATTTGTCGCTTTCTCGTTTTTCAGACTAGACATCGTAAAAAATAAGATAACGGGGATCAAGTGCGCACAAAGAAAAAAAAGTCGGTAAGGAAGAAGTGTTAATAAGATTTGAAGGGGAAAAGAGCGCCCGAGGAGAGAAAATGTAAGCGCCATCTAGTTACTAAACCGAACGTGAAGAAAATTGCGTTAGTATCGACACGTTTCTCCGAAAGAAATAAACTAACACTAGAAATTCTTCGGTGGTTATTGGTGATTTTTTTTGCTATCATCCTTATTGTGTTCGAAATCATTTCTTGTCTGCAATGGCCGCCATCTTGACAATATTTTACGTGAAATATTTGTTTAGCGAATTACGACAATTTGGTCTATAAAAACGCCTGTAGAAGTGTTCCAACAACAGCACGCCGGTGCTCAGGGAGAAGCGTACTACCAGAAAAGCTATAAATGCGAACCAATATTGTACCTAAGCCGATGAACTATAATCATAATCAGCTAGGCTAATACCTAAGGCACCACCCTAGGTCCAAGACATCTAGCGACTTTTGATGCCTTTAAACAGGTGGCCGGGTGGTGGAATGCCGTTCATGCCACGCGAGACAACAGCTCCCTACACTTAAAGGGGAAACCGAAGAGCTCGAGGTAAAACCGCTTAAAGCAGTGGGGAGAGAACTTGCAAACTCAACGCAGAAGGAGTGGTTCCGAGTTTTTCCCCAGTGCCACAAGCTGGATTGTAACCCGGCTCCTCTTGATGAGAGGCAAAAGTGTTAACCACTCCGTTACCCCACGATCTCCTTTTGTGCTGTAGGTACAGAGTTTATAGATATATTTTTAGGAGTTTAATATAATTGCAAAAGAAAATAGGGGGGGGGGAGAAAGAATTATACTTGGATAGACTAGTGTGGACATTTCCCATATATCTGTTTACAAGTTTTTTTTCCCCTTTCTTTTAGAACCTTTGAAAGAAATGTTCGGAGGTGTAAAAATCCAGGTGGAAAATGATATGGAAAATAGTTTAAATTTCCGGTACAATGAGTTTACTAACTAATGTAGCAAATAGTGGAAAATAAATTTCTACTAGAAAACATTGCATAAAAATTATATATCAGACAGTGTAATTTAGATTAAAGAATTAGCAACATTTCGACTATTTTTGTTGTATTTGTAATAATTGAAGTCTATTGTTACAACTCTAAAATAAATAGTTTAACCAAGCTAGTTGTTTTAAGCTTTTTACGCGCAATATTACTGTATTAGCCACTCTGAACCAGAATTCCACAATGTGCTTGGAATTTATAGAAAAACGTGGTTTATGGGTAACACTGGTTATAAGGCAAAACTAAACTTGTAAGTGTTTACAAAAAGTACATTCTACCTTATTTTTAATAGTTATTTTTCTATTGCTAAAATATAAGATTTGAATTAAAACTAATTATCAAACAAACTTCATATTATCATCCAGTAGCCTTTACAAGTGCACATTTTCTTAAAGAAAATGACTTGAGTTTGCAGTAAATATATTGGCTCTTTTAGTCACGTGTTCCGAAAAGCGTTTAGAAACACGTCAACCACAGTTAGTGCTCGGCATTCGATTAATTTTTATCCATGAATAAAATAAGCTCGGCGATATTTAAATAATATCCAATAGTTGAATAAAATTGTATAATGTTTAAATACTCGAAAGTGAATGAGCCTATTATTTAAATAAAACAAACAATTATTTAAATAAATACCATTTATATTCAAATAAATGCTTGGTTGCGTAAAAAAAACATAATTAAATAAGTTAAAATGATATTCTTTTTACCAACTTTTTTAAATAAATCGGAAAATTTGTGGATAATGAATAAACAATTCCGAGCACTAACCACAGTAGAAGCCCAAAAAACGCGGTCAGTTCAAAACCTTTTACCCCTTATTTACTTTTGCTAATACTCATTGGTGCATAACCGCAACCACGATTGAAAGCGTCGACGGAGGCAGGGGTGAAAATTGGTAGTAGCAATCAGGCGATATGGGCGCGAGCTGGGTCCATTCCTTCAATCTCTCAGATTTTGACATCCCAATAGGACAGGCGATCGAGCCCCCCTCAGGCCGTGCACAAAAACCGCTCCGCATCTTTTTCTCGCCTCTTTTCTCCGCAAGATGGCGTTAATCTTATCCCGCCATTTCTCCTTCTTACAGCAGCCCCCCCCCCCCATTGCACGCCACTCTCCACGCATCGGCGTTTATTTCGTCCCCCCCCCCCCCCACGCGTCTCTTCCTTATTTCTGGACCCCCGAAAGTGTTCGGGAGAGCTTCCTTTCACTCCATTTAGCCATCTACACTCGTCGCCCAGAACCAACAAACACTCCGCTCAAATGTACGAGGAAGACGCGATTCGTTGCCGTAAACTTCACCCTCCACTTAGCTTTAAATCAAACTGTCCGGTTAGGAGTCGTCGGGGGTTCTACAATATTACTCTTCCGGAGGGAACTCGGGGGACTGCAGCACTCCACATTTCGACCCACCCCCGTTTTTATCACGTTTAGAAAAAAGCGGCAAATAGTTTTGGACTCTTCCACCAGGCGGCTCTCTCCCTTTCGTCTACTCTATACACTCTAGATGGTTGCCTTGACAACCGCGAATAAAGACTTTTGATTGCTCCAAAAAAATGCTCAGTCGATCTATTCCGAAAAAAAGCAGCCTCCCCATCCTTAAGAAATCGCGATTAAACGGTTTCGATTATAATAAAAAAACTGAATTCCGCATCCCCTCTTTGGAAGGGGTAAAACTGATTATTTGTTTTGTCTTTTGATATATTAGGACCTTTGTTTACCAATCTAAGTAAAGGGTTAACGAGGTTAACGGTAATAGTTAGTGTATAGAGCTGTTGGCTCGCGTCGCATGAAGGGCTTGCCACCACCCTCCTACGCATTGTAACCCGGCCACCTGAATTAAAGGCTTCAAAAGTCGCTTGATGACTTACGCCTAAGGTGGTACCTTGGGTATTAGCCTAGCTGATTATTATTATTATTATTATTATTATTATTGTTATTATTGTTATTATAAAAATATTAATCATAAACGGAAGGAAATAATCATTTGTAAAACGCATACTTTTACCTCGGCATTTATAAGATTTTAAAACATTCAAACTGTATTTGCCATACAGCTAATTCACATTACCATAAGTCTATAATTATCCTCCAGAAGATTTTAAAACATTCAAATTGTATTTGCCATACAGCTAATTCGCATTACCATAAGTCTATAATTATCCTCCAGAAGATTTTAAAACATTCAAACTGTATTTGCCATACAGCTAATTCGCATTACCATAAGTCTATAATTATCCTCCAGAAGATTTTAAAACATTCGAATTGTATTTGCCATACAGCTAATTCGCATTACCATAAGTCTACAATTATCCTCCAGAAGATTTTAAAACATTCAAATTGTATTTGCCATACAGCTAATTCGCATTACCATAAGTCTATAATTAGCTGCCATAAGTGTATCAGTTAGTACAGGCCAGTGGCAAATAGTGCCTAATAAAGAAAAATTGCAAAAACGCGCGTACCAATAAATCACTAACTAACTGACGTGAAGAAAAACATTTTATACTTTTAATTTTTTATTGAAACACCTATTGGAATTAAATTTTTAAGAAGTTTATTGTAAAAATGTCTTAGTTTACACTGAACTTACAATGGTAGAATTAATTATTCCAAAAAAATTAATAGACTATTCTAATGTTAATCAGAATCTGACCATTCCTATGCGTATATTTCTGTGTTAAAATATTTTTGATTATTTTTTTATAATTTTCTGTGGCAAAAATCTTTATTGGCCACTAAATTCACTTTTGTCCAGGCAGGGATTTTCCACTATTTTCCACACTATTGTCCACAGGTCTGGTATTTTCCACCTCGGAACACTGAATCTTATGTTTCGATGCAATAATTAATTGATATTTTAACAAATTAATTGTAATTTTCCAGTTTGGATTTAGCCGAAGTCGATTTTCAATAAGCCTTAGCTGATACACTAATTTACCGTTACCTGGTAGTTCCAAAGACTAGCGACGACAGCTCGCGGAGAGTTGTCAGTCCTTAACCACGAATTGATTTCTATTGTTATTGGTGAAACATAATATCAGTAAACAGGGCCGGATTAAGACTTTATGGGGCTCTAGGCCCAAGTTAATTTTTTGTGCCCCCCTTTCAATTTTGCTGCCAGATTTAGTATGTCGTCAGACGTCAGGGGCTAGACGGCAGTCCGTCAGAGAATGTGACAATCAAACGTTTTTGGTTCATAGGGGTGGACGCATTTACTAAAATTACTCCGGAAAATATTTTGTGAAAAGCAAATGATTAAAGTTTTGTACTTTTATTTTTTTCGAACCCTCTTGGTGCCCCTTGTAGGCTTGGTGCCCTAGGCCCAGGCCTATTCGGCCTATTGGTTAATCCGGCACTGTCAGTAAATGAACTGTGAGAACAAGAAATATTTTTCGTATTAAGTTACTTACGCTGAAAGTTTTGCGAATATGACGTCATCGCCCAAAAGGAAAGCGCCTCAAGCGATAAAAATACGCAACTTAACAGGCCCAACGTTTTTACGAATGCGGGCGCAAAAACAATATTATAAGCGCATACCTTGTTAAATAGGCTGCGTCAGAAAAAATAACGAGAGATAGAAAACTAAACACAAGGGTGTCGCGTGTTTAGTCGCTGCCCCCCGTGGTTGGCACGCCCCTGAAACTTATAAAGAAATTATAACGTTTACTGCACGCGCTCACTATGTTGTTAGGGTTAAGAGCGCGTATTAGGTCTAATCAATGAACTAGAGATCCAAACAAATCTGGGATTCGCGGGACAAGTTTTATTTGAGTAGGAGAATTAGGCTTCAGTTTCAACTTTATCCAATCGTGTTGGGGCCATCTGTCTCTATAAGCAGACACTTTTGCAAAATATATTATGGTTTAGTTTTCCAATAACACGATAGATGGCGCCAACACGATTTGATTAAGTTCATTTACTAGGCCTAACTCTCCAACTCGACAAATACTGTCCCGCGAAACGTTATGTCCTGGGAGGCGGATTTGGATCTCTATTTATTCTACCTCTTTGGGTCTAATTAGGTCTGAAATCCTCTAAAAATGGCGGGTCATTCTAGAAACAAAACTGTGTAAAAATTAGAGGTCAGGGACGGTTAATCATTATCCATGTTTAAATGTTTCGGGAAAAAAATGTAAACAAAGAAATTTACCGGTTAATATTTCGGAAAATGATTAAAAAACATGTATTATTCGTAAAATTTTAGCTTTTTATCGAAAAAAACGTCGTTTTTTCGATTAATTTTCCAAATTTATCAAAAAATTAATCGGATAATACAGAAATATAAATTACTTGATCAAAACGTTTTACGAATAATTTTGAGAGCTTTATCTATTGAATAAAAGTTAACCATCCCCGACCTCTAGTAAAAATTTGACACGCGGAAGAACCTGTCACACTTACGCCTCATATAATTGGAAACTTATGACAATACGTAAAGACAATATAAAGGTAAGAATTTACTAGACGATACAATAATATCTCGATAGAACGGTTAAGTCAGCAGCGTCCGGTTTTACCTGAGATTAAAACGAGAGAAACAACTCGGGTCTACTTAATCCGATGCGGAACAAGTCGACAGTTCCGGGAGGGGAAAAAAAACGACTATTTATTTTATACGAAAGAAATGAGATTCCGAGCGAGAAGAAGAGAAATAAAAAAAGATATAAAAAATGTAGTAAAGCGGCGGCAGGGGGAGCTGCGAGCGGTACAAACGATAAGAGCACTAACTTCGACGGAGAGCGAGAGTTTAGTTCCTATTTCAACCACCAGAATCGCTGATGTCGCTGCAATCTAGACAGCTGGCGCTACACCGGGAAGATTTTTAAACAAGCAGCAGAAGCCGAGAAGAGAAGAACCGAAACGCGGCGCTCGTTATTTGGACAGTGTGACCGCGGATCGAGAAGAGGCAGCGGCTCTTGGGGTCCACGCGCTCGAAGGGGATAACGTGGCTCGCAAGATGACCGCTCCCACGTCATACGTCGCTCATTGAAACCACCTATAAATCCCCCTCACAGAACTGATCCCCAAAAAGCAGAGACTACCTGTGGAACTCGAATACTTTAAATTTTGGTGTGAAATTAAAAAAAAAAACGTTGGGTTTTAGTCTTCGGTTTTTAAAACTATAAATTTGAAGGTCGTTGTTAGCGCAACTCACGCGTCACGATGAAAGTGACGAGCAGGATTTGTCGCGGTTTCGGGTTGATTGTGTTGTTCGCGTTTATCCGGGTTGAGTCGCGCGCCGATCGCAATTTGGGAGGACATCGAAGAGACCGACTGGCCACTTCCCCCATGGACAGAAGTAAGAAACACGCCTTTGTTGTCGCCCATATTATTCTCGTTAAAAGTCCAGTCTTTTAGCCGTTGGAGTTTGCAAACCGATCGACACACAAAGCACCTTTATCTCGTGTTTTGTTTATATTTAAAGGAGGTGTCTAATGGTACTGTTTTTAGCTCACACTTAACTTTTATCAAAGCAGAAAATGTTCGTTCTATTAGCAGCCTTTTCTCCGAAGTAGGCGTAGTTCAAACTTTCGTACCCGTAGCGTCAAATTTTATACAGATAATTTTTTGGTTATTGTTATGATCATACAAAATTAATGTTGAAAGTGCTACCACAAGTATTACTGCTATAAATGAATAATAAAACTGCTAGTATCATACCTAGAACTATATTAGTGCTATCATGAATAACATAATAAAGATAAGTATGACACTTCCCATTGTTTAAATTATAATATTCTTATCGAACCTTTTTCCGACACGGACTCTTTCGTCCAGTTCCGACTTGGACTCGCAACTTAACTTAGTAGTGTATTATAGTCCTTGGAAGTAATATATTTCGCCTTTGGTATATTTAAACACTAGGAGGCTTTGAGCTCTAATAAATATAAAATTAGTTATACTTCTTCTAAATGTCACACTTATTTTTATTATGTTACTTATGGTGCCATATTGTATGCAGTGGGAATATTCCGAAAATTATTGCTTACAAATTACAAGTAATATTAGTAACAATTACTGTTCCTTCATTTTCTGGTATGGTCCAGCGTGTTACCACCTTCTTTACCCCTAAAATCGGTTCGTTTTAGTTAAATAGTTTTCAAAACCAGCGTGAGAAATCGCTTCGTGTTGGTTCGGGAAGCAACTCGTCCAAGTCGGTTCGCTTAGAATCGCTTTCAAAACGACAAGGAAGTAAAATTGCTCGTATTTTCAAAAATAGTGGGATTATAATTCTAAATAATGTCAAATAATATTACTGTATGTATGGTAAACGTGATTAACTAATTGTTTTTGGATACATTTTAGTATTTTAAAAATTCTGGTAATAATTGGAAATAGCTTTAAGCTCTGGCTATAAGCGAACCGGGGTGAAGCGATTTTGCACGTGTGACCCAGGAATTATCGTCTGCGGTCAAAACTGCCGTTCAAACCGACCTAAACTGGGTTTTAAGCTCTAGTGTGACCGTGGCTATGTCACTGACTCGTACGAGTCGTACTCAAACAAAATCGCGTGAAATAACTATAATAAATGATTTATAAATATAAGCGAAATTTGTAATAATAATAATAATAATCAGCTAGGCTAATACCCCAGGCACCACCTTAGGCCTAAGTCATCAAGCGACTTTTGAAGCCTTTAATTCAGGTGGCCGGGTTGCACTGCGTAGGAGGGTGGTGGCAAGCCGTGCATGCCACGCGATCGAGCCAACAGCTCCCTACACTAACTATTACCGTTAACATCAACAATTTTTTATGGAAGGGGAAACCGAAGAGCTCGGGGGAAAACCCCTTAAACCAGTGGGGAGAGAACTTTCAAACTCAACGCGGAAGGAGCTGTTCCGAGTTTTCACCCAGTGCCACAAGCTGGGATCAAACCCGGCTCCTCTTGCTGCGAGGCGAAAGTGCTAACCACTCCGCCACCCCACAGAGAACTTTAGCGAACAAGCAACGCCACATCATCCCAGCTCGAATGAATTTCCAAATAAATGATCACGGGCTAGGAATTCAGCGGTGTAAGTTGGTGCCAAATGAAATCGCGGTATCGCATCTCACGCGAAGGTGTGGGACGAGGAGGGCTTTAAGATAAATCTATCAGACAAAAAAGAGAGAAGAAATGATGAGAAGAAAGCGGTTTTTTTCTTTACTTTCTTTTATTTTCGGTCCGGGAGAAAACGGGTCCCTGGCGTACGTTTTTACACGAAACGGCACTTTTGCAAATGGACCCAACTACTTAAAATGAGTTACTCTCGCCAGGTTGCCACACCAATGTCGCCATACTCTCTCTCTGCTCTGGAAAAATATATACGGAAGATACGCGTTCTTGCAGGCACCTCTTCTAACATCCTCAAAGAAACATAAAACAAAAAAGTAAAACGATAATGTATTTAATATATGACTTCTTAACTTTTAGGATTTAGATTTATGATTGCGATCCAAATAGAATTATCGCGGGCCATGAAAGCGTATGCACTTTAATTCTCAGTGGTTCGTTTTATTTTATCAAATCGATTTATTGAATTTCAATCAGATTTATAAGAACTATTGATTTTTATTTTATTATTAATTATTTTTAAACATTGTCTTTTTCCCGCAAAAATTGATTGATATTTTCCGTGCATTGGAAATGTAACTAAAATTTCAATAAATCCCCTCGATTATATTTAATATGTAATTGTTATTTATGTTTGTTCTGCATTAGCCATTTCAGTTTACGTAGTGGCCCCCGTGAAAATTAACAAGCCACATTTGCGGTAGAAACAATTTTTCTATATTTTTATAATTACATAGAAGCTAGGAGTAGCAAACACAAGGAGAACGCAGCTAGCCTTTAAACACGCTAACGCAGTGTTGTGTACGAATTTCATTGGAAGAACCTTTAAGCTGAACGTTTTACGGGCGGGGGGAAGACAATTTCCGAATATTCCCCTTCCGACGGCAGCAGGCGCTTAAGCGTCTAACCAATGAAAACTCTACGCAAGAAAATGTACGACTTTTGACGGGTTGCATTCTCCTTGTGTGGGGTGCTGTGTTTTTTGCTCCTAGATAGAAGTATATTAAGAGAATTAAATAAATAATTTTAATTTAAAAAAGCATTTGATTTGAAACCTGATTTTTTATCGCGTATTTAAACCTGTATATACTACAAACGCATATTTAAATTAGAAAAGTACCTTTTACACCTACTGAATAATATTAACTTTACCCGCGACTAATTTTTTCGGGGAAATTTCGGGGCAAGATGTGATCATGGATATGGCAGTCCATCAAATATATTAAAAACGTTTAAGTAGTGAAAAAATCCGGGCAGCCAGATAACGATTTTGAAAATGGGAGTTTCGACGGTAATATGTTGGGCGGCTGGCAAGATGATGGGCTGGCATATATTAAATTAAAACTTCCTCCGAAACGACTAGAGGGCTTCGCTGCGTTGTCGCTCGGCGCGAAAGAGGAAATTTAAGGAGACACTTTTAAGAAGCTTCATTTAATTAAAAACTTTCGCTCGGGATAAAAAAAAGGACCAACTTCTTTAACAAATGGAGTCAAAGTGTATCATTTTCACTCGATTATATTTAAAACGTTTATATGGTTGCCCCAGTTTTTTCACAATAAATTTCCCTGACTTTTCCAGGTTTTCCCTGACCATTTCCGGAGATTTTCCCTGACTTATTTTGTGCCAAGATTTTGTATATTTTAACCTATATTTTAGTAAAAGTTTCGTATTTGCAACCGAAAATAAAATCCCTGACATTTCCCCTGATTTTTAGACTAATATTTAAAATTCCCAGACTTTTCCCTTATTTTTAGACTAATATTTAAAATTCCCAGACTTTTCCCTTATTTTTAGACTAATAATTAAAATTCCCTGACTTTTCCCTTATTTTTAGACTAATATTTAAAATTCCCAGACTTTTCCCCTGATTTTTATACCCATATTACAATTCCCTGACTTTTCCCTGATTTTTATACCCATATTTAAAATTCCCTGACTTTTCCCTGATTTTTATACCCATATTAAAATTCCCTGACTTTTCCCTGATTTTTATACCCATATTAAAATTCCCTGACTTTTTCAGGAATTCCAGGTTTTCCCGGTTCCGTGTCCACCCCGGTCTATTCGTATCTTTAAGATTACCCGTTTGAAATGGTAAATATACGTCGCGCCATTGAATTAAGTGTATTTGTAACTCCTCATTCGGGCTTCATTTAGCGAAGGTCAATTTTAGACTTGGAGAAGACAGTATAAATTACGAATGTAAATTTACGCGCAATTAGGTTTAAGTCTGATTAGTAAATTCGTGGACGCATGGCCCCTCCCTTGTATTTAACTTAATCGCGACCCTTTGATGGCCGAAACAAGCCCCTCCCATTATCTCCCCCCCCCCCGAAGAGAATAAAGAGGAGCGGACCATTTCTAATTAAAGTTTAAAGTTGATCTTTTTAATTAGTATCGGCGTGTTTGTAGTGGCTTTTCACGGATTAGGATAAATTAGTCCCGGGAGAGTTTGATTTCGGCATTAGAACCTTGTTTGGAGTCAACATTAACGGTTAAAGCGGCTAAATAAGATACGCACACACTGAAAACTCCGGACAACAACTAACTCGCTCGCTGATAAACAAACACGAGGAGTCTACAAGCGCCCTATTGTAATATCGTTCATTATTTACAAGAAATAGGGTCGATCGAATACCGTACTTAACTTGTCTATTGGAAACAATTCAACAACGGTGACTTCCCGTACATGAATTAATATCAAAACGTGGTTCATTACACCCAGTGGCGTAGCTAGGAAAATTGGGCCCCAATACAAGATATGAAAATGGGCCCTTGTGACATGTCAAATTTTGCGCGTTCCAATGTACGAGATTGGGTGGGTTGAACTATTTACGTCACTGGCTTTCAATATCGTGATAATGACGTCAAGGTAATATTCTCTATAAATATATACATGTATACGGCGTTCTTTCGAGAGACAGCCGATCGGACAGTCGACTAATTAAAGGTTTATGGGCCCCAATGCACTGCATTGGCGTATTTACTAACTTACTCTAAGCATTGCGCTCAGAGCCGTGTAGAGACACTTATGGCATCGCTGGCCCTTCTAACTGGAATTTTCAAAAGGGCAAGGCGATGGGACCTGCTTGCGCTGAAACCTGAAATAGTGCTAAAAAATATATAGGAATTGTAGGATAAATTTTTTAAATCTACGTGGGAAAAATATAGGACCAAATTATGATTTTATAGAACCATTTTAGAATTATAAGAAAATAAAGGAATTGTAGATTCACTTAGATCCCTGCAGAAGCCCAAATTTGATTTCGTTTAGCCGCAGACACTTATGGAACCAACGGCACAGGTACGATACAGGCGAAGAACTGAAAAAATAACACATAAATATTAAATTAAATTTAAACCTACTAATTGTTTTAAGTATTTATACAGGGCGTTTCAAAAGGTTATGCAAAAACCTTAAGGAGTTGTAGGGCGTGACTTGAGAAGTATGCCTGTTTTTCCCCAATTGCCTACGAAGAGTTAAAAGAGCGCCAGAGAGCTTCAAAGTTGCAACAAGCGCCAAACCAAGCAGCAGGGACTTTAAATACTGTTTAAGTTTACCTTTTTACGCTGGTTCCCTCGATTTGTTTACAAAGTCCTATTTTACCACGAACCCTAACCTTAATGTTCGCATTTCCCTGTTGCTTGGTTTTGCGCTGGCTAGTAGGTCACACTTTGAAGCTCTCTGGCGTTCTTTTAACTCATCGTAGGAAATGGGGAAAAACAGGTATACTTCTCAACTCCCCCCCTCAACTTTTACAAACCTTTTAAAACACCCTGTGTATAAAACTAACGCGAATATATAACTTCGAAGTATATCTTGGGATCAATTGATTTTCCACGAGATGCGATCTTCGTATATTGGTTTTAGGGCGAGTGTATACATCCGAGAACGGCGACACGAGCCTACAACAAGTGCGCGAGGAATCCATTAATTAGGGGAAAAGCGGCATTCTTGGCGCGGAAGAGTTTTAATTAGAAAGTAGTTCTTCGAGGCGAAGTGATCCGGGGGAATGAGAGGAAGTAGACGCGCGGCCACAAAGGCTTCTCTCTCGGAACAAATTAGGGGAAACCCTCGATTGGGAACGAAGGGATCAGTGCCATTGGGCGAGGGCCAGCGTGTCCATCAATTCCCTGACAACCCAAAATAAAAGGAATCCCAGAGAAAGATCGAGACCCCGGGATGGCGCGGCTTCGTTCGAGAAGAAAATGCCCGCTAAAAATGAGATAAAAGAAGCTAAGATTCTATACGGCGAACTTCGTCCCGAAATGGTTCGGTTGGCGACGAACGACAGCGCGCTTGACGAGTTCGAGACGAACGGTCCTTACCTATTATATTATCTCTCTTTCGTCCGAAAGATGGATGAAAGGATCGCTCGCTGAGCAGTCGGAGCCAAAGAAAACTGGCGTGGAAGACGAGAAGCCATCGACATATCCTTCGTTAAAAGTGGACAATAGATCGAGTCAGAGAGAAAATGAATAGGACTCATTCAGACAGCAATTGAGGGACAAAAGATGATGTCAAACCCGGGTTACAATCGCAGTTGCGCGCCAGATTGCATACATCTATACAATTTGGACGGTAGTTTGCAGCTATGGACGATTTTTTTTATCGATCAAATTGGGAAAACGATGCCGGTTCGGGTCTATTCCAAAATTCACGTTCGCTATAAGCACTGACGAGCCACAAACGTCACGTAAATCACAAATAGAAGGGTTTATACCGCGTTAGTTTACGGTAGAGCTATAACGGTTCCAAGCCTTACACGTATACGAATTACGGTTGTCCACGAAATACCGTACTCAAAGGTATATGGATTTCCAATTTACGGGATTGGAGCAATTTAACTTGAAAGTGGGCGTAAAACCTAAACCGCGATTTTAGGAAATGTTGAAATTTCGACCAGAACCATACAGACGAATGAAAACAATAACGCGCGCACTGTCAAATGACGTTGTATTACGAGTGAAACTTTAAAAGCGCGGCGCGATTGAACTCGACAGCGAATACGAGGCTACGGCTAGACACGGGCTAGAGTAGCGCAGCTCGGGAGAAAGCGGGGAGTCCTCCCGTCACACCTCCTGGACGTGGCCTCTGAACCCGGGCACACCATTCTTTATCGTTTCGCCTCCGCGCCGAGCTGCCAGTCTTTTATACCAACAAGATTCCACTCTATTCTTTTTTGCCACCATTTCTTCCCCGCTCGGGATAACCGAAGGGGCGCATACTGAGGGAAGTGTATATTTTATATCACTTTAACTTTCACCACGGTTCATTTGTTTTCCATTGGATAGAATCCACCTTCTACGCCGCGATAAAGTTAACTTGAAAAATTGCTCTCCCCCCCCCTTCCTCGAAGCCGGCGAATGGCCGGAAAGAGGCTGCGGAAAAACTGTGTCCTATCGTACAATGGGAACTTTGACATTTTCGCTATTACTCTCGCCATATCTAAAAATAAAAATTTCGGACGGCCATTGTGTACCGTTTTTAAAGCAGTATACGCGCACTCATTGAGCAGACTTCACCCTCTCCCCTCCGCCTTCCAGTTATAGGCTTTAATATGCCAATTGGTGTTAAGAAGCAACGGGTCTGTGGTAAATCTTACCAGAAGTTGATTACGCGACGAGAAATCCAGAAAAGTAAAGAAATCCCAAATCCAACAATAAATCTTGAAATCCATCGTGAAATTCTGGATTTCAAAATCCCGTACATATTTTTGTAGAATGTCAGACCCCTCGATATAGAGTAAACTGATAAAATCGTCTGCGTATCTAGAATTAATATGTTAAAATGCCGCAGGCAGCCATTATAGGAAAACGTTTTAGCCCTAACTCAAAATATTCGGTATTCACCAACACATAATCGGAGTAAAATGACGTCATAGCGTTATACTCTTTTTACAACACTCCGAAATCTCAGAACAAGCGAAAAGTATCAGTGAAAGGTAATTTTCTAAGTATAATATATTGGCATAAAATACTTTTCTCGTATGAGATGAACTTCTGATCTTACGTTGTTGGTTTGATATTGGTCTGGGAATAATTGCGCAGCTTGGGCGGCGTGAGTTTGATGAAACGCACGCAGTCTCGGCGGCGTCTTGATTCGCCTCATCGCCGATATAACACGCGTGTATGGCTTTTCAATTGACCGCCGTGGCAGATTTTTTGTCGAGTGCGCGGATGGAAGATTGTGAGAGATGCCAGTCCCGTTTGGAGCATACGCGGAGCGCGTGAGAAATGACATCTTCCAACGGATTATATTCGGCTTACCACTGACTTATTTTTCAAACGGCCCAAGAAGAATATCTAATTACATTCGCCTGACAGACACGTTGTTAACGTAATATACCACAAGAGTATCGAGTTACCGTTCTCGAGATTCTGACCCACAAACCTTTAAAAAAAAATCCCTTTTAACCCGACTCACATATGGTCCGTAGCAAAAATGGATCAAAAACGACTTAATATATAATACATTTGAAACTGTTCGACTTTCGATTGGCATTTATATTACTACATTTAAAACGTTCTTAGACCTTTGCACTGACAACGTTCTCAGACTTTTGCACTGACAACGTTCTCAGACTTTTGCACCGACAACATTCTCAGACTTTTGCACTGACAACATTCTCAGACTTTTGCACTGACAACATTCTCAGACTTTTGCACTGACAACATTCTCAGACTTTTGCACTGACAACATTCTCAGACTTTTGCACTGACAACATTCTCAGACTTTTGCACTGACAACATTCTCAGACTTTTGCACTGACAACATTCTCAGACTTTTGCACTGACAACATTCTCAGACTTTTGCACTGACAACATTCTTAGACTTTTACACTTACAATATATTTAGACTTTTACACTTCCAACATTTTTTGATTTTAGCGCTTACAACATTCTTTGATTTTAGCACTAACAACATTCTTTGATTTTAGCACTTACAACATTCTTTGATTTTAGCACTTACAACATTCTTTGATTTTAGCACTTACAACATTCTTTGATTTTAGCACTAACAACATTCTTTGATTCTAGCACTTACAACATTCTTTGATTTTAGCACTAACAACATTCTTTGATTTTAGCACTTACAACATTCTTTGATTTTAGCACTTACAACATTCTTTGATTTTAGCACTTACAACATTCTTTGATTTTAGCACTTACAACATTCTGAGACATTTACACTTACAACATTCTTAGATTTTAGCACTTACAACATTCTTTGATTTTAGCACTTACAACATTCTTTGATTTTAGCACTTACAACATTCTTTGATTTTAGCACTTACAACATTCTGAGACATTTACACTTACAAAATTCTTAGATTTTAGCACTTACCATATTCTTAGACTTTTACACTTACAACATTTTAGATTTTAGCACTTACAACATTCTGAGACATTTACACTTACAACATTTTTAGATTTTAGAATTTACCACATTGTTAGACTTTTGCACTTACAACTTTCGTAGACATTTACACTGATGACATTCTTAGACTTCTACACTTAAAACATTTTACACTTTAACGCTTGAAACACTTTACACTTAAAATGACAGTGTAACATTTCACGTTTTTATGAAGAAGTCGACTAGCAGGGTATGGTCCAGACGTCATTCACTTACATTTACACTAACCTTCACAAGATAATCTTTTAAAGCGAAAATAGGCATTTCAAATTCGTTGACGAATAACGACACTGACATACATACGAATTAATACGCGGAATAATCTAAAGCGGGGGCGGCTTACGAGGTTAGAGCGGATATAGAAGATCGGCTACTGTGTACGCTTCACTCCGCGGTTGAAAAGCCGTTAAACATTATCGCTACACAATCAACTTTTGGGGAGGCGCTGAGAGAAGAAATTCGGAAAAAAAGTGTCTGAAAACAGGCCTAAGACAAAATTCTCTCATCGAAATAAAAATATCTCCCGCGCAGTTTTCCCCAACAGCATATTCCTTATCTAAATAACAAATCTTTCGGCGTTTACTTCTCTCGCGAAAAGAAGGCGGAATGACAACACAGACGCTGCCGCTGCCACTGAGATGGTTCGGCTTGATAAACCCACGCTGCTACCAAAAAAAAACTCGACCTTTTTCTCCCAAAAACATTCCGAAACGAAATTTCTCTTCTGGAGAAAACGGAGGGTAAAACAAACCCGAAAGAGCGCAATAAGATTTTAAAGAAACTGCCATTCGCCGCGGTCTATCCCCATCCTTCAAACAGACGGCTTCAATTTTTGCGCGCAACAGAAAGCAGAAGGCCGGAAGAGAGCGAAATTTCCAGTCCTATTCGCTCAGCGTGAGACTTATTGGCGGAGGTGTTACCGAATTTGCTGTCCAAACAGATCTCTCGCGCATTCGAAAAACGGATTGCAATATTAGGCGTATCCCTACTCACACCTGAACGAGACGAGAGCTTAGTTACGAAACCTGGTATCTCCACAATTTTCATTTTAGGTTATTACAATAGCGTTAACAGGAGTAAATAATGTGTCTATTAACGGTAATAGTTAGTGTAGGGAGCTGTTGGCTCGCGTGGCATGAAGAGCTTGCCACCACCCTCCTACGGCAATTGTAACCAGGCCACCTGAATGAATGGCCTTTAAAAGTCGCTTGATGACTTAGGCCGATTATCATTATTATTATTATTATTATTATTAGATATATCCTATACTCTTAGTACCTTAGCTGATCCGTACAGCGACATTTTGGGCCCCGGGGAAAATTATGTAATTGCGGGCCCTTCAAACTGAAATTTCCAGTGGCGTATCTAGGGGGGGGGGGCGGCGTGTCCCGATAATTTTCTCACCTTTGGCCCTCCTTCTGAACGGCCCTGTACCTTCGCAAGGTTGCGCTGATTTCTCTAGCACCACGATTCAAAATTTAAATAAGAAAACAGTAAATTTGAAACTACAATGGCACTATTTAAAATGCTCTTTCGAAAAACGTCAATAAAGCAAATACGCGTTAAGTCAATTTACTTGGTTTTGGAAGTAAGGTATCAAAGACAGCAGCTCGTTGATAGGATAATTGCCTTTTATAGTTTAAACATGGCTGCCGATTTCACGCTATCTCCACCAAATTCTCAAACTCACAATAATAAAATTGGTAAGCAAATTTCTTATACGCTTGTAAAATCAATAAATTATAAGACAAAAGAAGGAACTGTTAGAGAGTCCGAACGGAACCTTTCCAGAGTTGTCCGGAACAACTCGGCGTGTAAAAGTGTACCGTTGGGTGGTCGACGGGTGGTCCCCGTTGGGGATCTTCGGAAAACGCCCGCTCGCTTGATGGCAAGATGGACCATCAAAATACGAGCCGGGAGATGCCTCCTATATAAAGCGTGTTATAGTGGTTGGGAGAAAGGGGTTTCCGCCATCTATTATTACGTCGCGAGTCCCGCTACATCCGAGTGTCGAAACGAAACTCAGCCGACACCGGACGCCCGAGCCGCCAATAGGCGATCTTCGCTTTCCACCTCAATATCGAGTGAGTGGGAACGCAACAAGGAGGAAATGAGAAAACGCGTTACTTTCCAAACTACGGGGGGTTCCCATTAAAGACGGACGAAGAGAGCGAACTTTATAAGGCAGCGGCGAAGTTCCGAGAGCGCGGATCTCGTTCGGGCTATCGAGTCCCGGCGTATCGCATCAAGGGCCAACGAACGCCAACAAAAAAGGTCATAAAAATCTTTTAAATCTCTCGACGGGACGCTTCGCCCCGCTTATACATTTATATACACGCTGGTATAGACTCTCTTTTAAAGAGATTTCCTAGGCGGCGAGATGAGCGAGGCGAATGAATAGGACAACACGGTGGCTGCGAGGGTTTTCATTTGACAAAGTGCCGTTTGGCCCGTTTGGACTGTTCGACGAGTAACTTTTCCCGATCTTGGTTAGAGCGATCCCGAATAAAATGAAAAAGTTGAAAAGGAGAAATTCCGATGGAAATGTCTCCTAAACCGGGAAAACGCGATTACATTTTACGGAGTGGCTCTAACGTCGGTACTTACCGCGACCGGTATCGTCCGGAAAGGTGGCGTTTCATTCCCAGAGAAAAATATAATGGAGCTATTTGGTATTCCTCGGTCGCGTGGTGCTCGAATTTGCATCGGGAAGACATTTACAAAGCGCAAAAACCCCTTCGCGGATAACCGAAGATCTGATACGGGAAACCTTTAAGCGTTTGTATTTGGGGTATACGTATTATCGCGTTTTTCAAAAGGGTATAGTTTTACGAAAACACTTTAAATATCGTACGAATCGTCTCATTACGAAAGGGGGACATATCGCGTCCTATACAGGGATAATAGTTTTTCCCGATGATTGTCGAGTGCGGGGATTCCGGGTCGGCCCTAATCCCATCCGCCTCGAGATAAACGGCTTAATATTTCCAGCTGCATCGTGTCAACAAAGCCCGTCGAGGTACTTATATCTATAGCGAGCTAAAAAAAACCCCGGAGAAAAGGACCTCTCTGACGCGCGAAAAAATCCATTCCTCAAACGTCTATCGCGCCAAAAAAAAAGGTCGAGAGAAATTCCATACCCCAAAAGAGTGAAACCACTCAATCATAGCAACGCGCGAAAGCTCCGTGTGCCATCTCGCTAAAAAGCCCAAAAGCTAGAGAAAGAGATATTGAGAAAGGCCTCCATTGTTCGGATTAAAACGCAGACTTTACTCCGCGTTCTTTACTTCACTCTGTCGAATTTAAAGGCTGGATCCGGCGTATATTCGAGCGTCGGTGGCTGGAGGAAAAAAAACCCTTTAATTCTCTTTCGTCGACTTTAATCGCGACGCCTTCTCGTGGGGGGGGGGGGGGGAGAGCCGCTGGCTTATTTAAAACCAACACCCCGAGAAATGTCAATGGAAGCGTGTAGCGAGTCGAGTGTTACGACTTAATCAGCGCGGCAACGACGATCGCCTTTGTCAGTTAGGTTGATACGGCGAAGCGAGTGTGTTAGGTTGGGCGTGGTGGATGATTAGAGTCGACGGGCTTTCGCCTTTCCGGAGAGGCGACCGCGCCAAAATTACCTTTCACTGATCCATCTTCCGATCCCGTAGAAGAATGGCGGGGCTATTTTGACTTGGCAGTGGGCGAGCGCCGCGGGTGGGGCGCCAAACGAATGGGATTTCGAGGGACAGGCGGGGTTGTCCCGAGGTCGGACGTCAAGAAACGTTAAGTCATTTAAAGCCGTATTCTTTCGCGCGCTTCGTCGATGCCGTAAAACTCGTGGGCGTCTTAATAATGTATACAGAAATAACCCCGCGCCATGCCTACAAAATGGACGTGGATAGGTGAGGTCATACTGTAGGGCAAAACCCTTCGAAACTATACGAACTGCGCCAATTTAATACAACCGTAAGTAACATAATAAAAATAAGGATGTCAATAAGGAAATATTTTCAGAGCTATTGCGCGAGCTAGGTTTAGTTCTTGGCACAGAGTCCCCTAGTGCCTAAAATCTGCCCTAATGGAAATATACTTATGCCAAGGAAGGTAATATACTACTCACAAGGAGAGTACCCGAGGTGTTAATTGCCAATTTTGTTCAAAGTCGGGCGTATTGTAGACCTATATGAGATATGAAATTTCCCAAAAGGAGACGTTGTACTACCCATTCGATTTGCCATGGCAAACGAAAATGTTGCCAGTATAGAAACCCACAAGAATAACTTTTTCTTACTGTGTTTGTTTAGAAATGTATATAAAATGATATAATGGCTATAGAGAACCATAAAGTCTTTATAAAGTTCATAATGATTATTTAAAATATATACTACTAAATTTAAATATATGCAAGTTGGAAGTCGGAGCTTGGCGAGAATGTCAGTGCCGAAAAAAGGTTCGGTCAGGAAATTAGCATTAAAACACTAAGAAGTGTCATACTTATTTTATTATGTTACTTATGATAAAAATGACCTGGCTTAACAAGCGGTTTAAATGTAAAAAAAAAAGTTTTATTTTGGAAACAGGCAACAGACAGAATTTATTTGAATTTATCGTATAACATCACGTCAATATTTATCTAGAAAGTTAAAAACACTAAGGAAATTTAACGCTATTTTATTTTTCATTAAATTTGTTTAGATTTCAATAATTTCAAATATATTAAAAGTGGATGGCGCCATAACCCCAACTCATTCAAGACGAGTGTCAATAAATGGAAGGCCAATATTAAAATAAACATACGGAATTATCAAGGACACCAAATCCGTTGTTATTATAAGCCAGAGTAGTTACATTGAGATTCCTGCCAGTTCAAACGGGAACGCCAATACGCTTCCACGGCGCTTGTCAAAGTATCGCGTCGTTCCATCTTGAACGTCCAACTCAATTCCGCTCAATGTCGACGTAATTAACTAGACAACATTACATCACGGAGCCCATATTGACTATAACTTCAACTCTTTCAGGCTGTACTTATTCGAAGGGCTGATTAATATAAAAACTAACAGAGGCGAGCTTGTCACGTAGTACTAGATTCTTCTACTCGAGAGAAACTCGGCTCGAGCCATATATAACTCGTTAGCTTGATAAGAAACGGGTGAGTCCCCGATTTTCGGGCCGTCTCCGTCTCGTTACGAGAGATCTATGGTCGTCGACGTAATATTAAACGGACGCGGCTAGAAAAAAATACATCAAACATAGCCCGCACCACCGTCGAGACTAATGTTCAACAACATCGGTACCACTTTTCTACAGCCCTAATCGAGAGGCATCAACCTTTCTACAGCCCGAACCAACATGCCCACTCTTCAAAGCCCGCCTCCGGGCTCTATACGCTATTTCTATAAAAAAAAAGCTATAGAGAAAGTTAACCTCTATATCGAAAGAAAATATATCGACGAGACCGTAGATTATCGGCCTGTAATGGCGAAACAAGTCGGTGAAGACTGCTGTATTGGCTTCACAGCCATCGAGTTCCCAAAGATAACGATCCGCGGGCGTATACTTCTAACCGACAATGATCGATTATGGAATTTAAGGGGTACTGATATGGTCGTCGCCTAACTCGACTTAATGGGTCCCTCGCCTAACCCCTTAAGGGATCTCATCGAGGGTGTACCGCGGCGGAAAATAGTCATCTTCAGCGAGCAACTTTCGCTTGTTAAGGGGTAGTATAGAATCTGGCAACTTTTCCCCGGGATAAAACGAACAAATACCTTCTCCGAGTTGCGAAGAAGAAAATTGCTTACGCTAAAAATGTAATAAATCATCGTTTAGGAAAAAATTGTCTACGCGGAACGTCTACAAAAAAAAACCCCGCAGATGTCGCGTTCAATCCCTATCAACTAACCTTCAACCAAAAGTATATAATATGTTACTTACCAAAGAAGAATCCTTATACCTACTACCTTGAAACAGGTACCATTGCAGACTCTAGCCAATATACATCTAAAACCATTACGTTGAAAAAATATGATTTTGTAATAAATACTTATCCCTACGCGGTGCGATATTTACAATTTACATCGTCAGGCGGAGTAGTTTGTTTTCAAAAGGGCCTTTATTGGCGGCGAAGTTATACAATTACAAAGTAATTGAAAATAAATAAAATACAGAAACCAAAATCTGAAAAGTACAAATATTGGTCATTTACAACGACTTTGAATATTTTTATTTTTGCTTTAAAAGTATTGAGATCGTTAAGTTGAACCGCATAGGCGTGATGTAACGATTTTACTGGAAATACTCGCCCAATAAAAACATCATCTACATTTGTAGAAATCCCGTACATTCTAGAAAAAAATTATTTTAAAATTCTTGAAATCAACTTCAATAATCTCAAAATTAACCTTAAAAGCCGATAATAAACACAACACAATGGCTACGTTACTGCCATGTAGGAGCAACAAACACAAGGAGAATGCAGCTAGCCTTTAAACACGCTAACGAAGGGTTGTGTACGAATTTCATTGGACGAGCGTCACGAGCCTTTACGCTGAACGATTTACGGGCGGGGGGGAAAGACAATTTCCGAATTTTCCCCTTTCGACGGCAGCAGCAGGTGCTAAAGCGTCTAACTATGAAAACTGTAAACCACTGGCGGCGTAAGGAGGGGCGAGGGGGGCGGTCCGCCCCGGGTAGCAGGGTAGCCAGGGGTGCCATCAGAGAAGCTCGGGGGGGGGGGGGGGTAAAAAACAGAACGATTAAACTTGAAGAAGACGGACCCGTGAAAACTTCTGCATGGTCCTGGGGGTGTCACAAAACAGTGCCGCCGCCCCGGGGACCCAGCCTTCTTAAGCCTCCACTGCTGTAAACAAGACGATGCACGACTTTTGACGTGTTGCGTTCTCCTTGTGTGGGGTGGGTGCTGTGTTTGTTGCTTCTATCTGCCAGTGGCGTAGGAAAGGGGCGCCAATTGGTTTGAAAAGGGTGCCAAATTGTTTTAGAAGGGGTGCATTAAGCCTGCCGATGATAGGGGCGCCAGATTTATCATCCAAGCTGTACCCCCCTTAATCCAAAACGATCCTACGCGCCTGGTTACCGCAAGCGTTTCATTTTAATGGTAATATGGACACTTCTCCCGTGAAAGGTAGATAACAAACTTCTGGTTGAACGTAGGTGCGTGGCAGGCAATTTCGGCGAAAGCAATTAAAATGAGGGAAGCTCTTCGATGACTATTGATTCTCTCTGGGATTTTTTTCTTACGCGCGCGTCTTTGAAATTCGTTACAGCGTGAAAAAAGTGGGCGTGAAAGTGGTCGATTGGAAAGAGAGAAACTCCGGCGGAGTGAAATGAAGATTCGGCAAACTTGAATCAAAAAGGAGCGAAAAAATCGCGAACAGCGTAGAGGGGGGTTATATAGATCCACGCGGGGAATTGCTACTTTCAAATCCGACCCGCGTTGACAGTAGCATAAGAATAAACAGAGGGGTAAAGTTTGTCGTTCTCCGAACGGAGGTTTTAATGTCCGCCGAAGAAAGATGGGAATTTTGCCGAAAGTTTTCTTCGCCGGAGGAAAGATAATGGGCCCCAGCTGTTGACGTTTTTTGATATTATTCCGTCTTCCTTTATTCTACCCCCCGGGCGAGGCGAGGGGGTTCGAGACGATTTTTTGGGTGCCAATTTGTCCTCCCAACTGCTTTTTCCTCGAATCCGTCCTACGCCGTATTTTCTTTCGACCATTTTCGAGAGAGAGAGCGATAAATTAGACTAATGGCCTTTTCGGTTATTCGATAGCGTGAAAATCGTGGCAATAAACGTTACGTATGGAACCTATATTTTGTCGTGCCGGATAAGTATAGACCGCCGCTGTTATGGATAGGTTTCGTAATTGATGGCTAACGGTATTAAATCAAAGGAATTTTTTACAATAATACCACGCGTTGTTTAACGTTACTCGTATATAAAATATTATAATATTAATAATAATATTAAAAAGCACTTACAAGGAGAATACCCGAGGTGTTTATGTCCGATTTTGTTCAAACTCGGGCGTAAGGTAGACCTATATGAGATATGAAATTTCCCAAAAGGAGACGTTGCACTACCCATTCGATTTGCCATGGCAAACCGAAAATGTTTTTGACCACTTAAAACAAAAATAAGATTTTTTCCTTATTTTACCCAAAACGTTTTACAATTTTACCCCCAAAATATTCCAATTTACCCAAACTTGATGAAATTTACCTAAATGTGGTCCAATTTACCCAAACTTGATGAAATTTACCTAAATGTGGTCCAATTTACCCAAACTTGATGAAATTTAACTAAATGTGGTCCAAATTACCCATTTTGTGATTTTCAATTTTTTTTTAAATTTTCGTAAGAAGTACCCTTATGGCAAATCGAATGGGTAGTGCAACTCCTTTTGGGAAATTTCATATCTCATATAGGTCTATATTACGTCTGACTTTGAACAAAATCGGAAATAAACACCTCGGATACTCTCCTTGTTAGTGGAAAAATAACAGGTACAAACATTGAAAAGTCGATTTTGTTTTTGTAAACAACTAGTCGCTTTTAATATCCAACAAGAAGACAAACAAACCGCTCTAACAAAACTGGTAACTCGGCTAATAACGCCATCAATCGATAATGAACGCCGTTTATATTTTACTTTTACCCAACAATAGAGAGTGCGTTCGTCGCAAACCCATCTGAAAAGAGGCAAATCGTTATAAAAAAAGAGGAGTAGCCCACGAACAACAATTGGACGCGGCGTTCGAAGGTGGATGTCCGATTAAACGACACACGGGGCAATCGGAAATTGTTCCTCACGCGATATTCCGCCCGCCACGCCGCCTGTACCGACAATCGAAAGTCGGCTCTCATCTATTTTATTACGACCAAATTTAGATCGATCACGATTATTACGTTTATATTCTCTGGCAAATAGAACTATAACGGTATTCGCGAAGAGCATGCGCGTATAAGGTCAACGGCGATTGTAACTGCCACTAGACTTCTTCATCCGCTTTCTATTGACATTTGGTCGAACGAGCGAAGCGAGCGCAACTAGTAGACTCGAAATCTTTTTCTGTGTTTGTGTATTTCGTCCTGACGCGATAAGGGTACAAATTTTAGATATACAACTAGGGCGTGACTAGTAACCACCAGCCCAAGCAATGCTTGGAGGCTCGGCTAAAAAAGACCCCGAAGGGTGCCCGCATGGGGCAGTGACGTCGCTAGAGTGTTTGAGGCGGCGCTTGAGCCACCCGAAACAAGGGCCACCTGAAATTTCCGAAAAGCGCCTTCTCTACGGGAAGAAACCTTGATTTGGCCAACACTATTGACTTTTCTTATTCACTTGACAAAAAGTTTATTTTCATTTTGGCAAGTCGGCCTCGATTTTTCAACTTTCCAAAAAATGTTTGAGGGTTTCCACCCCCCATCTCCCTGACCAGTGCTTATGGCTTAAGCGCCACCAATTTCTAAATCCGAAATTTAATAATTACTTTCTTAATTGCTTAGCTAGGATAGTGACGTAGCCATGGGGCACAGTGGCACGTGCTCCCCCCGAATTGCTTTTTTTTTTACTATTGGCGTATCAACCAAATATATGACAGTTTAAAACGATTTTTTTAATTTAATAATAAGCTTCCTCATCCTTTGGCTAAGGTCAATGTGGTATCATCAGGGTTAAATATAAGTTCCGGGCCCCAAGAGAGTCGTTACTATCAGAGATAGTTCTTTTTCGGAGAGAAACCCGGGATATAAGTATACCTCGATTGTTCAAACCCGGGCCCCTAGGCTGCACGGGCCCCGTAAATTTGTCTTGTCGGGCCTGGCTATCATTTCACATTAGCTGTTATCCACATCTCGCCACGATCAGTCTATACGATACATATACCATAAGTAACATAATAACAATAAGTATGACAATTAACGAGATTTACAACCAAACTGATTTTCAGGGTTATTGCGTAATCAAGATGTTTTCTCAGTACAGAGCCCTCTAGTGTCTAAAATATGCGAGACTTCCGCTAAGCCGAAATATCTGGTTTCCGATAGATAGGCGGAATATTAGGCTAAAATGATAAAAATTAAAAAAGTTTTTCTCGACGCCACGAGCTCATGTTGTTTTTTTATCACGCGAGATTCGCACGTGGGCTTCAAAACAAAGCCAAAGCCCCTCGCGACTCCAGAACGTGCTCGCCGATATTAGGCTTAAATTTGTATCAAAAAGTAGTTATGCAAAACGGTAAGTCGAGAGTCCAAGTCACAGCTTGAAGTGAGTATCAGTGCCGAAAAAAGGTTCGGTTAGAAAATTAGCATTAAAGCAATAGGAAGTGTCATACTTATTGTTATTATGATAATTATGATATACTCAGAGATTCCACTATATCACTGAAAAAAATAATGGTGTTAAAATGGTGTGGAAAAGGTTTATATAAATTCCGTAAACCTTACAGTGTAAGACATAATGCTTTCACCATAACCCTGCAAGGTATTTCTTGTCCTAGATTTAACACCCTAAAAGGATTATAAAGGGTGCTATACAACAACGTAAATAGGTTTATATTTATATATACTATTAAAAAGTGAGTGATGTACGACTCTAAAGGCAGTGTTGTAGCACTCTTAAGCGATTAAAGTAGTAGGCTAAAAGGCGTAAAGTTGCACCCTTAAGGGAGTAGTGTAGTACCCCGGAATAGGGAAGCACCCTTTAGTAAGTACCCTAGCACCCTAGAGGTACTATTTTCACACTCTAAAGGGACTAGTTTCACTCTCTGAAGGGACTAGTAACCCAGACGGAATAGTGAAGCTGCCAAATCAGTGTACTGACTACTGAAGCACCCAAAAGAGTGGAAATAAACACCCTTAATAAAAAAATAGGCTACGCCCTTTCTGGTATATGTAATGTGTACACCTTTTATGGTGAAATATAACACCTTTATTAAACATTTAGGATGTTCAATCTGGGTCAAGAATATATCCTTTTGGGTTAATATAGAAAACGTTTTATTTAGAGTGTATCGTAATAAATAGTAGATAAATGTTACTTCTATGCGTAGAAGTAGAATAATTCTCAGAACCGCGTCATCATTAAATTCATTTTAACTATCGATTGAAAAGAGCTGTCCTTTTCGTGCTTTTTTATCGCTTCGACGTTTGACATTTTCCCGAGGTCTATATAGCTCCAACGCTCCGTAGTGTGTCTACGCTATAGATTTTTTGTTCCCAAGTTTATTGACAAAAGGCGTCTGCTGACAGATATACGAGATACCTTAAGCAAACGCGTCTACGCGACAAAACGACATTATATACGTCAAACCACGTCAAGTTGCTTCAAAATTCAAATAACTAACATCTTCGGTGAGCGCCTGTTGTCAATAGGGAGGTTAAGCGGTTAAAGTTACGTACGGCCGATACGCGAACGTATTACGTATACGCCTGAAGGGCTTATTAATTTTGGGAATGCTTCTCGAATCATGGATGATCGAGATCAATCAGCGAGACTCGTTAGTAAACACGGTCGTCTATTAAATTTATCATCCGAGTTAGCAAGTCGACTTAGAGGTCGGGGATGGTTAACTTTTATTCAATAGATAAAGCTCTCAAAATTATTCGTAAAATGTTTGGATCAAGTAATTTATATTTCTGTATTATCCGATTAATTTTTTGATAAATTTGTAAAATTAATCGGAAAAACGACGTTTTTTACGATAAAAAGCTCAAATTTTACGAATAATACATGTTTTTTTAATAATTTTCCGAAATATTAACCGGTAAATTTCTTTGTTTACATTTTTTTCCCGAAAAAAATCAATTTAAACATGGATAATGATTAACCGTCCCCGACCTCTAATTCAACTCGAACGTCAAAGGGGAACTTTTTAGGGGAACAACCCAGGAACCCTATTATTTCGCGGTACGACGCGGTCTTACGAGAAATGTCAAATAATGAGACGGAAACGCGAATTAAAGATAATTTTGATCTTGTCACCCGACGTAAAAGAAGACAATGAAAAATGAAATAGCGTGAAGAAAAAGGACTAAGGTTTCGCTTTGATGATTCTAAAGGCTCTTGGTCGACGAGGGGAAAATTATGTTCGCGGTAAATTTAATAGCGAGGGAACGAGTCAATATCGAGGTAATTTCGAAAATTAAAAATCGATCTTGACTTTTTCACTCTTACTTTAGCAATTATCGGGAAAGCTAAAAACAAAATCGATTTAACGCGGAAAGAATCGAAACGAATTGAAAGAAAAATGCCCGATCGAAAAGCGAAGAATTTGAGTCGAAGTGACGTTTTCTCGGGCAAGGCACGCGCTTTGTAACGTCCGTCATCCCAAGCGAGAAAGAGGCTCCATTTTGTGACACCATAGTGGCAGCGGGGTGTCGCTCAAAGGCCGCAAATTCAATTCCCTCCGTTCGCGCGGACCCTGACAATCTACGCCCATAGAGACTGCTCGATAGCGTGTGAAAAGTCACCTCCAAACCACTCGCGGCCCATCGAAGAAAGACGCCGGTTGAGATCCGATTACGCGATAGACCTTCGAGTCGCGCGTTGAGCGCCGAATGAAAGTTATCCGTAATTTATGGACTACGGATTCCACTAGCGTCCATTCGCATCTCTTCCAGAAAGGTAGTCCCCCTTGGCACACACACACTCATCCGCGGCACCCCAACCACTCGAGCGACACCTTCCCAACCCGGTTTTAAACAAGCTCCCCCGTAGCCCGGGTGTTCCCCCGTCAGGACGCAAAAATTTGAAAGCTCCCTCCATTTTGTCATTGAGTTATAATGGAAGCCGCGTGTACGCCGCTGTAGCGTATAGGGCGCCCTTGGGTACCCCCCCGGTCCCAATCGGTCCCACTCGGTCTGCCCCCTCCCCGCGCGTGGGGTCATCTTTGGATACGAGCGAGACCGGCTGGTGGGACCGTATTTGACCTGACTCACATCTTGAAGAGAGGATGTAGGCGTGTGTAAGGTTCAACGCTGTAGCTTTAACGATAGAAGAAACGTATTGCATTAATTTAGATGGGGCCGAAAAAAAGGCTCCCCTGGAGGGTGTCGGGGTCCGAGGGTGCCCCCTGTCTCCGTGGGAAGAATTCCGTCGTTGTTAGCGAAATTTGGCGTTTGATGAATTTGGCCTTTTTGGGTTACGGTCTGGTCATTTTGTTATAAATCATCGATATATTGGAAAAAAATGCGTGTCATTTATCCAAGTAAAACGTAAACAAAATTTTGAAAACCATCTAGATATAAATAGGCCTTTCAGTATAAATTGAAGCGCCATCTACGGCAGTTTTCGAAAGCGAGAAGATTTTGTTTTGTGAGATGTGTCAGTATTTGGGATACCGGTGCACCTAGGATATTAAAGGTAACCACCACGTATAGGCTTTGCCTAAATTAAAGTGGTTGCCAGCAAAGTTGATTTGCAAAATAAATATTATTATTATTATATCATCCCATATCACTGGTAGTCTCAACTTAAATGATTTGGCCCGTATATGGGGGGGGGGGAGCTCAGCGCCCCCAAATGAATACTTGAGCATCCCCAACCCGACCAACCCAACTCACCTACCAAAAGATATGATCTGCAATATTTGTATATTAATCAAAAAAGAGCTACATCACAATTTAATTTCAGTAAATTTTTAAAACGTTTTTACTATATAGTTTTGAAAAATTTTCTTTTCGAGCGTTTCACTGCCCCAAAAGGTGAAATATTTCAATTGAAGAAATACCGAACTAGCCAATCAAAAGTGTTACGACGGATATAACATTGCCTTGGTATTTTTGCGCTACATCAGGATACACGAAATAAAGAAAAGTGATTGGACAATACTACAACAATGGTAAAACTTTCATAGAAGTGCAGTTCATGCTTATTATTTCTATATTAAAGAAAACTATTAGCTAATCGAAATTCATAATTTAAAAAATAACAAAATAAAGTTAATTTCGGTATATTTATTAATTTCAGGAGCGGGAGTTCAAAATTACGATTTTTAGAATATATATATAGGCATTGGCGCCCCCCAAACAAATTTGGGGGCCCCCGAGTTTTGGCGGCTGGTTACGGGCCTGGTCCACAGCCATTTCTTTCTCTGTGGTATCCTTTGCTAGGTATTTTAAACATATATAACTATCAAGTAACCTTGGATATATTCGGTTTAATATTTTACCAAGGTAGCTGGTAGCACTCAAATTACTTCGCGTAGAAACGAAACCCCTTTTTATAATTTGAAGCATTTCGCCACCTCATCAGAACACAGAGGAACGACTCATTTCACGCAAATTAAAGCCATTATACGGTTAAAAACGCGCGTCATACCCGGAGGAAACGGTGCATTAGTGAAAATGTACCCCTTATTCATTTATATATTTTGGAAACCGTCCATACAAAGTCCTTCATAAACGGGTCAGTACTCAACAGCCGGTAAACGAGCGGGGATAAATAATTTTTCACATTTTTATTACTCGTAATAAAGCGCGCGCCAGAGAGGAAAGGCAAAAAAAATGAACGTGTACTGAACCAGAAAACTGTGGTCACTTTCGTCGACCGTTCCAATTCGGCAATCGCCCAAAGGCCCATCGACGGGACGAACGCGACGCGAAAAGTACAGTTTTAATCATTTGCATAATATTTCGCTTTAAAATCCGGCCTGTCACGAGTATTAAATTTTGGACGCGAGAAAGCTGGTGCACGACGCGAATGCTCGGAGCTTAATCTTCGGCGTCCACCCCGACCTCCGACGGGGGGAGCCACTTATTAGGAAAGCGGGGCTCGGGGTCATCAACGCGGAAGAGCAGGGGCGTAGGGGGGCGCGGTGCGGGGATGGATGAAATGTTTACGATGAGATGACGAGGCTCGCTCGCTTCGGAGCCCTGATTAGAATAGCGCGGGCCCCCAAACGAGAAACAAACATGGGCGACGTTCCGCGGCCCTCTTTTAAAATCATAATAAGCGAAAGGTTTGCCCCCGAGCGAAGGTACGTTTTCCCTGGATAAATTCGTTACCCGTCTTATTAATACAAAGTGAGATGCGTCCTCTTCGTATATCCTTTGAAAACTGCGCTATTCGTTATTTTATAGTGAAAGCGAATATAATACGACGGTTGGAACTCAAAAGTAGTTAAAATCACCGAAGGCTCCAGTATAACGCTATGTGTACGCGAAAAATAAATATACCTAGCATTGGGGATAATTTCTAATTAAGCCTAAGAGCTCGCCTATATCACGCGCATTATTATAATTAAATAACACCTGACCATCCAGTTCCCTGATTTATCGAATTAAATCGCTTCCAGCAAACCTTAAACGCGGTGATAATTCGTAAATTTCACTATAGAAGCAAAAATTGAACTCAATTTGTCGAGGGGTCGGACAATTAACCAAAATCCCGTACACTTTGTCTAAAATCGCGTAATCTTTCAACTCTCTCTATGGTAAATTATCATTGAAATCCCAAAATCACTTCAAAAAGTAATGATAAAATCGCCAAAATCTTTACGAAATCCCGAAATCCCGTACAAAATAATGGCAAGTGTCCGACCCCTCGCAATTTGTACATTGACGAACCATCATTCTACGCGGTTCGAACTGGATCTCTCGACTCGAAGACGATAAATCCCGCAGCACCCGCGTCTTGATGAAAACCATTAATAAGAAATACGTCTCCTAATGCTCGACTAATTCGGCCGGCTTAATTGGCAATAACAGTTTTCATTCGTTATTCATTAGCTTAATTCGAACTGTCACGTCGATAATCCCCCGTCATTACCTCCTCCTCGAGTCTTCCATCGGCCCTCGCAGCCGACATCCATTTCTGGCTGGCGTCAAATACTGAGAAGGTGGAGGAGCGGTTTGCCTAATAAGTCCCAAATCGCGGGAGATAAAATCCCGGGACGCATTTACTCAACGGCGGATCAATTTTTGACTGAGAGATGAAGAAAAGGGGAGAACTTGTTAAATCTTAAGCCCCGCGAGAGAGCCCGATTTCCGAGACGTCAAAAACTCAGAGCCCGCTCCACCCTTCGTCGAATTAAGCCATCTTTCCGTATATACAGAGGTCCACTTGGAGAACGTGCGAACGTCTCGGGCTGCTACGCCTCGATTGGATTTTTGAAGACGGAATCTGTCGATATATTCTGGCCAGGAAATGGACTCGGACCCCGAGCCTATCTTTAAGGGCGACATAGTCCGTCGGATCGGTAACGGTCAAGCCCCGAAGGACAGCGAACCCGCTCCCGTTCCAGCGCGCGTGCTTCTGGTATTCCAACGTTCGCTCGGTCAGTAATAGTTGACCGCCGACGCCACACGATTCCGGATGGAACGACTTATTTCTAGACGATGCCAATTGATAGTGACTATCGCCGGTTTCCGGGCGACGGGGTAACTAAAATATGAATGATTGAGGCCCGCGCTACATCGCCGCGTGCGGCTAGGGCTGCCGCGTGGGTGGTGCTATATATGGTTGGAATGTGGGGCAAAAGCTACCGAGTTAGTCCGCCCGATTACCATCTTCACCGCGCACCCGGCCACAGCTTTTATTTTGGCTTTCTTCTTACGCTAGAATGCTTAAGGAGAGCATTTGATGGCCACCGGATATTGGTCACATTCAACTTGTTTTTTATCGGGAAAAATAAACTAATAATTATAATTTTGAGTAATGGATACGTATTTTAATATCAACATTTAAATAAATGAATTAATTTGTATTTACTTTTTATTAAAAAATGTTTTCTAAATCAGAAATAAATCTAATTTTAAGATTTTTTTGTTAGACATATTTTTCAGCAGTAATTTTTAAGAAAAAAATAAGTGTATTATTAATTTATTAGCACACATGAAAATCCAAGGATCATTTTATTCAGAATTCGTCTATAGAAAATCAGATTTCCATAAATTAATGTTAATGAAACAATGTTTTCTGACAGAAAAGAAAAATAACATTATCATCATTGGTTAAAGGGAATATAACCCGAAATATTATGGAAGACCCCATAAATTTTCAAATTTCCCTGTACAGTGGCGCCAAACATTTTTAAAGCCAAAGGCAAGAGCGGCCAGAGCTGCAAACGTTGGTGTTCCACACCAAATACCTGAGGTTATATTCCCTTTAATAAAAAAAAGTGAAAGTATAAGGTGAAATTATAGACGGGGATCGCTTAACACGGCGACTGTCCAGTCGGCCGCCCAAAAGGCAATCTGAAAACACGAATAAACGGCTTGTTCGCACGACAAGGCTGTTAAAATTATTGCCCCAAAAATCTAGGGCCGCGGCTAGTTCACATAATTCTATTCAAATTCGCCATATATTCTCTGGGCGGTCGCGAGCGGGATCTCCTCCCAAGCAATCGTTGTCGATGAAGTCGCGACGCCCTAAACGCTTCATACGTGCGCCTCATTTTAACCGAAATAGACCTTCGAGGTTTCCTTTATTCCCTCTACTACCTACATACACCCAGAGAGGAAAGAAAAAATCATTATTACTAATGTGCCGTACAGCACCCAAATTTCATATATATATAACTCATATTCTAATTACCGGCGGCTACAAAAAAGAGAAGAAAATGAACTATAGAGGCTGCCAAATTAGCGGGCATAAATCTCTCAATTCGGAAGCCCTGGCACGATTTTCGGGATTAGAACTGAAACGAATACCGTAGGCGAGCGCGTCAACTAAAAAAGCGTCTACCGTTATGCGTGTTGAAAATAAAGTATCTGGGCTTAATGGAGTTAACGGTCGTGGCGGCTCTATTAGACCGTCAAACAGAAATTGAGGAAAACATTACGCAAACCGCGCTTCACTTGCAAAAACGGAGGAGAAAATATTCCATTTCTCATGATTTCTTTCTAACCCTAATTTCGACCGTCAAAATCTAATCATTTCAAGTAAAATATATATTAAATGTTTGGACGGATTAATGGGTTTATTTCGAGAAAAAATCTTAATGCTTCCGGGGAAAAAGAATTCATTAAAACAAGACCGCCAGGGACTAAGCACGTTTCACTTAATTGATATAGATAAACTAGAAAATGTAAATTTTTTGGCAAATTAACCTATAGTGGACAACGCGATAAGTTCACTTAACAGTCGACGCTTTGTCGTTTCAAAATCTAGCAGCTAAATTGCAGTGGCGTCGCTAGGGTGTTTGAGACGGCGCTTGAGCCACCCGAAACATTTCTGAAGGGCCACCTGAAATTTCCGAAAAGCGTCTCCTCTACGGGAAGAAGCCTTGATTTGGCCAACACTATTGACTTTTCTTATTAACTTGACAAAAAGTTATTTTTTTTTCGGAAAATCATTCCTAAAAAAATGCCACCAGGGTTTATGACTTAAGCGCCACCAATTTCAAAATCCTGGCGACGCCACTGCAGCTAAGTGAAATCGCGTTTTATGCTAGATTGACTGAAGGATGTCCTGTTGTCTGTTATCCCGCAATACACTTATATCAGGGTTAGTTTTGCAGATTGAAATGGTGATGTATAGGAAAGTTGATAAAACTATTATTCAAACCCAACTTAAAATGAGTCTATTTTAAGATTTTTAATAAATGTTATAATTTGCGGATCCAAATTTAAATAATCATGAACTAAAACTATACGTTGATTAGGACAATTCGCGATACAGATTTATATTAATAAACTGGAAAGCATCAGCCGAAACCAAAAACTGTCTACACGAAAAACGCAGCGCCATTATCAAATGTCGACTGTGGGGAAAACGCAAAATATCAGACTTCCTTTCTGACGCGAAACGAAAAAAAAAAGTAATTAAAGAGCATTTTTTTTGTCTAGTTGGAAATTTAATCCGTTGTAAAAACAAGGCGGAGTTCGCCATCCCGCGAGAGTGGTAAAAACCTTAATTAAACTCCCGAACTGAGTTAGAAAAAACCCTAGCCCTCCCCTCAGCCCTCCCGGCATCAGTCTTAGCGCGCTTTCCAGAGCGAGAGTGAAACCGTAATAAATAGCTGTTTTTATTTAAATGGCCAAAAAGAATGAACTTCTTTGAGATAGAAAGCGCTCGTTTAATCTTTACGCTACGCCGCGAAAAGGCGCCCAAAAAATACCACCCCGAAAGACTTTTTCTTCAAAACTTTATTCGAGATTCAACCAAGGGAGATTCCTCGAGAGAGCTTGATTTAAGAAGAAGAAAAAAAGGTTAAAGCTTAAGTGTCAGTTTAATCCGAGACGCGGACTTTACCCGACCGTTGCCTTTAAGGAGCGACTGTCAACTTAAGGTGGCTTCTAAAGGGAGTAACGCTAATATATACTGTCAAAGACAGCGCGTAGAGGAATTTGTCTTTTTAATCGAGTGTGACTCTCGGGACAGCGAAATGAAAAATCACGTCCTCTAACGAGTAGCGAATACTCGTCTGACGTCCGATACAAAAAAAGGCGAAGTCGGCCGAGCGTTTCCGGTTCCTCTTTGCCGAGAGAGCTACCGCTATAACTACCGAGAATGACAAAATGACTTATTTCAAAGAAAGTCCTTGTCAAAGGTATTTAAAAGACATTCCTCCAGCGACACATCCTCCTTCGACTCCCTTCTCCGTCCAATTAGAGAATGTCCTTTTGCGCCTTCAAAAATATGAACGGGGGAATATCAGCCCTGTCCAATGCGGGTATCCGAAAGAAGCGAGTTGTATTTTAATATTTATTAGCGTTTATTAATAAATGCTTGGTAGAGGGAAGATTTCGTTCCTTAGAAAAGCTTATTACGACGAAGAAATGATAAAATGGTATTCAGACTTTGAATGCCATTCTCGTCAATACGATTTGTACCGGCGATGTAAGACGGTTGTAATTGGAGATACGTATATAAAGCGGGCGTACATTCTCAATCAGTCGACGCTGGAACGGCGAGAAAATGGTCTATTAATAAGGCCTTTTGTAAGAGGCGACGGCCAATCTAAGAAAGAGATGGCGTGAACCGTAAACCAATCGTGAAATAAAGGAAGAATATGGGCCAAGTTTCTTTCAGAAAAGGGAATCCCGCGCGAGCATCTTCAGAAACGAAGCTCCCCTCCCCGCTCGCGTGTGCCTCTCGGAGTGCGCGCTTCTAATCGGACCCTTCGTCAAAAAGACAGAAAAATCGCTCTTCTTTTTCGGGGTCAGCCGGCGAGGTTATTAGATTCCGTACAGGACCCCTTCGCTCCGAGCCGAGAGCCAGGGAGTCAGGGACTCTTCTCGGCCTAAAGAAATCCGGGAGAAAGTTGGATTGGGAGAGCGAGTATCCCCGATTGATAAAGCCGGCCCCCAACATCCAACTGCGGATTTATCCTCGCGCGGACAAAGAAATGGGCGCGAGATTGGCCCCTCGTACTAAATAGCTGGCGAAGGGGATAAGAAGATGGCAGCGCGCCTCGACAGACGGCGCGGTTAAAGGCGCGGATGGAGTGACAGTCTGTATTCGATGGGAGCTCTCGAGTGAGGTCGGGTTAGGACGAGGGACTTTGCTGGCGAAATGGAATACACGTAGAAAGTCAAAGGCTTAATAGAATCCCCCGGCGTCGTTATAATTCAGTGGGAAATCCTCCTTTCCCTTCTTAGGCAGTCGTACATTGGCATTGATAAGCTCAATATTGTATAAAGGACGCACCGGGCCGCCGCGACCTTTATATCGATTTTATTGGAATAGATGTTTTTTACGAGCTATTGAGGTGGTGCCAACTTTGATAAGCAAATCCGTTCCCTTTGCCGGCTTAGCTCGGTTTTGCCTGCGAATTCCATACGTTCCGAGTAAGCTTCGATCCCGATCCTTCTAACACCCCCCGGAAATGTACAGTTATCCGACTGACGCGTGGAAGACTAGCGGTCGGGTTGAATTTATGGATTTGCGCGCCGTGTGTTGACAGCGACGATATTAGCCGGTGGTGGTACCGCGGACGTGATTCGGAGCCTGACCACCTTCTTCCTGTATTAACCGACAAACCAATTTCTTCTAAGGATTGGGGAGTTGTTGGAGTACACACAACCCGCAAATTTATATATATAAATATATATTTTAATCTCGACGCTGTGACGAACGAAATCCATATTCAATTTTGGAACGGGTGGCAATCTTAAAATCCGGTCACCGCCGCCATTGTCGTGTATTGCGTAATAAAAAAAATCTATTACCCTCTTGGCTTAAAAAGAGGATTGCACGAAAGCGGACATTGGGGAGACGCGTGCTATGCCCGGATTTCGTAGACTGGCGAAGAAGATTTTTCTATTTAAATCTATCGGTCGCGTGAGAGACAACCACCTTTATCAGTGGCGTCGCTCGCAAATTATTCACGGCAAACGAAACCCGGATTGACACCGTGGTTGTACGAATGAACTATAAATATTAAAAGTAATTCTGTTTAAGTACAAATCATCTTAGAACGATTCGTCTTCACGCGAGTTGTCGATCGTATCAAAGCTGAGATAATGCCGGTTTCAAATGACGTAGCGAACGCGTCATCTTTAAGCATAAGTAACATAATAACATTAAGTATGACAATTAACGAGATTTACAACCAGACTGATTTTCATAGTTATAGCGTAATCAAGATGTTTTCTCAGCACAGAGCCCTCTAGTGTCTAAAATACGCGAGACTTCCGCTAAGCCGAAATATCTGGTTTCCGATAGATAGCCGGAATATTAGGCTAAAATTATAAAAATTAAAAACGTTTTTCTCGGCGCCATCACGAGCTCAGAACGTGCTCTCCGATATTAGGCCTAAATTTTTATCAAAACGTAGTCATCCAAAACGGTAAGTCGCGAGTCCAAGTCACAGCTTGAAGAGAGTATCAGTGCCGAAAAAAGGTTCGGTTAGAAAATTAGCATTAAAGCAATAGGAAGTGTCATACTTATCGTTATTATGTTACTTATGCTTTAAGCCGTTAAAATGGTGGCTGTAAGAGACGAGCGATATTTGCGAAAGAGTGTCAAGTCCAATTCAAACTGGTCTAAAAAGCGTATTTCCCTGGAGACGGGCCCCGAGCGACATAATCAAGCGTACTTCCCCGTTATATCCACTCGCCGAATCTGGTCTAATTCAGAGAGTCACAGAGGAAGGAAATCAAGATGGTGTCCCCGATTATTCACGCGGTAGCATCGACTATAAGTCACGTGACGCGTTTTCCTCTATCGTTAAGCGAGAAAAAGAAAGATAGAGAGGTTCCCCCGGATGACGTCAGCTCGCATGCAAATCGCCCATAATGGAGAGCATTTTTTATAGCGAGTCGCGTTATAAGATAGGGTCCTCCGCGGCCGGGGTTTGGAAGATGGCCCCTGTATGAATCCCGCAATAACGAAGCAGCGGGGACCCGGCCATTCCGAAGTGTTTGACTCATAACGCGGTATAACACGGTAGCTTCCGCGTGCCCATAAAGTTCGTGAAATATAGCGACCGGAATACGGTGGGGGCCCCTCGGATCCGAACGCGCGAAATTCGCCCAGGAACCTAAAGAGATTTGAGTCGTATTCCAGGATTTATTAAAGGAGTTAAGTGTACCCGAGGGTTGGTGGATTTGGCTGGGGTGAGAGTCGGACCTTATTGGTAGCGTCTGTTACGAAGCCGCTATAATCCCCTTTTCGCCCGGTTATTTTTTCATTAAGGCTAATTTATGCGTGGACACTACCTTTTCCCTCGGGCTACATAGCGCCAACTATAAGTTGGAAATGGGATTGAAGCGACTACACACTGTTATCTTCAGACTGCAGATTGGGTTCAGTTCGGTCAATTTAATTTCTGACCAGCCTTAGGAAATCCTGGCTAAGTTATTACATTTCCAATCTAAATTATGGATGACAAAATAAAGTGGCAATTGCTAATGGGATAATCTGCTCAAACTGTACCGAGACACTAGCAACGCCACGGTTGAACTATGTCCTGCCAGAGTTTATCCATTTCTTCCAACGCCACCTTGACCCTTTAAGGTTAAGTCTATTAATTAAGGTTGAAGTGGAAATTTGGGTTATCTAAAAATTGTTATTTATTGAACTCCGAAGTTCGAGGTACAATAGTCAAAAATTAATTTTCTAACTAAACCAAATTTCATTTAAAATCAAGGCATCAACGTATGATTTCTTAAGGGCTCGACGTTCGGATAAGAACTTTTCCGTTCATTTCTTTTAAATCCATATCCGAAAATTATCCGAATAAAAACTTATTTTTTGCATATTAAATCGTATAATAGTCGCGAACAATATCCATAAATAAACAGTTAATCGAATTTTTATGATTAATTGAAATTTTGGCGGTTAATTTATTCGTTTCCCCGAGCTCTAAAATACGTACGAATTAATAGCGAAAAAATTTAATAAAGAGGTACGAATTCCTGATTTAATCATTTAGCTTTATTAAATTTACTCTAGTAGAGCGGTCATTGTTACAATAAAATACAAGCATAACCAATATGGTCTTTTATTAAAACTCCTGGCGTGTATATAAAGTCAACGAAGCTGGAAATTTTGGAAACAAAATGAAAATAATTTTAGCGCTGGCGGGGTTCTTGGGCGAATATCTCGTAATTAATATTAGCATCGCCGTTAATTTCGAGATCGATAAAATATACCGGGGCTGGGACGACAGGCTGAGTTGAGGCGAGGTAGACCCCCGCTGCGGGGCATTTGGATGAAGGCACCTGCGCATGCACTTACTACTCAATGATTAAACATTTCCCTCTTTACGCGTGTAAGGAAAGGGGTGGAAGTAAATTTGAAATTTAAAAGCATGCCCTGCCGAAATAAGAGGCGGGGATCGTCTCGAAGAACCCGGGGTACACACACGCCTTTACTAAAGAGTTAAAAATAAAAAGCTATGAGCCTAAAAGGGAGGGGGACTGAGGAAAGGGTGTGGTGGCCCATCGTCCAACGCTATCAATTTTACCCAAACTAACTCCATTAAGGAGACCATAAAAGAATAAGCGCCCTTAAATAAAAATATCTAATGATCCGCGACAAGGGTTAAAATATCTAGACGAAGGGTGGTGGTTACGAAAGACTTTCTCAACAGATGATTCTATATTTAGATAGCTCAGAAGCGCAAAAATCGAAAGGTTAACTTTGTCAGTGTGTAATTGGCTGGTAACACTTATCTTCGCAGGCTGTCGCTGATTTTCCAAAATAAAAAATTGTGCACAACGAAATAAATCAATACATTAACCCATAAGTGTATAATATTTTAAATACGTGTGACACTTCCAATTCTTCACAAGACAGACTGCATTACGGGCTTCGTCACCGTTTTGCGTCTGCTTGCTAACGCGTCACACGTATCCTCCGACAGCGCCTCGCTAGGGGGAGATTTTCTTCTTGTGATGACGTCACTCCGTTACTAGCTCTCAAAAAAATATTCCCCAAAGTGACAAACTTATAGAATAATATTATAGACTTATGATTAAGCGGATTGTCACAGTTTTTTCAGGTATAAATTTCTTGACTTTTCCATGTTTCCCGGACCATCTCCGGAGAATTTCCTTGACTTATTTTATACTAAAAACTTTACGTTTTTTAACGTTAATTTTAGTAAAGGTTTCCTATTTGCAACCGAAATTAAATTCCCTGACATTTCCCTGATTTTAAGCCTAATTTTTAAAATCCCTGACTTTTAGACCCATATTAAAATTCCTTGACATTACCGGGAATTCCAAGTTTTCCAGGTACTATGACCACCCTGATTGAATAGTATTTTCCAAAAATATATTTATTTAAGTAAACATTCCTAGACAGTGTAGTTTTTACATTTTACATCGTTAGACGTTAGATGAAGTAAAATTGGTGGGACGTATGTTTCCATGGTGTGACGAAATATTAACTCCTGTTGAAAAGTGCCTCTAGCCTATTACATTTTAAAGATAATGTAACCTGCAAAGCAATATTTATGTAAGACCCCCTTCAATTTTTCAAATTACCCTGTACAGTGGCGCCAAACATTTCTAAAGCCAAAGGCAAGAGCGGCCAAAGCTGCAAACGTTGGAGTTCCACACCAAATACCTGAGGTTATATTCCCAAAATGGATACTTCTCCCGTAACAGTTCCATATAAACTTCTAAAATTGAACAGAATAAAAATTAAAGGGGAACGGTCAAGCTTTAACCAGTAAGATAGCTCTATAGCCCATTAAAAACTAAAATTTATGGCGAAAACCGCAAAAAAAATATTGAGTGGTTAATTTTTAATAAAATTAAGAAATTTCGGGAAATCGAAAAGCGCGCGTCCGCCGCGACACCTGGTGAGAAGTCGGTGAGACGGAAAACAACATAAAAGCGCGCGCTGCTGAAGACGTGAAAGATTTGTTTCGCACGCGCGGCGCGTTCCAGTTATAAGCTTTTTAAGCCTAAATTGCGCGATTTTAAAAGTCAGGATAGTTCGCAAATCGCTCATACGGGGTTAGGGGCGCTGGTGGCAGCCCCTAAGATGGCGGCGAAAACTCAAACCCAAACACCTGGCGTTATTTTTCGTTTCAACCTTTTGGGCCAAAAGCTATTTTTTCAAGACAAAAAAAGGTACGTGTTAGTATATTGAACGTCTTGTTAATCTTTTAATACGGAAATAAGGCCATATTTGGAAAAGCTTGGCCGTTCCCCTTTAAGCAAGCAACCAAAATATTTTAACAATAATTATAAAGTTACATAATAGAGCTTGTAATAATTGAAATCGTTCGTCAATTTTTGGTGATGTAAATACCTAAACGTTTCTAACGTAAGTAGATTTGCGAATCCCCTGGCGCGAGAAGAGATACGGGTACACGGATAAGAGCCACTTTCGTGTTTATTTTTCTTCTCTCGAATGGCCGATGTCTTCTCTCTCTATGGCGCCCGCGAACTTGATATAAATAGGAACGAATTAACCCCGGCGCCACGATCTATTAGTCTATCCGCGAAACCTCCCATTGTTTACTTCTGGGAGCAGCCCTCCTAGTACCCGCTAGTCATTACCGGGTGACGGCGTACCAGAAAGAAACGCCGCTGGAACACGCCGGACAGAGACGCGGGCAAGTGAGAGTGACTCGGACGACGGTGGCACTACGCTTATGATAAAGGACGATCTCTTTAGTCCTTCTCGAGACGCGCCTGTCTTATCTAAACAGAATAAGAAAAGCGAACGGAAAGAAAATAAGCAAAAAAGTCTCGTTTTCAACGCTCGCGGCGGATGAAGGATACGCGAAGGTTAGGGCAGCGCCTTCCTTAGCGCCTTCCGCCTCGCGTCAAGTCTGTTTTTCGTCAAAAATGGAAGTACGCCATGTAATGGGCGAGACCTTACAGACCTTTTCTTTCGTGGCAGTCGGCTCTTGTGATATCAGCGACTGATGGGAAAAACCGCCCTCGCTGCGAACGTAAATAGACGAAAAGCAATGGTACCCAGTACGGAAACGGACAGAATAACTTGCGAGAGACAATAACGGCCAGGATGGACTTCGTAGTGCCAGGAGGAATTTTTTGATAGAGGAGGAAAGTTTGGCGCGCCTGGCTTTTAAGTGTCCGTGCGCGATGCCGTGATGGTCGGGGACGTAACTTTATACGGAGGCTCGCGAGTCACCGGGACAATGGCGTTGGATGCCACACGCGAAGATTTTACCCTTCGCCCCTCCTTCACCGAACGCAGTCCAGTCGAAAATCTAGAGGGAGAGATATTAAAAAATAGACGTATACTAGCAACGCGATATAAAAGACTCTTCAAAAAGACCGACTAAAAATATGAAAATCGAGTTAAGTCTTTTAGTATGGCGCGGCGTCCTGTTATGTATTTTTTGGCGTTTATTTTAGGAATTTCCCATCTTCCCTTCGCTTTTTGTATACGATCCGTAACCGGAGCTGTTCTCTTTTTCCACAGATCACGTTCCCTTTAAGGGTAAAATAAGTTTTGCTACCAAAAAAATACGAACAAACTTTTATTCATGCCCAAAACAAAATAGTACAAAATATTCCGGCTTCTCTCAAAACGGATCAAGTATATACCTTCGAAGTTTCCAATGTTTTCCCAAAATATACACCACCTTTTGATAAATAGTCCGGCTGAAATATCGATAAAGACGGCTCTATTCCGTTCGGCGCAGGAAGAGCCGACGCCCCTTTATTTCCCTAAAGCAAAATAAAGTTTACACCCAAAACAAAACAATCGAGAAAATCGTATATCAAAACATCTCGAGGCGTATGGCGTAACTTATAGTTCTGGAAAACTTCCAAAGAAAACCAAATCCCGAAAAACTCCGTATGACTAATAAGATCCGTTAGTATTTACAAAACAAAAACTCCAGTACACCATCTAAATGACTTTTTCCAGCCAAGATATATAAGCTTAATGAAGACGCGAGAGGCCTCGTGGTTGCGCCGAACTGAGTAACGTACAATAACGCATCCCAAAACTCCCGTTTCTTTGAAAAATGACTCGACTAACGTCAAAAAATAACTCTGGAAGAAAACAAACCACTTCCTTTTACAGAGAAAAGGGCATGTTTTGGAATCGCGCGACGTCAAAAAAACGCGGGCATTCCACTCTATAAAACGTCGCGCGAAACGTACCCCACAGTTGGGAATAAAAACAAATTCTTTCGGCGCGACGAAAGCGCAGAAACAATCCGACACAGTACATTTCTTCCAAAATCTCGAGAGTCAAGAGCAGCCAGCAGAGAAAACTAAAAGTTATTTAATTCTCCATTCGTTCTGGAGTCGTAGATTTGGAAGCGGATTACCATTAGGCGAATGCGTACCGCGAATAAAGGATGGCACACCCTCGTGTACTCACGAGCGCGACGTCGCGCGTTTCTCAGTTTCGCTGGCGGTAGCCCGGACACACTCACCTAACATCGCGTTCGTAGGCGGGGGTTGGGTGAAAGCTAACAACGTCTTCGGTACGAAGCGTTTTGGGTTGAGGGGTTGAAGTTCTTTTAATATAATATCACGTTAATATAAATTTCTGGGGGTGGCCGTGTTCTTGGCGACTGGAGAGTTGCGAAATGAAAGGCGCCATGGGAAACGGAGCGGGAACGTCTGGAATGCTGGCCTGTAGCGGACGACGGAATTTCGGCTGCCATCCCCCAGTATATACGCTTATTAAGACCAAGCCTAGAGACAATATTATCCTTTTTACCATAGCTACCATATTGGTAGGGGCCAGATGGTTAGGATTCTTGGGCCATGATTAGGTATCCTCCAGGATGGGGTTTTTGCCCGAGTTAGTTATTGCTATTGGAGACGGCTCGTGAATTACGAAAGGAAAGGCATTTGCGAGGTTGGGGTTTTCCGCCTCCAAACTCATTTCACAGATAAAACTGCAATAAATAAAATAAAATATTTGGAAAATACAAATAAATAACACAAATAAAACTATAATAAATAAATAAAATAAAATAAAATAAAATATTTAGAAATTACAAATTCATTTCACAAATAAAACTATAATAAATAAAATAAAATATTTAGAAAATACGAATTCATCTCACAAATAAAACTATAATAAATAAAATAAAATATTTGGAAAATACAAATAAATAACACAAATAAAACTATAATAAATAAATAAAATATTTAGAAATTACAAATTCATTTCACAAATAAAACTATAATAAATAAAATAAAATATTTAGGAAATAAAAATTCATTTCACAGATAAAACTGTAATAAATAAAATAAAATATTTGGAAAATACAAATAAATAACACAAATAAAACTATAATAAATAAATAAATAAAATAAAATATTTAGAAATTACAAATTCATTTCACAAATAAAACTATAATAAATAAAATAAAAATATTTAGAAAATACTAAATTGTGTTTATGAAGAATTTTAAATCACTGAAACTAGTTACAATAAAATTTACACTAACAGATTTTAAGTTAATCCTTGTAGAAGTTTTTACCAAAAAAAAATGAAAAGGTAACAGTAAATGTAGGGAGCTGTTGGCTCGCGTGGCATGAAGGCTTTCCACCACCCACCTACTCACAATGTCAGTGTAGCCAAGCCACCTAAATTAATGGCATAAAATGCGCTTAATGACTTGGGCATGATTATTATTATTTTTATCTTAGCTGATTATTTATTTTATTAGAGAAGAGTTTAAATTCCATTTCGGTATATGTTTAGGGCTACTCACTTCCGGTAATATTGAAATATTGTTATCCGGAAATTACTCAAAAGCAATTGCTTTCCAACTATACAATTTCTATTCTCTTCTGTATTTTCTTTGTTTTTTTTTGCGTTCTGGGCAAAAAATATACTCCCAAGAAATGGAAAGATGAATCCTATTGGTCCGCACAATTCTCTCAGTTGCCTTGGCAACTTACGAAAGAAAATTAGCGGAAGCCGAAATGAGAAACTCTAGCGCGTCTGTTTTGGATTTCAAGCGTAGGGGGAGCCACCGCTTCTATATTCTTGGGAAATATACCGATGAGTTTGGGCGCAGTTTGATCCATTTAAGGGCAGCGAAATGACAAAGCATTAGGATAATTGACTTTTACTTAGAGAACGAATTATTTGGGATCGTAACAATAACATCGGTACGCTAGACAGGAACGTAATAGAGCAAATAATTACAACCGCCCCTTCCAATATTTGCCGCTTCAAAACGCGGCTCAATAAGTATGTATATAGAGTGAAAGAGAAGGCTCACCGAATGTAATTTGATATAATTCCAAGTACGCCTGCGGGAGGATGTTTTTCTCCATCGGGGCAAGAAAGATAGAGATAGCAATAATACTAATGGATAAATCTATCATCTTTATTGATTTTTCGAGGAGGGGGCCAACCCCACCAGTTCTCATCTTTAAAATCAGCCGCCAAACGCGACTCCGTAACGTATATCCGATCCCCGCGTCATCCGAAAGAATGTCTTTACATTTTCCCAAAACGTGAAGAGATGCGTTAAGAGAATGCGGGGAACTCGTAGCGTTACAATCAACCGTAAGTTCCACTCTATAATGTATATAACGGAGGGATCTTTGGATATTCGCGTCTACGCGGTAGTTTGCCGTTATAAGTCTCCCTCGTTCTGCCAATCCGCGCTAGATTGACTTCTGGAGTCGAGCAAGAAGGCGCAATCCAGAAGCTTTTGGCCTTCCTGTTAAGATAAGAATGGCCAAATGCGACTTCGAGTATCTGTCGACTTTAAGTGGCACTATCTAAGGGAGTAACTCGACCCGTTCGATTTGCTAGGCGGAGGAAAGCAGTCGTAGTTGAGCGCTGCTACGAAAGATCTACGGGGAGAAGAGCGTACGTGAAGGGGGCTAAAAGATGTTTGACTTCTTTTTAAGGAGCATTTTTTGGGGTGGACTACGCCTACACTCGTAACGATTTTAATCGTAGAGATAAAAGCTAATATGAAATATTGGGGGCCAACTCCGCTACGTTGGTATACTGCGCGCTATAGAAAGATTGGCCAGGGGAGATACTCTAATGGGCTAAACGCGTGGGGCCATTACCAATTCTTTTCGCGCGAGCCTCCAAAGCAAATAAAAGAGGGGCCTCTCGCGAGGCTTACCGGGGCTTACGTCTAATGAAAGAACAGATTAGCCCCCGGAAAATGCTTCAACCAAAGAAAAAAATATGATTTTAAGAGCGTACTAATCCTAAATAGCCGAGGTTCTTCACCCGGGATTTGTACGGGCGTTAGACATTACCTAAACATTGACTTAGAAAGTGTCCAAAATATACCGATCTTATAAACTCGAATTTTGGGAAAAATACACTAGAGAGTCATTGAACCTACTGCAAATTCCTGTCATAGCGGCCGAAATTAACTAAGCAGACTACCGCCATCTGTAAATAATAATTGGGTCATTGCATACGGATTCGCCTATTAATTCCACCATATGGCCAGGTCAATGAAATTTGTTTGGCAATATTTAAGGTTAATATATTAAAAACCGAATTTATAGTAAATTCCTGGTAGCCTTCGTTTCAATGTATTCTATTGAAAATCTTACTCTTTAGCTATAGATCGTACATATTAATTTATATAAAATTTTTAGAGGATTCCAAACAATGGCGTATAAACTATAAGGTCAAGTGGTCCAACTTTCAAAATTTTATTTTGACATTTTTCGACTGGTATATTAAATTTATTAATCTCACAAATTATATAAAACACAAATTATCAATAATTTAAGAATTTCTCAAATAATGAAATAAAAACAAATTTATTTTATTAACAGTAATAGTTTGTGTAAGGAGCTGTTGGCTAGCGGGGCATGAAGGGCCTGCCACCACCCTCCTACGCATTGAAACCTGGCTACCTAAATTAACGCTAGATGACTCTGTGGTTCCTTGGGTATTAGCCCAGCGAAATATTATTATTATATTATTATAATCAAATAAATGGTAATAACTTAAGAATTTTGGAATGAATGCTTTGTTGCTGAAAAAAAAATTAATATTAGTTTAAAGCAAGTGTCGGCTCTAGGTGAAGTAGCTCTTTTTTCAACAGATGTCGCTAGCGTCGAAATCAAAACAAGATGCTGAAGCTACATTTTGACTCAAAAGGCGGGACATAAAAGTATGTTTCGCGTTGATTGGCTCGTTTGTAAATTTGTCAATAACTTCAATTATAGTAATTGTTTACAATTTATTTTATATGGATGTATAATTTAGGTTAAAGTTCACTAAGTAGAGTAAAAGTGGCTAATTTGAATTTTAGCTTCCGTTCCCATTAAAAGATGGCTCCACGCTCTCCATTTTTTTCGAAGATTTAGATAGATTCATGGCCATCTCTAATAACAGGTACCTTTTCATAATACAGGTGGCAATGATAGAGCCGACAGTTGCTTTAAGATGGTCCTCAACAAATATCAATTAAAATCAATCTTCGCTTTCAATCTTGAGAAAATCGACTAAAAATAGCCGGAAACAATTCTCTTAAAAATAGCACGTTTTTAAAAAAACCGAACAAATCGAGTTTTTGTTGAGCGAGAGAATCTCTTAAACGTTTCTCTCTCCTCTAAGCACCAAATCTGAAATATTGTACTCCGCGAAAAGGAACCCTCAAAAATAGCCACGGAAGAGACCATTATTTTGATCTCGCCTCCTCCAAAAAAAGAGCGTTTGAACGAGAGACCGAAAACAAAATTTTGACACATACCTTGGTTACGGCGGAAGATCTATAAGTTATTTCTTTTGGCTCTTCTCTGCGTACACGATCTATACAAAAGCGCCCAGCTACCATTATTTATCTAGGGCTATATACACCAACTAGGCCAAACACGGTATAGCTCGGTATTGGGAGGGGGAGGGGGAAATCTCAACATGTTGGATTTATTCGATCGAACGCGTAGCGTAATACGTGATGGGAAAACAGAAAAAATATCTAAAAAAGATAAACTCAAAACGAAGCGAAAGAAAATGCGGTGGTGGATAAAAAAAATCTGACTTTGATAAACGGACTTTGGGATTTTTTTATCCTATTTTTTATTTTATTTTTTTTTAGAGATGGGAGGATGGAGATTTCGTAAGATAGGCGCGGGGGGGGGGTATATGTCGGGCTGGGGGATGAGCGCGCGTTTCTTACGGGAAATGTCACCGCGGAGGAGGCGCCAGAGACGGAAGGTCATAGCGGAGGACAAGTTAGAGTTCATTTCTCCCATCCTCCCTCCTCCTCCAAGATTTTCTTTGAGATTTTCAGAACTAAGCCTAGTGCTAGGAGCCAAGAAGGGGAGTTTTTTTACCGTTAAACGTCCAGACTGAGTTGGGGTTGGGCCTGCCTCTTATTTTATTTTCGGACAATCACGCCCGTCTATCAAGTGAAAAGGTCAAGTTGGATTTACTCGAGTTGGGTGCATTTATTTCTTACAATCGTGGATTTAAAAAACATATGCGTAATTCGGAAAAAACGTCACTAGCTTGTTATTGTTTATTTACTAATTTAATGTGTCTTAAGCATCGACTGACCAAATCGTGACGTTATAAAAAAAAAATATCATTTTGTTTAGGGGTCAGAGTTGGCTAAGTACCCCATTGAGACTTGAACTCAAAAAGCTTCTGCCAACACCCCTTGTCTACAGTTGACGAAACGTTCAAATGGTCCCCCCCCCCCAACAGTAAAACACTCTTCGCTAAACCTCAGATTTGGTTAAAGAGGTCACGAAGTTTTTAAAATTTTTAAAATCGAACATTAATACAACCATGCAGAAGTACCCATAGGACTTTAAAATGAAACAATTTTCAATGGACGTGATTTTACCGCCAAAACACGGAAGCATACACTGCATCGCTGTATTATTCCACCTCGCGGTGTAAAATGTAAATATTACACTATCTAAGAATATTTACTTATATATTTATTTATTTCTAATTTACTATTTTTTGAAAATCAATATATGACGTATTTCGTCACAAATATTTTTTTTCTGCGACACGAAATTTGAAAAATTAGCACGAAAAATCTCTCTTTAGATATTTTACTTCTGATAATATGGAACCATGAGTACAAAAGATCAAAACTTGTGACAAATCTCTAACTATAGATTGACAGAGCTTATAGACCATGGGGAATAGTAAACCCCGTTTAGCCGGCTACAGAATAAACCTTGCACCAAACCACGAACGGAGAAAGATATCAAAATTCAAACATTTCATTAATCCTCTTAAACAGTCAGTCCATAAATCTTCCCCTCTTTATTTATATTCCCAATTCATTCTCTCTCTCTCTCTCTCCTTAGCTCTCCGTAGAGAAAATAACTAAAAAGGTGACGATGGGCTGTAGATACAGCAGGATGGCATATAAATGACGATCATCCCTGAAAAAAAAATGGGTGAAAAAAATCCGCGGGAACCACCATCCGGAGGGAGCGAGAGGAAAAAATAGGCGGCGAGACTGCAGGGTCTAGTTGTAATTTTAAACCACAAAAGAGCGCTTTATGCCAGAGATTATAACTCTTTGGGATTCGTTTCCCCGTTAATGGTACAGCCGACAACCGGTCATTACTAACCATCCTTGCAGAACCGTGGCGTTTATTAAGGAGGAACTCACGCACCCCCGCTCGAGTCACGCGCCGTTTGAATCAGAAAGGGAGGCGCAAAAGGAAAGACTACGGGCTACCGACGCTCCCGAAATAAGGACTCCTTTCAGACATTTTTAAGGGATGATTTTTAAACTTAGCGCCGATGATGACAGACGCTCGCTTTATAGTCGTTTTCATTAGTAGATTAAAACGAAGAGTTTTCAATCCCCGACTCTGACGGAAACGGACTATAGCGGGTACCTACCTAATTGATAGTCGTCTGGCGTACACTCAGTCCCGACCAGTTTACTGTCAAGCGACGTTTTTAAAAGGACTCTTACAGACGTACAATTTGGTTTGGGAATACTTTTCCCTCGTCTGATTGTTCGGTGAAACGGTAAAAAGACGGGGTTTTTCGTAGACGAAAAATGTCGGGTGACATTCCGATTCACCTCCAACAGCGGGGGCTCCCCTTATCGGAGCTAAACGGTACTAATCTCGCTGCAAACTGAATCCAGTTAAAAGCGATGCTAAATTTACCTAACGACGTATTGCAATCGATGTCTCCCTTTTATGGCGGGGAAGCGCTATCTACAGAGGGTGGGCTCGAAACGGATCGTATCGAGTTAAACAGCGCTCCCAGATTGCTACTTTGGCTTCATTCAAACGGGATTGCCCAAGAAGTTTAGTTCCATTTACGGGATAAAAACCTACCCCGCCAATTATACTAGATTGTAGGCTGGGGTAAAAGCTATCGGAACATATATTTTACAATAACGAGACAAGAGGTCAATTACGTACGTACGACGGAGTTGATAATGAAAATTGATCGAACTAAAATGACTGTAATTATATTAGTAAATTGAGGACCGTTGAAACCTAATCGAAGTATAGTTAAAAGAATGGAATTAAGTAATTATAATGTCTTCATTTTGAAAAATTAGATTAGTCGTTCTTAAAACCCGTTAAAAACCTTAAAGAATCTTATCTATAAATATCAAGGGTCGTTAATTCGGGCATACATGTACCTGGTAAGCGGCAGGGGTTCAACCAACTATTTTAGGAAACATTCGGTTTACTGCGAAGCCCCAATTTAAAACTGCCGCGAACCCGAGCTGTCCATCACGGAAACATCTTCCGGATTAGAAGAACGCCACGAAAGACGGGGCGTGCTTGTAATATTAAACCGCGAGCCGGCAATTTCCCCTTCCCTCCTCGGGATAAAAATTCCAAACTCGCGTAATGCTCATCAAAGATATATTTGATATCCCCGATAGAGGGGAAAAACTTAAGTACTTAATAAAAAAATCCCATTCGATTTAATTCGCAGGATGGAAGGAGCACGTTTTCCACGACGCCGGAGTCCGCGGGGCTGTCGTCAACCTGGAACCCAGGAGGACGGCCAGCCAGTTGGAGGACGACGCCGAGGAGCGCATGAAAGCCATCGGGGGAGGGGGCTCCTCCGTCCTCGAGGACGCCGGAGCACTCTTCGAGGACGAAGACGAAGAGGACGAAAATGAGGAGGACGACGACGAGCTGCCGCCCACTCTGACGGAGACACCCCTCTTCCGAGACGATCTCGAGTTACATACGTAAGTTTTCCTTTTCAGTTTTCACTCATATTGAGCCCTTCCATACAGTCGCGACTACGTAACGACTCATCTCGCGTTGACGTATTTGCTCGCTACGGGAAGCCAGCCTACGTAGAACGTCTCTGATCAATCTTGACGCGTACCGGTACACACCGGGGATCCTATAGCTATACCTCGTGTTTACCGAAGAGATTCGGATAGCCGAGAAAGAGGCTCGATCCGTCGCCGAGATATTGGGTAACTCCCGTGATTAATTATGCAGATTCTCGGGGACACTAGAGTCCCGTCGTCTGCCCGCGAATAAGGAAACTAGTTTTGAGGAGGCATGACTGCTCGAGAGACGCCGATGCAACGGGGGATCCGGTGTCCTTTGATACGTTTTGGCCCAAAGACGAGAGAAGGAAAATTTCCAACGTTGGCTGTCTCGCCACGTGAGCGATGTCCTTCCTGTTGGGAATTTGATCTTGTTGAACCGATACGCGAAACTCGGGCTCTCCAGATTAATCTCCTCTCTACTTGATATTTCTTACGGATATGTTTATATAATACGCGCGCCGGTGTGTATCGAAATAAAGATTCCGTATATACCTCGCAAATATACTGAACAAATGAGCCTCTCATATTCTTGAGGGAATTTTTTATTCGCGACTCGGGTTTAAGAATTAATATCTCGATATTTCACTACAATCTCGATACATTACGAAGGTATCTTAGTTTTGACACTGGCGTTGGTTCAACAAGTTCATAAATTTAAAGGTCAAAATTTATTTATTAAAACGTTAAATACGACAATAGGATTGCCACGATATTTTCAGATTCAAATTCCCTGACCAATGTAGAGATTTTCATCCGATACTTTTTAGCCCGAAATTTGACCATTGTTAGCTATATATCTTTCTCTGATCAGGGGTTAATAAATTTACTTACATTTCAGTATAAAGGTGAATCCTTGAGGTTATAAAAATATTTAAGGTTTTTTAGACCACACAAAATTATTACGATAAATTTACATTTCCTGACCAATAAAATAATTAATATATTTATTTATATTATGTGGAGCCGGTGACATTTTACTCCCCCCTATTGTGCAGGGAATAAATTCAACCATAATACCCTCGTATTATCCCAAAATGGTCGTTTACAGACCTTAAATACATACTTGCCCTGATTTTTTTTATCTATTTTTAAATTCCCTGATTTCCTCCTTATCCCCCACTACTCTGGACAACAAAACCATATGTTTACTTCACTATATAGAACGTACTAATTACCTCGATAGACAAGCTAAACCCACCCATATAAGACAAGTAGGGATAATGTAGGGAAACGGTCTACGCGCAATATCCAATCCTATCTTAACCGGTCCTATAGTATAGCACTTAAGTTCCAACCTCTTAAAGAAATCCACCCCAAAGCGGCGTAGCTTGTTAGCGACTTTAGGAAACCAGTTTGAAAACAAGCCTCACGCGCTGAAACACGAAGTTAAATAGTAGCGACCTTCCGCCCTTCGCCTTTGAATAACTTAATGCTAATTCGCCCGAGGGTTTATTTTTAAAACGCGGAGAGACACAGAACGAGATAAAAAATCATTCTTGACAACGCAAAAAGTTCCGAGTCTAACGACCCTGGTTTCTTGGTCGCAACAGGGTTAGGCTTTGCTTTTGATTTTTACGGGAGTAAAGCTATTAATAATACAGTAATCAATTTGAAGTGAGGAGGGGAGGTCTTATAAATAATGATGGCCGCCGGACAAATCTTGTCACTTACATTTCTGCACGCTCGAGAAAGAAAGAGAAAACAGTCCGCCAAATGGTTTGAAAAGTTTCAATTAAAAAAAGATGGACGGTGTTAAATCGTGCGAGAGAATGCGCCAAAAAAAGTGAAATGGTCGGTATCGAAGGTAATAGCGCGGTGACTCTCGTTCACGGAGACCATGCCCAAGTCATTTAAGGCTCTCCACGACTCTAGCCTCGAGACATCTCTCTCGAAGAGTATGGAAAAAAAATGCGAGTGTCGCCAGTCAAAAACCACACTCACCGCGATCGCGTATTTAGAAGAAAACTTGTAAGAAGGGGCGCTCCGTGTAGAACAGGCGCGTTAAAAAATAATGGGTGGTATTACGCGCTTTGTTCCGGCCATCGGATGAAAAATGATTATTCCCTTTTTTTATTGGGCCAAACTGAGCGTGACTTCGTGGAAGGTCAATGGACCAGCGCCAGGTTCATTATTCTTATAGCGGGTGCTTATATCAATGTTGCCTTTATTCACGGATCGCCCTCTTAAGAAAGACCGCTATATTGAACCGTGCTGAGAACAAGAAGTACCGGAAGTTAATCACTCTTACAGAGTAAGTTGCAAATAGATTTTCGGAATTGAAACTTAACTACTTTATATTTTTCTCGTTCATTTGATCATTGGTTTTACGAAAATGTAACTCACTTGATGTAAATACCGTCGTTAAGTTTATTTAATATGAACATTAAATTTACGTGCAGCGCCCCGCTGCGGATTTCAATCTGAACGATAATTTTATCGCGCCTAGTTTGTGACGTCATGGACTATGGTTCTGTCTGAATTTTTCCCAGTTCATCTGGAAGATTATGTAGTCCCCACTATCCTACCTAGGAGCAACAAACACAGCACCCCACACAAGGAGAACGCAACCCGTCAAAAGTCGTGCATTTTCTTGCGTACAGTTTTCATTGGTTGGCTGCCGTCGGAAGGGGAAAATTCGGAAATTGTCTTCCCCCCGCCCGTAAAACGTTCAGCGAAAAGGTTCGTCCAATGAAATTTGTACACAACGCTGCCTTAGCGTATTTAAAGGATAGCTTGTGTTTGTTGCTCCTAGATCCTAGCAAGATGATTCTGGTAATATCCTTGCTAGACAGTATAGCGATGCCAATTTAGCTCGTGAGCGCGTGTTTTTAAAACCATGTTAGTACCCGCGTACAAAATTCAGTAGTAGAATCTCATGGTTCGGATTCGGCCACGGAATCAGTAGCATCTACATTTTGTATGCAAGCCTAAGTTCTATATTGGGATAGCGGCCAATGATAAATAACGTGTAGTCAATGACGTCAATCACCCCACATAAAATTCCAATTATTTTGGCGTTCTACTAATTATTTCTAATTAACTACGAAATGGAAAGCAACGAAACTTAATAGTTGGGTACTTTAACCGTAAGCGCTTCGTTTAATAACAAAATTAAGGCGGTAACGAATAATTTTCAACTTACTCTTTAAGAAAGACCGCTATATAGAACCGTGCTGAGAACAAGTAGTACCGGAAGTTAATAACATCAATCTACGTTGAAAAAATTAAGGCACATTTTAATAAATGTCATTTTTTCGGAAAAACTCGGAAGCAAAATATTATATTTTATTTACTTTTTTTTCAGAAACGATGAAATTTAAATAGTTTTAAGAATTTCACCCCAAAAACATTTGTTTCTTCCACAATGCATTTTGAAAAACCGTACAACATTAACAGTATACATGAATTTCATACTTCTTCCCAAAAATATATATATATTTATTTACGCGTAGGTCTTGGTCGCCGCACGTGGCTGTTATTAGGGGCGTGATTCCTGATTCAAGTCTCGCCTCACGTCCAGTTAACTCGACCTCCGCTACAGCTTCCGGTTGCTTACCCCGCCAAAATGACCTTCTATTTATAGTAAATGGCAGTTATTTAGGGCCCCAGACCATTATGTCGGAGTTCTTTGATTTTTTTAAATCGTTGTAAAGTTTTAGGATGTGTCAAGAATTTATTTATTTATGCCAAGAATATAATAATCAGCTAGGCTAATACCCAAGGCCACAGTCATCTATAGCTACTTTTATTGCCTTTAAAATTGGGTTAAATTGCGTAGGAGGGTGGTGACCAGCCCTTTATGCCACGCGAAGCCAACATTACCGTTAACCTCTAAACGTTTTTATGGAAAGGGGAAACCGAAGAAGTTGAGACAAAGCCCCTTTAACCAGTGAGGAGATAACTTTCAAACTATTGAAGCTTTTTCGAGTTTTTACCAAGTACCAGAAGCTGGGATCGAACCCGGCTATTTCTGTTGCGAGCCAAAAGTGCTAACCACTCTGCCACCCCACTTTGATATATTTAATTATACCAAGAATATATTTAATTATACCAAGAATATATTTAATTATACCAAGAATATATTTAATTATACCAAGAATATATTTAATTATACCAAGAATATATTTAATTATACCAAGAATATATTTAATTATACCAAGAATATATTTAATTATACCAAGAATATATTTAATTATACCAAGAATATATTTAATTATACCAAGAATATATTTAATTATACCAAGAATATATTTAATTATACCAAGAATATATTTAATTATACCAAGAATATATTTAATTATACCAAGAATATATTTAATTATACCAAGAATATATTTAATCATACCAATAGTTTATTTAATTATACCAAGAATATATTTATTTATACCGAGAATTTTCTTATTTATACCGAGAATTTTCTTATTTATACCAAAGAATTTTCTTATTTATACCGAGAATTTTCTTATTTATACCGAGAATTTTCTTATTTATACCGAGAATTTTCTTATTTATACCAAAGAATTTTCTTATTTATACCGAGAATTTTCTTATTTATACCGAGAATTTTCTTATTTATACCGAGAATTTTCTTATTTATACCAAGAATTTTCTTATTTATACCGAGAATTTTCTTATTTATACCAAGAATTTTCTTATTTATACCAAAGAATTTTCTTATTTATACCAAAGAATTTTCTTATTTATACCAAAGAATTTTCTTATTTATACCGAAAATTTTCTTATTTATACCGAGAATTTTTTTATTTATACCAAAGAATTTTCTTATTTATACCGAGAATTTTCTTATTTATACCGATAATTTTCTTATTTATACCGAGAATTTTCTTATTTATACCAAAGAATTTTCTTATTTATACCAAAGAATTTTCTTATTTATACCAAAGAATTTTCTTATTTATACCAAAGAATTTTCTTATTTATACCAAAGAATTTTCTTATTTATACCAAAGAATTTTCTTATTTATACCAAGAATTTTCTTATTTATACCGAGAATTTTCTTATTTATACCGAGAATTTTCTTATTTATACCAAGAATTTTCTTATTTATACCAAAGAATTTTCTTATTTATACCAAAGAATTTTCTTATTTATACCGAGAATTTTCTTATTTATACCGAGAATTTTCTTATTTATACCAAGAATTTTCTTATTTATACCAAAGAATTTTCTTATTTATACCAAAGAATTTTCTTATTTATACCAAGAATTTTCTTATTTATACCAAAGAATTTTCTTATTTATACCAAAGAATTTTCTTATTTATACCAAGAATTTTCTTATTTATACCGAGAATTTTCTTATTTATACCGAGAATTTTCTTATTCATACCGAGAATTTTCTTATTTATACCGAGAATTTTCTTATTTATACCAAGAATTTTCTTATTTATACCAAAGAATTTTCTTATTTATGGTGGAAGTGATCCTAATATAGTAAAGCAAGGTACACAAATAAAAAATAATATAGTTTGGACAGTTGGACTTAGCTAAATATAAAATGAGAATAGGATATTTGTTATTGATTTAGTTTACTTACTTTAATATTTATCTAGGGGCAAAATGATATTTTTAAGCGGGCACGATGTGGCACTCTCAGATTTGTTTGAGGGGCACAAATTATTTTTGAGGGGGCCGATCCCCCTCAGTCCCACTCTCTGACTATGGGTCTGATTGATATAATCTACGCGTTTGTTGGCCGGGAAATGTCTTCATTTTTTCGAGCTAACTCCGTATAACAAGCCACTCTTTTTTCCCACACGAGAATGAGTAGAGTCAAAGGCGGGTGCTACATCCGCTTTCTCCGCTACCTACTGTCTTCGCTTCTACTAGTTCTGATGGAGGGAATTGGGTTATAGCAACACGATAGAATTATCGAATCACGCGAGCCCGGCCGTGTTCGTCGGCCCTATGATAATGCGAAACGGGTACAATGTTGATACAAGGTGGCGCAGTCCGTACGAGGCGGGCAGAGGCTTAATTTAATTATTATAATAGCATCGGCCGCGCTGCCAAGTGATTACAGTCAGCGTGTGAATAAGCCTCGTCTACGGGGGTTGGAATTTTACAGATAGGCGCGAGGCAATAGCGCTGCCTAGCCTCGATACGGGATATCAATGATCCGCGAATCGAATCTCTATCAATTCATCGGCGAAAACCCAATTACAGATCATGTACAATTAGCAATTATCTCTTCCTCTAGCTCGTCGTCTATAGACGCCCGTTATATATAGCGACTGGGGAACCTCAATATAATCATCTATAACTAGACGTAATGACACTACTAATTAGAGCGCACCAAAACAATCGAGTTGTACAGTCGCAACCTCCCCCAAACGTCAAATCAATTACGCGTTCGAGCCTTTTGCCGTGATGCGATGCTAAAATTATTCGGTGCTTGAGCACTAGTATTATCTATTTGTTTTAATTAATTATGGATTCATAAATTTCAATTTTAATGATACTGTTTAACGGCTACGGGACTTAAATTGTCACTTTTCAATTCATCAATGGTTCGAAATAATTAATACGGGTATCGGTATTTTTATGACTATTTAATTTATCGTTAATAATAATAATAGTAAATTAATTTATATAACTAATAATTGATAAGGGAATCGTTATGGCTATGATTTTTCAATTCATCATCTAGAATAGTAAATTAATTAATATAACTAATCACAGGAACCCATACCTCTACTAATTGGAATGCTTATCGCGGCAGATTTTCGTCTCGATGTGGCTGACGGTTTTTTTGACGTCACAATGTTAACTTAACAAACAACAACGCGAGAGGGGAGCGCGCACAGAGGGGATTTTTTTATCGTAGGCGGGGCCAAAGCCGTCAGAGTGATCTTACCATACGCGATACGGCAGGATAAGCATTCCAAGTAGAGGTATGGATTCCTGCTAATAATTAATAAGGATATTTGTATGTCTATGATTTTTTAATTCATCGTTAATAATAATAATAATAATAATAATAATAATAATAATAAATTAATTTATGTAACTATTAATTTATAAGGAAATCTGTATAAATATGATTTTGTAATTCATCGTTAATAATAATAATAATAATAATAATAATAATAAATTAATTTATGTAACTAATAACTAATAAGAATATCGGTATTTATAAGCCATTTTATTCGTAATAATACTAATTAATTAATAATGGTTATTTTTAGACTCTTTTTAAATGTCTTGAACGATCATTAAATAAACACGAACTTTCTATTATATATTTAAGAGTTATATCTTTTAAATTAAATGACGGGCGTCAATTTGAAAGAGGGAGGAACCAAATTCTTAATTCAATATCACCGTCCGACATAAATCCAGGTAATAGGGAGGTTAAGTTCTTGTCAACGCACCCCGAAGTTCCGTCAGACGCGTAGCCTCTCTTATTTAAATAAAGCCTCTCATAAAATATAGAAAATGGTAAATTGGCGGCGACCACCCTTAATTTCTCTCTTTCACAATGTAATCATCCCGGTTCGATAATCTCCCCCGTTCGGCCCAAACACTTCTAGGAAGTAGATAAAACCCGCCCTAACGTTGTTAAGGGTTAGGGGGCTCTTCAGGGCCATCCGCTCCTATTTCCCTTTTTTTTTGGGATCATAAATTAAAGGCTAGGGTACCTTACGAAGAATATTGCGGAAACTAAAAGGCGAACTCGGGATTTTTAGTCCGATCCGAGAGGGATAAAAGTCAGAAACGCAATAACCGAAGAGGGCGGTTGCCCCTTTTCGGACTCATTACTATACGATCCAACGATGAAAGTAAGCTGGAATTGATAAGCGGACGTTGACGTCGTTCACTTTACCCTCTCCGTCAACTTCGTCCGCGTTGTTAGCTAAGGCGGGGATAGATCGTGGTAAATAGGCGCTAATATTACGTGTTTTTGGGAAGAGGACGAAGTCTCGACCGAGACAAGTAACGAGTCATTAAACCCCCTGCCATGAACCATTCTCTCTCACTTTTCTCTCGGACGTCTTCGCGGTCAGTCTCGCCCATGCCCCCATTCGGTCACTGTATCCGAGGCGTACGGACGGAGTCGATTACCGTCTGAGAGACTCGGGTGTCAGTTGAGGGTGACGATTGTAGTAGCGCCGACAAAGAACAAGAGCACCCTTATCGTCTTCTCCCGCCCCCCCCCCCTTTTTATAGACGGGGGGGGGCGGGGGTCTGGGCCGGTCATTACGCTATCGGTGACTACTTCTGTGTTTACTCTGGCCGCCTTTATCTCTTACTTGTATAAGTCCCCGTACATTACAGTGGGTTGGTCAGTCGCTCGTGCGTTGCCTTTGCTTCCCCGATCCTAATCATTTTCGCCCTGGGGACCCCTATATTCCTACACGCCTCGGATCAAAATAAGTTCTTTCAACTCCAATTTCACGCTCGTTTTTTTTTCTGACCCGTAAAATTTTGCATAATTTTGTAGTTCCATAAAATTAAAATATTCAGTAGTTTTATCGCTATCAAAATATCAAAATCTGAGGCGTTTTTCTTTTTAAGTTACTCGCCTGTCTTATTCTTATATTAATGTTCTCGCTTCATTTTTGCCTAAACTAGTACACCCGCCCCACAGTGTATAATTTATTAATCAATACATCGGTAAGTAGTTGCTAACTTGCTGAGCTCCGAAACTATACACAGGGTGTCCGTTAAAAAATGATCAAGGGCTAATAAATTAAAATGAATTTTTACAATTAGATTGAAATTTTTAGGAGCATTGCACGAGCCGGGCGTTATTCGACAATTTGAATTTAAATGACCTTGAATCATGTATTCAAGGTCATAAAAAATTTATCTCGAGAACTGTTGGGTTTAGAAACTTAGTTCCAATTAGAAAAGTGTGTAAATTGATAAAATAAACTCCAAAACAAATATATAATATTTTTAAATCTTTTCCATGAAATAGCGGTTTTCTATAAAGCTTTTATTAATTCAAATGGTTCTGGATATCAATTTGAATGACCTTGAAGATATGGTTCAAAGTCATTGAAAATTTCACAGCCGAATGACCTTCCATACATTTTCAAATCCGTTGCAAAAACAGATCTTAACCTATTAGACCTGGATAGAGATCGGCGGAACAAATAAATTAACCTGCAAAATTTCGATTAATTATAAACATTTTGGTTAACTGTTTATTTAGGAAAATTTTATATGAATAAACAACGATTTAACATGCAAAAATAATGGGTTTTTTCAGATATTTTTTGGATAATGGTCGGTTATGAATAATAATAAATAATTGGATAATTTCTTATTCAAACGCCGATCTCAAGACCTGGATCATTTTTAATGGACACCCTGTACTAAAGTTATACTGTACAAAATATTCTAGCGGCTAGTAGTACATCTCTTGAGATAAACGAAGATAAAATACGCGAATAAGTAGATTAGTTCATAATGAAAAGGGATAAAAAAAGCTAAACCCTAAACAAATTTGAAGAAATTTAGAAAAATTACAAATAGCTCGTACCAAAAACTAATTACAATTAAATAAAATTGCCAGAAATTCCAACGGTAGACCGGTTTCGTCCTATTTGGGACTCATCAGTACCGTGCGGGAAATCTGACTTGCGACTGCTACACCGAAAAGAGAAACTAAGCCTAAACATTAAAAATTTCAAAACGCGTTGCGTAGCAACGGAAAGACAATAGGGGGAGAGTGGTGGAGAATTGGTGGATCTTAAAACTCATTTTGCGAGCGAAAATAGGCCGCCATATTAGGGTATAAAAGCAGGTAAATATGCCTGCTGTACCTCACAATGTAAAGGTACTGTCACGCGCAAAAAACGTAATTCTGGACTGCATTGTAAAGGATGATAAAATACGCGAATAAGTAGATTGAGATTAACGAGTCTGTTAAGAGCGGGTGCGATAAATCAAACACAAATAATGAAATAAACTTGATATTCATTAGTTAAAAAATCTAGGAGACATAGGCCTGCGTTGCCGGATTTAAATCAATGAATATATGAAAACGATTAATAAGATTTGCTGTAGAATTGTCAATTCGGAGCAGATTAGTATTATTATTATTATTATTAATTATTAATTTAATTTATTGGTGCATTTATAGGTTTTACAAACATGAGAAAATGTATACTACACCGCCCCAATCCACATAAGTTAATAACAAACTTGTGCGTGGTGGGGATATGACTAAATTACTTTAATAGTATTAGTTTTCGAAGAGGCAGTATTATTTAACGGTAGTTAATTTTTTCTCTAAACATTCTCTTTAGTATGCATGTTAATTATAAAAAGTAGTCAATTTTTCTAGACCATAATTCATTAACCATTTTTGATTTTTTTTAAATAACTGAACATTTATACAACTTAAATAACATGTATATTTAAATTTAATTAAAATTAATTTAAATTAAACCTAGGAGCATAAGGAGACCGCAACCCGTCAAAAGTCGTGCATTTCCTTGTAGACAGTTTTCATTGGTTAGACGCTTTAGCGCCTGCTGCCGTCGGAAGGGGAAAATTCGAAGATTGTCTTCCCTCTTTCCGTAAAACGTTCGGCGTAAAGGTTCGTCCAATGAAATTTGTACACAGTACTGCGTTAGCGTGTTTAAAGGCTAGCTGCGTTCTCCTTGTGTTTGTTGCTCTTAGATTAAACCACTTACGAGGAAATTGAAATAAAATGTTTTAATATCACTAAACAATAATAATCACTTAAAATAAACCAATTTAAATCAAATTAACTGAATTTTCAATTTTATTAAATTAATTTCTTGTCGCTAAGGTATTTATTAAAACCGAATTAAAATTACATTTAACGATTCATTAAAACTTTCCAAAAATCGCATTTTCTTACATTAACCCCTAAATGTCAACTAACACTTAATACGTACGTGCGCTGCTGTTGGAACACTTTTAACGGCGCTAATAGGTGAAAAATAGACCAACGAAAATATCAAAGAAATATCGCTCTCTAAATCGAGTGTTCACTCGCCGGTAAAAGAGTAGGTTACGCTCGTAATAGGCGAATTACCAGAAGGGTCACCCTCTTGTTCCTACAAGAGAGACGTGACACTACTGACCAATCGCTTCGAAGCACGGGAGGGGAGGAGGGGCGCAATTAGGGGGAAAGCGCGGTGCTCACTTCGTCAATAATGCAGAAAGAGTCGCGTCGCGCTGATAACTCAATTACGATTGTCACAATGGCTAAAATTAGAATAAAAAGGTGGGATCCGTGTTCGAAAGAGATAGAATTAATTCTAATTGAGGTTGTTAGAGACGAAGAAACGGTTAGAAAAAGCTCTACGTAGCACGCGCCAATCCGATCAGGTTTTAGAGGCGTATATCATGAGAACTATACAGAGAAGTGGCCGCAATACAATGTTAATGTTGCAAAATTCGTGGCGCACGCGATTTTGTTGTACTACGAGGGGATTTTAGCCCCCCCCCCCTCCACCCTACAAATAGACAAGCTCACCCACCTCACGGTATACGCTTTATTACGAAAAAAGAGTGCCCCCTATCTTTCGACTTTATTACGAACAGCATGCAAAACACGACTTAGTATATACACCTGAAAATAAAGGGGGGTTGTAATCGGTGCAGGTGAAAACGGTCTACCCCCCCCCCGTCTATTCCACCTTAAACCTTACGTACATAGTGGACAGTTAAATGAAAGATAGTCAGCTGGTAAAGTCAGCGTCTATATTTAAGCGTTACCGAAGGGGATATAAAACTTAACAACGTAGCCTTAGTTCGAACACGTACGTTTAACGCTAGCTGACAAAACTTGCCTAGACACGCGATGGTATACCGGCTCAAAAGCCATAATATAGACGAACACGATTTGCAGCGTTACCTAGGTATTAACGCCGTATAAATTCGTAGTCACCGTACGGTCAAGCAAAAACGTCGACGAGGAAATTTCTCCCGAAGCCGAATTCCAGGCGCGCGGGCGATTCGAGAACTATCACTTTAAGCCGTCAGCGCGGAGGCTCGGCGAGTTCCTCTATTTCGATGGTTATCGGCAACTTAAGAAAGCAGCGAGACGTTAAGGAAAAGTTCATTAATTACAGTTATTATTGCTTCCGCTAAGGGGAGCAATATCGCTTACGAAATACTTGTCTATATCATAGGTTGCGAAGAGTGGGTGCGCTACGGAAGGGTCGCAAATGATCTCCAAAATCTTATTATATTTTTAAGAAAGATCCTTTCCCCTCGCTCATCTTTTCTTAATTCTTGGTAAAAGAGTTATAAATGATCCATCTTCCGTCGCTATTTTTAAAAGTTGTTAACGGTAAATAACGGAGGCCCAGAGCGTTATCCTCTCATTGTTTTAAAACAGTGAATGAAAAGTGAAGACTTAATGACTCTCTCTCTCTCTCCCTGGGGAGATTAATTGGTTTAGAGCGGTCAAATTATGAGGTGGTCTCTTGCTCCGAACACTTATTAACGACGGGAGCGCGTCGTAAATTTAGGACACGCGTATAGAGGGGTCCTTTTAAATTATAATACGCCCGGTGTAAGTATTTTCTCTCTTTTAGATACGGCTAAATATCGAGCGAGGGCTTTCGCCGCTAATGCGAGTTGTTGTGGGAATTCAGCCACTTTTACTCCCCGTTGGACGGCCAAACTTTGCTGGAACTCGATATTTTGTATCCGCTTCATCTACTTTGACTTATTCGCCGCCGAAGCTATTAGGCCACGGAGAAAATCGCGCCAGAATCTAAGAGAGTGTAAAGTCCCGCTAGGAATGTAGCTGCCCTTAAGATTATTCCGACCAAAGTTCGATGTTTGGTAACTTTGTAGAAGGTTTAAAGTTACTAACATTAGGCTGGTTTATTTCGCTACGAGGCATTTAAATTGTATAATCCCTATCCGGGGTTTGTTTAGTCGGATCCTTTCGGCTTAAGTATCCCAAAGCCATAAATCTGTTTTGAGGTTTGGAATATGATTTTTCTAGGGCTCAGCGTTCGGATAAGAAATTTTCCGTTCAATTCTTTTACATCCATATCCGAAAATTATCCAAATACAAACGTATTTGTTGCAGTATAAATCGTATAATAGTCGCGAATAATATCCATAAATAAACAGCTAATAAATTTTTTATGATTTATTGAATTTCTGGCGGTTAATTTATAAATTTCCCTGAGCTCTAGATTTTTCTCAGTCACTCTGGTATGGAATCCTGCCCAGAAATATTCCTTGGTTTAAAAGAAACTTCTATAATTGTATTAATTCCTGGGCAATTAAAATATATGTATAAGTATATATAATTAGCTAATTAAAAAATCTCTATTTCCGAGGTCAATATCACCGTTTTCAATTTCGAAAACGCCATGTTTATAGTACTAGTTAATTCTACTATAAATTTTTTGTATATTTGCAAGATCAGGGTTCATACAACTATTGGAAAACCGTTTTCACTGATATTTCCAAGATTTGTCCAGGTACAATTAAAACTAAGAGGTTACTTATTTCATGATTGATATTTAAACTAAATTGGTTCCATATTATAATATATAAAATAAGTAATACAATCAAATTTTGAATAACAGGTTTTCCCCGAGTTCTTCGGTTTCACCTTTATATAAAAACTTGTATAGGTTAACGGTATTAGTTATTGGATAGGAAGCTGTTGGTTCGCGTGGCATGAAGGGCTTGCCACCACCCTCCTACGCGTTGTAACCGGGCCACCTGTTTAAGGCATTATAAGTCGCTAGATGACTTGGGCTTAAGGTAGTGCCTTGGTATAGCCTAGCCTTTTTTTTAATTTATTGACGTAAAGTTGTAGTCTTTAAGGCAAACTTTCTAAACCCTCATAAATTTCCCAGATTTCTCTGTCAACAATAATTCCTCGATATTTCCAGGTTTTTCAAGTCCGTATGAACCCCGAAGATAAACATTTTAAGGGTCGACATCTCCCAGTTGGGTTCACCCGTTCTAACAAATTTTTGCCCAAACTTATTTAAATTTTTGGCCAAATATAATCACTAGTTGAGTCTCGTTTAGTCAGATAATTTTTACATAAGAATCCCCGAGTACTAAATCCATTTTGAGTCCTACGCATTTTCCTAGGTAGTTCAAAGTTCGTGTGTAGAAATGCGGGGGACGACAAATCAAATTGAAAGTAACGCGTCGCTTTCGAGTATAAGTTTCCACGACGGAATAAAGTGGCAACTTGGGACCCATTGTCATTCCAGCGGAAAAGCAAAGAAACTTCTCATTCGCCGAAATTTAAATCCGACCGTTTATTTCTTACGACCTGGAAGTTTCCCTGTTGGCAAACAAACTAAGCGAGCGGGATCGGTTCGCTCGAGGAGGAGAGAGCGAGGGAGAAGGGATGTCTCATAAGCAGAGAGAGAGAGAGAGAGAGAGAGGAGGAGGAAAAAATATGCGGCTAATATAAGTCGGTCGAAATGAGATGGTGGCATTTTCGATCATTTTGCTCGAGGGCCCTCTGGTGCCGTATTTCGGAATTAACAACGACGAAAGGCATAAACGAAGCTTCCCCGCGAAATGAAAAGTCTCCAAAAGGCGAAACAGGCCGCCGGGAATCCGTGATTCGATCGCGCCCGCTATATATTCCCGTTACAACGAGTCGCCTTCCTTTTCCTAACACCGCTATCATCGGATAGCCCGGCTAAAAACAAAAGATCGCAAACTTTACCCGCACTCGCGTCGTTTTTACAATTATACGATTAAGACTGGCTTCCATTATACTCGAAACGTACTCCTACCAGTCAGGAGAGTTAGTTGGTCTAATACGAAACCTTCTAGAGGCGCTACGGGTTGCGAAATTTCCGCCAGGTTACCCGGAACAGAATCGCGTCTCGCGTCCCGTTCAAAAAGGGGTGTTTGTTAAAAAAAACCATTTCCGTAACACGACTGCCAATTTGGCCAAAGAGCTACATTAACTCGCGCGCCATCTAGGGACTAAGGACTAAAACGTCGGTGGAAGGGGGCGCGCGTATACTTCACGGAGTGCCTTCAAATCCGGTTTTGTCTCTAAATGACGCAATCGATAGTCCTCGCAACTTTCTCCCTTCTGACTCGCGACGAGAGACGCCAAGTTAGCGCGCTAAGCCTCGGCGGCCGTTAAAATATCAGGCCCTAATGCGCGGCGGGCCAGAAAGGAAAACCCTAAACGAAAGAGGGGGCCCCGAAGAGAGCCGCCGCCGGCACTTTCCTCAAAGTAAATTGGTCGAATAGATTCGGCCCCAAATTACTGGCAAAGTTTTCCGGTTCCCCTCTTGTTTGTAGCGTCTACGCGCTTCGCGTTATATATATATATAGCGAAATTGTCGGGCGGAAAAGCCGAAATCCGTCCCCGTTTACAAATTGAAGTCGCGAATACGTTCCACATTTGAATGGTTAAATAGGTCTCTACGCCACGCGGGGACCCGGTGCAAACCGAAGCTTTTGCCGGAATTTGGGAATCGCTTTAATGCATTAGTTAAGGCCGCCAAAATAGTGTCGGATTTCGGAATCAGAGTCGCGGAATTCCACAGAGAGCCCGCGCAACGAGAGGGAACTAGTGCCTTATATGCAGAAACGGAGGAGCACAAACGAGCACGGCGTGAATGGCAAGCGGAGGCGCGGAATGAGTGAAACGTGAGGCGGCTCGACGGAGGAGTGATTATAACACGCTCCGTGAAATATTACCTACAGGTCCACCTAGGAGGAGAATTACCCATCTAATCACTCGGAAAAGAGAGGAAAAATGGTCTATTTATACACGTACGTTTCGCGTTTGGATATCGTAAATATATGAAGCAACAATATATTATATTATACGTCTATTTTACTATTTTCGATAAATGATATCAGAAGTATATTATATTCTACTTACTTTTTAGACAGTTCCTAGTTAGTCTTCACTTGTAAGTATACCGCGTATCGGTTCAATTTAATAAATAAATATATTTTAGTTTCCCCAAACGTTGCTGGTCTTTTTAATTTCTTCGACGTTGTTCAATTTTATCTTTAGACCAACGGTGTTGCTCGTTTTCTCGCATTTACTTTTTAGAGATCAGAATCAACCGCTGAAGCATACATCGAACCTCGGTTTAATAATTATGCAGCGTATTATTGAGCAGAAAGATTTACTGATTTCTAATAGATTTAGTAAAATTTTTTAATAATCAGCTAGGCTAATACCCAAGGCACCATTTTAGGCCCAAGTTATCTAGCGATTTATAATGCCTGTAAACAGGTGGCCGGGTTACAATGCGTAGGAGGGTGGTGGCAAGTCCTTCATGCCACGCGACCCAACAGCTCCCTCCCTGCACTAACTACTACCGTTAACCTCTACAAGTTTTTATGTAGTACTAGCTTTAATACTTGGCTTCGCCCGGGGTCTTTTTGATTTGTACGTAATAAAAGTACGGCACCATAACAAAACCTTCTTCAGAAAACTTCGTATATTTATTTCGTTCTGACGATTCTTCCTAATAACTTTTGGGAGCACAAACTTTGAGTTTGTTCTTTAATTAGCCGACTGAAAAGCTAACTAAGATTTAAAAACCCAGCAAAACCCACTAACTTTCAATACGCGAAAGTAAACCGAAAAATAATACGGTTTGCGAAAAGCAAAACTCGATTTCGACAAACCTTATTTTGAAAATTAACGGAACATGTTTCAAACTAATAACGCGATTGGGAGATTGGATACTTCTCTCCAAGTTATGGGTTATATACTTCTGATATATGTTTCGTGTAGAAATGAAAAAAGTATTTATGCGTTGCTTTTACATAGAGTATGCTCCATTTATAAAAATGAATAAAGAATCCTATTGAACTCTTTAAAGTCATAAGCGAATATAGGCCTACTTTATGATGATTTATTTTGGGTAAATGTTACTGGCTTACTGGCAAAGACGTAAATACTTTGGGACATTGTAATATATGGGATTTTCGAAAGGTCTTAAAAGCCATCATACTCGAGGGTAATAGGACGGAATATGATAATATCCCGAGTTGAAACATTAGAGGTTGATAGACTTCATTTACAATTCAAAACTAGAGTGACTCTCTCTCCCCGTAGAGGGGGCTTTGATGGCGTTCCCGCGAGATGGCGACTTACTCGGCTAATAACTCTATTAAACGAATGGTCCGGACAATTACCTTTTCGAGCAATTTTGGCCAAGTACGCCCATTATTCGCCATATTGAAAAAGAAGAAAAAATGTCGGGGAAAAAAGATTTTTCTTGGAATAAATCATTTCGTACATACCATTATCTGGCAGGTTTTTTTTTAAGTGAGCGAGATAATTCGGTAGAAAATGTTGACTTTGACTTATGAGTTTGGATGGCAGTTCGAGATACAGACCCCGAGAGGGAACGCCGAAGATTTTCCTAATGACGGGGATATACAGCATTAGCAAATAAGATTTTATCTCCAATATAGTTCTTATCCGCCAAATGGAAATTTGAAGATATTTAGTCTCGAGGATGGCGAATAAGATGAAGTGCGATTTAATCTCAGATGGAGAGTTTCGTAAATTCATTGGAGATTTATAGGCTTAAGACTGAACAACGCGATACACGATATTTGGAAATTTATTTCTCCAAATATCAAAGTTTAACAGTTCCGGGTATTTGAAAGATTCTTAAAAGTTGTTATTCAGAAGTGTGCCTAAATTAAGTTTATTTTGTAAAAATTATAATCATAAACGTCTATCTTTTCTACCCCATTGCCACTTGAATCTGAAACTTAATTAAAATTAATTATAACATTGTCAATTTATTAGGGAACTGCAACTTATTTCAAACCACGTGAACTTTCAAAAGATAATATTAAATGTTTTGTGAAATTTGGGAAAATAATTTGGGGGAGGAAATTTATTTTCAAATGCTTATTTCAAACTCACATTGTCAGTCAAATCTAGGAGTAACAAACACAAGGAGAACGCAGCTAGCCTTTAAACACGCTAACGTAGTGTTGTGTACAAATTTCATTGGACGACCCTTTAAGCTGAACGTTTTACGGGCGGGGGGGAAGACAATTTACGATTTTTCCCCTTCCGACGGCAGCAGGCGCTAAAGCGTCTAACTAATGAAAACTGTACGCAAGAAAAAGCACGAATTTTGACGAGTTGCGTTCTCCTTGCGTGGGGTTCTGTGTTTGTTGCTCCTAGGTCAAATCTACACTTCGGTATATTAAATAGGAATTTTACCCAAGTTTACGCAGTAGTGTGCGAGGGGTCGGACATTTACCAAAATCCCGTACACTTTGTCTAGAATCGCAAAATCTTTTAAATCTTTCTATGGTAAATTAACATTGAAGTCCCAAAATCACTTCAAAAAGTAATGTTAAAATCGCCAAAATTTCTACGAAATCCCGAAATGCCGTACAAAATAATGGCAAGTGTCCGACCCCTCGGTAATGTGTTTAGCAGTATCTTCTAAGCTCCGAGGGAAAGGGGAACACTTAAGAATTTAGAATTTTCATTCTAAAAAATCAACAGCGCTCCTATATAGTGGCAAATCATGAATTTAGCTTATCTAATAACAAAAACATCCTAGTTTATACTTCCTTTAACATTTTTCACGTTTTTATATCGAAGTAAATCAATAATAAATCTGGGCAATTCCAAAAGGCACAACCTTTTAGGCAAATCAAATCCTTCATAGTTGATAAATCGAAATCCTAGAGAGTACGCTATACGAACAAGAAATACAACAAAAATAGCCAAATAGTGGCTCAAGTCACGCGGACGAATCACTCGATAGACGGATTAATCAAAACGTTAGACAAACGAACGAGCAAAAAGCATTACGATGCACGAGCAAGGGGGGGGGGGAGGGGGGTAAAGAAACGCAAAAAAGGCACCCATCAGCGACATTGCATGTGGGGGGGAGAGGCCCCCTTGAGAAATACGCTGATAACAAAATATACAAAAAAATATGTAGATGTAAACGGAGAAGTACCCCATCTTTTATACGGAATATCTATAATGGATTCTGTGTTTACCAAATTGCGTGTACAATCGCGGCGGTCTGGGTAAAGTCAGCTGGGTCTTATAGCTTCGCGTTTACTCTCGCGCACACGGCCAACTATAAATACTACTCATTTTTTCCTTACGCGAGAACTGGGGTAAAAATCAAAAATTCTAGTTCTGAAAAATAGTTCTTCCCTTTTTGGAGGGGGACTATAAGAAATGTAGAAATGAATGAGTAAAGAGCGTCGCTGCAGTCGCAACTTCGATTCGAAGCGACGATTAAAGCGCGCGCTACATTAGATTCCGCATTCGCGTGTGAAGCGTGGTCCGCCTTCGATAGCGCTTCGATTCGGGGTTGAAATTCGAGATAGACTCTATATACGGTATGTTACGGAGGCCGAAGATGTAGGCTGCCTTTTCCGAAGCGGGAGAGAAAATTAATGATGTCTCGGGTTCCGTGTCTCCCTCTCGCCGCAGCTCGCCACTTGTCAGTGCAGAGGAGCCTACAAGCGCGCTCATTAGCTAGAAACCGCAACTCAACCTTGGTCACACTGACAGCCCCTATCGGCCAGCAGAGAGCGTATACTCAATGAGAACCCCAAAAAATGCGGGATTAAGGTCGCGTTCGTATCAGATTTACAAATCTTAATCCTAATTGGGGATCATATTTGGATTTAAATATCATGTAAACACGGATGCTAAGAACATCTTAATAATTAGTCATTTAACGCACATTTTATGATAATAAATTACAATAATATTTTAACCTTAATTTTTAATTAATAGATTAGTATTAAACTAAATTTAAGTTAAAACTAAATCATTTAACGCACATTTTATGATAATAAATTACAATAATATTTTAACCTTAATTTTTAATTAATAGATTAGTATTAAACTAAATTTAAGTTAAAACTAAATCATTTAACGTACATTTTATGATAATAAATTACAATAATATTTTAACCTTAATTTTTAATTAATAGATTAGTATTAAACTAAATTTAAGTTAAAACTAAATCATTTAACGCACATTTTATGATAATAAATTACAATAATATTTTAACCTTAATTTTTAATTAATAGATTAGTATTAAACTAAATTTAAGTTAAAACTAAATCATTTAACGTACATTTTATGATAATAAATTACAATAATATTTTAACCTTAATTTTTAATTAATAGATTAGTATTAAACTAAATTTAAGTTAAAACTAAATCATTTAACGTACATTTTATGATAATAAATTACAATAATATTTTAACCTTAATTTTTAATTAATAGATTAGTATTAAACTAAATTTAAGTTAAAACTAAATCATTTAACGCACATTTTATGATAATAAATTACAATATTATTTTCACTTTAATTTTTTATTAATAGATTAGGATTAAACTAATTTAAGTTTAATACTAAATTATTTAACGTACATTTTATAAAAATAAATTACAATAAACTAAATTTTAGAGACTTTTTTTAAATTAATGTTCACTTCGCCACGAAAGCAGTGGTGGTCCAGGGCAAAAGAATTGACTAAAAACATTTAAAAAATGTAGGGAGGCTCACGTTTTACCCCCTGACTACGCCACTGGGTGAAAACAGCTGTTGAATTGCCGCGTAAAACGATTAATATATTCAACCACTTCATTAGTAATTTATAAATCAAATGTTATTATTTGGTCGCGTGCATCCCGACCAAATCTCGCTCATATAGCGGTAACTCGCGTTACCAAATGCGAAGGTAAACGGAAAATGATATATTCCATTCTATTCATTTTTCCTCCGTCCCCATCTTCCCTTTCAGCCTGATGATTCGGATTTTTATTGAGATTTCCATAAAGAAGCGGTGTGCTCGGTAATTTCGGGTCCTTCAAAATTGTTTCCCAAGATCATTACTTATTTCGCTTCTCGCGGTACGCTGTCGGAGGGGCTGGGGGTGCAGATTTTTCGGGTACCTCATTTTTTGTTCAGTCAAGTAGAGGGGGGGGGGGGGGATAGGAAAAGAAAAGATTTGGTCCTCGATTTGTCACGTTATTAGGATTAAGCAGCGCGTACCGTGCACATTTATGTGGGGAGTCTCTCTAGTCGAAACCGCTGTAAGTTTATTCATGGGGAAATTATTCCATACGCTTCGGGAATATTTGAGATAGTTTTACGAACGAGTGCCAGCCAGAGAGATAAAGAACTTCTAGTTCCTAGTTCACGTATATTAAAGGCATTAATTCTAACCGGAGATATTATTTATCGGCTCGAATCTTTCCGCTCAAGAGATCTGTCATTAAAAAAGAGAGACGAGCGCCATCTTTCCGCGTGTTTCTCAACTAAATGGAACTGCCTTGTAAAAATGGAGCCCGATGAATATCTCAACGGTTACAATATTTTTTTCTTTTGAAAAAACCAAGATTTTCTCCAAAAGAAATGGTTTTTTGGTTTAAACCTGTTATTTTAAATTAATTTAAACTAATTATCACATTCTGTGCGTATATTAAACTTAAATGGGAACGGCCAAGCTTTTCCAAATATCGCCTTATTTTCATATCAAAAGATCAACAAGACGTTCAATATATTTACACGTACCTTATTTGTCTTGAAAAAATAGTTTTTGACCTAAAAAGTTGAAACGCAAAATAACGCCAAGTATTTGGGTTTGAATTTTCGCCGCCATCTTAAGGTGTATCGCCAGCGCCAGCAGCACCTTAGTGAGCGATTTGCGAACTATCCTAACTTTTAAAATCGCGCAATTTAAGCTTAGGTCTCGTATAACTGGAACGCGCCACGCGTGCAAAAAAAATCTTTTCGTCTTCAGCAGCGCGCGCTTTTACGTTATTTTTCTGTCTCATCGATTTCTCACCAGGTGTCGCGGCGGACGCGAGCTTTCCAATTTCCCGAAATTTATTTATTTTATTAAAAATTAACCACTCTATATTTTTTGATGCGGTTTTCGCCACGATTTTAGTTTTAAACGGGCTATAGGGCTATCTAACTGGTTAAAGCTTGACCGTTCCCCTTTAACAATTTATCTTTTTGAAAATATTAAGCTTTTATTTAATCCTATGATTTTTATCAATAAAATCAAAACTCAAGGTTAAAAAAAAACACTTGGTTCAAATCATGGTGTAAGCCAGTGTGGTTTAAGTCAGCCAGCTGGTACGTGCTAGGTTAACATTTAACTACGGGTTTCGATAGATCAATTAAGATTATTTAGTAACGTACCAAGGCATTATATTAACCGAGTATTTTAATCGATAATTTCTAACCTCGAAACATGATCAAAAGGAAAAGCATCTGGATATGTGAAGTGGGAACAGAACCCGGCGTTTTTTGGAAACGTCCATTTCTCGTGACAAGCCGGCGTTTCGCGTTTAACCTCGGCCAAGATAGTCTTCGATCTTTGCAAAGACCGTACAAGGGGGGAGAGGAGAGTCCGATAACTATTTACCAGCGCGGAGTACTGGCAAAGAAGTCTCTCTCTCCGCGCTCTTGGGCGAAATGGGAGAAGTCTTCTATTCCATTCGGCGCGTCTCTCTCAATTGGAGCATTATACCTCTTAACCTATTTGGACGGCTAAAGCTCTTCCGAGAAGAAGATGGGAGAAAAAATTATGATCCATGTCCATCGCTCCGGCTGCGGAGAGAGAAGAAAAGTACCTTCGGAAATCCCCCCGCACTCTGGCGGTGGATAGAGAGTTTTAGACATAATGGTAGGCCAGGAATGGCCGAAGACGGGAGCTCGCTGAGGGCATAAAAATAAACGGCGGCAGATTCCCAGATCCTCTAGCTCGTCTTCTGGCGGTAGACCTTATTCGCCAATAAATCAATAGGATGGCAGGCCTGTCTTAACACGACCAGCCTTCTTGTCCCACGTAGAAGACGTAAATAGAGAACCGTTTCGGCCTACCATATTTCCCACCGCCTTAATAGAATAGTCTGTCTAGGATGAATTCTCAATCGTCCACGAAAGACATTCCAGATAACCCCAATTTATTCCGTATTCAGAAAATTCCGATAGTGTATCGAAATAATACAAAATTTAGTTTCTAGTGGGTTCCACATTTTCTCGAATAGCGACGTCAACAAGTTAGTTCGGTCTAAAGCCAGGTTACTTACCCCTAAGATCGCTTCGTTTTAGATAACTAGTTTTGAAAACCAGCGGGAGAAATCGCTTCGTGTTGGTTCGGGAAGCGACTCGTCCAAGTCGGTTCGCTTAGAATCACTTTCAAAATGACAAGGCTGGGGAAATAAAATTGCTCGTATTTTCAAAAATAATGGGGATAAAATTCTAAATAATGTCAAATAATATTACTGTATATGTATAGTAAACATGATTAACTAATTGTTTTGGGATACATTTTAGCATTTAAAAAATTCTGGTCGAAATTTGACTTGGGCCTAAGGTGGTACCTTGGGTATTAGCCTAGCCAAGGCCTAGCTGATTATTATTATTATTATTATGACGTTAAGCCTTGGCTATAAGCGAACCGGGGAGAAGCGATTTCGCACGTGTGAACCGAGAATTGTCGTCTGCGGTCAAAACTGGCGTTCAAACCAACCTAAACCGGGTTTCAAGCTCTAGTGTGTCCGTGGCTTAATAGATACGAGTACCTCTAAAATTTCGTAAATTTCGGGGATACCGTACGGTTATTTTTAACTCGAAAAGTCAGAGGATAGTCACATCCACTTCAAAGACAGCTGCGGATTACCGCAAAAGGAAAACTGGCCCAGCCAAAACGGAAGTAGCAGACAACCATTAAACGTTTACCTAATGCTCCTTCAGACTTCGGAAACAGTTGGATTGAAAGGAGAGTCGTAAACTATACCGAGGAACAAAACAGAACATCAAAATGGTTCTACGCGAGTCTGAATATAGAGAGAGGGAGAACGGCAAAACCCATCAGGCAAAGACACGATTTTAGTGTAAGCGGGAGGAAGATGGTCCGCACGAGATCGAGATGGGGACTCAGAAACCCTCTTAAGGTAATGACTGGCGTGTCGGCTTTGGGCGCGTGGCATTCGCCGGAAGAGCGGGATTTTGCTCGTCTTGTTTCTCGGAAGGAAGCGGCTTCCGATCTCTACTTGTTCCGCCGTTCTTAAGGAAGAGGAGGAGGGGATTTCCAAGATGGTGAAGACGCGAGGGGAAACGTAGTTTGGAAAGACGGGAGCGTCTAATCCCGGCCGCTCTCGAGGGGGTGATGAGGCGCCATCCGTGACGAGAAAACAAGAGACGAAATTTTTACTTCCATAATCGCTGGTCCACCTTTCTTGTCGGGAACGTTCTAAGAAAGCGCGTCTCCGGAACCGACGGCGGCTCGCTGCCAACTGCCGGTGACGCGCGACGTCTCGAGACGGATTCTCCGTTTCCGCACGCGCCACCCTGAAACGCGTATTTTAACGACTGAAGACGACTCCTACATTTTAAACGGACTCGCTGCGCGTTGAAGGTACGCCGCTTGACGACGAAGGCGCGTCTACGCTACGCCCATGACGAACGCGCGGAGGCTTTCTTCCCACTGACAACAGACGGACGTAAACACCACCATCCCGGCAGATTTGTTGCAGCGTGCCATGGCCGCTTCGTTCGGGGAGTTTGTTGGACTTTACCATATCGCGGACTTCGCTCGTGAATACGCTGGTAGAAGGGACGAGCCATCTGGCCAATAAACGCGTCTTAGAAGAGAAATCTTGAGAACCGATTTGAGTCGGGCGCGTGTTAAGAGCGTCAAATTAAAATGGATCCGGAGCCCGGGCAGGTACACGGCGAGTCTTAATTATTGACACTCGCCAAAAGATGGCACTTCCCGGCCAACCCTTCACGAGCTATTCTCCCATCTACAAATTTTCTAGGAGCGGGTTGGAGGGGTATTGCGCCTTTTAGTGAAGTAACGTAATTATAAGCGAGCCGAGCGGGCACGTTTTGCTTTGGCAAGTCATAAACGCGGCCGCGTCTCTCTCTGCCTAATTAGGCCTTCGCCAAGTTCGTCTTTTAATGCGCTTTAATGAGCGCAAATTACGCGCGCGAGAGAAAAAACGTGAATTCTACGGCTAATTAAGATGATTTGCGGGCTGATTTTCGTTTGATGTTAAACGGCCAAATATGTATATTTAGATCGGAAATTATTTTTAAATAGCTTTTTGGAATTTTCTTTAAAGAGTAAGTGGCAAAAAGATTTTCGGTATTGAAACTAAACTACTTTATGTTTTTCTCGTTCATTTGATCATGGGCTTTCCGAAAACGTAACTCACTTGATGAAATACCGTCGTTAAGTTTATTTCATATTAAAATTAAATTTACGTGCAGGAGATTTTTCGGTTTCAGCCACGCAATCATGCAGTAGCATCTAAATTTTGTACGCAAGCCCAAACTCTATATGTTGTCAGGAATCCATAACTCTACTTGGAATGCTTATCGCGGCAGATTTTCGTCTCTATGTGGCTGACGGTTTTTTTGACGTCACTATGTTAACTTAACAAACCACTACGTGAGAGGGGAGCGCGCGCAGAGGGATTTTTCCTCTCGTAGGCGGGGCCAAAGCCGTCAGAGTGATCTTACCATACGCGATACGCCAGGATAAGCATTCCAAGTACAGGTATGGATTCCTGCCGAAAATAATCCGAATTAAAAGTAATTTTTTTGCATATTAAATCGTAAAGCTCAGCGTCCATATATATATATATATATATATATATATATATATATATATTATATCCATATCCGAAAATTATCCGAATAAATACTTATATGTTGCATATTAAATCGTGTAATAGTAGCGAACAATATCCATAAATAAACAGTTCATCGAATTTTTTTATGATTGATTGAAATTTTGGCGGTTAATTTATCCGTTTCCCCGAGCTCTACTAAATCGTTTTATAACCGAGAATAATACCCATAAATAAACAGTTAACCGAAATTTTTATGAAAGTCGAAATTTTGGCGGTTAATTTATAATAATAATAAAAATAATAATAATCAGCTAGGCTAATACCCAAGGCACCACCTTAGGCTCTAATTCTCCTGACAGTATAAATAAATTCATTATTGAAATCGTCTTGATTTTCGCGAAAGAAAAACATTTTAATTTAGAAGTTTAAAATTCAATTCCAGATCTGAGTTTAGAAACGCGATTCCGATGTAACCCAGGAAAACAATGACCGTTCAATTTCCAATATAATCGACATGAGAAAATCTCAACGTCGCGTCGGAGACAATAACGAAAGGAAAAGCTTAAAGGGGGAAAGCAAAGGGGGGTAGACCAAAGCGTGTCTGGAAAGCCAAAATCAATGCGTAAAAAACCGATGGTTAAAAAAAAGTACGGAAAACAAATGGCCAATATCGAGGCGACGACCATTAATCAAAAGCAAGTTGGCCGTACGCGCTTTTGGCCTCGCTTTCGGGTCGGCATCAATAAGGCAATTAAGCCTAACACGGCTGCCATTAGTCTTTTACGAGCGAGAAAAGCCGAGAGAAAGGTTACCGGCAATCGTTTATCTAACAACCGCGGCTGCAGCTAGAAAGGCCTTTCTTCATTCAAAGCCGACAACGAACAATCGAAACGTAATCTTTCTCACTTAAATGAAACTTCGGACGGACACATACGGGCCTTTCACCTAATATCAACAAGACGTCGCGACTAACTAAGCTCCCCGGTAACCTAGCCGGATGCAATTACTCAAAATTATACGTTATTGGGAAATTTAGGCTATGAAAGTAGCTGACGGGCTTATCCGAGGAATAGCCCATACTTTGCGGATACACCGAAACACGGTTGAGGGATTCCGTCACTGGCGCGTCACTAAATTCGGACGTTTAAAATTAATCAGACGTTCTAGAAGTTTAGGTGTCGTGTCGCGATAAAGGTGGTCCGGACATAAACAACCACGCGAAAATTACCTTCGATCATATAAGCGTATTATACAGGGTGTTTCAAAAGGTTATGCAAAAATTTTAAGGAGTTTTAGGGGGCGAGTTGAGAAGTATGTCTGTTTTTAGCCCATTTTCCAACGATGACTTAAAAGAGCGCCAGAGAGTCTCAGCTTCAAAGTGTGGCCTACTAGACCCTGGAAGTAGGCTGCAACGAGCGCAAAAACAAGCAGCAGGGACTTTAAATACTGTTTAATTTAACTTTTTTAAGCTGGTTACCTCGATTTGTTTACGTAATGTTCGCGTTTCCCTGCTGCTTGGTTTTGCGCTTGTTGCAGCCTACTTCCAGAGGCTAGTAGGCCACACTTTGAAGCTCTCTGGCGCTGTTTTAACTCATCGTAGCAAAATGGGGAAAAACAGGCATACTTCTCAACTCACCCCCTGCAACTGCTTCAAATTTTTGCATAACCTTTTGAAACACCCTGTATACCATTTCTTGGTTAGAAATTATTCAAACGTTTAACCTGGCAGTTCCATATCTTAAAAATAAAAGTTTGTTTCGCTAACTTCGAGGTGAAGACTTATGTATAAAAAAATCGAGGGCTATAATTAAAGTTTCCCCCTAAGATGATGGATAATGGTTTCATCGGCAGAAAAACGTTTATATTTGAATACGCGGTGGAAGGTACTTGCGTCATAAGTGATCAAAGAAAGAGCCGCCAAGCTGGCCACTAAAATTTTCGATCATATAAATTTAAAGACAATCACTCATTTTGACGCGTTTAGAGGTAAAATAATATTGTGGAAGGTAAGCATTTGTATACAACAAAATTTAAATAATTGTACTTTGACAATTCAGTCGTGCCGATCGTTTGTTTGATTGTCTTTAGTTTAATCAGTAGTATGTAATTACTTTTATGAGATAGTATCAGAAGTAAATGAACCGAAGTTATTGAAATAGCGCTCAGAATCGGAGAGCATTTTCCTTATGAAAATGATGAGAAAATCGAGTCAAATAAAAGCTAACCCCGTCTTTTGACGCGATAAATTGCACTTGGGAATTGTGAGTATAGCTATTTTATGTATAAAAAATGGTTTCATAAAAACAAAGGTTTTTTATTCGGCCTAGAAGCGCGCAAAATTTCAAATTCGAGGTCAAAATGTAACTTCATAAGGAAAACGCCTCCAGCATGGGGAGTATAACAATCTGATAACTTCGGTTCGTTTACTTCTGATAGTATCCATCTATACAGCGAAAGTTACTTGACTGAAACTTGTACCTGCGTAGATTCCCCACTACCTTTCCAAATATACATGGTAACGTTTCAGTATTATATTATAAAAATACGGTTTATAACTTATGAAAAATATTTTTACTCTGACTACGCTGAAGATGGCGCTAAACAACATTAGGGAGATATACCGCTGCTAATTTATAACGGCGCGCGAGGCACGCTTAGTTCCAATTAACACGTAACCAATGAGCAGAGTCGGAGTAACAAAATCTTCCTCCTTTGCAGTTTTAAGGTTTGTAAGTAATTAAATATACCTACTCAGTTCATTTTCCCATTTTAAATTGGTAGGAGTTACTCTAGATCCTGTTACAACAAGTAGTAGTATGGTTTCGACTTTTGGAATATAACAACTTTAAGTAGTTTTAAATACATAAATTAGTAGTAGCGGTTATATTTCAGCCGGCATACCGTGTTCCACTCATCCCCGCAGCGTCGACTAAAATCCATTTTCCCTTCATCCGACGCGAGTGGAAAGAAAAAGGCCGCGAAACAAGAGACGTAATCCAGTGAAAACGATTTACAAGTTGCCCATCAAATATTTACTCTCCCAACACAAAAGGAATCGGAGCTAAACAAAGGAAAACCCCATTCTTCAGACTATCTTTCTCCACTCTGTCTCTTTCCTCCGACGCGAAGAGAAGAGAGACAGAGTTGGGATAAAAAGAAATAAGAAGTAAGAATTGAATAAAACCCCTTTTACTAGTCGTCGCTGATCAGACATAGAGGGGGCTCAGATCCCCATCTGCTTACGGCTTAGGAGGCAGAATCTTCCAGAAGCTGCAGCGGAGGGGGGGGGGGGAGGGGATTACCAAGAAAGAAGGGGAAATTGGGAAGCGCGGAAGCATTTCCCCTTTCCAAACTAAAGGCCAAAAGAGAGATGAACTGCTGGAGCAGAATCGTGCAAAATGAAGTGGATGCCGCCGCCCTATAGTTGGCGTTTTCGAAAGGTACGGGCGGAAGATGGCTCTCCGTGCAACCGCGTGGCCACGGAAACTGCACCCCTTAGCACCGCCTTCGGCCACGCTCTCGACTATCTCTCGGATTCGAGTATAGGAGGAGGAATGCGCGAGCGTGAGATGGAAACAGATGTTACGCGTCCAAAACTTATTCGCGTACTCCAAAATACATATACTTCGGGAGGCTCGTATACCGCGTAGTATTCGCGGGAAGGAGGAGACGCGGGTACTATACGGGTACTAGAAAGCGTACTCGTAAAAAGCCCAAGGTTAACGCTTGGCCGAGTCTGTGTTTGTTTTAAAACCTAAAAAAAAACTTTCGTAGTTTAAAAGCACGTCAGATTTACAACAAAAGGGTTTTTTGGAGCCATTTGTTTAAGGGGTCAACCAGAACGGAGAGCGCCTTTTTATCGTTACCCAAAACCCCCTCATTAATCTTTGGCGCTGTAGAAGGGTCCAATTGACCTTTTTGAGAAACTTACACGTATAAATATAACCCATAGAGCGGTATATTTAAAACCGTTACTTTAAATTAACTTTACACTAAAATAATACAAGAGTGATATATTTAACTATCCCCATTTAAAGGAAAGTAAAAATATAGGCCAAAATTGATTATCCCCATTTAAAGGAAAGTAAAAATATAGGCCAAAATTGATTATCCCCATTTAAAGGAAAGTAAAAATATAGGCCAAAATTGATTATCCCCATTTAAAGGAAAGTAAAAATATAGGCCAAAATTTATTATCCCCATTTAAAGGAAAGTAAAAATATAGGCCAAAATTGATTATCCCCATTTAAAGGAAAGTAAAAGTATAGGCCAAAATTGATTATCCCCATTTAAAGGAAAGTAAAAATATAGGCCAAAATTGATCATCCCCATTTAAAAGAAAGTAAAAATATAGGCAAAAATTGATTATCCCCATTTAAAGGAAAGTAAAAATATAGGCCAAAATTGATTATCCCCATTTAAAGGAAAGTAAAAATATAGGCCAAAATTGATTATCCCCATTTAAAGGAAAGTAAAAGTATAGGCCAAAATTGATTATCCCCATTTAAAGGAAAGTAAAAATATAGGCCAAAATTGATTATCCCCATTTAAAGGAAAGTAAAAGTATAGGCCAAAATAGATTATCCCCATTTAAAGGAAAGTAAAAATATAGGCCAAAATTGATCATCCCCATTTAAAAGAAAGTAAAAATATAGGCCAAAATTGATTATCCCCATTTAAAAGAAAGTAAAAATATAGGCCAAAATTGATTATCCCCATTTAAAGGAAAGTAAAAATATAGGCCAAAATTGATTATCCCCATTTAAAGGAAAGTAAAAATATAGGCCAAAATTAATTGTCCTCATTTAAAGGAAAGTAAAAATATAGGCCAAAATAAATTATCCCCATTTAAAGAAAAGATAAATATAGGTTAAAAGTATATTAAGCGCCCGTAAAAGTGTTTCACCCGTTTCGCATCGAAGCCTTATGGGGAAGCCACCCTATTCCCCTAGAAACGTCCGATTGAAAGTAAAAATATGAGATCGAAATAGTTCCAAATTTAACCGTAATGAACGAGAATGGTGGGGTGGCGGAGAAGTCTGAAAAACTCAACCTGAATTTCAAATATTTTTTTCCAATAAACCTGCTTCTTTTATTTCAAATTTATTTTAGAACCTGAGTCTCCGAAAACTTCTTTAATTTTCAAATTATTTGCATTAACAGCACTTGATAGTATATTGTAGTTCATTTTAACTCCTAAGCTTTGGTTGTTCAAACAGGTTTGTTTACTAAAATAATGGCCGTCGGTTTATCAGACGTAGAGCTAATTGTGCGACGGCATAATCGGCATTTGAGATTCGATGACGTCAAATATGACGTCAAATATTACGAAGGGTACGGATGACGCAATATCTGTGAAACAAACCGTTAGTGAAGAAATAGAGCTAGTGGCATACTTATGAGGAATTATGTTACATATGGTAATAGTAAGTGTAGGGAGCTGTTGGCTCGCGTGGCATGAAGGGCTTGCCACCACCCTTCTGAACCCGATCACCTGAATTAAGGCAATAAAGGTCACTAGATGACTTGCAGGGCCCCCACTCATATCTTCAAATTTTATATAGGAAAAATAGGATTATATTTCTAAAGATATAGGACTTTATAGGACTATTTCTTTCCGATTATAGCATTTTATAGGACTAAATATGCTATTTCATTTACTAACTTTATGCATTTAAAGAGAAAATCTATATTTAGTGAAATAAATCTTTGATTTTCACTTGAAAAATAGAAACTATTTAACCATTTTATCACAAAAATATACTAGTAGCTAACCGTGTTAACTATAACAAAAGTAGAGACTAGAGTGACTTTGTATAGGAATTTGTCCTATAGCTAAATCTAGCAATTTAACAGAGGCGGGATTTCAAATGGGCGAAATATCAAAATTATAGGATTTTATAGGACTTTTTAGGGATTTTGCTAAAAATATAGGATGTTATAGGACATTTTTGAAAATATAGGATTTTATAGGAATTATAGGACCTCTGGGGCCCTGGACTTGGGTCTAGGGTGGTGCTTTGCAGTGGCGTAGCTAGCATGGGTGACACCCGGGGCGAATATCATGACGTGCTACTTAATAGTCTCTAGTTGGTGTAAGTTTTTATTTTTTCAAGGTGGGTGTCACCCCCAAATCACGACCAAACGGGTGACACCCGCGGCGGACCACCCCCACCGCCCCCTAGCTACGCCACTGGTGCTTTGGGTATTAGCCTAGCTGATTATTATTATTATCTAAAAGGTCACTTGATCCACCCTAGAGAAATACAAAATTCACGGAATGGATGAAGAATTCTTTTTGCACGTTTCCACTTTCCCCAATCTAAACGTTATTTTTACTCTCGTGTTCACGTTAGCGGCAAAACTTACAAGAAAAGTGAAGAGTTTTCGTCGTAAAGCGAACTCAAGCGGCAGTAAGCGTAACCTCTATTTGCTGCCTACCTCCCTCCCCCTCCCGTTCCGTCTATCCGGAGAAATTAGAAAAGGAGACGGGCGGAGCGTGCGAAGGAAGCTCAAGAGCAAAGCAAAAACGAAGCCGGCTTTTTGGAATCCCAGCGTCTGGCGGCGGAATTATAGAGACGGTATACCTATCGCCCCCTCGCCTCTCCTCTTTTCGATGAGGGGGAAGGCGCTTTTTGGAATTCTCATAAATCATATTCTCTACAAGGGTTTCGAAGAATTTCCTGCGCGTAGCCGGGGAGGGGGGAGATGCCGCGGGAGCGTGAGTATTCCAGTCCGAAGGAAAAGAAGGAAGCTCAAAGAAAGGGTACAGTTGGTTGGTTTTGGTACATTGCCCAAATTGTAACTTTGTAACGTTAGTTTTAGGTATACGTGTTTTAATGTATTTGATATAAGAGACCAAATTTTAAAACAGCGATGGTTGTGTAACGTAAGACGGGAGATACTTGTACGCGTTTTATTATAAAAGGTTTTTTCTTTGATCTTCGATATAAAAAAATCAAATCATACATTGGAGTCACGAAATGCATTAACTGAAAACTCTCAAGATAAACGTAAAAGCGTTTGCTTTTAAACTATATAGGTTGTATTTCTTGAGTGGTTATATAGTTTCATTCGACCAACGGGTATAAGAAATATTCTGGAACCCATTGCATTTAATTTATAAAAGGGCACGTTAAATTTAGTTCATAAAATCAAAAACTAAATTGAAATAAAAATATAAAATATACTTCTTGCGAGGCAATTTTTAATAGATGAGATTTTTCGACAAAAAAAAAGAAACACCAAGGCTTAAAATTCACCACCTGTATTACCGGAAGTAAATGAAGTTACATTTTGACCTCGAATTTAAAATTTTGCGCGCTCCTAGGCCAAACAAAAAAAGGTTTTTGTTTATATTTATATGAAACCATTTTTTAAACATAGAAATAGCTATACCCACAATTCCCAAGCGCAATTTATCGCGTCAAAAGACTGGGATGGAAATTAGCTTTTATTTGACTCGCTTTTCTCATCATTTTCATAAGGAAAACGTCCTCCGATTCTTAGCGCTACTTCGATAACTACGGTTCATTTACTTCTGGTATTACTTCGATTGACGATAGAAAATATAAAATTTACAACGATAAAGAATTTTTATTTTTTTTATAAACCTTACTTTCCAGGTGTAATAGTTAAAGTTAATAAGTTAATATATTTATCGTAATTTCACTGTAATAGTTTTAGAAATTAATTATCCGCACTATTTTTTCTTCAGAAACGTATTTTGTAAAAGCAACGAAAACTGGCGAAGATACTTGTTTCAAGCGAATATCACTAAAAATATAAGATTTGATACTTCTCTCCTAGCCATACAGGTTGTTTCAAAAGGTTATATTTTAAGGTGTTGTAGGGGGTGAGTTGAGAAGTATGCTTGTTTTTTTCCCATTTTTCTACGATGGGTTAAAAGAACGCCAGAGAGCTTCAAAGTGTGGCCTACTAGTCCCTGGAAGTAGGCAGCAACAAGCGCAAAACCAAGCAGCAGGGAAATGCGAACATTAAGGTTTGGGTTGGTGTGATACGTAAAAAAGGACTTTGTAAACAAATCGAGGTAACCAGCGTAAAAAAGTAAACTTAAACCGTATTTAAAGTCCCTGCTGCTTGGTTTCGCGCTCTTTTAACTTATCAAAGGAAAATGAAAAAAAACTGGCATACTTCTCAACTCACCCCCTACAACTCCTTAAAAAATTTGCATCATCTTTTGAAACACCCCGTATATTATTGGAATTGCATAATATCCATCTCCTTAATCTGTTAATGTTTTCAGCTTGAAACATGTAGCTTCGCCAGCTGCCACTGATGTTTCAAAAGATGTTACCAAATTGTGCGTAACGAAATAGATCAGTACAGTAAATACTGTTTTCCTAAAAATATTGCCTCATAGAATATGGTTTATAAATAAGTAAATATGGGTGTCATGCTTACGAAATATCCACTATCGTTCAAAAATAGTGCGTGAGAAATTCTTTGTTATAGTAATTTTATACAACAATTTTATCGGGAAAATATGGTTTGAAAAACTAGTTCTAGACTGTGAATATCTTCGGTTTATTAATGGATACTTCTTTCGTAATATATATATATATTATATACTTCTGATTAAACGCATTAAATCCTTAAGTTCAAAATATACTGGGATAGGGTATAGTCAGCATACGGGTATGTATAAAAAATAAACTTGTGATTTCCAGGCGAACAAGTTCAAATAGCATCAGAATCAAGTTTACGAGTTGGCCTCAGCGAACCCAAAGGGATAAAACTAATCAATTTATGCAAGCGGACGTAAAAAGCAAAGCCCCCAAATAACAAAACTAGACAATGTTGGAAGGCACGTTTCCAGCCTCTGGCAGCAAATATTGTTATTTACATTGCATCTTCTTTTACGTCTATCTGGGGACGAATAAAAAACTTTATTTTCGGCGAGCCGAATTGCCAAAACAACGTTACTCGACAGTTAAGAAAAGAAGGGGATACGGGGTTCAGTCTAAGCGTTCGCACTGCCGACGAAAGGTGACTAAAATAGCGACGGGGAAAACTGCGGAAACCCGGCTACCGCAACTCTGCAAACTACGAATGTCAAGGGTTCTAAAATGTATTATTTAGCTTTACAGCGGTTGAAAAGGGTTCGTGGAGACGCAATTGAAAACAAATTACCCTCAACTCGCGAATCTCTGGAGAAACTCTCGATGAATATTTCCATGAATATTTTAGATTTATTGAAACACGTTTTTATAAAGTGCCATTTTTTTCGACCATTTTTTACTTTATTTTCCGGAGACCAGTTAAAGGGGTCGACTATAGGACCGAAGTAAACTAACAATTTGAATTATTCATGGTTCCTTCTTTTCCCACCAGAGTCCGCTCTCGTCATTTCCACAATTCCTTTAGTAAAGTTTAGAGGATTTTCTTATTTTTGCTGGAGTTGCGATCGTCTTAAATTTCTCTCATAGAAATTTTTAGATTAAATTTTTGTTTTTAATATTTTTTCGTCTAGACTTAAAGTAATAACCGAGAGAAGAAGAATGCGTAAGACAGTTTTTTTTATCTGGGAAATATAATTTATATACTTCCGAGAAATTCATTTTTTTGTTATCCGTCATAAATTTCGGAAATTTCTAAGTCTGATTTGTGTTATTTCCATAAAGCAACAGCGAGATTGTTTTGTATTCAAAATTAAATTAAATATTCATATTTACCCAAATATTAAAAATTTAATTATTTTAGTTGAATAAATTTTGAAATATTACATCGTAGTCTTGGCAAAAAAAATATTAAGGCTATAAAAATAGATTCAATATAAAACTTTTTAAAAAAGGAAAATACTTGAAGGTGCATTATTTAACAATTCTTCGAGAAAAAACCGTAAAACTATGGGAGAGTGTTTCTTAAGTATGAGAGGGTCGGATCGATAAAGTACCTATAGTAAATCTCAATACTTTCTTTAGTGCTCTCGCGATGGAGAAAGAGTGGGCGAAACCCCATCTAGGTGCCCCAACTCACGTAGGCAAATATACGCTTACGCCACGCGGCGGTAGAACCCCCGAGGAAAGAGGGGAACGAATTACGACCCTAATTTTGGGCTGGGTTTTAAAAAAAGGGTGGGTGGAGGAATGGCGAATTTCCCAAATTGCTAATCATTTCCCCACCGTCACGTATAGATGTAATATACGCCGCCCTGGTGGCCCAGACTTGATTAAAAAAAGGCTGCAATCTTAAGAAACTAAAAGTGCATAAAATATACGACATCCGAGGGAAATTCCGAACGGATGAAAAATATAATATGGGGGGCTTTAATAGGAACGCGTAAATTCGGGGGAACTGAAAATTCCAGTACCAATCGGTGGGAAAATTGCTTTATATTAACGGTAAAGGGGTGCATAGATATGATAGAAACCACAAGATGGTCTTATCTATCTAACCGGAAGATAAGAATAAGAATCGGTAGGCTTGCGATTTATTGAAGAAGAAACGCTGTTTGCATTACTTGGCACCAGAAGTCAAAGCTTAATGCATAACTTGGTACCAGAAGTCAAAATTTAATGCATAACTTGGAACCAGAAGTCAAAGCTTAATGAATAACTTGGCACAAGAAGTCAAAGCTGTGTGCACAATTTGGTACCAGAATTCAAATCTGTTTGCGTAACTTAGCACTATAAGTCAAATTGTTCGGCGTCAAAACAAGTTCAGCAAGATGTACGAGAAATTTCAAAAGTACCTGTAGTTAATATTTTGATGTAATGTAAACTTATATGTAGACCGAACAAAATTCTAAAATGTTTCCACGCGAAAAGGACTGTACCTGAGTTTAAGCTTTTTACGCTGTCGTCAGCTGCGAACAATTCGGATAACCAGAAGGAGATATACTTGGTGTATTTAATCAGGCCTGATCCGCCATTTTGAACAGATCTGATATAGACAATGCTATAATGCGGTTTTTACACACAATCCAAGGGATTTGTTCGTATTCGTTTCACGTACAGTGTAGCCGATGCCGCCGTGTCGTTTAAGCTCTTTACCAGTTAGGGTTATAAATTTCAACGATATCTAGTTCGACGCTTCATTTACCGGCCTCGGTATCCCAATATATATGTATATTTTTAAATCTGAGCCCAAGAAGTTAATCAATTTTCCATTTAAGTGGTTTTTCGCGATTTTCGACTTGAAATCTACGTACTTCTTTAAATTTAGATCGACTTGATTGAAAATTATATTTTTAGTTATTACTGATCTGAACTACCTTTTCGGTTTCATTAATATATTTTAATCTTAAGTGAGATTTCTGGCCAATTCGTGGGACCTCATAACCCGCGTACGCACTAGTGTGATATTTGAATTTCGTACCAATTGATACAGGCGCCATCTAACTCCAAAAAGCATGGCTACCTTTTTTCCGAAACCAGGTAACTTGAAAAATTCAGTTTGTCTAAAAATTAATTTAAATAAACGTGTTCGCGATTCGCTACCTTATTTCCAAAAACAGGTAACTCGAAAAATTCGGTTTGTCTAAAAATTAATTTAAATAAACGTGTTCGCGATTCGCTACCTTATTTCCAAAAACAGGTAACTCGAAAAATTCGGTTTGTCTAAAATTTAATTTAAATGAACGTGTTCGCGATTCGCTACCTTATTTCCAAAACCAGGTTACCCGAAAAATTCGGTCCGTTTGAAAACGAATTTAAATTAACGAGTTCGCGGATGCCGATCGTGACGTCAAAAAATTGTACAATAACAAAATGTTTACATTGATTACTCATCGATGTTTTGTCCTAGGACTGAATTTCGTGGCAGTCGCAAAAAAACAGTGCTAAAAGCCATTGAACTAAGAGGGTGACGACTGCGGCCCAAGTGGCTCTGTTCTAAATAGGGAGCTCTTCGTCCGTTAACCGCTATTTATGGAAGATCGGGCCTTATTGGGAATTAGTGAAAAACGAGCAGTTTGGGGAGGAGCAAAAATGCACGCGATTCCAGAGAAAGAAGATAAGGATCTGGGAAGATAGCGAGCCGCCGCTGGAGCAGTTAGAGAAGAAAGGCCAAAAGGGATGATAAGGAACGATGCTCCGGGACGCGGGCGGCTGGGACCGGGGAAGAGCGACCGACGAATGCTAGATAAAAGCGAAAAGGAAGTGATTAGAGAATTGATTGCGGCAGAAATTCGCTCAGCTCGCTTTTTACGTAGATTGACTCAAAATTCCTTTCTCTCTCTCCGAATCTGGTAAAGCGCTCGCGGGGCTTCGGTTTGGAAAAATTATGAATCATTTCCATTTGAAAAGTCAAAGTCGTTTAGAGTTATTTGGCGCCCGGGGAAAGTTATTACCGGCGCGCGGTAATTGCCTGGAAGGATTATTACGCAAAACGCTAAATCGTCCTAAGCACCGCGGGCCCCTATCGGACGGCTTTGCCGCGCGTGTTTGGTAGTTTATTTCTACTTCACCGCCCGATAATACTCTTTTAGATTTTGGGGAATAAAACGAATTGACACAGCCTCGACTTCATCACGGATTTTACTAAAAAAACGAAAATTAAGTCTTATAACGAATATTCCCGGGAAAACGGTTTATTTCTAAAAGTAATGATACCGACATTTAAATAAATTAAAGCAATTAATATTAATGAGTTCAATTACAGCCAGGTTAAATTTATCTACGGATGCGAAACCTTTATTCGGTATTAGCGATAATTTATTGGGGTTACCGGATAATATATGGCCAGGAGCTGTGATTCACGAAAGACAAACCACGCCCCACTTTTTTCCCGGTAACGTGGGAAGACATCCAGCGTTGCCAGACGTACGATAATTATCGTACACGTCGATAATTTCTAGTAAATTTTTAGACCGTAAGATAATTTCCTCTACGACAATTGTTTAATTTGGTAGAAAACCGGTTAAAATTGCTACTTTTTAACATTGGATATTGGTTTTAAATAATTTGAAATTAATTAAAGGGAATATAACCTGCTAAGTAATCTTTATGGAAGACCCCTTAAATTTTTCAAATTACCCTGTACAGTGGCGCCAAACATTTCTAAAGCCAAAAGCAAGATCGGCGGCAGCTGCAAACGGTGGTGTTCCACACCAAATAGCTGGGTTATATTCCCTTTAAAGCGTTATCAAAAATTTCATTTCTCAAGTTAAACGTCAATTTTCTCACAAAAATTAATATTTACCGACAGTTGTCAGGCGTAGGATAATTATTTTTGAAAACGATAATTTTTGGTTCATGGTACGATAATTTTTGGTTCATGGTACGATAATTTAACATCTCCCGTGAATCATGGCAACTAAGGCTTCGTATTAAAGTTTCAAGTTTGATTTATTTTATGACTAAAATGTAGTGCAACCCGTTTTATATTCTTGGTATCAGTATTATATAGACTAGGTTGACTTCTAACAAAACAAAAGGGATATGTAAAACTGCGGAATGGTGTGGTATACAGTCGAAAGGACAATAGGTTGATCCCATTATTTGCATTTCGGCTGGCTTGGTTCCGTCTTTGGGGAAAAAGGGGAGGTGGGGAATAGGGGAATTGTTGCTACTATATATAGAACTTAAAATACTAAAACAGCGGAATAATTTACGAGCGGGAGCGCCCCGTGAAATTTACTGTCCAAACTTTGAAAGGTTTGAAACCCTCTTTAAAACATTCCACTCCGGTGAACTTTTACTCCCGTCTTTCGGTACTTCTTTTTTACCCTTGGCGAGAAGAAGAAAATAAGTTTGGCGGGGATGAAAGAGTTCCAAGTTTTTCTCTTCGCCGCGTGCCTCTCTCGTACGAAGGAGAAGAAGAAGTTGAAGGAGCGAAGAAAGTTCGCTCTCGCATTAGTTAATCCGAATCAGCGAAGCTCTTTCTTTCCTTTTCGCTCGTGTCAAACCACTCTCGCTGATTTCCCCTTGAATTCGCTCTTAAGGACTTATAGAGCCAGACAGACTTCGATTTTAATTTATCAGATTCGCTCTTAGCGAATGGGATTTTTTTTTTAATTTCAAAAACCAACTTTTTAAGTGGCGGTTTTTCTTTCGCGCTAAGTTTTAAGTAGTTTCTATTGTTAAAAGTTAATTATGCGCGGACTCGAAACTGATTATGCAGAGTCACGAATAACCTTACGATATTAAGCAGTTTAGTTTCCACACGTCTGAACGTGAACGTGTAGACTTTCGCTTAACGTTTCTGGGCGTTATTCCAAATTCTGAACGTCAAGAATTGCCTGAAATGTCTATATTTGTGCAAATGTTTTTTTTTTGGACTTTTAGAGTTTGCGCAACAATGTGTTTGCCGAAATAATTTTTCAGAGACATGGCTTTCTGATTTAAATCAAATTATTCTATTTTTTTAAATCATTGATTTAAATCGGCTCTGATATTTCAATGTAATTATGAAATGTACAAAATGGTAGCTGTAAATTCAGAGTAAAACATTTCCGTACTAATTAAATTTAATTATTATTAATTTAAAATTTACCAATGTACGCAAACGATCGCTATATTTTCCATGGAAAAAGAGACATATCATGTTTAAAAATAACAACGTGCATTTTTAACGCTGTCTGAAAAAGCCCAGAGAAAAACATAAATTTATTATTACTATCATAAATGTACCTTTTTGAGGATTAACTCTAAAATAAGAAAGTGGGTAGATTTTTAGTAGCTCTACCCATTAATAATTAAATTTAGTCGATTTAAATTCGCCTACTCGAAACTTCCTCTGGCAATTCGGGCAAAACTTTCGCGACTGTAACTTCAATTATTTAAATGACCTTTTCTTTTACCCTGGCGCGTCGACAGGGATAAGTTTTGGAAAAAAATTAATAAACATTTGCGGGGGATTGGGGCGGCTCGTGACGGCGGATCGAGTAAAAGGAAAACTGCCAATACGCTTGAAAAGATTTTGATGACTCGTTTTTCCGCTGGCTTGTATTATACGAGAGCTATTGGCAGCGAGCGCCTTTCGCGCCAAGAGAGAAAAAGTGTTAAGCCCAGCGTTTTTGTTCCAAGATAATAAAATAAAATTCAGCGCCGAGCCTTTTTTTTTTCGTTTTTTCTTCGCTCTTTATAACCACACTTTTTTAACTCTCCAACAAAAATGGCTGGAAAGAATGTTAACAATTTGCGCACTAAAGAAAGTTTTACAATTGGGCTATATATATGTAGAAGAATGGCCGAGTATATTTATTAGTTAGTAAAATTAGAGATGTTCAATGTATAAGACAAATAAAAAAAATAATAGAGAAATGTTTTTACTTGTTTTAAATATTGATAATAACAGTATTTACGAGAATAAAAGTTATATTTTGGCGAAAAATCTCCCTTTTCTAAAATAAGTTTCTTAAATTAAATACAAATTGTATTAAAACTAAATAATATACATAAATTCTTAAATTAAATACAACTTGTATTGAAACTAAACAATATATATACTCTTAAATTAAATTAAATACAACTTGTATTGAAACTAAATAATATATATAAATTCTTAAATTAAATTAAATAAACTTGTATTAAAACTAAAAAATATATATAACCTCTTAAATTAAATTAAATACAACTTGTATTGAAACTAAATAATATATATAAATTCTTAAATTAAATTAAATAAAACTTGTATTAAAACTAAATAATATATATAAACTCAAATTAAATTAAATACAACTTGTATTGAAACTAAATAATATATATAAACTCTCAAATTAAATTAAATACAACTTGTATTGAAACTAAATAATATATATAAATTCTTAAATTAAATTAAACTAAATTAAATACAACTTGTATTAAAACTAAATAATAAACATAAACTCTTAAATTAAATTAAATACAACTTGTATTGAATCTAAATAATATATATAAACTCTTAAATTAAAAACAAATTATATTAAATACAAATAATATAAAATATTAAATTAAATACAAATTGTATTAAAACAAAAATAATATATATAAACTCTTAAATACCAAATTATTTTAAAAAAAAGGAATGCTACTTCATGGTTAACCAATTAATTTAAAATTTCTCGGGAGCTTTCCTCAGCCGCGTTATAAATTCTTAAATTAAATACAAATTGTATTAAAACAAAATAATATATCTGTACACTCTTTAAATAAATAGAAATAATATTAAAACAAAACAAATATATTAGCTTTAAACTTTTAAAACATTGGCATTTAACTTAAATCGACTGTTCCCTGGTGTTCAATTTGGCTATTAAATTATAAATTTTTCTTTCATAATTCATTATTTTATATTTAGTGGACAAATAAATATTTTCAAATACATTATTTTAAAGTAAACCCCTGTTTTTCAACTCCCTTTACGATATAAATCGTTACTGAATGTAGCGTGAATTTTTGGTACACATTAATATTACTTTAACGAGACAGTCCATTTTGGACATGGCTCATTTTGGAAAGTCGAGACTCGCCATAAATATAATCGAAAGATGAACCAGATTAGTTAGTCACGATAAAATTAACATAAATTACTCGCGGAAAAAAAATAAAGCAAGTACGTGTAGCAAGAATACTCAACGGCGTCACACAATGTTACGCCGAAACATCATTACAAGCGAAGACTACAGTGAATACCTTATCGCGTGTACACGCACCGCCAATAATCTAAGAGTAAACAAAACGGATCGATCATTCGGCGTTCTTTGTAAGCCCTCCCACCAAATTTCATTTCTTTCCGTAGACCGGTATCCAGGGCTACCAACCAAAAAAAACCCCCCAGGCTCCGACGAAATTAAAATATTGATTCATTAGATAGCTCAAAAGGTGGGTAAAAAATGCCAACCTTCCACTAAAAACACATCAATATTTTCCCCTTCCACTTCACCTCTTCCGAGCTTCTAAACAAGCCAATACAAAAATTCCCGGCGTAGAAAAAAATATTACCAATACATATACGTAGTTCACTAATTAGCCCGGTAGATGGCAGCCGAGAGAAAAGAGAGCGTAAAAACAGGCTCATCAATCAGGCAAATTTGATTTATTAGCGCGGAAGTTTTTAGGAAGGCCGAGCGTCAATTAAAAACATTCAGTTGCATGGTCTTCGTGGGGTTGGAATCAAGAGAAATGGACGCGTTATTTTTTTGCTCATCCGCAGCCTTTTCAAGATTAGCGAGCGAAGATTTATTTAAATGTAGCGAATTTGGGAATGATAAAGGGGGGTTGCAGTCGCGAATATTTTATCGAACGAGCTAATTTCTTGAAAGGGCTTGGAAGATATTAAATTAAGACTGTCAGTCCCCCTGGCTAAAAACGTGTCAATCACGGTAATAGCCCCCCACTAAGGAATTTCACGCAAAGCGCGTCACTGTGGATGTCATAAGTGGGTGGGCTTAGTTCGCGGGAGGGGGGGTTTCGTATTCGTATGCTAATGAAGTCAGCGGGGTTGATAACGAGGTATACGCGGTAAGTACTCGGACAATATGGGAACGATTAGCTGTTTTATGAGGTGGTACCCCGGTTCAGGTCGATATGCGCCGTTAACTACGGCACCAGCCCCTAGTTTCAATTTGATCTAAGGGAATATTACGCATTGGTATAGTACGTGATAATGGTTATTTTACCGCAACTTGGGGACTGTATCGTCTTGGTAAGTATGAGGGTGGGTTCTATTTAGCCGGGCATTGCCTTCGTTATGCGGCAAGACTAGTGAAATACGACTAAATAATTAAAGGGGAATGTCCAAGCTTTTCCAAATATGGCCTTATTTCCGTATCAAAAGATTAACAAGACGTTCAATATACTAACACGTACCTTTTTTTGTCTTGAAAAAATAGCTTTTGCCCCAAAAAGTTGAAACGAAAAATAACGCCAGGTGTTTGGGTTTAAATTTTCGCCGCCATCTTAGGGGCTGCCGCCAGCGCCCCTGACCCCGTATGAGCGATTTGCGAACTATCCTAACTTTTAAAATCGTGCCATTTAGGCTTAGGTCTCTTATAACTGGAACGCGTCCTCAGCAGCGCGCGCTTTTACGTTTTTTTTCTGTCTCACCGACTTCTCACCAGATGTCCCGGCGGACGCGCGCTTTTCGATTTCCCGAAATTTCTTTATTTTATTAAAAATTAACCACTCAATATTTTTTTATGCGGTTTCACCATAAATTTTAGTTTTTAATGGGCTATAGGGCTATCTAACTGGTTAAAGCTTGACCGTTCCCCTTTAAGCCTCCTAATACGTTCGCATTCATTTTCCACCGAAATAAGTCTAAAATTAGGTCAATATATGGATAAATCTTCATATGTTAAAGCGGAAATTTACATTTTAAAACAAACTACACCTTAAATTTTGCGAAATTTGCGTAGTATACAGGGTGTTTCAAAATGTTATGCAAAAATTAAACGAGTTGCAGGGGGAGTTGAGAAGTATGCCTGTTTTTTCACCATTTTCCGACGATGAATTAAAAGAGCGCCAGAGAGCTTCAAAATGCGGCCTACTAGCCCCTGGAAGTAGACTGCAACAAGCGCAAAACCAAGCAGCGGGGAAATGCGAACATTAAGGTTTGCGTTCGTGTGTTAGGTAAAAAAGGACTTTGTAAACAAATCGAGGTAACCAGCGTAAAAAAGTAAACTTAAACAGTATTTAAGGTCCCTGCTGCTTGGTTTTTCGCTTGTTGAAGCCTACTTCCAAGGGCTAGTAGGCGACACTTTGTAGCTCTCTGGCGCCCTTTTAACTCATAGTAGGAAAGTGTAAAAAAACAGGCATACTTCTCAACACACCCCCTACAATCTCTGGCGCCCTTTTAACTCATAGTAGGAAAGTGTAAAAAAACAGGCATACTTCTCAACACACCCCCTACAACTCCTTCAAATTTTTACATAACCTTTTGAAATACCCTGTATTTGGTTTCCTAACGAGTAAGAAAACCTAGAAAAATTAATTGCCGCTCGTCGTTGAAGAACTCTCCCAAAGAAATGCATTAATTTGAAGACTAACAATGAGAGAATCGGTCACGACATGACCCAAATGCGCGCGCCCCTTTGAACCGCCGCCGCTGTAGTTCTCTTATCGCGAAGGGTCATCGGACCTCCTCGCTGCGAAATGTATTTTAACGCGCGTATGGGCTTATACTACGGCCTGTTTAGATAAAACAATTTCTAACAATTTCGACTTCGTATCACGATTTTAAAAACAAAGAAATTGAAAACATTTGGTTTTATTTGAAAAACAGCCAAAATGGCTTTTAGCCATTTCAACTTAAAAACGGAGAAGTCATAAAAGACTAAACACTGCGGAAACTATTCCGGCGAATCTGGAATGTTCCAAAAGTACCGATAAATAAATGGTTCCAGCTCAACGTCGATTGAAACATTTGGAAATTGTTTTCTCGAAACAAAGCTTTTAGAGAGATAATTCGTAATAAAAACATTTGGCAAATACGAACACTTGAGCCGGATTTTTAAAAGAATAAAATCTTCCAAAGTCGTATATTCAAGGTTTTTAACCTCAATATATAGGGCTTGATTGCAAAGACTGTTTTTTTAAGTCCGTCATATATTTGACCACCCATAACGAGGCCGAAATACTACTCCATTTTCCTGACGGAAGCTGTATTCAATCAATATTAAAAATTTTAATATCCAATGAACTAAACTCGAAGAACGTCAAGTCAGAGGTGTAGCCACGGGAACACAGGGATATCCCCCCCCCCCCACCCAATATATGATTGTTGTAGGTACAATATTTTTTCCCTTTCAATTATGTGCCCCCTTCCCCCAAACCAAAACCCTGGCTACGCCACTGCCCCAAGTGTTCGGTTTTAAGATCCGACTTTCATGAATTTACCTCATATATGACATCACATATCATGAAGTGGGAACGATAAAAATTATCTTACATACTATTCTAGTTCCTACAACGAAATATAGGGGCACTCGGGTCAATTCTGTGAATAACAATATTTGACCGAAGAAAATAGTAATTTAATCTCGGGGGTAGGTTAGGGCTAATCACTTCCGTTCTAGGAGTAACAAACACAAGGAGAACGCAGCTAGCCTTTAAACACGCTAACGAAGGGTTGTGTACGAATTTCATTGGACGTGCGTCACTAGCCTTTACGCTGAACGTTTTACGGGCGGAGGGGGGGAAGACAATTTCCGAATTTTCCCCTTCCGACGGCAGCAGGCGCTAAAGCGTCTAGCCAATGAAAAACGTACACTTGTAAGAAAATCCACGACTTTTGACGGGTTGCGTTCTCCTTGTGTGGGGTGCTGTTGACGTAACCCTCGACTATTAAAATATTTCCAAGAATTGATCTATTTATATATAGAGATAATGTTTATATTCCTTCCACTTTTACCTTCGCTCCCGTTGCAGCTCTAGGATAAGAACCTGGCCCCTCCCCTTAAAATCAATAAATTCCAGGCGGCGCATTATTGGCTTCCTAAATATGACGTCCTCTTGACGCGATTGACGTAATATACGTATATCCGCTTCGATTTCCATTTCCTCCCCCCTTTAGTTGATTCCCCTAGTTCATGATGCGTCGCGAATGACGGAATATAAACATTCTCTCTATATATAAATAGATCACAGGGTTGCCACGCGTCAGGAAAAACAGGGAAAAGTCAGGGAATTTAAAAATGGACCCAAAACGTCAGGGAAAAGTCAGGGAATTTGAAAACATTATACAGAATTCGCTGGTTTTTACTTCAAAAATGTCAGGGAAAAACAAAAAAAAATGTCAAGGAAAACCTGGAAAAGTCAGGGAATGTGGTTTTGAAAAATTCGTGGCACCCCGGGATCAATTCTTGATATTACTAACCGGAAGTTTATCGCGTGGTTAAACTTCCTACTTAGTCTCTTCAACCACATAAAATACAAAAGAGGAATAGAAACTGTAGCTATATGGCCTTAAAACTATCGAACCTAGAGATAGATTTTGAAAAATCATCGGCGGCATTGAATTTTTTCGGCGAAGGGGCAAAAGTTTCTCCCCTCTTTTGAAAATTTGGAAAAAAATTCCAAAATGATTTTGAAAGAAAAAAAATAAAGTTACTTAGAAAATCTCAAAAAAAAAAATGTCGGCGGCGCGCTGAAAAGTAAATGGCTCGGCGGCGTTAGGCTCTAGCTAGGGTGGTATAATATTGGCTGTAGGCCAAATGTAAGTATCAAAAATAAAAGTTAACTCATTTTATAGCGCTCTTAAAACCATTAGGACAAAAACGATTTATATTAAGCCAAATTTGGACCAAAACGACAAAGGGGTACTTACGAAGAAGCTAATTATTTTGGGCTTCGCGTGTAAATAAATTCCCCGGCATTGGCGCTGTAGAATTAAGACCCACAATTCGTTTTCAAGGCCAACTTCATCCGATGTCACGGATGAAGCTCGTGAAAATAAACAGTTTTAAGTCGATAAATAGAATTTTCTCAAGTCGGGGTAAGAAAAAAATGTGTGGGTTGAAACTCAAGCTGACGCGTATGATTAAAAACTCATTGTAATAAAACCAACAGATAATTTGCATAATATAAGAAATATATAACAACGCCTACCCTTATCAAATAAGGTAGAGGTATATTAATAATGACCTTTATTTAAAACGATAAAGCCACGTTCTGTCCTTAAAAACTCCCCAATAAAACCAGTTCCTTAACTTTAAACAAAAGAAAGTGCTTTTTCTTTTACAAAATAAGAATTTTCTAAACGATTTATTTCGAAAAACTTTTATACGATAAAACAATTTATTAAAAAAAAGGGATAGGGTGCACTTATTGTTAATTTCCAAAGAGAAAAGCAAAGCATAAATCACGAATCTTATTAAAGTCGGTTTCTTTTTTAGCCGGCCAATAAACGGGTTAAGCCCGCTCTAGAAAACGCGTAAAGTGTACGTGTAGAAGCGTAGATGTATCTTTATTAAGCGCAGACGGTTTACAATACACGTTTCCCCGGTACGTTTTCTAGCTCGGGCTTAACTCGTCTAATATCAAATAAAAGAAAATACGGGCTTTATAAAAAGTAACCCGATAAATCATCGCGGAAAGAAGAAAAAATGTTTCTTTTTCCCTCGGTTAGGTGGCGCTTTATAGGTACACTGCCGTGGCTTTACCATTATGCATCCCTGTACGGCTGGGAAAACCTACTCAAAAATCTTAACATTTCTTTTCCTCGCTGCCGGAGTATATCATTTTCTATCCAAAGTGCTTATTTTTTTTTCGTGCAAGGTATTGTTCAACCATTTTTTCAACTATCCCGAAACCCACACGATGAGCTTATTGAATTATTGATTTCGTTTTTGTCCGTTAAACGCTACTCGAGTTTAAGCAGTAAGCCTAATTATCCGAAATTTGTAAGCTAGATTAAGATTTCGAGAGGCGTGGTCGAAAACGGCCATTGATTGCGACTAGCTAACGCCATCTACGGGAAAATCGGAAAAGTTATACTTTTCCCCCGCCCTTATCAACGCTTAAAATCAAATCGGTTATTTTATACGTATATATAAAAAGATATTGGGAAAGATAGAAATCAGGGGCAAAAAAGAATCTAAGGTTGAAAATTGCCAGGTCGGTTGAAAATGCTATTTTCGTTTCATTTTATCTAAACCACACGATTGTATGAGCGGAGGTTTTCATTCCAAAAAAGTGCGGAAAAAAATAAACAGATGGAGGCACTTGATAAGCCGTAAAAAGTCTCCCTCTAGATTTATTCATTTATATACCCGTCTAGAGCCCCGAAGGAAAAGCAGGTGGATTTCGTGTTGTAGAATGTGTCTGCTTAAAGATAGCCTTATTTAACTCTATTCCCTAAACGTCGGCACGTGCGGCGCGAATCACCGAACGCGCCGACCGAAAAAAAGGCGCTTTTATCGCCATCTGTCATTAAAAATCGGAAACAACGACAATTAATTTTCTTTCGCGAACGCTTTGTTTTCCGGTTCGAAAGTAATCTTAATTAATATCTATTAATCGGCCAGGGCTTTCATTAAACTAGAAGAGGCGCTAATGGGAAAATTCGGTTTTCTAAATGATAAATGACGTTTTTTTTCCTTTTCCTATAGGCTGTCCGGCGATCCGGGACGTTCGGGAAACAGCGAATCGCCGTTGGCCACGTTGACATCGTCGCAACCGGCGGCGTCGCCAGCGCCACCCGTGGACGAAGAACCCGACGAATTTTTATCATCTTCCGAATTCGATCTTTCGACGTCGGCCCCCACCGTCGTCACCGATTCCTCAGGTAAAAAATAAATAAATAATTATGGTAAAAAATGAGCTTGCTCTAATCAGAAAAATATATCAAATTAGTTTTGCAAGTTTTACCAAAGAGAGCCGAAAAAACTTTAATTTGTTTAGGGACGCGTAATCCTTTGGGGAAAAGCAGGAAATTAAGTTTATACCAGATTAGCGGCGCTTTTTTAATTACCGCGACGTCAAAAAGACGGCACCACCGTAACTAGCTTTGACGAAAATTATTAAAGAAAATGTGTATTTTTTCTAGATTTAACTTTAGGGAAAAAATGTGTTTCAACTCAACTGATATGAAATTTTTTTTTGATCGTACGAAGCCAACGCAGCTATGCAATACTTAACAACATAAGTTTATAATATATCTCTTAAGAGATAAGTATCCAACTAGGTCATAAAAAATGGGACAGTTTGCAATGAATGCGAATTGGCCCTCAAAAAGCGGATTTATACACCACATCACGGTTGAACATTTCCACGTCTGTATTTCTGTCCCTAACTGATTACAGATTTAGCATAACCAAATACTGTACTGAGTTTCACGCGATTTTGGTTAGCCCCTTGTCTGATTTATAAACTAAATTTAACTATTGAGAGTCTGTATTCGAAAAATATGCAGGAACTCACCAAGATACATGTTTCGGATAAATAACCTTACCCCCTGATGGATACTTCCCTCTACCGATATATATTATAAACTTCTGATAATATATATTATAAACTTCTGATAATATATATCATACACGTTTGATAATATATATTATAAACGTTTGATAATATATATTATAAACTTCTGATAATATATATTATAGACTTCTGATAACATATATTATTGACTTATGATAATATTTAGTATTGACTTATGATAATATTTATTATTGACTTATGATAATATTTATTATTGACTTATGATAATATTTATTATTGACTTATGATAATATACATTATTGACTTCTGATAATATTTATTGACTTATGATAATATATATTATTGACTTATGATAATATATATTATTGACTTATGATAATATGTATTATGGACTTCTGATAATACGTATTATAGACTTCTCATAATATTTATTATATACTTCTCATTATATATTATAAACTTCTGATAATATATATAAACCTTTGATAATATATATTAAAAACTTTTGATAATATATATTAAAAACTTTTGATAATATATATTAAAAACTTTTGATAATATATATTAAAAACTTTTGATAATATATATTAAAAACTTTTGATAATATATATTAAAAACTTTTGATAATATATATAATATACAGTGTTGATAATTTATATTATATACAGTATTGATAATTTACATTATATTACCGAGTGTTGATAATATATATTATAAACTTCTGATAATATATATTATAAACTTCTGATAATATATATTATAAACTTCTGATAATATATATTATAAACTTCTGATAATATATATTATAAACTTCTGATAATATATATTATAAACTTCTGATAATATATATTATAAACTTCTGATAATATATAGACTTCTGATAATATATATTACAGACTTCTGATAATATATATTATTGACTTCTGATAATATATATTATTGAATTCTGATAATATTTATTGACTTATGATAATATATATTATTGACTTATGATAATATATATTATTGACTTCTCATAATATTTATTATAGACTTCTCATTATATATTATAAACTTCTGATAATATATATAAACTTTTGATAATATATATTAAAAACTTTTGATAATATATATTAAAAACTTTTGATAATATATATAATATACAGTATTGATAATTTACATTATATTACCGAGTGTTGATAATTTATATTATAAACTTCTGATAATATATATTATAAACTTCTGATAATATATATTATAAACTTCTGATAATATATATTATAAACTTCTGATAATATATATTATAAACTTCTGATAATATATATTATAAACTTCTGATAATATATATTATAAATTTCTGATAATATATATTATAAATTTCTGATAATATATATTATAAATTTCTGATAATATATATTATTGACTTCTGATATTTATTATTGACTTCTGATAATATTTATTATTGACTTACGATAATATTTATTACAGACTTCTCATAATATTTATTACAGACTTATCATTATATATTATAAACTTTTGATAATATATATATAAACTTTTGATAATATATATATAAACTTTTGATAATATATATTAAAAACTTTTGATAATATATATAATATACAGTGTTGATAATTTATATTATATACAGTATTGATAATTTATATTATATTACAGTGTTGATAATTTATATTATAAACCTAGTGTTGATAATTTATATTATAAACCTAGTGTTGATAATATATTATAAACATAGTGTTGATAATATATATTATAAACATAGTGTTGATAATATATATTATAAACATAGTGTTGATAATATATATTATACACATAGTGTTGATAATATATTATAAACAGTGTTGATTATGACTTCGATAATATTTATTATACACTTCTGATATACCATAGACTTTTAAGGGGTTTTCCCACGAGATCTTCGGTTTCCCCTTCCATAAAAACTTGTTGAGGTTAACGGTAATAGCATGGGCGAATTAAAGTAGGACATGACTGCTGCAAGCTTGTGCGTATAAACGGGTACGTCTCTTTAAAAACACGGTCAAAGGGGGATGAAATAGTGTGGGGGAATGAGATTTAGAACAAATTCTGACGCATTTTCCGGTTAACTTTAGAGCCATCTGTCGGCAGTCCTTGAAAGTTTGAAACTTTTTTGAATTTTATTTTTGATAACGGCGTTTGAAAAAGACGGTTAGGACATGGGCGAAATAAAGTCCATGGTTAGGATTCAGTAGTTTTCGTTAATGATTCGCCAATGGTTAACGATTCGCCTTTAATATGGTTACCTGTAAACTTTGCGCATTTCCAAAATGCAATAGCGATAGTCGATATTTTAACAAACCTCACATGAAAGGCGTTACTTTTGTAGCTTTCCCTAAGTTGAAAACTAAACCTTTGTTATGTAAACAATGGGCGGACTGGTTGGCGGAATTTAAACCAGGTTTTAATGTCAATTGTGTTAAGTACCAAACTTACATTTGCTCCAAACACTTCGATCATCAATTTTTCCAAACCCAAAAATGGTTAAAATCCAAAATTACACCTCCAGGTATGTTTCATAACGCTTTTGATATTAATATAAGTTGTTATTGATCCCTAATGTGTTTCCCAAAAACAGTTCCCATTTTGACAATTGTGAAACCTCAAGTTTCAATTCTAAAGACGTCACTTGCTCCATTGACAACATTATCTACACCCGTGATTTTCAACTCTGCAACCGTGTCAAGCGACTCTGCAACCGTGTCAAGCGACTCTGCAACCGTGTATAGCGACTCTGCAACCGTGACAAACGACTCTGGAACTGTGATAACTCTATCTAAAAAGAACATAATATTTGTTATTAAATGTTATTACCAATTTTTATTATATTATAATATTATATACTTACATGGACCTACATAATAACCACACCACGACACGTGCTCGGGAATTCAAATAAAATCCCCCCCCTACAAGAGTCACGTGGTTTGATCTAAAACGGTTATACTTCCTGTTTAATTAAAAGTGACCGATAGATCACGCCACTAGAAGGTGTTTTTCTAGCCGTACGCTTTTTTGGGAAAAGTCATGTCCTACTTTAATTCGCCCATGGTAATAGTGAGTGTAGGGAGCTGTTGGCTCGCGTGGCTTGCAGGGCTTTCCACCACCCTCCTACGCATTGTAACCCGGCCACCTGAATTAAAGGCTTTAAAAGTCACTCGATGACTTAGGCCTTTAGACTTTTGATTTACTATAGACTTTTGATTTACTATAGACTTTTGATATACTATAGGCTTTTGATATACTATAGACTTTTGATATACTATAGACTTCTGATGATATATATTATATACAAAGTGTTGATAATATATATTATATAGTGTTGATAATATATATTATATAGTGTTGATAATATACATTATATACAAAGTGTTGATAATATATATTATAGACAAAGTGTTGATAATATATATTATATAGTGTTGATAATATATATTATATAGTGTTGATAATATATATTATATAGTGTTGATAATATATATTATATAGTGTTGATAATATATATTATATAGTGTTGATAATATATATTATTGACTTCTGATAATATATATTATTGACTTCTGATAATATATATTATTGACTTCTGATAATATATATTATTGACTTCTGATAATATATATTATTGACTTCTGATAATATATATTATTGACTTCTGATAATATTTATTATTGACTTCTGATAATATTTATTATTGACTTCTGATAAGATATATTATTGACTTCTGATAAGATATATTATTGACTTCTGATAAGATATATTATTGACTTCTGATAATATAATTATTGACTTCTGATAATATAAATTACATACAGAGTGTTTCAAAATTCAACGTACAAACCATTATGGGGCCGGTAAGCCTAAGCATCTTAATTACAACTCGTACCTTCGCAATTATCCTAATGAATATGTTTCTAGGCTCGTTCCCAATTAGTAAATCAACAAGAATAACAATCAGCCATTTTAATGAAGCGATAGAAACCTGGAAAAAATCTGCTCCTTTTCGCTGTTGCTGAGATTGGGATAACGAGCGAGGCAACAAGTCGCGGAAACCAGAAAACGAGAAAAGCCCGAATTTGATAAATTAACTTTGTTCTCTCAGCTGGAAAAACAGGCGCGCGACGAAAAAATTGGCCGGGAAGCAACAGCGCTGCCAAAAGCCGATGATTCTTCGCAGAATCGCGGCTAGCTTTTTTCGAAAGGGGGGGGGGGGTATCAAGCGCCCCCACGTCCCCCCTGCAACAGCCGGCATTGATATTTCGTTATATCTTTTTAATTTTCTCCCGAGAACGCGCCTACTAATAAGGCACGCTAGCGGGGGAAGACCAACCCAAGGCGTCCCAAGTTTTTCCGGAACAGCAGAGAGGGAGGGTTACCCAAACAAAAGCCCCCCTCCCCCTCTGCGTGTCGAACACGGCTGGCTGGGCCCAAATATTTGATACATTTCCAATCTCGTTAGTGGCGCTGTTGGGGGAAATCCAAAGAGAAAATCGAGGAAAACTCCCTCAAAAATTTAATTTCTTTCAAATTAATAACGGCGTTTAAATGTTTCAACAATACTACCAAGATCGTATTTAGATTACTGAGAATGTATGGAATACCCACTATCTACAATCCTCCTCTCAAACGTAAACGCTCCATTTTTCTTAATTGCTTAGCGCCATCTAGTATCAAACGTAAGACGTTTCATCTTTCGAAAAAATGTGCATATTTAATGAAGGAAAGGTTTAAGGTTTAACTCTTAGTGTGATTCGTGTAACTTTAGCAAAAGTTGAATTTAACAATCTAGTTAATATAATTAAGCATAAAATAGTAAATTATCAATTATTTTGTCAAAAGAAAAAGACTTATTATTTCAATTTCAATTTCGATGTTTATTCTCTAGCTTCTGTAAACAGGTCGTGAGTTGTTTATTCTCTAGCTTCTGTAAACAGGTCACGAGTTGTTTATTCTCTAGCTTCGGTAAACAGGTCGGTGAGTTGTTTATTCTCTAGCTTCCGTAAACATGTCGCGAGTGGTTTATTCTCTAGCTTCCGTAAACAGGTCGGCGAGTTGTTTATTCTCTAGCTTCTGTAAACAGGTCGCGAGTTGTTTATTCTCTAGCTTCTCTAAACAGGTCGCGGTTTGTTTATTTTCTAGCTTCTTTAAACAAGTCGCGAGTTGTTTATTCTCTAGCTTCTGTAAACAGGTCGCGATTTGTTTATTCTCTAGTTTCTGTAAACAGGTCGCGATTTGTTTATTCTCTAGTTTCTGTAAACAGGTCGCGATTTGTTTATTCTCTAGTTTCTGTAAACAGGTCGCGATTTGTTTATTCTCTAGTTTCTGTAAACAGGTCGCGATTTGTTTATTCTCTAGTTTCTGTAAACAGGTCGCGATTTGTTTATTCTCTAGTTTCTGTAAACAGGTCGCGATTTGTTTATTCTCTAGTTTCTGTAAACAGGTCGCGATTTGTTTATTCTCTAGTTTCTGTAAACAGGTCGCGATTTGTTTATTCTCTAGCTTCTGAAAACAGGTCACGAGTTGTTTATTCTCTAGCTTCGGTAAACAGGTCGGTGAGTTGTTTATTCTCTAGCTTCCGTAAACATGTCGCGAGTGGTTTATTCTCTAGCTTCCGTAAACAGGTCGCGATTTGTTTATTCTCTAGTTTCTGTAAACAGGTCGCGATTTGTTTATTCTCTAGTTTCTGTAAACAGGTCGCGATTTGTTTATTCTCTAGTTTCTGTAAACAGGTCGCGATTTGTTTATTCTCTAGTTTCTGTAAACAGGTCGCGATTTGTTTATTCTCTAGTTTCTGTAAACAGGTCGCGATTTGTTTATTCTCTAGTTTCTGTAAACAGGTCGCGATTTGTTTATTCTCTAGTTTCTGTAAACAGGTCGCGATTTGTTTATTCTCTAGTTTCTGTAAACAGGTCGCGATTTGTTTATTCTCTAGCTTCTGTAAACAGGTCACGAGTTGTTTATTCTCTAGCTTCGGTAAACAGGTCGGTGAGTTGTTTATTCTCTAGCTTCCGTAAACATGTCGCGAGTGGTTTATTCTCTAGCTTCCGTAAACAGGTCGGCGAGTTGTTTATTCTCTAGCTTCTGTAAACAGGTCGCGAGTTGTTTATTCTCTAGCTTCTCTAAACAGGTCGCGGTTTGTTTATTTTCTAGCTTCTTTAAACAAGTCGCGAGTTGTTTATTCTCTAGCTTCTGTAAACAGGTCGCGATTTGTTTATTCTCTAGTTTCTGTAAACAGGTCGCGATTTGTTTATTCTCTAGTTTCTGTAAACAGGTCGCGATTTGTTTATTCTCTAGTTTCTGTAAACAGGTCGCGATTTGTTTATTCTCTAGTTTCTGTAAACAGGTCGCGATTTGTTTATTCTCTAGTTTCTGTAAACAGGTCGCGAGTTGTTTATTCTCTAGCTTCTGAAAACAGGTCACGAGTTGTTCTTAGTAACTTAAATAGGTTCTAATTTTACAATAACTGACAATGATCGTCCCTATTTTTCGAATTTAGTAGAAAATTTAATTTACGTAGAAATGTCTATCAAATGGGCTAAAGTTGAAAATTATCTCTTTCCACTCATTAGTCGAAAAGTTTGTGATTATGACCAGCCCTACTAATTAGCATAATTACTCGGTAAAGCTTATTCCGTTATTAATCAACGTGTATATCATTTTGGAAAGCTGATTTAAAATTGGCCAAACCAGGTCCTACGCCGTTACTTTGCAATTTAAAGGGCGGATGATAGTGGTGAAATCACTGGAATTTTGATAACGTACGATAATTAAGCGCTTTCCGCCCAAGTACAACTTTCCGTCAAATTATCGCCTTAATTTAAATCATTTAAAAGTACAGGGCGAAATTACATAATTAGTCAGATATGTTAGATACTTAATACAATTATTTTTGTTCCGAAGTTTCTAGTGCGTTTATCGAAATTCCGAATCTATTTGAAGTACGTTTCCGGTACTTGTTGGATTGTATTTAAATGGATTTTCGCTTACCGTTTTTACACACAATCCTAAGGATTTGTGTGTATTAGTCTCACGTACAGTGTAGCCGTTGCCGCCGATGCCGCCGATGGCGCCGTGTCACGCATACCTCTTCAACGGTTAGGGCTAGGCGTGTCAATGATATCTCGTTCGGATGTACAGACATTACCATTGATAGCCTTTCATAAAGTTTTCAAATCGGAGCCCAAGAAGTTGGGAATTTGCCCAATTTACTATTTTCGGTGATTTCCTTTATGTGGTAGATATTTTGTTTAAAATTAAGTCCGATAACGTTAAAAAAATATATTGGATAGGTTAGGATTCAGCGGACCTACAACTTCGGTTATATCAGTAAATATTAAATTTAAGTATAGTTTTCAGGGTAATTTACGGGACCCCAATTTTGGTGGTTTAATATTTTCGCCTAAAAACCTACATATTTAAGTCCAATTTTCATGAGAGTTATATTTTTGAATAGCTGTGGTTTACACTTAACCTAGAATTGCAAATACGTTCCTTAAATTTAATTCCAAGTAAGGTTTTTTAGGCAGCGTATACGGACCCCCGCAATTTCCAACATTGTAAATCCGCGTGTTTATAGAGGTCTACGCGCCCGTTTCCCTCTGGCGTTTTTCAAGGCCGTTCAGAGTGGGCCGCGCTTTCAACGTATGAGCAGAAGTAACAATTAAGTATGACACTGATCGGCCTATTCTTCGGCGTATGACCAGAAGTAACAAATAAGTGTGATCAAAAGTAACTAATAAATGTGATCAGAAGTAACTAATAAGTTACTAGAAAAAATAAGTGTGATCAGAAGTAACTAATAAGTTACTAGAAGAAATAAGTGTGACACTCAACGCCTGACTAGTAGTAACAAATAAGTGTGATCAGAAGTAAAAAATAAAAGTGACACTGATCGAAGAAATTTTCGATGCTTTCAAAGTATGACTAGAAGTAACAAATAAGTGTAAATATGTTTATATGTGTGACCGTGGATATTTTGGTTGCGATACCGGCGTTGCAGGTTGCTGTGAATAGCTCAAACAAACTTAACACATTAGAAGGATTGGGTGTATTCCGACCGTCGTACGCCTTGTTTAAATATTGAGATTACGATTCCAGTACGTCACTGGACAAAAGTGTTTCTACATAGCACCCAAAATCCTGTTTTCGAGAAGGGCAATCCCGTTTCCGAAGGGATAAATCCCGGGCTCGAGAGGGGGTAAATCCCGGGCTCGAGAGGGGGTAAATCCCGGGCTCGAGAGGGGGTAAATCCCGGGCTCGAGAGGGGGTAAATCCCGGGCTCGAGAGGGGGTAAATCCCGGGCTCGAGAGGGGGTAAATCCCGGGCTCGAGAGGGGGTAAATCCCGGGCTCGAGAGGGGGTAAATCCCGGGCTCGAGAGGGGGTAAATCCCGGGCTCGAGAGGGGGTAAATCCCGGGCTCGAGAGGGGGTAAATCCCGGGCTCGAGAGGGGGTAAATCCCGGGCTCGAGAGGGGGTAAATCCCGGGCTCGAGAGGGGGTAAATCCCGGGCTCGAGAGGGGGTAAATCCCGGGCTCGAGAGGGGGTAAATCCCGGGCTCGAGAGGGGGTAAATCCCGGGCTCGAGAGGGGGTAAATCCCGGGCTCGAGAGGGGGTAAATCCCGGGCTCGAGAGGGGGTAAATCCCGGGCTCGAGAGGGGGTAAATTCCGGGCTCGAGAGGGGGTAAATTCCGGGCTCGAGAGGGGGTAAATTCCGGGCTCGAGAGGGGGTAAATTCCGGGCTCGAGAGGGGGTAAATTCCGGGCTCGAGAGGGGGTAAATTCCGGGCTCGAGAGGGGGTAAATTCCGGGCTCGAGAGGGGGTAAATTCCGGGCTCGAGAGGGGGTAAATTCCGGGCTCGAGAGGGGGTAAATTCCGGGCTCGAGAGGGGGTAAATTCCGGGCTCGAGAGGGGGTAAATTCCGGGCTCGAGAGGGGGTAAATCCCGGGCTCGAGAGGGGGTAAATCCCGGGCTCGAGAGGGGGGAATCCCGGGTTCGAGAGAGGGGAAATCCCGGGTTCGAGAGGGGGGAAATCCCGGGTTCGAGAGGGGGTAAATCCCGGGCTCGAGAGGGGGGGAATCCAGGGTTCGAGAGGGGGGAAATTCCGGTTTTCGATGGGGAATCCCGTTTTCAATATGACAATCCGGTTTTTGAGGGGGGCAAATCCCGTTTTAGAGTAAAATAGACACCGACAGTAACAGACTATTTGTGGAAGGAAATACTCCAATAGGAAGACCGTCTGCTACTAATTCCGTACGCGCGTAGCGTGTAATAATTTGGACGGTAATTGTCCGAGAAAACGGCTTCCAAAAATGTCTAAAATTAAACTTAAGTGCAGTCTATTTGTTCGAAAAATCCAATTATGTGTAGGCCTATACGTAAGTTATGGCGTAGTCTAGTATCGATCGTCGGGACTATAAAACGCCGAAGAGAAAACATCGTTAATATTTGAATCATTTCAAAAATAATAATCGATATATGGCTTTCATTTGGCGACCGTTTGGTTCGCGCGACTGGTTCCAATAAAACGAGAATTCGTCTGCTATAAAACAAGCTTCCGCTTCCGTTTTGGGGAACGGGCAGTGTCCATCCAGCATTGGTATTAAGAGATGCAGACCGTCCCTTATAAACGGACTTTCGACCGTACTGACGACCGAAAGTAAAGTGGCGTTTTCGGTAATTTTGTTTGCACTGCAAACAGTTGTGGACGCGAAATCATTTTCGTACCCCTATGCCTCCCCCCCCCTTTTCCCTTGAAGGCGCTCTTCCACCTTTTGGCCCTCGGCGCATGCGCTGACGCGTTTCACCTGGGCGAAAACATAGAAAGGGCAGATATGTTATGAGAGCGGGGGATACCAAATCCCCCCGAATCTCAACAACCGTACCTCTTTCATTAGGCTGTTATTGTTTTAGCGGAAGATTTAATATGCGGTAGATAGAACGCCAGAGGTCGCTTCTCGTATGGATTTTCATTAGCGAAGTTTTTTCGGCCGGCGCCAAACGCCCGCCAGACTCGCTTATACGTAATCGGATTTGGGCGGATACCACCGTGGACTATTGTAGCTAAAGACCTCAGTAGGCCCTGGAGACCAATTGAAGAGCGACGCGTGGTGCTTCAAAATACAAATAAGTCTGCGTTTAACGTCATTACCGCATTTTTATGTATTTTAAAGATAATATATTCTAAAAATATACGAAAAAGAGTCTGTTAACAGTTATTACTACTTGTTTTTAACGTTACTATAACGTCAGTTAGCCCTATCTTCTGTTAAACCTGGTGGGCATAAATGTTAAATTATTTGATCCACCAAATATTTATTTTGTCAGAAACAAAGGTAATAGAATTGAAAAATTAAAAATTCTACTTTATTTAGTATAAAGTTGAATTTTTATTTTTTTAACACAAGTCGCCTTACAAGCAACTCTACAAAGGTAAAAACTTAAATAACTATTGTTATCAAATAAATTAGACTTCTCACGTTATCCGGGGAAGAAAATTCATGAAAATTACATCTACTGCTACATAATTAGTTAATTTCCTAAAGGTATTTAATATTATAATAATAATTTTATCATCAAAGTTTTGTTGAAAGGATGTAAATCAATATTATTATATTTAAAAATTCAATCTGTTTTGCACAAATGTTGGCTCGTGCGAATTGGCCTTTTGAATTTACAATCGTTTTACTCGGTATGCCACAAAGTTCGAAAATACTGCTTTCAAAATAACAAATCTGACGTTGTAGTCATTCGGTGAATCTTAACTTAAGATGGCGGGGGGGGGGGGGGGGGTTATCATAGGAGATAAAATAAGATCGGAAAGAAATATTGCGAAACGAAATCTCGAGTTTCAATTTCGTTATTCTCAGAATTCGAGTTACCGTGAAATGCAAGGGATACTTTTATCCACGTGACAGAAGATAGATATTTCGAAGAAAGCTTCTATCAAACGGCCCAGTTCCATTTCATAAATTCAACTGAATTCGGTGGAGACCTCTGGTGGCCATAGGAAGTGTAGGCTGTTTAGATCCATTTCATTTATTATTAAAATATTGCCATTTCAAATAAATTCGAAAAAAATATCATTAGAGCAAATATTTTATTATTATATACCATTTGCAGAATAACTTAGTTCGGAAAAATATCAATGGATCAAATATTTTATACCATTTGCAGAATAATTTAGTTCGGAAAAGTATCAATGGAGCAAATATTTTATTATTATATGCCCTTTGGAGGGCGATACTAATTTTCGCATGCAAACTCTTTTTGCAAACTTTACGCAAGTTTTGATATTTTCAGAAATAGCCAGTAGTTTGCAAATTAGATACTAATTTGCGCAAGATTTTGGCAAAATTTTATCAGATATTGCATATTGCTAATTTCATTCTATTTACCTCAGATATCATAGTTTGCAAAAATATACTATTTTGCGCAAGGTTTTTGCAAATTTTTCATCGATATTGATATTTTCAATTCTAATTACCTCAGATATCATAGTTTGCAAAAATATACTATTTTCCGCAAGGTTTTTGCAAATTTTTCATCGATATTGATATTTTCAATTCTAATTACCTCAGATATCATAGTTTGCAAAAATATACTATTTTGCGCAAGGTTTTTGCAAACTTTTCACTTTTATTGGTGTTTTCAATTATATATACCTCAGATATCATATAGTTTGCAAAAATATACCATTTTGCAAACTTTCCCTATTATTGGTATTTTCAATTCTAATTACCTCAGATATCATAGTTTGCAAAAATATACTATTTTGCGCAAGATTTTTGCAAACTTTTCACTATTATTGGTGTTTTAAATTATATATACCTCGGATATCATAGTTTGCAAAAATGTACTTTTTAACGCAGCGGCGCCACATTGGTCCGAATTAGAATTCCCTTTCCCTTAACACAATATTTTCCTTAGGGAAGTAGCGAGTCCCTCAGCAGATTTCTTCGTCCCTGTTTACGCCCACGCGAAATAAATTTAAATAGCTTCGAACATTAAAGCCCTTTTCAGAGCAGAACACAGTTTAAATATTTTTAAAGTACAATATTTGGAGCCTCGAAAAACTAAAAATTCCCGATAAGAGCACACAAAATAAAAGGTTGAAGAAAAAAAAGTGAGCAGATAAAAACTGAGAACCGCCTCTCGAAAACCGGCTGCAATCTTCGCCTCGCAATTATCGATTTCTCAAAGAGAAACTAGAAAGAGTAAATTGGAAATAAATACCAAATAGAGATATTTAATTGCGAATCACGTATAATTCGATACGGCATGCGTTCGAGGGAGCCCACATTGATGAATTTATCGTTAATGCTCGTAAACTTTAATCTCGACTATCTAATGACAAAACCTAGTAAACGCCAAATTTCTAAATTTATTTTTAAATTAAATAATAAATGCGAATTTTACAGCTACTGTTGAGTTTGCCAGTTCCCTCCCCCGTGGTGTAAGGGGTTTTCCCCCGAGTTCTTCGGTTTCCCCTTCCCATAAAAACTTGTAGAGGTTAACGGTAATAGTTAGTGTAGGGAGCTGTTGGCTCGATCTCGTGGCATGCGGGGCTTGCCACCACCCTCCTACGCGTTGTAACCCGGCCACCTGAATTAAGGGCTTCAAAAGTCGCATGATGACTTAGGCCTAAGGTGGTGCTTTGGGTATTAGCCTAGCTGATTATTAAACAAACAAAAATTTGTAACTCCTCAAAAAATTCGGTAATACCACCATAAGTGTATAATATTGATAAATAAGTGTGACACTTCCTATTCTTAACATGCAAATATTTTACTGAGAGCTATTCACAAAACAGACTGCATTGCGGCTTCGTCGCCGTTTGGCGTCCGCTTGCTCCCGCGTCACACGTAGCCTTTGACAGCGCCTCGCTAGGGGGAGATTTTTTTCTTGTGATGACGTCACTTCGTTACTAGATCTCAGTAAAATATTCCCCAAAGTGACATATTATAGACTTATGGTACCACTTACATCACCATCAAGGGACGGATCACTTTCCGTAATCGGTGTCGCTTTGACTATACTAAATTGATTACAGATTTAGAATAAAATTTTTGAGCATTTTCTTTGAAATAAATAAGAAAATAAATAAAATGGCTTGGGCCTAGCTGAATATTAATTACTAAAGGCTGTAATCAGTTTTAACTGCTTGTAATAAGTGTACAGATTTTTAAGTAGTGGTTAGCCAAGGTTGCTAGAGACGCTAATATAGGTTTGCTCGCGCGGACGTTTTTGAAGCCTTAAAATACGAAACAAAAAGAAAGTGGTAGGGTCTGACGACTACGTCAGTAAAACAATCGATTGGAGTTTCAGACGTAATAAAGTACGCTAAAAAATATCAAAAATACATTGGTTAGGTAGTCAAAAGTCAGAGCAAATATAATCCGAGGAGATAATACAACTGTTTTAAATCGTGACGTTGCTGTCAGACCCTTGAAACATTAAAGAAAAAAATTTACCATTTCAAATCAAGCGTGAGCACCCCTTGGTGGTTAGCCCCTCGATAAAAGTAATGTAAACGAAATAAAATAAAATTATTTCGACTTCAAAAATAAATGGCGTTTACTAGGTTTTTGTCATGGCTGTATTACGCAACAAGGCGATATTGAGTTAGAAGATTTATTTTTCAGCTGTTCGCCGTAGTTCGTTATAAATAGCGGCTTGGGATTATCTTGTGAGAGAAAAGTTATGTCGTAAAAAGGAGACTAGTATTTAATAGTCTCGCCCCTTGCACCCCCACCCCCCTCTCCATTCTTGGACCATCTTATTTGGCCGCAAAAATAAAAGCTAGTCGCGTGACTTTTATTACATTTACGATCGGCAGCTTGTTGGCGAACCATGTGACAAAACCAAAAGACTACGCTAATTAACCAATTTCGGCTTGTGGCTATCGGGGGCAGGGGGGCAGTCCAGGATGTATAAACATACTTAACACGCACCGTGTATGCGATATATAGCCACCTTAGTTCCAAAATCACGTATCTCAAAATTTGACAAACATTATTGAATAATAACAAAAGTAGCATAAGACCCAAAAGTGTGTCAGCTGTACCTTCGCGCCTATTAAAATTTCTAGTGAGACCTAGTCACACTATAGACTACATAAGCTACTAGTTGGAATAGTACTAGCAACTAATTTAGTCTTTAGTCTGGCGCGATTTTCTCTCTGCGATTTACTCGCCCGTAGACATACGTTCTAAAACGACTCACTCGGCGGCGCTGGAGTAATTCGATTTTGATGACGTATTTTCCGACTCCCTCTTCGTTTCCCTTTTTTACTTTGCGACAAACTGTCATCAACTACTATACCGTTCTGACACACTTTTGGGTCTTATGCTAGTGAAATCAGGTATCTCAAAAAAAAAATTCAATTTGTTAAAAAATATTGAATAATAATACCAATTATGCGTAGTACCATAAGTAAGGAAATATAATAAGTATGACATTAAATGATTTCGTTTAATGATAATCTGTCGTGTAGTTATTGCCTAATCGGAAGTTTCGGAACAGTAAACTCGTCCCTTCATACTCTCATCATTAGCGAAATTACTGCCAGGTTAGTTTCATCTCTACAAGTACTAGGTCTGAAATCAAAATATACTACAAAAAATCATACACTAGTCCATTGCGTTGTCAGTACTTCGCTACATAATGTTTTATTTGGTCTTTGGCGGAACAGACTATCATTGAAAATCTTAGCGTTGTGAGAATACAAACTGTCATACTAATAAATATTATGTTACTTATGGTAAAACTCTTAAAAAGTATACCAAAATCATGTATCTGTAAAAAATTCAATTGTGGAAAAATATTGAATAATAAAAACTACTACACAACACTATTTAGAAATTTTAAAATATCGATAATTTTGAAACAAAAAAAAACTGAAATGTTCTTTCGAAAAACGAAAAAAATTGGAAATTAACGTAAGTCGACTTACTTAGTTTTGGAGTTAAAAAGAAGTCGCTATTGTATAGAGCGTTTTTACCTAATAAACTCGATCATTCATAAAAATTGGATAAGACTAAACGTGTATTTATCGACGTCGATATTCGTAGCTAGAGTACGGTGAAAAATAACCCGAAGGAAACCTGTATTATATTCTTAAAAATCGCATACAACTCCTCATCGCAAAGTCGGAAATATGGCGTTGGGCACCGGGACACGTTAAGTACTTGCTAGGATGGAGGTTCACACCCGAAAATAGCTCGAGGGTTCGCCCCAAAGGTGACCAGAAAACTACGCAGTTAAGCCCAAAGTAAACGTCCACCCACCCTCTCTGTATGACAGCGTAGGGGACACACCTCCCTTCAATTTCCTCGTTCGCAAAGACGACAGAAAGACAAGCGTAGACGCCATAAATGGAGTAGGATATAATCGTATCTCGCGCTCTGCCCATCTTTATCAGGATCTTTTTATGGGGAGGTTCGCGCACGGGCTTCTGGTTGAGGAAAAAAATATAACCGTCTCGTCGCTCCATCTAATGACCGCTAGTGAAACTAAATATAATTTTTTGTGTTAAAATTATAGTAGACTGAATAAAAGCTGTATACTATGCCGCAAAAATGTATCGTCGCGCCATCTAATGACGGCTAGTGAAACTAATATAATTTTTAGCGTCAAAATTATAGTAAACTGAATAAAAGCGGTATACTACGATGCAAAAATGTCTCGTCGCGCCATCTAATGACCGCTAATGAAGTTATTATAATTTTTAGCGCTAAAATTACAGTAGACAGAATGAAAGCTGTATACTACGATGCCAAAATAAAACCATCTCGTCGCACCATCGAATATTCGATTTGGTATTCGATCGAATTATTTGGTCTGACCAAATATTTTGCACACTCCTACGCTGAACGTTTTACGGGCGGGGGGGGGGAAGACAATTTCTGAATTTTCCCCTTCCGACGGCAGCAGGCACTAAAGCATCCAGCCAATAAAAAATGTACGCAAGAAAGTCCACGATTTTTGACGGGTTGCGTTCTCCTTGTGTGGGGTGTTGTGTTTGTTGCTCCTAGGTGGCACCGGGTGAAAACTTGGAACCACTCCTTCTGTGTATTTTGTAAGTTCTCTCCCCACTTATTTGAGATATTTTCCCCCGAGCTCTTCGGTTTCCCCTTCCATAAAAACTTTTTGAGGTTAACAGTAATAGTTAGTGTTGGCTCGCGTGGCATGAAGGGCTTTCCACCACCCTCCTACGCATTGTGACCCGGACACCTGAATTAATGGCTTTAAAAGTCGCTTTATGACTTAGGGTTGAGGTGGTGCCTTGGGTATTAGCTGATTATTTATTTACATATTAGATAATAAAATAAAATAAATAATAATCAGCTAGGCTAACCGTTCAATATGTGTCGTAGAAGATGAAATTAAATTAAGTGTCCTTAATCACGCAGAGCACCAAAGGCTTATAATGTAACGTAACGGGGGAATTCGATAATGAAAAATATGGAAGATTAATTCGCTATTTTCTATCCAATAAATTACGCGACAGAATATAATTTCTTGCCGAGGATAGTCAAGAATTTTAGAGTAAGCGAATAAATTCCGCGGTAGATTCTTAAGGGGAGAGTCGCTTGGAATGGGCCTAACTTAAGCTTTGGGCGCGACGTGGGAGCTATGAGAAATTTACGAGGCAGCAACTGTTTTTAAAGCCCTCCTAGATTAAACGCTAAAACCTTTTCCACCTACGATTACCGCGCGCCTAGAGCCAGCTCCGTAAGTACTTCAGACAGTCCTGTCTCGTCTCTCTCCATACGGGCCTTCGGTAAAATATGAGGCGACTAATTTGCTCTTAATGGCCGCGAAATATTGACTTTAGGCGGGATCCGGAGAAAGGGGTGGGGGGGGGGCTTTCCTTTTCCGACAGACCCCCCCCCCCGTTATATCACCTCCTTCAAAAGGAAAAATATTCCGAAGCCTTTTTGGTGGAAGGCTATTTGTAAACTCGCAGTGGCTGAGCAAAAACAAGATTTCGCTTTTCTCGTGTCGAACACGAGTACCCTCTCCCGGGAATAAATTAAACGCCACGCCGCCGGATATTGCTAGTCTCGCCTCTCCCCCCCCCCCTCTCGTCCTTCGAGCCATAAATCGAGAAGACAGAACGTTTCTCAGCCCCAAGACCAAAACAACGACGTTTCCTTGAACAATTACCCGAATAATAACTTCATTTGATTTCACGTCACTAATATTTAACTAAGATAACAAAATATTATAGATGGTGTCATAGATAATAAAAGGAAGAACATTAATCCTGTAATTCCTATAAAATTCTTTATTTTTTAAACCTATCTTATATTATCCTGTAAATCCTTGAAATATCCTACAGAATCCTATATTTTTAAACATATCTTATATTATCCTGTAAATCCTTGAAATATCCTATAAAGTCCTATATTTCGAAACTTATCTTATATTATCCTGTAAATCCTATAGAGTCCTATATTTTTAAACCTATCTTATATTATCCTATAAATTCGGGAAATAACCTAGAATCCTATAACTTAAAACCAATCGTATCTTATATTATCCTGTAAATCCTATAGTCCTATATTTTTACACCTATCTTATATTATCCTGTAAATCCTTGAAAATGAAATATCCTACATAATCCTACATTTTGAAACTTTTAAATTATCCTGTCAATCCTATAGTCCTATATTTTTACAACTATCTTATATTATCCTGTTTATCGTTGAAATGTCCTACAGAATCCTATGTTTTGAAACCTTCGTATCTTATATTATCCTGTTAATCCTATGGAGTCATATATTTTTAAACAATCTTATATTATCCTCTAAATCCTTGAAATGTCCTACAGAAACCTACATTTTGAAACATGTCATATTATCCTGTAAATCCTACAGTCCTATATTTTGTAAACTTATCTTATATCATCCTGTAAATCCTACAGTCCTATATTTTGTAAACTTATCTTATATTATCATGTAAATCCTTGAAATGTCCTATATAATAAAATGTTGTGTTCTGTATAATGAAATAGTAAAATGTAATCCTATGTATCCTATAAGGAATTACAATTATTCCCTGGGCTCCCTATAAAAAAATTAACCGAAGAACAAAATTTGATTTTATTAATTTTAAACATAAAACCAATTTATACTTACGGAGAATGACTGTCGATACCGAGCTGATTTGATTTTGGGGGGGGGGGGGGGAGGATTATTAAAATATTGATAAACTCAAATGATAAAATTTTTGAATTATTTATTTAATATATAAACATATAGAGCTTCAAATTCAGAACGATTCAATCGATAATTTTACCAGGAGACAAAAACCCCCTCAAAACGCGACAGGAAAGAATTGTTGGATATAAATAAGCGCATTTTTCAGCCAATCTTACTGATTGGAATCAGAAAGAACCTATTTAGGTTACTGAGATCTACGAATCGACACGTTTAAAAAAGCAGGCTAAACTGAAACTAAATTTAAACAGCAACGCCATCTGTCGGAGACTTGTTTTACAATATTTCTTTCTTGATACAAATAATGGAGAATCTACCGACTATTTAGGATACTGAAACCATACGCGCTGACAAGTTTACAAAACCAGGCTAAACTGAAACTAAATTTAAATAGCAACGCCATCTGTCGGAGACTTGTTTTACAATATTTCCTTCTTGATATCAATAATGGAGAATCTACCAACTATTTAGGATACTGAGACCGTAAGCGTTGACGCGTTTCCAAATACAATCTAGACGGAAACTAAATTAAAACAATAACGCCATCTGTCTGGGAATTTATTTATATTATTTTTTCTTGATACAAATAATTGCGAATCTACCTACGATTTATGATTAATTTAATTAAATCGTTAAAATAAGTTTTATTAAAGTTGTTTGATCTCAATTAAGTGTTAAATTGATCATTTAACTACATTTTCTCGAAAGATTACGAACGATACTAGATGGCGCTATACAATTGGTAATAAAGGAGAGTTTCCGCCAGAGAAATCCTTTTAGATAAAGGGCTAGGCACTCTTACGTTCTCAGTACGCTGAATAGGTTCTTGATATCAGGAAGAACGGTTGGAAACGTCTAAAGGAGACGTACCTAGGAAGGAGAGCAGTTCTCTTATTTCTTCTTCCCTGGCGGTCGTAATAGGCCTTATCAAATTAAGTGGAAACACAGTGCAACAAACAAGAGCGAGCTGTAATAGAGATACAGTCTCCTCCCGACGCCATGGCGGATGGGCGAAAGGGGTGCACCTACTGCAGCAGACGCCGATATGGTCCGACGTGATATTTCAGCGATTTCGTGCCGAGAATTTCAATGGATCACAAAACCAGAACGTGCTTCGGAACTCTAATTCCGATTATACCACCCCCCCCCCTCATATCTGCCTCTTCCTTCCTTTCTCGATCGCCGCCTGCCCCCTTTTTGTTACCATCTTTCGTTTCTCAAAAAGAGAAATAGAGGAAACAAGTTGCCAAAAGACCAAATATAGTCCTGCGCTTAAAGAATCGAGAAATAGCCCTCAGAAGGAGTTGTAAGGCAAGCATACAAATGTTGGCCCGTTTTCGTCTAGCTAATCGAACAGCGCGCCATCTAGCGCGCCTCTCTGGAGTTGTAAATTAACCACATAAATATGGCCGCGTCCAAAAGAGTACGCGAGGTTTCATTGATAAATGGTAAATACATTTTAATGATTTTTCAGCTAGAACTATTATAAAACCATGTTAGCATACATACTTATTTATTAAGTAAGATGGTTAAAAAATAACTTCATTGATAAGTTTTTACCAGTTTGACGATATCCTAGGACCTATAGGCCACTTTAGTTTTACGAAATTTGTGCCTTTATCAGCTTATAATTCCGGCGCCATCTATGATACGCCCGACTAAAAAGGTTAAAGAAAAAGTGCAGCTCCGCTTTCGAGATAAACTGGGAAGAAAAAGAGCCAATTGAAGCCTTATTCCCGTCGAGAATAAAAAATAGAATATTGAGCAAAAGGTACTCGAAAAAACTTCAGCGGGGAATAAAAGGGTTTTATCCCCTTCTGACATGTTTCTTTTCCTAATCGTCATAGAAACGCGCTAGGACCAAGCTGTTTCGAAGTTAAATTGACGAATTTAAAGAAAGTATTTGTACAATTCCTTGGAGCATTGATAATGAGAACACATACATATATCTGCACAAAAAGGGTGGTTTTAAGGGCTCCGGCTAAGGCACAGGCTGGTTTTTAGGGGCCCCAGTGTTGAAGGCAACTGGTTTTCAGGTGTGCCGGTGTTGAAGGCAACTGGTTTTTAGGGGGCCCCAGTGTTGAAGGCAACTTATTTTTAGGTGCCCCGGTGTTGAAGGCACCTAGTTTTTAGGGGCCCCAGTTTTGCCCACTAAGGGGGATGTGCAAAACTTAACATTAAAAGATTTTGTATTAGTGTTTCTCAAGGGGTTACTAAAAGGGCCCCATAACTCACACTACGCCTAGGGCACCAAATAGTATAAACGCGCTCCCTGCGGTACAAACAAGAAACTATATACATGTACAGTTAGAATAGTGAGTGTAGGGAGCTGTTGGCTCACTTGGCATGAAGGGCTTGATCCTACGCATTGTAAGCCAGCTACCCGAATTAAAGGCATTAAAAGTCGCTAAATGACTTGGGGCTAAGGTGCTTGTCTTGGGTATTAGCATAGCTGATTATTATTATACCTAAGCATCCATTGGCACCATGGTAACAACGTTTTATCGCGGTAGAGTACACGCTTTTGATGGAAGACAATTTAAAAACAACAAGTTGGCAAGCCAAAATATACCTCTCCTCGGAAGCATTGTCCCTAGTGGTATTAATTTCTCGAGATGACCCTCTAAGTTATATCTGCCCAATTCAGAGTTATTTACTAATAACGTAATCCTGGTTCAATCCCGCCCGGTATAAAATTTTAATTTGAATTATAATAATTGAAACGAAACAACCGAGATTAATTTGTTCAGAATATTATAAATTAAGTAGTTACAACAGTGAGTTAGACGAACTAGAACAACGCACAATTGAATTTAACCCTATTTACAGAAATTTTTTATCAGTTAAATGTAATACGAAGCAAACTTTAATAAAAGAAATATCTACAGAGGGTATTTGTATTTTTATCGCTTACGATATAACAACACAGAAAACCTTCTTTAAACCACTTCACTCGAAAAAATGATAGTTAAAGCCAACAATACCGCCCAAAAGCTAAACACAATCAAAATTAAAATACAACTAGCGGTATTAATTTCTCGAGATGACCCTCAAAGTTATATCTCCCAAATTCAGAGTTATTTACTAATAACGTAATCCCGGTTCAATCCCGCCCGGTATAAAATTTTAATTTGAATTAAAATAATTGAGACGAAACAACCGAGATTAATTTATTCAGAATATTATAAATTAAGTAGTTACAACAGTGAGTTAGACGAACTAAAACAATGCACAATTGACTTTAACCCTATTTACGGTACAAGTTTAGCAGTTAAATATAATACGAAGCCAATTTTAATGAAAGAAATATCTACAGAGGGTATTTGTATTTTTGTCGCTTACGAAATACTTGCCGCATAGTTAACGCTCATTTTATTTCAACGTTCGCCCGATCAAGATACCGTAGATATCTGGTAGTGGACGACTCGTAGACTGTCGGAACCATCCTGTTGACGTTGTGACACATACCGCATGAAAAAGACCAAAACCGTCCAATTTCCAATATCATATAATGACTCGCACACCCAGGATATCAATGACTGCATTAGGAATCGTAGATATCCAAATATCCACACCACCAAAAAACTTATTAACAAGAAGCGAAAAACTTACCATTCACAAAGCACAGAAAGCCACTTGACTAAACGTATATCAATAAATGACCGTAGAGGGAATAGTTAGGGTTCTTTATAAATAAACACAAACGAACCCAATTGATGAACTGCATTAAACATCTTAATCAGCCGAGAAAAGGTTTAAAATAAATTACGGCCGAGTTGAAAACCAGACCAACTCGATATGTTGTTAATAAATGAATTATTAAGCTTGAAAACCAATACGCTAAACCTAATAGATAAGAATATACGACTGAAAAAACTAAATAAATTACAAAAAACTAACGGGTTCTACCCTTTATCTTATCTGCTGACTGCGCTAAAACAAGATTTGACCATTAAACTTTTTGAAAATGCGACGTATACACTTTGAAGGTTCCGTCAAAAATTATCCTTTCCCAAACGTAAAGGTTCTCAAAACATTAATACACAAAAAATAAGTAAAAAGGTTCCTCCAAAAAATGAACCATTTTGCGGAAGAAGTAAATAATTTTAAAAGAATAAAAGATAAAACAAATATACAACCGCAAAAATAAAACGTCAAATAATAGAAGAAAAAAATCTTTAACTCCATTCATTAAAAAAACCCTAAACAAAAGTACCAAATTGAAATAAAGCAACTTATTATATTAAACAAGATTAAGTCTTTATAATTTTTTCGTAAAAAAACCACATTAGTCCTTCACAATTTCATTCGTAAAAAAATTCAAGACTTTGTTAACTATTATGCTTACAATGAGTGTCTTATTTGCAGTATACCTCGAAGTTATCGTTGGTTCTGTGGTAGAGCGCTCGACTGCCTAACTGAACGGCCCGGGTTCGAAACCTGGGTGACGCATTTGTTTTTAATCAAATGAGAAATCGCTAAATTAGAATTTCTTCGATGCAATAATTTAAATCTTCCACGAAATCTTGCTCTATTTCAATTAAACAAAAATTTCGTACTCTATTAAATACGCTTTCGATAAAGCTGAAGGTCTAATTTTCAATGAAACGTAATAAGTGTCGGTGGTTCTGTGGTAGAACGTCCGCCTGTCAAACAGGCGGTCTCGGGTTCGAAACCCGCCCGATGCGATCGCAAGTTGATACTAAGACGAATACCGTGAACAATTGGTGGAAACCCTGCCATTGGATGTTGAGAGGTAGCATTACACTCAGCACTCGGTCCGTCCCAAAAGTCAATAAGAAAGAGTTGGAGAGATACCACCCGTACATACACACCACAAACTCAACACCCACAAACGTCATAACAATAACACAACATTACCACCCTACACATAAACATTACAATAGCGAAATATCCAAACCACTGAATTAAACCTGTCGTGACGGCGAGCGTTGACGAAAAAAAACCACCAAACCAACCCCGACTGCAAATTAATCCGTTAACGCTCACCGTCCCACGGTGGTTTTGCAAACACGGTTTTTCGACTTTGTTCCCTAATTACTAGCAACTGCGAACGCAGAGATCTCGAGAAACTGCGTACGCAGTGATTACACTTTGCACCGAAAATGCGAATGCGTTCGCAGGCCTGACAGACACACAGACCCACCCACAGACAGACACGGTCGTTGTATAACCCCTCCTAGGGGACTTTGTCCCCTCGGAGAGGTAAAAATGCCCTCAAATACCCCGTCGCTTTTCAGATTTTCTTACCTTAAAGAGTAAGTTGTTATTAAACGAAGCGTTTACGTTTAAAATACCTAAGTATAAAATTTCGTTGCTTTCCATTTCGTAGGTAATTAGAAATAATTAGTAGAACGCCAAAACAATTGGAATTTTAGCGTGGTGATTGAGGTTAATGACTACACGTTATTTCTCATTGGCCGCTATCCCCAACATAGATTTTTGACTTGGATACAAAATGTAGATGCTACTGATTCCCTGGCTGAAACCGAAATATCTCCTGTAGAACCATCCGATTCTACTACTGAATTTTGAACGCGGATGTTTACATGGTTTTAAATAGTTCTTTTTATAAAGTAACGTTCCCTTCTTGTTTAAATGTTGCTCTTACGTCACAGCGGGTCTCTTGCTTTTACAAGTCTACGAGCGCGCGCTACAGTCGCCAGAATATAGTTATTTCTAGGGCGCGTGCAATATCTCGCGCGAAAAATATACTAATAGAGCTGTGTCTTGTGACGTAAGAGCAACATTTTAACAAGTTGGGCAAGACCCCTTTTTATTTTATAAAATCAACTATTGACATCGCCATATCTACCAAGGATATTACAGGTATGGTCTTGGTAGGATAGTGGGAACTATATAATCTACCAGATGCAGTGGGAAAAATTCAGAGAAAAAACCGTAGTCAATGACGATACAAACTAGACGCGATAAAATTAGCGATCAAAATAAAATCCACAGTGGGGCGCTGCACGTAGATTTCATTTAAATATTAAATAAACTTAATGACGGTATTTCATCAAGTTACATTTTATTGTATCAAATAAACAAGAAAAATATAAAGTAGCTTAGTTTCTATTCCGAAAATATCTTGGCAACTTACACTTTAATTTACTTTTGGTAGAAGAGACGAAAATCCGATCCACTAGCGACGCCCCCTGTCATCGAGATAGCGCGAATCGCGCCGCGTTTCCACCAACTTCCGAGTCCGTTAATCGTAAGAGCTAATTATTATAGTTAATAAAACCGTAAATTCCGTGAATTTAATAATTAGTTTCCATAATGAAAACTAATAGCTAAACGCGTTATAGCACGTTCCAATATATTACCAACATTAATTGTATTCGAATTAATTTGCCTATGATGGAAGCTCTTAATGATAGCCCATTAAAGGGGGGAATGCTGAATAAATCTTAAGCCTTAGATACCCTCCTTCCGAACCGGAAGAAGCTGCTGCTCTATACTTCCGGAATAAGTAATCAGGGATCTTCTAGACGCCATTAGGCCTAATTTACCTAAGTAATAAGATAAAATAAAAGGGGAAAAGTATTTTCTTATTTCGTTTCTAGCAGCCTCCTCCCCCAACAGGTCACCCCCCCCCCTCCATAGCCATAACATTCAAAGGTAGATGGCGGCACTCTCTCCCTTATCTCCAATGCAGAAACCTTACGCTTTTCCTATTTTTATAAAGGTTGTACCTTCGGGCTAACAACCACCTCCACCTCGCTTTAAGGACGAAAGGCGCGGAAAGGGTATAGTCTGCGCCGTTTACTATGGACGGAAATAGATAGGTATCGAATATTTTATGGTAGGTACTTGATTGGCCGGAATTCCCTCGTCGGTTGCCCCTGGTGGCGAGTAAGAGAAATATAAAAGCGAACGCGGTCGGGTACGCGTTTTAGCCGGTAGTTCGGACAATGTGCGTGTTAAGGTAAAGTCTGAACGTCATTATACTACTACTCTATTTGCGGAGGTGGACGCGTAACGATATTGGGGAAGGTCTTAACACGCTATACCGTATTTCCTTTTCAATAGGAAACCGAGAGGAAACAACTTCCGGTACGAACCGTTCCGTCTTCCACGCCCATTCCGCGAGTCCGTCTATACAAAGTTTCCCCAATCCTAATATTCAGCGAAATCAAACGCGGGGAAGCCTTCGCGCGCGTTGCAAAGTTGAAAGCGATATCGTACTAAAATAATACGACGGAACCTACCTTTCCAGTCAGCGCGGGTAATTACGACAAGACGTGACTAGTATCTAACAAATAGTATCGTCCTCAAAGAAAAGCGAAGACCAAGTGCTTACTTGTATAACAAAAAATATAACGCGAGGGAGGAAGCATTCAGGTATGACGAAATAAAAAGAATCAAAATCGATATAGCGGTACTAGTAAAGAGAGACACGTTGGACACGGCGCTTTCGTGGGAATAAAATCTAGAAAGATGAAGAATTCGAGAAGAATGGGAAAGAAATGGCTATTTTATTTCTGGCCATCCACTCTAAACGAAAGAGATGCGATATAAGAAGTTGAAAGGAGTTTGGTTTCATTGGTAGTGATCGCGTGATACATCGAAGCCACTATAGTCTTGAACTTTATACAGATATCGGTGTTTCTTCGCCGACTTACTTTTAGGGAGTTTTATTCGAGAAAGAATTCTCTCGACACGTCAATTGAACCATTCAGGACGAAAGAGCGATTGACCAAGTTTGGTTGAAGAGTTGAAACTATATATTTCAGGTTTCGATATAGAGATGTAATTCGAAACAAACGGTTTTAAAAGTTTGCGAAACTTAATGGTGGAAATAGCTACTCCAATTGTACGTTATCAGATATAAGTTAAAACTGAAGATGGACTTAGAAAATCGTGTCTGTTTAAAAAAACAACGGGTTATAAGTTTATATATCGTCCCTATATGCCAAAGTTTACATATCGTCCCTATTTGCAAAAGTTTACATATCGTCCCTATTTGCAAACGTTTACATATCGTCCCTATTTGCAAAAGTTTACATATCGTCCCTATTTGCAAAAGTTTACATATCGTCCCTATTTGCAAAAGTTTACATATCGTCCCTATTTGCAAAAGTTTACATATCGTCCCTATTTGCAAAAGTTTACATATCGTCCCTATTTGCAAAAGTTTACATATCGTCCCTATTTGCAAAAGTTTACATATCGTCCCTATTTGCAAAAGTTTACATATCGTCCCTATTTGCAAAAGTTTACATATCGTCCCTATTTGCAAAAGTTTACATATCGTCCCTATTTGCAAAAGTTTACATATCGTCCCTATTTGCAAAAGTTTACATATCGTCCCTATTTGCAAAAGTTTACATATCGTCCCTATTTGCAAAAGTTTACATATCGTCCCTAACCTATTTGCAAAAGTTTACATATCGTCCCTAACCTATTTGCAAAAGTTTACATATCGTCCCTAACCTATTTGCAAAAGTTTACATATCGTCGCTAACCTATTTGCAAAAGTTTACATATCGTCCCTAACCTATTTGCAAAAGTTTACATATCGTCCTTATTTAAAAAATAGGACTAAAATTTAGAAATCGTTATTTAAAAAAATAGGACTAAAATTTTGAAATCGTTATTTAAAAAAATAGGACTAAAATTTAGAAATCGTTATTTAAAAAATAGGACTAAAATTTAGAAATCGTTATTTAAAAAATAGGACTAAAATTTAGAAATCGTTATTTAAAAAAATAGGACTAAAATTTAGAAATCGTTATTTAAAAAATAGGACTAAAATTTAGAAATCGTTATTTAAAAAAATAGGACTAAAATTTAGAAATCGTTATTTAAAAAAATAGGACTAAAATTTAGAAATCGTTATTTAAAAAAATAGGACTAAAATTTAGAAATCGTTATTTAAAAAAATTGGACTAAAATTTAGAAATCGTTATTTAAAAAAATAGGACTAAAATTTAGAAATCGTTATTTAAAAAAATAGGACTAAAATTTGCATATCATCCCTATTTAAAAAGTAGAAAAAATTTACATACCGTCCCTATTTAAAAAAATAGGACAAAAATTTATAAATCGATATTATTTAAAAAAAAATAGGAATAAAATTTACATACCATCCCTATTTGCAAAATGAGGACCAAAATTTACATATGGGCGTCATTATTTTAAAATTGGACAAAAATCTTTCCATCTAGAAGCATTTTTTCCAAAAATAGGATACAAATATTGTAGTCTCTTTTGGACGTTGATAATCTTACTAGTTTTTAATAAACAAATGATTTTCCAACCCGAAAAAAAAAACTAATTAACCCTAAATTCTGATTTTTGACGTTTCATTCAATGAGGTTATGCTATTTTCACAATTATTTTTTGTACAACGAATATAAATTTCGGGTAAATAAGTGTTTCCCTCGAGTATTTCACGCTCCCCTTAGGCCTTAGCTCGGCATTTTCTTCACAAACAAGTTGTCTATGAATTTGTTAAATTTGCCATTCTCTTCCACCAACAAGAAATTGCCTTTTCCACGGTTCAATCGAAGCGCTATTTCTCTGGTGAACACAAAAACCCTTTAGAAAAACGCGGTCTAAAACCACGTATAAAAAGAGGTTTTTTATATCGGAGCTTTGAACGAAGTCGGATCCATTTAAGATCGGAGTCGGCGATATTGGAGCTGCAGTGTTACCCCGAGTAAACAAACTAGTGATTGATGATATTGATAAAAAAAGGCCGGAGAAAAGAGAGTGCGAACGAGAAGAAAACCTACTTAAGCTTCAAACAACATTCTGCCTCTTTTATTTCCAAAATAAACTGCCCCGGGGCCGACATAAAGTGCCTGGCTCGGAATTTAGTCAAGAAAATGATAAAAAAAATAACAAAGAACCGACCGGAAGTTGGGAAGATTGTCACCAAACTACGCAAATCCATAACTTTTTTTACAGGCAAATTTAACACTCGAAACGTCGGAGCTACTTCCGGTCCCTGTTGAAATTCACAAACGCCTCGGCTCAAGTTACCCTCCGGGGTCATCCGACATTTCATCGAAAGAAACCAAGATTATTATCCCACGTGTGCCCTAAGTATTAGTTAAGTCTCGATTGTATCAGGCTGGACGTTAGAAGATTTCTAAAAAAACCGTCCTGTGGCTACGCGGGCGAAAACGATAAATCGCTTTTTCATGGCGCCTGTATGCTGATAGTTTTTTTTACGGCAATGCACCCACCTCAACACGTATATATATATATATATATATAAAATAAAAAAAGGCAAAATCTGCAGCGATGGCTATCGACGAGGGGACGCGGGCGGGGGGGATTAGACTAAACGGGAATTTAATGGCCGAACCCGCGGCTCGCAATTCCGGGGACGACAGCTCGCGGATAGACCGTCAGGACATGTCGCCTTTTATAGAACCCACAAAAAATAAAAGTAACCAAAATATTGGAAAATATTTTGCATGGATTAAGGTGTCGCGAGTGTGAAGGCAATTTACTGACCCAGAAAAAAAGGTGGAAGCATTTTCGTGGTTTAGTACAAAAATAATCATTTTCCCTTATTCTAAAAAGAGTAATGATTAAAACTAAATTCCGAAAATATTTACAGCTAAAAGGCTTTCAGTCATCGTGAGTACAAAACAGGTTGCCAAGTTAACAGTTCCAAACCGCGTTAGTTTGATAAGAGGCAAGAAGAGATTTCGAAGTGTATCTACGACAGATAAAGTTCTCTGGAGGTTTTGAGATAAACCAGGATCAGGAGGATAATCAGCTAGGCTAGTACCCTTGGCACCACCTTAGGCCCAAGTCAGCTAGCTGCTTTTAAATCCATTAATTCAGGTGGCCGAGTTACAATGAGTAGGAGGGTGGTGGCGAGCCCTTCATGCCACGCGAGCCAACAACTCCCTACACTAACTATTACCATTAACCTCTACAAGTTTTTATGGAAAGGGGAAACCGAAGAACTCGGGGGAAAACCCCTTTAACCAGTGTGGAGAGAACTTGCAAACTCAACGCGGAAGGAGTAATTCCGAGTGTTCTCCCAGTGCCACAAGCTGAACCCGGCTCCTCTTGCTGCGAGGCGAAAGTGATAAGCACTATGCCAACCCACCTTATACACGATTAGAAAGTGAATGTTGTTGAACGAGATAAACATATTCTAGGGGTTCTAAAGGCACTTGTTTCATTTTGATCGTTGAATACAGTCTTCTTCATTTAGCTAACTAAAACCTTGACGCAGTTGTTTATTCAACATGGTAGCAGAGCGTGGTACTTACGAGGAGACTACCCGAGGTGATAATCACCGATTTTGTTGAAACTAGGTGGGTATGTAGACCTTATGGTAACATGAAATTTCACCAAGGGAAAAGTTGCAATGGGCATTAGTTTTGCCATGGCAACCGAAAAGGTTTTAGACAACATAGAAAATAACAATCTGATCAATTTTACATATTTTGATCAAATTGACCAAAATTCATCAAAATATCATAAAATTCATTTTATTTGTCAATTATGATCTTTTTTTTTTTGGTTTTGAAATTTTAAATTTTTTTTTAAATTTTTCACTTAGAAGTGCTCATATTCCCATGTTATTTTCAATGGGAAAATATACATACTGTGTTGTCAAAAACAATTTCGGTTGCCATGGCAAAACTAATGCCCATTGCAACTTTTCCCTTGGTGAAATTTCATGTTACCATAAGGTCTACATACCCACCTAGTTTCAACAAAATCGGTGATTATCACCTCGGGTAGTCTCCTCGTTAGTAGGATTAGTTAAACGCTAAAGACGTTCAAGTCCAGGCGTTTTGATCGTTGAATACACTTGTCTTCATTTAGTTAAATAAGCGAAAACTTTAAGGCAGTTGTTTATTCAGCATGGTAGCAGAGCTGGGCGACGGGTAGGATTAGTTAGACGCTAAGGACGTTCAAGTCCAGGCGATTTGATCACTGAATACAGTCGTCTTCATTTAGCTAACTAACACCTTGACGAAGTTAATTATTCAACATGGTAGCAGAGCGTGGTTCTTACTTCTTAGTAGGATTAGTTAAACGCTAAAGACGTTCAAGTCCAGTCGTTTTGATCGTTGAATACACTCGTCTTCATTTAGTTAAATAAACGAAAACCTAAACGCAGTTGTTTATTCAACATGGTAGCAGAGCGTGGTTCTTACTTCTTAGTCACACGCTAAAGACATTCAAATCCTGTTCCCGTATTGTCAACGAAGTCAAGTCGCCAGTCTGTCACTATTGTTTATTCAATAACTGTATGATACTATAGCAATGGTAAAAAGGCCATTGGAATGCACTGTATGGTTACTATTTCGTCGTTCTGAGCCCTGCTGTACCAAACTAGAAGATCATCTCGGAGAATAATAGTTGTTACCTATGGCTCGTATCAACTCCTTTAAATAAAATATCATTGACATCGTTTGCAATGGATAGTTTTAAACACGCTATTTTGAACCTAATTAACAAATTCCCTAAATTTATCTAAAATGTTAATTTCTCTGTATGATCCAGTTTAACGTATTTTATCTGGGGATAAATAAGGACTTACTTTCGACAAAAGCTACTCCATAAAAGGTAATAATATAGCGAGAACGAACTACAAACATACTTTAAGAAACATCACGAATTCACGACGGAACCTTAAAACGATCAGATAAATAAAATAATTCCAACTTCAACCTTTGGACAAGTGGCACGACCCTTAAAGTTAAGGCCCAAATGTCAAAACCAGGAGAACTACGCTTTTCAAAGCAACCGGTCCAAATGCATTTTTAAAGAAGAAAGAGAGCCAGTCTCTTCCGATTCAATATATAAATAATCAGGCAGAAGAACAGAGCGGAGGGAACAAAATGAATAATAAATTTAAAATAAAATCTGCGCAAAAAGGAGAGACTCCCGCCTAGGGCCAAATTTGAGGGGGGGGGGGGTATAAGAGGGGACATGGAGGGGGAGGGAGGTACCAATACAAAAACGTTTTTTGACAGCGGCAATCTGAGTCACCAACCCGAGTCGAAATCAAAAGAAAAAGAACACCAAGAGCGAAACGAAGGATTGGGAGCCTCCGCATCGCTTCGATAGACTCGCTTTTACATAACAAGGAAAAATCGGGGGAGTGTACGTCCTACCCCCCCTACCGCAGCGCCCCGCGCGGAGAAGGGTGAAAGTTCCCCGGCATCGTTTGTAGGAGGCGGATTGGGATGAGACTGGTCTTCTATTAGGGGCTATAGCGCGGACCCGCTACGACGGTCAGCGCCCGCGAAGGTGCCGGGGTTAAGGCGACCGTCCGAAGGTTGGGGTAAAGCGGAAGAGTGATAGGAAGAGGCACAGGTTGCCACTCCTCCAACCTCATTAAAGTCGGATTTGTTTGAAACGAGGAGAGGCGACGGTGTCCCCATCTAGCGACTTAACTCCTCCCTCCGCTCCCTGTCGCGGGAGTTTCAATCTAAGCTGGCACGGGGGCCTATAAGGGATCAGGCGTGAGCGGATTGAGCGCGGCGCGCGCTGCCTGTTGATAGCGGGGGATGTTTTCGCCTTCATCCCCGCTTAAGCCCGGGTTATATTTAGGCGATAGGCGCAGTTTCGTCTTTTATTCTAATGGATAAAACCCCGAGACTTAGCAGAGGGTCTCTCTCCACCTTCCGATATGAAGGAACAACGCGGCGGGGGTCGGGGTTTGTCGCGCGTGTCCATAGTCTTAAGAATAGATCGAAGCGAAGGCCTAAGCGGAATTAAAAGGCACCCTGCGCGAATAACACACGGAGGGCGATTTATAGTCGGAGAAAAAGGACTGGTAAGAGTGAGATAGACGGACAACGGTAAATGTAGTGGGAAAGATACCAAAATCCAATTTAAAGGAGGGCTTTCCCCGCCCAATCAATACTAATATTGCGGCCTCGCTAAAAATACCCATCCGAGCGGAATCAAAACAAAAGCGTCGTTAAAAGAAACATCTTCTATCCGTATTTGGATACAAAAGTTCGTTAAAACTTAGTTACGATATTTTGCATTTGAATAATATATTAACGGTACTATAATAGACCTTTCCGTAAAATGTTCGTTACGGTAAGAGGGGGAAGGAAAACTGTTTTTGCAAGGATGATTTAGATCAACGCTATATATACTACTCCTTGTTTTTACCCTCGCTCGACATAAGGCACTAGTCACGGCATTTGACTACTAAAATAAATGCTCTGACTACTAAAATTAATCGAAATCTGGGGGCTCACTAGTCAATTTGAAAAGTGAAAAATTTACCTAAATATTCATAAATAATGGCTAACGTGGCGTATCATAAATGCATCATTCATCAATCCCATTTTTTAAAAACAAATCACAACATGTAACTCAAGTGATACTAAACTCATATTATAATTGTAACGGGTAAAGCAAAATGTTGGCTGTCCTTATTGTTTTTATACCCCCATTTTTACCCCACAAGTCCCCGACTCTTAAAATAAATTAAGATAGGAGGCGCACTATTCAGGCGGACTACTTAAAAAAAATCCTTATGTCCAACCCTGCTCTTGAGTTCGGTATGTCGTCTGCTACCTAGTGTAAGTATTTACAAAACACGGCGGATTAAAATTAATCCAAGTGATATTGTTTAATTTGTTATATCAAATGTTTAAAGTATAAAAGTATTTCGTTTACTTAACTAGTCATAAAAGGATATGGGCTTAACATTTTATTGACAGCCACAGTAGTGTACCAGTTAAAGATTGTTGTTTATCATAAAATAGTAGCTAAAAAATAACTAAGAATTAGCAATACTTGCATAGAGTGGATATGAGTATTGCAATAATAATTAATGTAATTAGTATCGAAAATAAATTAAAATCACCAAGCCTAACCCGAGCTTCATGTAAAATGTTTGGGAAAATCTTACCGGCAAAGTGCAAAAAGTACAGCCAACTTTTTGTTTAGTTTTAGCGAAATTGGTTGTGGAAGAGGTAGAAAAAAGCAGTGCAAGCACGTAGAAATATTTTATGGAAAGACCTATTCATAGCCGAGAGCGTAAATTTTCATTTTAACACTGTAACGCCATCTTTCGGAATTTCTCTTAAAGAAGAAGCGCCACGCTTTTCTGGCAAAGCGGAAGATGGCGCTACACAACACTAGGAGGCTTTCCCCATTCTATTTAATAACGGCGCGCGACGTTCCAAGGGGAAGGCATTGCGCAATGGTGTATTTTTCTAGAGTAACCTTGGGCATCGCGCGCTGTTATTAAAACATAGAAATTCAAAAGTCGTCTGCTATTTCTTCACATATTTAGTTGACGATATTAAGGCAGATGGCGCTATATTTCCCAAGGTCGAACCCTGTAGTATAGTATGAAGGTGAATAATTGTAAATCAAATTAACTGTCCAGATATTATAGAATACAGAGTAGCTTGGTCGCGATAAGGGGTAAACATGATCCGTATCTCTATTAACCAGGGATGTCCCCTTAGGTCACTTCCTGAGAGTGGAGAGGCCGCTGATGAACGTGACGAAGGAGGCCGGAGAGACCATCAAGCTGAAATGCGAAATCCGGGGGAACCCGCCGCCGTCGCGGATCACGTGGCTCAAGAACGAAGCCCCGCTGGAGGAGGAGAAGGGACGAGTGGACTTCAAGCGCTACAACTTGACCAGCAAAGTGGCGGCCGCGGTCACGGCCAACGGAGTGCCCGCGGACACCGGCGCCTTCGACTTCCAAGGGGGCCAGGCCGTGGGGCTCCGATTGAGGATCAGTCACGCCGACCCCCTGGACACGGGCTACTACACTTGCCAGGCCGAGAATGAGATACAGCAAAGGGTGGAGACCACTTCGGTGGTCATCGTCAAGGGTCACGGAGGAACGTCCGGAGGCTACGGAGGAGGGGGAGCCGACATTCCCAGTTTCCCCCCTCTTTTCCCGCATTTCCCGGCTTTAGGACCTGGAAGGTGAGTAATCCATTTCTTTCTGAACGTTTCTTCCGTAATTACGGACATATTAACCAAAAGCGGAACTAATTAATATACGTCTTACAAATAAGTATTTATCTTCCTATATTTTTCCAAAATTACTCCTTATTCACTCGATTTATTTTATCGATTATTACTAATTTTTATTGATTTAAATTAATTTTTATATTATCTATTATTATTAATTTGTATTTCATTGATTTCAATTAATTTTTATATTATCGATTATTATTAATTTTTATTTTATTGATTATTATTTATTTTATTATTATTAAAAATTTTAATTTTAGATTATTGTTAATTTATTTTATTGATTATTATTAATTTATTTTATTGATTATTATTAATTTATGTTTTATTTTATTGATTATTATTCATTTTTATTTTATTGATTATTATTCATTTTTATTTTATTGATTATTATTCCTTTTTATTTTATTGATTATTATTCATTTTTATTTTATTGATTATTATTCATTTTTATTTTATTGATTATTATTCATTTTTATTTTATTGATTATTATTCATTTTTATTTTATTGATTATTTTTATTTTATTTATTTTATTTTATTGATTATTTTTATTTTATTTATTTTATTTTATTGATTATTTTTATTTTATTTTATTTTATTGATTATTTTTATTTTATTTTATTGATTATTTTTATTTTATTTTATTTTATTGAATTTAATTAATTTTTTATTTTATTGAATTTAATTAATATTTTATTTTATTGAATTTAATTAATTTTTTAATTTATTTTATTGAATTTAATTAATTTTTTATTTTATTGAATTTAATTAATTTTTTATTTTATTTTATTGAATTTAGTTAATTTTTTATTGAATTTAATTAATTTTTTATTTTATTGAATTTAATTAATTTTTTATTTTATTGAATTTAATTAATTTTTTATTTTATTGAATTTAATTAATTTTTTATTTTATTGAATTTAATTAAATTTTTTATTTTATTGAATTTAATTAATTTTTTATTTTATTGATATAAAACGTTTTACACCTTTTTGTTTAGACAAATTCATTCATTATGTAAGTGCAGTGGTTAAGTACACTACATTTTAATTAATTTTAATTAAATTTAATTTCTAATTTAGAACTAAATTTCAGTTAGTTTGCTCTGAATTTACATTGCTAGAAAACAAGGTTGTAGAGTTTTTGGATTTTAAGGTTTTATGCCGGTTTTTCTTGACCAATTGATAAACCATTTTAGTCCGTCGATAACGTAAACTATAGTTTAAGTTAATATTTAAATTTAATTTTTAATTAGTAATAAAATTTAATTACACTTTCTCTTAATTGAAATTTCGAGTGAACATTTTCATAAATGCATTGAACATGCATACGTGATTTAAATCAATGATTATTTATTAAAAAATAACTTGATTTATATCAAATTGATTTAAATCAGACAACCGTTACTTCCGCTGTAGGTTATACTAAGGTTAAATTACCGGAAAAATATAATTCCAATTAAAGAACCGATAATCCAAAAATATACCGTGTGGGAAATCACGAATTAAACACGCGAATTTCAAGTAGGCGCGCTTTACGGCAATACACCTCCGTACTGCTATTAGAACACTTCTACAGGCGTTAGTAGACCAACTCGTATACTAATATCAAAGGGGACAAAGTTCCACATTTAAGATATATCAATTAATTTCATGGTTGGCGGATTTAAATCAAATTGATTTAAATCGTGATTAAAATCAAAATTTAAATCGCACAATGTATTTCAATGGGGGATTAAAAATTGGCCAAAAATTGGTTCTTAAGAAATTAAAATACATCTGAGCAAACTAAAATATTAAAAAGTAATTAAATTTAATTAAGATTTAATTTAATTCAAGTTTAGCTAACTGATAAAAATAAAATATCCGTTAATTATTCAATGAAAGAGCCATAAATTGTAAAAAATCAATAAATTCAATAAAATCAAAAAAATCGATTAATTTGATTTTCTTAATAACAATCAAGATTTATCTTACGCTATAGTTACGTTAAAACCATTTCGTAGCGCGAGTTAGCAGTCAATTTTTCGATTAAGAATGAACTTCCTTCATAAAAAAAAGTTGAAAAGACTGACAAAGTTCGTTTTTCTTCCAAAGATAATGATATTTACTTTATCGAACGGTTTCTTGAAAAGATATTACGCACCCCCTTCTGCCAAAAAGGATGAGATATCGCAGATCCAATTTATCTTTACATTCAAATATTTGCCTATCTCTCCCCACCCGCCGGAAAGTAAAAAAAAATACGGAAATTATTTTGCCGAAAACATCCACTGGAGGGCGTCGATTTCGTATGCGCGGCACGTAAAGATCAAAAATCTGAAGAGAGGGGAAAATAAGAGAGCAAGCGTACGAAAAAAGCGAGTACCGGCGGTAACTCATTTGTGGAATGGCCCGCTACAAATGGTCCCGCTCTTTAGACTCGAAACGCCAGTTCACTTGAAAGTAAAGGCGAAACGCGCGGTCAATGGAAAACGAGGGACGTCAATTTAACCTTCTCTAAGCCTTTGCGCTAAACTGTCAGGCGACGTAAGCCTTACCGGCTTCTTTTCTTCCAAAATATATTATCATTTTTTTTAAGCCTTAAGTCCAATATTTATGGTAATGTTGGTTTCTTTTCTATTATTTTCGGCTCTGTATACAGAAGCCTTAAACATTTTGATATTCATCTCTCGGTTATAAAAAAAGGAATGAACGTTAGCTAGGGATAAATATAAAACTGCGAACGAAAATTCATTTCCCAAAACGGTCCGCGCGTAGTTCGTGACCTGAAATTGAAAATATCCGAGAGACCAAATTGTTGCTGACAAAATGGTTTTCTTGGTAAAGGTAAAGATCAAGGAATATTGCACACATACACGTAGATCAATTTCACTTTCGACAGAACGTTCTGTAAAGTAACCTTAGAAAGGTTTGCCACAGATATTTTCCCTGACCATTTAAAGGCCAAAATAAGCAAACCTTCCTGACTCAAGTTCCCACTTTTCCCTGATCATTTTAAGTTAGACCATTTTAAGTCCAAAATTAGACCATTTTAAGTCCAAAATTAGACCATTTTAAGTCCAAAATTAGACCATTTTAAGTCTTTAGGCCCTTTTTTAAATTCCCAGACTTTTCCCTGACATGTGGCAACCCTGTTAGTAAGGCGTACGAGTTACGTCAGGGTAAGCAGTTTGCGCTCAATAAAGTTACGTTTACACTCCCACGCTTTTAGAGCATAAACTATACATTACCAAACTTAAACACGGTAAAATTCCACGCATAATTTATTTTTGAAATAAAAAACGCGAAAATATAGAATAAAAAAAGGTCAGCTTCCGTTTTCTCCTTCATAAATAAGAAATTATTTCCGCCGTTGATAGCCAGATGGCGTGTCTAACGTATTTACCTAACTGGCGGTGGATACGGAAAAAAATCAAACTCTTTTCTAATGGACATTTGGCCAATTTTTCGGCCACGTCGGCTTTATACGCCTTTTTTGCGGGGGAGGTAGTTATTTTATGCCTATTACGGTAAAAGAGCCGGTTGGTGGTCAGTTGAGGGGAAATTAGCCTCGCTTTTTATAAGGTTCGCGGCGAGCTATCTGATGAATGCTCATTCCTCACGAAACAAGGCTTATTTTTTTTCTCTTTCTCGCTGAGATGCCCCCAAAAATAGCATTACCTAGGGCACCGCCTCAACATTATTAGCGAGTGACCGGGGCTTTTCTTACGCGCTGGGAGAGATTTATAAGGGATGTCCTCCTGCAAGGAAACGGAGCCAGCTTGAAGTGGCGAGATACGGCACCGTCTCGAGAAGATGCTACCAAGGAAAGCGAATGTCCCGGCGGGAAAATAAACTTTTTCGCTTTGATAAATTCGCCTCTACGTCGTGTCAGGGAGATAATACAAGCGCCAGATATAAAGTTTCCCGGCATAGCATCGAAAGAAAGTTTCCCACTGAGGACCATTCGATGGTTGGAATTCTGTAAAAGCCTATTTGGTGGACGAGTAATTTACGCGACTTCGAAATTATTTTATATTCTATTGCTTGCCTTTCGTTTTTTAGACTTTTTGGGTTGAAAATCCAAAATTCCTTCCCCTTAAAACAATAACTTTAAAGTTTCTATGTATAGATTGATACAATTAGAAAATTAATATTTTTCATTGATTTATTAAAGTTTTATTACATACTTATGAAAATAAATGGCTACACAATATCCAATTTGATTTAAAATGAATACAGGGTTGCCACAATATTTTCAGATTCAAATTCCCTGACCATTTTAACAGATTTTCCCTGACTTTTTAAAACCATAATTAGACAATGTATAACTTTATATTTTACTTTTATCAGAAGTTTTTAAATTGAAATCAACCTACATTTCGATCAGTACAAAAGTATTATTGCAACGTTAAAAAAAATTGCAAACTTGAAAGTAACTAAATAATAATATAATTTGTCAGATAACTAGAGTAAAATTACCTTCAAAAAGTGTCCAGATAAAATTGAATTCCCTGACTTTTTACAAACTCTTAAAATTCCCTGACCCGTCTCTGACTTTTTAGGCCCATTTTTAAATTCCCTGACTTTTCCCCGATTTCCCTGACGTGTGACAACCCTGTAATAAGCTCGAAAGTAATTTCAATATCCTCGAAACACTGGTTAATAATGGAATAGTCACGAAACTGAAATACATCAATTTCAAAAATTTCAGCCCCCGCTATGGACACCCGGACCCCTATGCTCATAAGCTAAAGTAGTGACATCCGCCAACAGAAAAAAATTACTAATTTGACGCTTTTCAATATTGGTCGATTTCATTTTCGAGACTTCTCCATTATTGAAATCTGTCGAGGATATTCAGATTCGAGACAAATTACTTTCGATGTTATTCAGATTCGAGGCAAATTACTTTCTATGTTATTCAGATTCGAGGCAAATTACTTTCGATGTTATTCAGATTCGAGGCAAATTACTTTCGATGTTATTCAGATTACTTTCGATGTTATTCAGATTCGAGGCAAATTACTTTCGATGTTATTCAGATTCGAGACAAATTACTTTCGATGTTATTCAGATTCGAGACAAATTACTTTCGATGTTATTCAGATTCGAGGCAAATTACTTTCGATGTTATTCAGATTCGAGGCAAATTACTTTCGATGTTATTCAGATTCGAGGCAAATTACTTTCGATGTTATTCAGATTCGAGACAAATTACTTTCGATGTTATTCAGATTCGAGGCAAATTACTTTCGATGTTATTCAGATTCGAGTCAAATTACTTTCGATGTTATTCAGATTCGAGACCAATTACTTTCGATGTAATTCAGATTCGAGACAAATTATTTTTGATCTGGTTCTGATTCGAGACTATTCCATTTTGAGCACATCGTTTACGAGGCTTTTAAGTTTCAACAAATCAGTTTCGAGATATTACTTTACTAAAAAAAGTATTTCAGATTCGAGACAAATTACTTTCGATGTTATCCAGATTCGAGACCAATTACTTTCGATGTAATTCAGATTCGAGACAAATTATTTTTGATCTGGTTCTGATTCGAGACTATTCCATTTTGAGCACATCGTTTACGAGGCTTTTAAGTTTCAACAAATCAGTTTCGAGATATTACTTTACTAAAAAAAATATTTCATATTCGAGATAAATCATTGTCAAGCTAATTCAATTAGTTACCAAATTTCGAGTGTATTTAGAGTCGATAAAATCTATTTTCCATACTATTCAGGCGCCGCTTTGGGTGGAAAACGGTAGTCAATTGCTTTTTATTTAAAAGCGAATTGAGACAATAATCAAAAACCTCAACCAGTAAAATTCAAATCTCCGTAAATATGAATTGCAATCTTTTGACAAAATGATACTAGAATTTTTCCTTTTCTAAAGCTGCAACTGAGTATTTTTAATTTTATTTGGGTCCAATATTATATGACTAACATACTCGTGATACTATTCCGTGGAACAAAATAAACGATGACTTCTTTTAAAATTATAATTACACATTTCCGATATGAAACCTCCTAATCTAAGAAAACGTTGTACAGATGCATAATTATCCACTTCCCCTTGATTCCAAACAATTTTCCGTTGATGCTGTCGATAGATGGGGCTTAATTATTCACAGACTAACACTACATACTGCGAGACAGGCGCCACGGAAAAATACATACGATAAAGTATGAAGTGAATAATAAATAATAATGTAAACGAGATTGCAAATGGCGAAAAACGCGTACAACACTATTTTAACAGGCATGCCAGAAAACGGCCTCCGTGGTTTTTGTTCGATTGAAGTTCTCCCCCATTTTTAGGGGGAAATCACCCCCGAAATGCGGGCACATCGGGGAGATTTTATCAAATACATTTTGTTCCGCCTTAAACAATATATTTACCCCCAAAACGGAACCTCTTACGTAGGAAATAAAGTATTAGGGGATCGTTCATAAAGATACGATTGTTATCAATAGAAACTGTCGCGACACGGAGGCAGTGTCTCCATCTGTCCGTCGGGGTTGGACGTAACCAAAAGTATAAAAGTGTAGGAAAATAACAATTTAAAATGAAATTTTGTTATTTAATATATGTAGAAAAATATGAATAGTAAAAGCTATGATTTTGTATAAAATAATTACTTTTACCGCGATTATTTGATAAATATTCTTGTTAGGAGTACTTGTTAGATTATTTAGATAAGAGGGTGGGATTTTCGACGATTTATACGAAAGAAAAATATTTACATTTGAAAATTAAAACCGCCGAGGCTTAGAAGTGAATTTTACAATATTTATGGACGAATATAAGGAAGAACCGGAGATTACTTAGGTGTTTTCACCTTTTCCGAATCATAAAACGAGGGTGAAGGCGGAATTTCGGAGCAAATCGACTAGAACATCAATAGAGGAGAAAAATGTTCCGGGAGAAAGGAAATTCGATGGGGGGAAGGCAGAGGGAAGGGCCAAAGAGAGAGTGCGCTTGTAAAGGCCCAATTCGAACATCTTTCTTTATCAATAGTCGAAATTGGCGCTGTACACGTATATATCAGTATATAGAGTGCAAGGGTGGAAATCAGTCGGAGCGAGAAAGGGGACACTCCGGAGGGTCGTGCTCCGCTAAACCAGATGGCACCCTACAAAAACGACCAGCGCTCAAGTGGTCAAGTCTATAGTTGACAATCGACAGTGAAACTATACTTTATTCACTCATTACTAGGGTTGGACATAAGGATATTTTTTTAGTAGTTAGCCTGACTAGTGAGCCTCCTATCTTAATTTATTTTAGTAGTCACTTACTAGGGGGGGTAAAAATGGGGGTATTAAACAGCCAACATTTTACTTTACCCGTTAGAATTAAAATCGGAGTTTAGTATCACTTGAGTTACATGTAGTGATTTGTTTTAAAAAAAATGGAATTGATGAATGATGAATTTATGATACGCCATATTCGCCATTATTTATGAATATTTAGGTAAATTTTTCACTTGTCAAATTGACTAGTGAGCCGCCCCCCCCCCCCCATTTAGATTAATTTGAGTAGCCAGAGCATTTATTTTAGTAGTCAAATGCCGTGACTAGTGTCATATGTCCAACCCTTATCACTAGAATCATTGTTTCTACTACCAAAAGTATATTATATAACCCTTCAATAGAAGTATTCAAATTTCCATACTGCTTATTGTTATTCGCTTCAAATCTATCAATCTATAGTTAGATTTATAAATAAATTTGAACCGTTATAAAAGTTCTCGTATTATCAGAAGCGTGTAATATTATCTTAGGGATAAGTATTTGTATATTCCATTAATTTTATTATCTCGAAACATGTTCCTTTGCAGGATCCCTCTGATTTTTCAAAATGCTTTTTGAAATAAAAAATTGTGTGGGGTTACTGGGGTATACTAACTTTTTAAAACTAAAAAATTCGGAAAAAATAATGGTTCTTATATAAGTTAATATCTCTATGGAGCGTAACTTTTAATTTTTTTTTCGTTAGTCAAAGTAATACCGGCGCAGTGATACATTCGCAGTTGGCGAGAAAATCGTCCCCTTGAAAACTTCACTAGAGTAATATCATATACTTCCGCTAATGGAAAATCGATTACTTATACTACAAAAATTAAAATACCGAACAAAGAACGTTGATTTTCCGCCTATTTCATAGAGCAGTGCTAGTAAAGGGCCAAGATATTGACAACCATTATCACGACCAAGAGAGCGAAAAAGTTCGATCGTCCAAGTGCAAAACGCGTCTCCGGCTCCCTCTGTCGGAAAAAGAGGGAAACTCTAGTTTCAACAGCCCACTATCCCGCGGCAAATCCCTCATCCTCAACTGACAGCTCGGTTCCTTAGCCGTAATAAACGACTTTCCGTTATACGGCGACAAATCAACTCGACACCTCGAGCGAAGGCGAGAAGCGGGTACAGTCTACGTTCCACCCGCGTCTTCGATCCCACTCATCCGTAACGGTACGCGTCTGCCAGATCGGGATGAATGAAAACAAAGCGGGGCTTCCTCTCTCTCGGAACAGTTTCATCTGTCAGTAGAGAAGGAGAGCCGCGAAGGGTAGCGAGTGTAGCCGTCCGCCGGGGCAGCTGGGCGCGCGCGAGGATTTACTAGAGAACGCTGGCGTATTTTCTCAGCCCCCGTTTTCGCCCCCCAAAACAAGAGTCTCATCCAAAATGGCGGCGTCCGCCGGCGCGCTAATGTTGCGGCTTTTCTTCCTCTTATGCCCCGTCTTAAGTCATTTGGTCGAATCTCAATCGGAATTCGCCGAGACCTACCCGGCCGACTACGAAGATAACTTAGACAATATCACCACGACATCGACCATCATCTTCGAAGAAATAGAAGTCAGGTACTATCAATTCTATCTCGCTCTCTTTGCGCGTGCCTATTTTACGCGTTTTACCGCCGCAGTCGGCCTACAACACGCTCTATGGGAATATTATCAGGCTCGTTGGCTGACCCGAAACGCGCGTCGGAGGAAACCTAATGTTGACTTTATCCGTTATTAACTAAGAGCTTCTAATTATCGCGATAAAGGAGCCGCCGGTTGGCCGGGGGAAGTGTTAAAATATTAATTACGGGGGACCGGCCCGAGCGCGCTGTGTCCCGTATCAGGTTTCTGTCGTGGCTAATTGGAAAGAGCCTTTTTGGTCTAATTAATACTATCCCGTGTGTTTATTATTTGTTCAAAGTCTAGTTGGTTTTCCCCGCGCCGCTCCATTATTACACATCCATTTCGGAAGCTTTGTTAACTACGCTCTTGCTGGCAGTTTGTAATTAATGTTCACCCTGCTTTATTATATTATATCTAAAATAACCCGCCTAAATGCGGTGAAGTAGAAAAACAGTAATTTATTTACCATCCTGTTTCTCCTAGGAAATGAGTTAGAACGTTACAAAAATCATAATTTAAAATTATTTTTCCCAAATTAAAATGTACGTTATTTGACCAAAATAGCGTCAATTTGGGTAATATTCCCGTTACAGGGTTGCCACAAAATTTTCAGATTAAAATTCCCTGACCATTTTAAGAGATTTTCCCCGATTTCTTAATGCCAAAATTGTTATATTTTACTTTTATCAGAAGTTAATAAATTTAAATAGACTTGATATTTCAATAAAAAGGTTATTGCAATGTTCAAAAAAGTAGCCAAACTTTCAAAGAAATAAATGATAATCATAGAATTTGTCGTAGATCTAGAGTAAAATTACCTTCAAAAAGTGTCAAGATAAAATTGAATTCCCTGACATTTAGGCCAATTAGCAAATTCCCTAAGTTTCTCAGAGGAAACGGATTAGAACGTTACAGAAATTATTTTTTTAGAGATTATAATGTACGTTATTTGACCAAAATAGCGTCAATGCAAGCGGTTTTAATTTAGGTAATATTTCCGTAATGAATTTGACTTTTAGCTCAGAGGAAACTGTTTAGAACGTTAGAGAAATAATTTTTGGTTTTCGAAGCTAAAATATCCGTTATTTGACCATTGCAAACCGCTTTAATTTATTTAATTAAATATAATATAATTGGAGTTGATCATCAAAAAATATAATCTTTAGTCGTATTGGTAATCGATATAAATCGAATAGTTTTTCGATAAGATAAAAATCATGAAAACGGTAGAAACAAAGGGGGCGCCTACAAATTACGAAATCAACGAACGCCTTTATTCGTCGCAAATTTGGAACCGTTTAAATGGAGAAGGAAATCTCACTATACAACAGACAACGAAACTAATGGAAATTTGTTTCCGGAAGCTATCGCGTAATATTGGGGAAAATGCACCTATCATCGCAAGAAAAAGGTTCATTGGCCAACGCACGCGAGCCGGGTTGTTGATTTTGAAAATTGAAGCCCACCCGATGACTCAATGGAAAAGCAGTCGCGCGAGGGTTGTCATGACGACCCTACCTTTCCCCGAAAGAAGGAGACGAGTGGAGGGGATTAAAGAAAATAGGGGGGAGGGGGGGCCTCCACCGGCGCTTCTGTCTTTTCGTTTAAGCCCACCCCTATCTCCCTCTTTTTCCGACAGTTAAAATTACTCCAACTTACTGGCTTATTACCCTCACAAAAAGGAGATTTGTTTTATTTCTTCAACGAAACGTTATTATTTTTTATCTCGAAAAAGCGTTGAAAAATATTTGCGACACTTCTTTCTTGTTTGACGTTTCGAATGTTTTAATTTTCCACAAATCGTAAATTAAAAATTTTTAATGAATTTTCATTGATTACCCCAGAGGCCAGCATTATTAGATGGCGAGGGGGGGGGACGGTCATTAAAAATGAGGTCTTTTATGGAGGGGAGGGAGGGAGGGGGTGATGAAAAGTTTGGAACATGATTAAAGGTCATTATCGAGGTTAAGCATCCTCTCGAAAGATAATTTTAACGTATACGACGAACGTCCGGGGAGTAAGCGCAACGGGCGTTTTCAACAAGCGGATATTTAGTCGCTATTAGGTTTAACCACTGGTAGCATTATGCGTGGGAACCGAATTGAACGCGACAATGAAAAGCTCAGCTGTTTTCCATAACCGCTATTTTAAAGACAGGGTCTAATTATGGCGGGTTTTCTAGCGGTGTTTATCGAATTTCGATAAAACTTTGCGTAAACCTAATCCAGCGTTGGTGGTTTTATAAATTCAAATCTCGTTTGCCATGTACCAACGAGAAATGTCGGTAATGGTATACCGCCTTTAGAGGAAATGACGTTTGCTTTCCCTTTGTTTATCGTGTCCGAGTAACGATCTATCTTTGGGGAAACCCAACCGACAACGCGATAAACCCCAAAGTGTAGATTTTAAATTCAAATATATAACTTGACCGAATATAACAAACAGGAAACGATAAAATAAACGTCTTTGGTTTACATAAACGACTTTTGAGTGCTTTAAAAATATCTAAATGAAATTAATCTTAGTACTTGTCTTACTACTTTGGTTAGTATTTTGTCCGAGCTACCCCAATCAAACGCGATGGTTACGGCATACGTCATAACTAAGCCCCGCCTTGAAACTGCCGCCATGATATTTAATTCACGTCACAGATCACGTGGCAATATAAATGAGACTAGAACCACTGCACTATCCGGTAATCGCCAGGAAAACGGGCAAGCTAGAAGGCTTCCATGAGAGTGGAATCGCATATTAATCCCCGCCGGAGCGCGCCATCTATTTAAAAAAAAAATTAAACTTTTTTTCCAATAGATGCCGTGCTCCCACAAAAAATATTGCCAGCCTTTTTCCTCTTACATCTCACCACAATCTAATCTTGCTTCTAGTCTCATTTCTATTTCTATGCACTATCCTGCGAAATAATAACGTGATCGCCATGGGCGTCTTAATGTCATGACCTATACGCGTTACCATGGCAACGAACAAAAGCCACACCCACGAGCAAGCTACGAATAGATTATATATTCCTTATTTATCTTTTACGTAGTTTGCCGGATGACCATCTCAACCCTCTGGGAGAAGAGTCGGCGGACACTTTCCCGCATCCGCATCAAACACCCAACCATCGACGGGTTCACCATCCACCACCTCTGATACCGCCCAAGCCGCCTCACAAAACGCCTTTGGGGACGCACCGGGGAGTGCAACCTCAAGGTTATTGCCAAATCTACCGCGGGGTAACCTGCGCCCAGTACATCGGCAATCGTAGCGTCTACATCCAGCCGCCCAACAGCCTCAGCCTGATGGAAGAGAAATTGGCCGCGGCCTTCACCGTCGTGGCCACCTCGCACGACGTGTCGGCCGACTGCCACCGGTACGCCATTCCGTCGCTGTGCTTCTTCGCCTTTCCACTCTGCTTCGAGGACTCTCACCTTCCGCCCAGCGCCCCCCGACCACCGTCAGCCGCCAGACAGGTCTGCAGGGACGAATGCGAAAGCCTCGAAGGTAACATTTGCAGAATGGAGTACTCCATCGCCAAAAGACATCCCTTGATCGGGCAACAGAAGATCTTGCCGGTGTGCGAAGAGTTGCCTCCCATTGGCTCCAAAGAAAGCGAGTCTTGCATTCGACTCGGAGTACCCACCGCTATCCAGCTCAATAAAGGTACGGAGGTGCTTGGGAAATGAGAATAAATGATGATAAACGCTTTTCACTTTACGGCCACAGAACATAACTGTTACGTGGGAACGGGAATGGACTACCGCGGCATGATAGCCACGACAAAATCAGGTCTAGTGTGCCAATACTGGAGCGTCCAGATATTTCTAAGGACCGCGGATTATCCCGAATTGGCAGGAGGACATAATTATTGTCGAAATCCGGGAGGCATCGAATCGACACCGTGGTGCTTCGTCAAAGACAGAGTCAGGAAAGAAGCGTGTGACATTCCCAAATGCGGTAAGTACGAATTGCGGAATCGGGAATAAAACGTATTTCAAATAACGGGGTTTCTTTTCGCAGTTGATTATCTCTGGTTGTACATCTTGCTTCCAAGCATCGCCCTGGTAGCTCTCATTGGTCTCTTATTGGGGATATGGTGCATGCGTCATCGTGGCAAGCCATCGCCTCCCACCACGAAAATTACCAAGGGCGCTGCTGTTGGAGCAGGAAACCTAGGACCGGGGAACAATATCGGACAAGGAGGGACGCTACGACCTTCGAGTCAACAGAGCCATCACACGCAGAACCAGCAACAGCAAATGATGATGGAGATGAAGGCCCTTCTGCCCAGGGGTCAACACGTTCTGCGGGTACCTGAAGTGCCCCTATCGGCCATCAGGTTCCTTCAAGAACTTGGAGAGGGTGCTTTCGGAAAGGTCTACCGGGGAGAGTTGATCGGCGTCATACAAGTCAATGGCGGGATAACGCCGGTGGCCATCAAAACCTTAAAAGAGAACGCCACTATGAAAACCAGGCAAGATTTCCAGCGAGAGGCGGAACTCATGTCGGATTTGCATCACCCAAACATCGTGTGTCTGTTGGGAGTTTGCACCAGGGAGGAGCCTCTGAGCATGTTGTTCGAGTACATGTCGCAAGGGGACCTGCACGAGTACCTGATCGTCCATTCTCCTCGTTGCGAAGCCGACGAAGACAGCGGCAACAACGACGTGCACGTATTGGATCTGGCCGACTTCTTGCTGGTGGCGCGACAAATCGCCGCCGGAATGGAGTACTTAGCCGGCCACCATTACGTTCACCGAGACTTGGCAGCCAGAAACTGTTTAGTAGGGGAAGGGCTAACGGTTAAAATATCGGATTTTGGACTCTCAAGGTATGACGAGACCCTAGCTACGACGTCGTTATGAAATGTAACGTATTATGATTCTTTTTCAGGGACATATATTCGTCGGATTACTACAGAGTTCAATCAAAATCATTGCTGCCAGTACGTTGGATGCCCCCCGAATCGATCCTGTACGGAAAATTCACGACGGAAAGCGACGTTTGGTCATTCGGAGTGGTTCTGTGGGAGACGTTCAGTTACGGTTTACAGCCTTATTACGGTTTCAATAATCAAGAAGTGATCGACATGATTCGTTCGCGGCAGCTCTTGCCGTGTCCCGAAGACTGTCCTTCTCACATTTACGCCATGATGGTCGAGTGTTGGCACGAAATGGCCACCAGAAGACCCACCTTCAAAGAACTGCACGCCAGGTTGGCCTCCTGGGAGATGCTGCACGCGAGGACTTACGGCGGGGGGCCGACCCACTCCACGTGCGGCAGTAACAGTCTGCATAACGGCAGCCAACACAGTAGCGCCAGCACAGGAACCGTCGGAGGGGCGCCTAGTAACAACACTGGCTCCACCAATCTGAGCAGTACTCCCCAACAACACAATCAGCTCGCTATGAACTCCATTTCCCACTCTCCATACCACCATCAACCACAGCTACAAAATTCGGGCCACTCTTCGCCGTGCGGGCTAAACGGGACCAATATCAGGCAGTTACACGTCTCCCTCGGACCACAAACTAACCACAATATTGTTTCCAACTCAATGCCATATACCGTTTGTACAGATACTCAAGGTCTGTTGGTCAATCGTCCCATTAACCAACCAATATTAAGACCCACTCAAGTAGAATTGCCAAGGGCGCACAACTCTTCGGACGCTAAAGTCACCAAAATTTAAAAAATTACTCGGTTAGGACGCGGATTGGGAAATACAAATGGGAGATACATTAAAAATTTGGGACCTTTTTGGAAAAGTGGCGTTTTTTTAAATGAAAACGGAGACTCCTTATACAAGTCTTAGCTGATATTCTGCGAGTGCTTTTTACCGTAAGAAAGAAAAAAATATTTCTTAAAAAACTGTAGAACTAAATAAAAATGTACAGCTGCGCCCGAAAAAAAAATTAAAACGTGTTCACTATTTTTGACCACTAAATATCAAAAAAATCATCGTGGTTACCGAACGTTGTTACGCAAATTAAATAAAGCCTGAATAGTTTGCTATTGTGTAGTGATAAGTGTAAATATAAACTTAAAGTCAACCTTAAATCATCCCGTGAAAAAAGGCGCTAAGCACGAGAAATTAACTAAAAAATTTTAAACTTGTAAAAAAATCCATTAAAATGAGTATGTTGTGTTTCCTACAAGATGACCACTACACCGCTAACAAATTGTTTTTCTTAAAATAACTTTTGCCCTTGTGAATTGTTCGCTGTTTGTGCAGGGATAATGTTTGGTATAACTTAAAAAATCTTCGCAAGTTGAATTTAATATGTTTAAAATAATATTGCCAGTGAAACTTATATAAAATGAAAAAAATGCCCTCCCTCGTACGATTAAATATTAAAATTCTTTCTACTAGTCATATAACTACCATCATTGTGAAACTTTTGTACGGCCAAAGCAGCTCAACAAACGGTTTGGTGAAAAGAGACCAACTTAACGTTTCATTTTAGTCACCAGTCTTTTTTTCCCCAAAAAATCTTACACTCAAAAAAAATAAAGGAGAAAACTATTCCATTTTTGTAACAATGAGAAAAATGTATTTAAGGTGCATAATTTTAAATGAAATTAATAAGAAAAAATTCAAACAAAAGCGAGTCCATTTGAATCATTTTATTTTTATAATTTAAAATAAATTGACACCTGATATTGGCATCTATATCATATCGCATTCCTAAAAATGCTGAAAACATGATTTTTTTTCTATTAAATTTCTTCACTTTTCTTATACTCTCTTTATAATTCCTAATATACTAATTTTTTCTTTCTTTCAGATCGATCGCTACACGAGCACTCTGGGGGAAACTTTGCATTTGTTTCACATTCTCAATCTGTACCTAAACTACATCTAAATTCTCTATAGCTATGGAAAATTAGATTATATTTATTTATAGGTCTAAAACCTACACGCATTTAGGTTAGTCATAGATTGTTTCATATATATATTCTTTATGGGCAAGACTGCTGTTACTGCGTTAAATTAGCATATTTTTACTATTGATGGAAGAGATTTGTTACATTAAAAAGACCATCCCCAAAAGATAAGAGGTTATATTAACAATGACTAGATCACTATGTATAATAAAGAAGAAAAATAAACCGTACAAAAATAACCTCACAACATTTAGCTAACTGAGAACAAGCGATTAAATAAACTTACAACAACCAAATAGCTCAATTGTTAATAAAGTACTTGGGTGTAAATTCTCCTAAAAAATTATTGAAACTTCAAAATTGTCATACAGCATTTTAGCCATTTTTCACGCTTGATAGAAATTACACATATCAATCAAATAAACCTCAATTAATTTATTTTGAACCCCAATAACTCTCTGAAGTTACCCAAAGATTGTTTATTTTAAACAATAAATTTTTTGAAATTCTGCCAAATAAAATCAATCTTAATTAACACCCAGAAAAATGTGTTCTATGAAGTTCCATTAATCTTTTTTTAATAAATTATTGCAATTTGTATTACACATTTATAAATGGATGGAATGTATTTCTTTCAGCGAAAAGATGGAATACAAAACATAGTAACACCTATTGCGTGCACTTTTAGAATAAATATCACACTAAGAAGGGAAAAGGGATCACGAAAACCCCGGCGCGAAGAATAAAAAAACACCTACTATATATCTTGTAACATATAAGAAACCCATGGCAAAATCGTAAGATAGCTGATATGACTTAGTAAAAGGAGCAGACTTTCAACACTAGTGTTAAGAAGTATTTCATCGATTATCAAAAATTACCTACGTTAAAACACGAATCAAATTACCCACTTACAAATACCAAAAACCCAGAAATCTTAACTTCTAAAAAACATTCAACACCACTTATTACTACCAAAAACTCAAGTTAAAAAGTGTCCAAGAATTAAAAAGAAATATTAGAATGCTTATTAATTGAAAATGGCAGTATAATCAAAAATGGCACAACAAATTTTTGGAATATAATCCCGAAAATAATTATAATAAAGTATTATTTTCTAGTCGGATTGCAGTTTTAAATCATTTGATAGAAATCTGAGAATATTTGCAATTAAATTTTGGCCTTTGATATAAGATCGAGTTTGATATATATACATATATATATTTTGTAGCTACTCTTCTAAGCACCGAGTATTTAAAGTAAACTGTAAACTATATTTTCGAAAGCGCGTAAATAGGAACATACAATGTTTAGAAGCGCCTTACATTAGCAAGCTCATATTTAAAATTTAACACGTTAATTACGTTTATATCCTGGCAAAACAATTAGATAATTATAATTTGTATAAGCTTCCTTAGCATCCCACAAAGCTGAATGAAACTGAAACGGGTACTATATCTCTTTTGAGCCATAAGGAAGTCCTAACCATGAGCATTGGTACTAGCCATATTTAAATTTTAATGATAAATTGGTTGGGCCGATTCAATTTAACCCTGTTTATTATATATTTAGATTCTTTAAATCGTTAGGTTTGGTTTAGACCCAAAGGAAGGGTATGGGGCCTGTATAAGGAATTTCTCTAAAACATCATAGGGTTGTGTTAAACAACATATATAAAACTAGGCAAACTTAATTACAAACGAAAAAAGCGTAGTCTATTATTGCAGCAGTTTCATTTAACCTTTTTTTAACGAGAAACTTATCTCTCTAAACTCTAGCATCTAAAAATTTTCATCTAAAACATACCAACCACTTACCAAAACTCAATTCAGAAATAAAAATGGCTCAGAGAAGAAATTAATCTCTTCTCAAATTATTTGTACTCCATATTGAAAATAACTACTCTTTCCGATAACTTGTCCTTTTTGAATAAACAAACACCAGATCAGAACTATACCCTGGATTCTGGATTGGAAATAGTAGCTTTAACCTTTTCCTTTTTAACACTACACTTTGGACTCCCGTGTTCTTTATGGGATTTAGAGTGATGTCTGCCACTGTTCTTATTTCGTTCTTTATGTACTATACTTTGATTAGTGTCTAAAGATACTTCTTTTTTGGGCTCTTTCGTTAACTCTAATTTATCCGCAGTAGTACTTGTGGCTGAAGACTTTTTATATCCTACAGTAGCTTTACCACCAGTTTTCTCTTTGGCATTTTGCTTGGCAAAGTTGGTTACTTGGTAAGCTACAACTGAAGCGTGGTCTAATTTTCCAGGCACCATGGCTAATTTTTCGCCTACTTTCCTTCTCCTCATTCTCTGTTCATTCACTTGCAAAGGTGGAGCTTCGGAACCATTCATAGCTATCGTGGAAGGATCTCCTCCGTCCTCGTAATTATCGTACAAATCTGGATCCTCCAAGATCCTTCTTTTGGCTACGGTTAGTTTGGTGGCAAAGTCAATCATCATGTCACAGAGATCTTTGGCAGTTTCGCACGGCCCATCTCCTTCGTTCACCCCATTCCGCAGTAAATCTTCCATCCTAAGCAAAGTCAGTTCGTGCCTCTGATGGGCCTCTACCATTGGCATAAAAGGATTGATTTGCGTAGGGGAACTACCGGAAACCTCCCCTTTGTTGTCATTACGATTGTCAAACGGAGAAAGATGTGGCCCAGAGCTCTGACTAATACCTCCTCCATTTTTTGACACACCCGGAGTAGTTGCTTTACTCGGTTTCTTTGCCAATGCAAATTTACCAACAACAGGGTCAAAATTGTCAGATATACCGTCACTGGTTAAAAACACAATGTCCCCTTCCTCCACGACAGTCATAGCCACTGTTAAGTTGTTGAGTTCGGGATTTTGACCATCAACTGGACCAAGAGCACCCAGAGCATCTCTCATATCTCGCATGGAATAAATGTCGTGAGAACCTTCAAAAACAATTGCCCACAATTTAAAAAAATACAATTCTAGAATGCCAGGAGGGTGGAGGGATTGCTTTAAGAACTAAAGAACAAGATAAAACAACCACAGCAACTAGATTTACACAAGCAGGCATTGAAATCAATGTTCCAAAGTGGAAAAATTCAGACTGCATTAATATGGACAATATATTTTTCCACCATGGGCAATTAGGAGTTTACTGGACAATAATGGGCAGTATGTTATTTATTGAAAAAATTTAAAAACTATATATCATAAAGACATTGCATTCCAACTTGTAATTATTTTACTATTTTTTGTTGTATTAAGGCTAATGAAAGTATGATATGACTACCGTAAAATAAGTAGTTTGAAATTTTAAAACTATTTATTTTTTCTTTGTACGTATAATATTACTTTTAAATACATTATTGGCCACTATTAACCACTGGTCTGGACTTTTAAGAAAGTAAGTGGCCTTTTGGTAATACTAATTAAAACTAACAAAAAGCTAAGATGTCTAAAAAAACCAGTAAAATAATAATACGACTCAAGTAATTGATTAAAAAATATATTTGTAAAGCAATGGAAATAAAATTTGGTTCTTACAAGGAAATTGAAAATTAGTGATTCCCCCACCCTCAATCATACTATGAAATATATGGCAGTCTTAGATTTATTAAGTTTCCCATTTTCAATAATTTAATGTTTTAGTTTAGGCATTTTAACCAAACATAAAAATCACTATGTCTACTCATTTCCCCAACAAACTGAGGGAACAATATTTATAAGTCATTGGCCTTAAACAAAATCAATACCGCATATTATGAAAAGCAAAAAAATCCCTTACTCCTGTAAATTTGAATGGGATGAAATTACATACCTAAAAACTAACTATTAGAGCTTTACATAAATTAAATATATGTATACAAATTGGTATTAGTTTACTACATGGAAAATATATAGTATCACTCAAACTATTTAAGTACAAGGATAGCTAAATGCATATTCTAAGTTATTTCTAACCACCAGTATAAAAGTGCTCCCAAGCATTTAGAAGTTGAGCTCCCCCCCCCCTCTCCCAAAAAAAAATGAAAAAGCATTTCCTACCTTGGGTGATTTCTCTGACTCCGTAGGTTTGGCTGAAGACATAGGCTAGTGAATCTCCAACATTGCATGTACACACGATAAACTTATCACTGTCTTTTAGTTGACAAATCACGGCAGCGCATAAAGTAGTGAGTAGTCCATTTTCTTGTAAGATCAAGTTATGAGCCGCGTGAAACGAACGTAGCAAGCAAACAAACACATCCTGTTTGAGATTAAACAAAGATTTACATAAAAGAATAACGATTCAGCAATTCCACTAACATACTAAGCGAAGGCTTACCAAAGTAGTATCCATTTGTCCACCTTCTCTGTAAAGAGCTTTGTTTAAGTAATCCATGCAACCGTGGACAGCACATCGAGCAGCCAAACAGGATTTCTCTCCCCAATTAACACCATCAGCCAAAGCCATAAGAGCGCTGTTAGCTCTAATGCATATGCCGAACGCATCCGCAATAGGTTCACCAGCATTTTGTCTCGTAAAAGGATGACATTCGTAAAGAGTAGTGGCAATTCCATAGCCATAACTTGTTGGGCGATTCCAATTTGGAATCCCAGCCACTTCTTCACTTTCATCAGGAAAATGAGGCTCATCAGAGTATTGATTGTCTGAAGATTTTATGTCATTTTTATTTATATCTAGACAAAGAAAAAAAACTTTTTTAAATCAGGTCTGAATACAATTATTTTTTTTATAAATTTGCCAGTTCTTTCCCATTTCAGCCTATGAATATAAATTATAGGCCTATAACACTTCTCAATGCCATCGGCTGGCATACAGAAAGACACAAGGTCCGGCAGATATTACACAATCACTATTTTGATTCAGCGATGAACCACAAAAATTTGTCTGCCAATATTGGCATTAGCTTTATTCAAAATAACAATTACTATTAAGGCTTTGTTTTTTTAAGTCTCCTTAAGCAATATTAACAATTTAGATTACCGTCATTGGAATGGTCATCATCTCTCAAATCATCTCCCAAAATGCAATCTTCATCGATAAAGTCAACATCTGGGTCAGACACACTGAGAGCTCTTTGGCGACGATTTACCTTGGTCAAACCACCAGCAGGACCCGTGAATGCACCCGTAACGTCTGGTAAAATACGGCTTATGTCCTTAACTGGCAAGTCGTAACAAGATTTGCCAAAGAGAATGTCTGGTTGATTCTTTTTCGCTTCCCTAAGCAAAAATAAAAATATTGAACACCAAACAGGGTCATGAATATAGGCCACTATATAACTGGGTGAAATAGCCTCAAGGAAAACAGTAGTCAATGTTAAAAAATTATATTTTCATTTTGGATGCTTTATTCACTGTATATTTTGAAATAACGCAATATAGGAATTAACGAAACACTTTCACCTACCCACTCAAATATCTATGAATGAAAGTCCCCGTAGTAGGGGAAGTGCAGGGTGATTTCATTTCGCATTTGGGGTCATTTCCAGTTGACAACTGGCGTAAAAATTCTGCAACTTTCTCCTTAAACGTGGGCATGAGATGGCTGTTAGAAGTCAAGGCTTCTTGACCAAGAGGGAAAAAAATAACCAAGCCGAGGCTTAGATTTTGTTGATATTATCCGCGTCCAAACAAGTGTATTGGAAGTTTATTTTCAATGCGGAATAGAAAATAAGATACGGCTGACGTAAAGCAGAAAAACAATTCACTTTGCAGCTACATAAAATACCGTTTTATATGGAAGCGATTAAAAAACACGAAACTAGCGGAAATTGACGGCGCAAAACCCGCGGAGACGCAATCCCGTTCTCCGGATAAAAGATACGAACACCAAACTTTTGAAATTGGATGGATTTTGAAAGCGCGTTAAAAAAAGAAACCCGGGCTGCCATTCTGTGAAAGCTTTCTATTGGATAGCGGACCATTAAACGAAAAGGGAGCGCCAAATTTAACCAATCAGTAATGGACGTAAATATAGCCCGCCTTATTTGACCTTCAAAAGAGAATAGAGTGCTTGTCCATTCTCGTACACGCTTGCTTTACTTCTTGGGACTTAATCCTAAAAGCGTTTTTTTACACGAAAAGGAATATATTTTTTTTTTCCTCAAACGGTCCGAAATGGCCCTGAAAAAAATGATAAATTTAAGGGAATCAAAGAGGCGATTTTTCACTTAAGAAATAAAAATAAAGATTGGAATAACTTTATAATCAATCAGAAGTCCAAACACGTACCATCGTCGTGGTCGCGGTTAACAGTGCATATTCTGTGCACGCGTTTACCCAAAAAATAAATACACTTTTATATCGCGGAGATGTATTGATTGAAAGGGGGAGGTCGGAGCATTCTGTCCAAAATAGAATCAAATCATTACGTCATACAAATAGGAAAGACCATACCTTTACGTAATAGGTCAAACTCGTCTAAAATGGTAGCCAATAGGGATTGAGAATAATCATGGGCACAAAGACACGTTGAAACGTGTTTTGGGACGAGTTACAAGTGTACTGCACTGCATTACAACATAATATTGTGAACATAACGACTTGAGAGACAAACAGAACAGTCTCATCATCAGATTCGATAGTGTTGAACGACAGTGTAGTTAATGCACAAAATTTACTTGATATTATGGATTCAGAGAAAAAAAGGTGCTCATTTAAGCTGAATAAAACGCAACTCCGTATTTTAAGAAATCGAGAAAGAATTTTCGGAGTTACAGAACGCAACGTCTGTCTAATATCTCGTTTTCTATTCTTGGATTTAGTACTCCAAAAGAAGCAAAGGATCAAACTGATCAGTGGAAAAAAATTGCACAACAGCTGAGAGTTATGGCCGATTTGTTTGATTTGGTCCAAGCACATAAGATCACGAATGACAACCGCAAAAATCGGTAGTGAAAACGGCGCCTTATTTTGGGTTCCACAAAAAAAAAGTAATTGAAGAGGCCAAACTGCTGACAAATCTGAAATTTCAGCGACTAACCCCTGACTAATAACGTGCGAGATACTTGTCTTCATAACACGTTCCTGACGTTATTCCAGTTTTGAACAAAGTTAGTAGAAAAGTATTTTATTAACTTATGTTTTTGTTAACTATAACTCTAGTCACAATATTTTTAATTTACGTTATATAACTTAATTAAAAATGCGTAAAAAAATTAATTTATATCCATATTTTGCAAAAACAAACAAACTAGATATTTACACTCATAAAATATGTGTAAATTGTAAACTTTAAAATAAAGTTATAAAATTTTATTCATATAATCTTTAGTTTTTGAAATATATATATAACAGCTAGGCCTTGATTAGTTAAACTTTAGAACCTCAAACTACATAAAGTCTTATTCCTCTTCTATATTTTTAATGGGCAAACAGCGTTATTTACCAGTTGTTTTACCATAATATGTAGAGGTATTTTTACTTGGAATAAATTGGAATATACATATAATTCACAGATTTAGATTTTTCATTTGTGCGATATATTTTGCATATTAGTATTATCATAAGTAACATAATAACAATAAGTATGACAATTAACGAGATTTACAACCAAACTGATTTTCATAGTTATTGCGTAATCAAGATGTTTTCTCAGCACAGAGCCCTCTAGTGTCTAAAATACGCGAGACTTCCGCTAAGCCGAAATATCTGGTTTCCGATAGATAGGCGGAATATTAGGCTAAAATGACAAAAATTAAAAAAGGTTTCTCGGCGCCACGAGCTCATGTTGTTTTTTATCACGCGAGATTCGCACGTGGGCTTCAAAACAAAGCCAAAGCCCCTCGCGACTCCAGAACGTGCTCGCCGATATTAGGCTTAAATTTTTATCAAAACGTAGTCATCCAAAACGGTAAGTCGCGAGTCCAAGTCACAGCTTGAAGAGAGTATCAGTGCCGAAAAAAGGTTCGGTTAGAAAATTAGCATTAAAGCAATAGGAAGTGTCATACTTATAGTTATTATGTTGCTTATGGTATTATCATTAGATAATACTAATAAAGGGTGTAGTGTACTGGGAAACACAAAGTGCTATTACCCCAGCATTAAATTTCCCCCAAAGCGCCTTTAAAAATAGTCCAAGAATCGGCGAAGTACTAGGATTTAATTTATGTAGGTTCAGATACGACCAGACAGACTTTACTCACTCTGGCGGCCCCGCTTAAGCCTGTCTCTAGACAGGCAGTAGAAGGATCAACTATCAATAAGTTCGAGAGGTCACAGCTGCAACGGCTCTTCGCTAAAAATAAAATAAACGGAAATATTGTAAAAGTTTCGGGCCCTTTTGCCAGATTCTTATCAAAAACAAGTTACTCCCGACAGCTTTCTTTTATTAAGAAGAGAGGCAAAATTAAAGGTTTTTTAATCAATATCTTTCCGGGATCCTCGCGTGGTGGTCGATAAAACCATAAGTCTACTATATTTTTACCATAAGTATGCCTCGTTGAAGAATATATTACTTAGAGCTATTCATAGAGTGTCGACACCAGAGGAAGAAATTGGCTAGCGGACACAATACGGCAGGGGCGTAGCAACATTTCGGCGCCAGAGGTGTTCAATGGGACTTTTTGAAGGATTGCCTTTTAGTAATTGGGGGGGGGGGGGGGGGAATTCCCACCTCTAATCCCTAATAGTGGGATAGACAAGCATTGTGAGGCCCTCGTACGTTATTTAAAAAATTTAAGCAACGATCATCGCCAAATATATAAAATGTTATAGGTGATAGTCTGTACTTAGAAAATATCGTTATTATTATTTAGAAAATAATATTTTCGCATTACATTTATAAAAAGATCGATTCCGTTTTTCTTACTTTTAACGAAATGTGGCTAATTAAATTACTTAATACTGAGCTGAAATAACCATTTTTCAGGGTGGCAATTGCATAGGCCATAGGTTGTCTCCCAGTCAACCTAGATAGCGGCTAAAGCAGATGCTATTAGTTTTTCCTCGTCGCCATTCGTAAATTTGACTTTATAATTAATGATACTCACATTTTAATATAATTTTGCATCGTTTGCTTATATTTTGATAAGTTTGTTTTTAAGAAAAAACGCTCTTATGACTTTTTAATTTGTTTGCAGCAGACGCTACATCATAAGCGCAACCTTGGAGAAGCTAGTACCGTTACGCCACCTAGACTCGTTTCGGTCGCGAATAGTCCATGAAGCGAAATGCTCTTACAAGGAGATATCCCGAAGTGTAACCCACCGATTTTGTTCAAACTCGGGGGATTGGTAGACGTTCATGTATTATGAAAAATCCTAAAGGGAATTTATTCAATGGGCAACCGTTTTGCCATGGCAACGAAAAATGTTTTTGACAATACAAAATATTAAATTTTCCCATTGAAAATAACATGGGATTGATCAAAAGTTGATCAATTGTGATGTTTTTATTGTCAATTTTTTTATTTTTTCTTTTTTTGGCATTTTTGAAATTTTGAAATTTGTTCAAATTTTTCACAGGGGGGGGGGGGGGGGCTAAGAATCGGTCAGAATCCCATGTTATTTTCAATGAGAAAATTTCCATTTGTTGTTGTCAAAATACAATTTCGTTGCCATGGCAAAACGGTTGCCAATTGAATAAATTCCCTTTAGGATTTTTCATGATACATGAAGGTCTACCAATCCCCCGAGTTTGAACAAAATCGGTGGGTTACACTTCAGGATGTCTCCTTGTTAGTAAAAAGTTTTCTTGTCGCACTTATGTAAAAATTTTATCGACTTATGATAAAATCTATAAGAAGACCTTGGAAAGAGGCGATTTCCAACGAAAACTTAGCGGAGTTTTTTGGTATCGAGGGTCTGACCTTTACGTTTTATTCCCGTTGTTCCTTAATTATGTTTGATTAGCTTACGATGTTCTTTTCAGGGAGTATAAAATTTCGTATGGTGGATTACCTAATTTCAAATACCTACCGATAGGTTTAACAGGAAGAAATATATAGATACGAGATGTTAAATAATTCTAAGCTTTCAATTTTATAAAATACAAAGACGAAATGTGTCTATAAATTTTCTAGCGGCTGTTATATAACAGTGCTCCCATTTTCGGAAACAGCGTAACAATAAATATGAATGTCTTTGGCCTTTGGGTGTGGCTATTTTAAATGGCAAGGAATATAAATTAACGCGTTGGAGGAGAGGATAAATTTTTGGACCTCTTTTTTTGTCTCGCGGTAACATAGGCGGAGTTCTATTCAGTCCCACACGAAATTAATTTAATTGGGCGCTGAACCACAAAAAATAAAGGTTCATACCAGAGAAGGAAATTATATTTTAAAATACAAAACGCCTAAAAGTTGTTTTTTCCGGTAGTCTAAGGCATACGGGTATCACGATAAGTAACATATTCAACGTAAGTTTTTTTTAATGCTAATTTTCTGACTGAAACTAACACTCTCGCCAGTCCTTTGTTGGGTATTAGCTTAACTGATTGTTGTTGTTGATTATTAATATAAAACCAGAAGTAAATGAACCGAAGTTATTGAAATAGCGCTCAAAATCGGAGGGCGTTTTCGTTATGAAAATGATGAGAAAATCAAGTCAAATAAAAGCTAATATCCCCGTCTTTTGACGCGATACATTGCACTTGGGAATTGTGGGTATAGCTATTTCTAAGTATAAAAAAAGTTTCATTAAAACCAAAACGTTATTTTTTCGGCCTAGGAGCGCGCAAAATTTCAAATTCGAGGTCAAAATGTAACTTACTAACTTCATAAGGAAAACGCCTCCCACACGGGGAGTATAGCAATCTAATAACTTCGGTTCATTTACTTCTGATAATATAGCTTGGGATTATTTTAGACACTAGGGGACAATTAACAAAAAAATATCATCGAACTGATTTTCAGAGTTATTGCGCAATCAAGGTTTATTTAACATAGAGCCCCCTAGTGTCTAAAATAGTCCCAAGCCATATTATACTACTACAAGGGACTGGCGAGAATGTTAGTTTCAGTCACAAAATTATCATTAAAAATAACTTACGGTTAATATGTTACTTATGATAAAATAATATTTTATTACGCAATAATTCTGAAAATCAGTTCGATGATAATTTTTTGTTAATTGTCATATTTATATTATTATGTTACTTATGGTATTACTATATTACCACTTTTTAAGAAACAATTCATACTCTACACAATAATTTAGACAGATTAAGCCAGTGATAGAAAACGCATTGATAGAATGTAGACATAGTTTTATTGTGCACAGACTGTTTTCCTATAATTTCTTAAATTTCACCGGTCTTTCAGGGTGGGTCTAGTTTGGCTAATCTCACTATCACCATAAGTAACATAATAGACATAATTATGGATCGATTTCGTAATAGGGAGTTTCAAAAACGGAATCTCGTTCGAGATATCAAAATTAGTACCAGATTAGGTTTATTGTCATTAATACAATCCACACACGCACCTCCAGAGGGGGGAATAATAATAATAAAAAATCCAACACTATACCTCCCAATGTTTTTGTGGCGACCCAAAAAGCGATTATAGATCTACAAAAATGTTAAGGTAATGTAGGAAACGCATTACCACATCATGGACCAAGAATCAAAGGGGACTCACTGTTCAGGCTTTAAAAAGCACGCGAAAACACTGGGAATAAGAAAATCAAGGATAATTTTATTTTGACAAAATGGCGCCATTGTTATCGGTTAAATGATGAGGCTTAGTAAGTTTTAGACCTTTTATGTTGGAAATTGGTTCTTTAAAAGTTAAAGTAATCGTAATTAAACATTTGTTTTACGTAAAAATAACCAGTAACCCGTATTTGGCTGAGGTTTTTTTTAATCAAATTAACTGGAATCCATTTCATTTCTTAACTTAAAAAATTTAATGAACTAATTTGCCTAACCTAACTTTATCGCACGTACTGTCGCCAAAGCTTATCGTAGTGATAGTTGAACAGAATAGAGTAGTAGCCATGGCCGCCATTGTGGGCTCAAATTTTTTATGAATAGGAAAAAGCATGGGTGACGTCGTGTGACGTATAACAGTGCCATTACTCTATTCTTGAAGCGCTTCAAAGCGGCTGTTGTACCTCAGTAAGCCTTCGGATTTAGGCCACGCCTACCGTGTCAAAATATCTGGATGAGTGAGTCCCCTTAGATTCTTGGTCCATACACAGGACCGCAGATACAAATAGCAGACGACACAGACTTGAAATCCCGGGAAAAACGACAATTTGAAATACGTGTGACGTCACCCACGTCCAGGGAACAGCGCTCACAGTGAGTGATTCCGGCCAAATAAAAATTAAAAAAGGTAGCCTCGCACGAGCCTTGATTAACGTAGGCAGCGTTCAGATTCAATCATTCATCAGTATTTTGCCAAAGTAAGCGTTATTTTTCCACGAAAGAGTTTCAATTTTCAGTAAATCTTTGTTGTGCCGTGTAGATTTTTGTTAATATATTCTGGCAGCTTGGATTAATAATATTATACTGAAAAATATTAATCATTGAGATTGATACAAGGAGTTCGACATTCGCAAATTTTGCGTACGGGATTTTGAATTTCAAGTACATTGCTTGTACCCCAGCCGGAAATCTAGGAGGATGTATCCACTATTCCGCAGCCATTGGGTGGCGCTATTTCCATATTTATTGAGTGTCATTTTGGAAAAAGGACATATTAAAAAATTACTCAAGAGTTTTACTTATTAGTATTACGTTACTTACACTATAAATAAAAGTAGCTATCGGAGAATAGCACGCATCATACAAATGTTATTAAGGTACTTTTGATATAACGTATAATGCATTTCTACTTCTAATTATACAATACAACACGGTTTCTTTTAATGACCCCTAATTTAAATAATTATTCCTTCCAGCCTCAAGAGCGTTTAACCAAATAAAGTGTGGGTTGAGCGTTACTACCACATTTTCGCCTTGAACACCGCCAAAAGCTTTTAAAACTATCAGCTCTATGTCAATAGAGATAAAAGAGATTTAACTGTACAAAAGAAAAGTTCCCTGAAAGCCTGTACTTATTTTATCTCTCCCTCAAGGCGGACGTTTCCATTGAAGCCAGAGAATAGAGCTCTTTTCGCATTGACGCGAATATTAGTATTACCTTTTGTAATGACCCAAGTTGCTAAAAGCGTCATTCAGCCCATCTTAATGCTAATGCAAAATCGAGATTCAAAACGCATTAGCCTCAAATTATTTATTTGAATATAATAACGCTATTTGCTTGATTCACGCCACGTCAAGGTTTTGCCCTGGGAACGCCTACTTTTAGTGACGCTTTGCGGTAACGCCCAGTAGCACAGACTTGTAGACAGATTTGTTCAAATTGGGGAGTGTTAAATGTTATAGGGGGTAGTGGGGTTGTGAAAATTTAATACAGTCAAAACTTAAAAGCGGGTTTTGTTGCGGAAAAATTCCTGGTCTACGTTACTGGTAACGCCCATTTTTGGGAACGCCCATTTCTTCAATACAAGTATTATCGACAAATTAACTTAGAATTATATACTTTTGGTCATTTAACCGTAGTTATACTATGGACTAAGAAATGAAACCTTTCTAAGTCTATGATTATACTAAAAGCAAGGCTTCCTGATAGCGTTCACTCTCATAAACAGGGGTGTTGAAAAGTTTTCACTGAATCGTGGAACATAAGGTCATCAGCCATATTTATTCTAGAGAAAATGGAGAGGGTATGGACAAGGGAAGACCACCATTTCCACCAGATGCAGCCCTTGCCTATTGAAAAGTGCTATCTGGTGAGTATGGCGGGAAGTGCTTGTCCCTCTTTTCATTTCCATTTCTTTACCTTAGTTCCAAAACGAGTTAGATTTTTTAGAGATTTTCAAAATAGCATTTCAACCTTCATTTACACTCAGTATCGGCGCTAGGAACGTTTAACAGGTAAGTTATTAATTTTGTGTAGTTAATGAAGTCGTTTATAAAAAAAATACCACCCAGGTCACATCCTCTGCACCCCCCTTGCTGTTTTCTTACGGTACTTTCATTTGAGTTTTTGTTTTTTTTAAATCTAATATATAAAGATGAGTGTTTGTATATATGTTTGTCCGCTATAGGAATCTGCAGTTTTCAACTTAGGTCGACCACATTTGGTATACTATCTCATGGTACCCTGACCGTGGTTTTCGACGGTTACGGTCGGAAAAACAACTTTAATTAATTGAATTAATTTAATAATTAGGTATATCCGCTATATACAAGATACTACACTTTGTTCTTAGCCAAAAGACCGAGTTTCTTACAAGGAGACTACCCGAGGTGTTACACACCGATTTTGTTCAAACTCGGGGGATTGGTAGACCTTCATGTAACTTGAAAAATCCTAAAGGGATTTTATTCAATGGGCAACATAAAATAACATGGGATTTTGACCGATTTCCCTGTGAAAAAAATTTAAAAAATTTATAAAAATGTGACCAATTTTGATTTTTTTTCAATTTTTATCAATTTTTTTATAATTTTGGTATTTTAATTTTTTTTTTCAATTTTGTAAAATGGTTCACAGGGGGGGGACCCTTGGAATTGGTCAAAATCCCATGTTATTTTCAATGGGAAAATTTCCATTTTAAGATAAAAAAGCTTAAATTATTGATTTTTTTAAAAAAACCCTCGTCTATAGACACTAGGCCGTATAATAAAAGGCAAATTAGTATGTAATCAACGTATACTTGGTTTATATTGTCATTAACCAGTTGGTTATATCATGAATTTATTCATGGTTATTGGGTACGGTGCTATGCGTTGAGACAGTTATTGCAGCGTTCTATTCTAAAGATGTATGTACCGGATTTTCTTCACAAATGCTTTTTCCTTAGTTGTACAAGTTGGAATATTTCACCGGGAAATACCGGGTACCCCAGCTATAGTAAATAAATATATCTTAGATTCTTGTTAGTTTTAATGCCCGCTTGCGTAAAACTAGTTGTGGTTGTTTTTATGTTGATCAGCAATTCTTAAAGCACTCCCTCAACCATCTTGCTATTCCTACCCTCAGCAACGTTTGAATTTTGAGGATTGAGGGTGGGACTGCAGAGTCACGGGTTAAGCGAAGATATGCCTAAGTCACGTGTTCTTTAGTTCAGCTTAAGCCCGACAAAAGGTCCGAAAGCCATCACGTCAAGACACTTGGAATTTAAACAGTGGCTTCGAGGAAACCCGAAAGTTCCTTTCAGAATACACTAATACGCGTATAAGAAGGGAGAAGACCCTTTTACAGGGGTACCACCATTGTGTGTACATTTTTAATAACCTACTTGTTACTAGATGGCGCCATCAGTTTACAATCCGAAATAACAAAAATGATAATATCCGCGAAAGTCTAATTTAAATTGTGGTTATTTAAAAGCTGAAATTTTGAATAACTATATTTTCTAAAATATTGTATATAAACTTTCAGCTTGAAATAGAACTTAAATTATATAATAAATATAAAAATTTAATTTTTTATTCAAATTTTGCGCCAAAATATCCACGCTGGTGTCATCTAGTGTAGAAATACGAAATTAAAATTTTATATTCGATGCCGGTTTCTAAAGGTTTGTTTCCCTGTATGTAATATGCGAATTGGTGTATTGAGAGCTACTTGGTATAGCCTTCAAGAAGTTCAAGGGCTCTGGGAGAGGGTTCCAGTCGCGAACCGAAGAGGGAAGGGGAGAAGCCACGTGAAATTCGATCCGAATATTTCAAACGATTCTGTGGACCTTTAATACGTGCGATGATTGCTTGCCGTCGCCTTTTGGGCTTTCCGGCTATAGATGACAACGTCGAATTGGTTCTCTCCAATAACATTGTTCTCCAGACAGATGCTACTATCCAAATTCCAACAAAAAACGAATCCAATATAGTGGAAAGAATGGAAAATGAAAAACGCGTAAAAAATTATACCGGCTTCTCATAGCATGGACTTTGCTTAAACTCATTAAAAATTGTTCAAATATTTCTCTAAAGTAAAGTTAAAGGGCCACACTGGTGTTTGAAAAATCTGGCTGAAAGTCAAGTAGCTTCTCTTCTTCAGCAGATCTAGCCAATTATATTTATGGATGTTTATAGCCCTATTTCCGGTGCTGTAGCTAGGGGGTAAATTTCAGTTCAATTAAAATTTTAAAATTATTCCTTTTTTATTATTTCTTATAGTTTGTTCTGTAAGGGTATTGAAATTTGTGCCACAATACTATAGCCAAACGTTTTATTAAATATTTCGTTGTGTACATACGAGCTCATTCATACTCTGAATAAATTGGGCATGCTTGATTTTTTTCCGTTGCGTGAGGTTTGCTTCATTGCCCAACAAAAAATTAATTGCTTTCATAGCAGAACTGATGTACCCTGTCAGCTAGGAGCAACAAACACAAGGAGAACGCAACTAGCCTTTAAACACGCTAATGCAGTGTTGTGTACAAATTTCATTGGACGAGCCTTTACACTGCACGTTTTACGGGCGGGGGGAAGACAATTTCCGAATTTTCCCCTTCCGACGGTAGCAGGCGCTAAAGCGTCTAACGAATGAAAAATGTACACAAGAAAATCCACGACTTTTGACGGGTTGCGTTCTCCTTGTGTGGAGTGCTGTGTTTTTTGCTCCTAGCTCCTAGCTGTCAGTGTGTTTAAGTGGCGTAGGAACGGGGGGTAATGTACCCCTCTTGAAATTAATAATAATCATAATAATCAGCTAGGCTAATACCCAAGGCATCAAGCGACTTTTAAAGCCATTAATTTAGGTGGCCGTGTTTCAGACAGCCTAAGAACCATTTTCGACTTACTAGTCCATTCTTACTTGTTAGTGTTAAAACCCCTAAAAAGGGTTGAACCAGGTTGAGATGTTGTTTTGCGAAGACGTGATAAGTATTTAAAAAATTGACGACCTTGAGATTTCCCAGCGTCTAAAATCGACTTCTCAATGCGCCTGTTGACCTGTTTGATCTTTTTAGCAATAATTAGCTCCTTAGCTTCTCTCTTAAGTTTCAGATAATGTTGCCATTTTTGTAGGACTAAGTCAGTCGACTCACCACTCTTCTTAGCTGCACGGTGAACCCTGCAGGCTTCTTTTCATACCTTAATGGCTTCATCGACTTCATTGTCCCACCACTTATTGGGAGCAACTCCGTGTTTGAGAGACGAATGACTTTTTCTTTCAGATTCTTCACCATGGCAGCTTTAACCGCCGCTACAAACTGTTCATAAGTAGGAGCACTAGTCAAAGAGTCCACCCAGTTCTCCATATCCTCAGAGTAGGCTTTAAGACGCTCAGGATCTTCAAAATCCCAGAACACTCTCTTTGGTCAAATTAGTCCAATGGTCGTGTTTATTTCTATACCAGCGTCCTTTTTGGTGTTAAGACGATGTTGTGGTCACTACCCAAACGAGGGGCTGATCACTCCGCGTAATCGGTGTACAGAGCCGTACCTTTGACTGTACTAATGGGATTACGCGTAGTCTTTGAAGTCCCTGCCTTTGGCAGTACTAATCTAAGCGTAATCCGGTGTACAGACTTTCTAAGAGTGGTTAGCCCCTCGTACCCAAACTCCTTTTACCACACAATCAATTAAAGCACGGTCAACTTTGATCTCGCTCTATAGCGGCCAACCCATTCGTTGAAGTTTCTATGTTAATCTACGAGTAAACGATATCTGTATGAGTTGAGTGCCCCTAGCGGAATATTATTTTTTGAATCGTTTTTGCATTGAAGCCAATACAGGGTGTCCACTAAAAAATGAACCAGGGCGAATATCTCAAAATCTGTTTTAGGAAGCCGATAAATGCTAGATGAAAAACAAGAATGTCGTTAAGTTGATAACGTGTCGAAAGCGAGGTTCGGGAGCTGATAACTCTAAAGATACTCGTGTTAGAGTACTGAAATTTGCTACACTTCCTCATCAGGATTGAGGGTCTTTAGTTTAAAAATTTCAATGACCTTGAACCATGTCTTCAAGGTCATCCAAAAACTAACGCGAGAACCTTATGTGTTAGAAAATTGCTTCCAATTAGAAAAGTTTTCCACGTCACATTGTAGGTCTAATTAGCTTTGATTCGATCGAATTTGACCAATAGGAAGTAGAGGAACTCTTTTTCAAAATCACAAAGGTTGTTAAAATGAAAATTAAAAGAAAATGCACATAACTCGAAACCAATTCGTGTTACATCGAAATTTGCTAGACAAACTCAATATGGTGGGAGTTTTTCAAGTTTGTAAAATTGGATGACCTTGAAGACGTGGTTTAAGGTGTGAAAACATTATCTCGCGATCCATTGGGTTTAGAAACTATTTTTCAATAGGAAATTTGCGAATCACCACTTTCTCGTCAAAGTAGTTTTGATCCATGTCTTCAAAGACATTCCAAAATGACCTTGACTTCCTTTTGGTCAAATCTGATCGTTAGTTTTAGAATGACCTTGAAGAAATTGTTCCAGGTCATTGATATTTTTAAACTAAAGACCCTCAATCCTGATGAGGATGTGTAGCAAATTTCAGTACTCTAACACGAGTATCTTTAGAGTTATCAGCTCCCGAACCTCGCTTTCGACACGTTATCAAATTAACGACATTCTTGTTTTTCATCTCGGCTTCCTATTGGTCAAATCCAAGCAGGTCAAAGCTATTTGTACTCCAAAAGTCACGTGGAACACTTTTCTAATTGGAACCAACTTTCTAACACTTGCGGTTCTCGAGTTAGTTTTTGGTTGACCTTGAAGACATGGTTCAAGGTCATCGACATTTTCGCAGTAGGTTTCCCCCTGCATCTTGTATTCGACTTCAAAATTTCAAAATCGCACCTAAAACAGATTTTGAGATATTCGCCCTGATTCATTTTTTAGTGGACACCCTGTATAAAAAAAGTATGAGTTCCGCGCCACGCTCGTCAAAACGGGAAAATCCTTGCTCACGGAATTTCGGCGAATGGGTTGGCTGCTATAGATCAAAGTTGGTTAAAGTGACGCTCAAAACCAAAACTAAACACTAATCAAACGAGGTATTTCAAAATCGCGCAGATGAACGATTGTCGAATGTCGACTGTACTTTCTCTCAACGTCATGGAAAAGCGGGGTTAAAGCAAGCATTTTAAGGTTAGTATCATTGGCGAGCGAGAGATGTCACTAACGTAGAGTTTAGTCGAAATTGAAACAAGTTGAGCAAGCAACATAAACAATGTTATTCTCTATGCAAGCAAATTATTCCCTCAAAAGTAGGTGCCTCGACATACCCCTTTCTTTGATTGGCTTTGCGTAATCACGTGCGCAGTCAACTTAGCTTGGATTGGTTTTTCTGCAATCACTTGTTTCAATTACGTAATCGTCGACTTTCAAATAAATGACAACACGTTTTTGAAAGTCGATAATAGATGGAAGCACCTTCCCGGCGATCTAAGCAATCTTTAGCCATCTTCGTTTCATAGACCATGGACAGAATAAATATATTATGTCCATGCATAGACCCAATCTAAAATACAGAGGGCAACGATAGAGCCGACACTTGCTTTAAACGGTTTTTACCATTCAATCATTGTTTCACAACCCTTCCTTTTACCCTCTTTTTCAGTTACAAACCTATTCTGATATAGTATTATCAGAGAGCTTCGCGTTGCAATTATTGGGGCGGAAACACAAAATTGTAAAATATTTGTCGAATAGTCGAGTACCCGAACATGATGAGAAAAATCATAAACCGACGAATTCAGTATAGTTTGTTAGCCTTCGGATTAAAAATTAAATATATTTTCCTTAATTTTTATTACGATAAGGGGGGGGGGGGGGGCAAATTCAATAATCAAACTTAACCTCCCTTTAATCCAAAACGTTCCTACGCGCCTGGTACGTTTTTTTACATTTTAAAGTATGCATTAAAGAAACTACTTCTGTAAAATAAAACAAATTATCTGTTAGATAATCTTTGGTTCAGTTTGTTTTTAACATACATTAATGCTAGCCCCTCAAACTGTAATACAATATGCAAAATTAATATCTGTTACTTATCTTGTTAATAAATCAACTTGTTTTTTTTTATTTTGGGGCATTGGTTCAAAATGATTACATTCATGGTATTGCTAATACTTTTTTTTTTAAATATTTTTAACAAATTTAAATTTTTTGATGCGTGCAGTTTTGGCGCTAAAATAGCGATTTAGGGGCTGTGCCTCAACCAAATCTGCCACTCGCCAAAAAAGTTTTGAAAATACTCCTTGTGTAAAATAATTTTTTTTATTTGAGACAAAATTTATGACAAAATATAAAAGGAAGTAATGTAGTTGTCATTTTGCGGATTTTTTACAATAATCCTATATAATATATTATAGGAACTTTCAAATCTAAAAATTTACAGACTATTCACCTAATAACTAAATGTTAAATCACAGTGAAATAATTTTGTTTCAAAATATAAGAGGTGGCACGCTGTTATTAATCTCTTGTGAGATTCTTTATTAATCAGAATAATGTATCTCTTGTGAGATTATCATTTTACAAGATAAAAGATTTCCATTTCAGGGCCAACATTGGATAGTATAAATGGGATCAAAGATAAGAAATATCTTAGTAAAGTGCAATTACAGTTAATAATACCAGAAGTTTATAATATTTATCTACAATATAAGCATCCCTCTAAGCCATAAAAATTACGCATCTATCAACGCAGGTTTAAATTTACAGCTAAATGGGCACCACATCACGGCTTTTAAATTTCGCAAATGATGAAAATGTAAAAATGATAGTTTAAGATTGCTTGTGCCCTTTCATAATTTATATAATATTAAAAAGGTCAACGAATAATATTAACAGTATAGCGAGATGGATATGTCTTTTTTAAGATATATATATTATACACTTCTGGTGATACGTAATAAATATTTTAGGTGAAAATATGATTGTGTTACCCTGTAATATTATTTTTGAACAATTGATTCAGTAAGGATGGACAACATTAACAAATAACATAAGAATCTCCCGTCAGTGCTATAGTATATATAAATCGTTACGAATAACGTGGATGAAATATATAGAGGAGTAAAATCTGCGCTTACTATTGCACTTTTTAGCTAAGCTATCAAGTAATGCATGACATAACTGTCAATGTATAAAGCAAGTAGTATCGATGAGAGAGAAAAACTCTGTGAATCACCATCGAATATCACTTTCAAATTGCGTTTAATTGTACAAAATCCAATAATTGGCTATTTATAATTGGCAAATGTGAATTTTACCCAAAGGCATGAGCGTTTAATCAAACTATAAACATAAAAATGAGCTGATTTATTCATTTGGGGTGACCCGCGTCTTTGGCACCTGAAATCGCTGCTGGCTTCTTCTCCTTTTGGATAAACGTTAAATAAGTGTACACCAAACTTCCAATCATGCTAAAATGAAAATGAAGTGAAATAAATTTGAATTCGTAAACTTAACGTACGCAAATCCTTACCTGATATTAATTCCAGTAAAATTGGCTATGCTAAAAACATAGTCACCGCCAATAAACATTCCGAAATAAGTGACTAAAATATTCTTCAAGCAACCGACGATGGTTGTGGTCAGAGCGGAATTATTTTGAGTACACAAAACTGTGGCGTACATAAGTACAAATCCCATGACGCAAGACATTAGGAAGGATATTAGAAATCCCATTTCATTCCATCTTGAGTAAAGCAAGCCCTTTGAATGGTTATACCAATAATTATAGCTATATTAACTATATTTTAAAGCGATGTTGGAAGATAATTACAGCTTGCAAATCTCCAGTCAGGTATGACACGATGAGTAAAGGAAATACCATGAATAAAGCGTTGTAGAATATTAAACCGTATCTGCCAAGATCCTAAAGATAACGCAGGATTAACCACAATAAATTATAAACAAATTTACTAAATTACCCTAGATTGAAGTTTTTTTTTAACGTAGATATTATTTCCAGCAGTGAAACAGTCATTGAGTACAACGTAAACATAGCCTAAGCTATCAAATGCTAAATCATTTATAGCAGCTATTACAGCACCCCCAACCATCGCAAAAACAGACCCTACGATACTTGCTCTGGCGCGAACCCTAAAAAGTCATAAAATATGAGTTTATTTTAAATCTTATATAATATTATATTCATAGATAGAATACCTTAATATTACAAACTCTCCGATCATAGTAAGCAAAATAGTAAACCGTCTAAGAACGGTGAACATTGGCAAACTTAAACGTTTCGTTCCATCTAGCCCACTAACTAAATTACCGATGTAAAACACTGGTAATGGCCAAACCTGAAGTAAATGAATATGAGTTTACTGTCTAATAAGAAAAAAAATAATTAAAATGGAAAATGTGTACCTTGAATGGGAGGTCTCGACTAAAATCACAGAAGGTTATGATACCAATACTTTTTGCACTTTGTAATATAAATATCGTAGCTAGCATCTGAAAAAAAAAACAAAATATTGTATTTTGAAAGACCAAAAATTGATATTTAAAAAAATGTACCTGGCCCAAACCTAAAGTTTGCGGTGATGGAAATCTGTGATAAAATTAACGTATGAATATGACAGCTGTCAAGTTTTCTGTCAACCAAGTATTAACTTTTTGTGTACTATTAACAGGTTTTTCATTTGTGAACACTTTTTGTAATATAAGTGACAAGCCTATACTACAGGTGGTGTTGTTGCATTATAGCACACAAAAATTTATTACACCTACAAATACTTACTTATAATTAGTTAATACAATTTTGTTAATAAATACGATAAGCATGGAAGCAATTCCATAAAATAAAGCTGATAATACTCTAATATAGAGTGGCTTTATAGTTTCATACATGCTATTTCCAGAGATAGTTCCAATGTCAATTCTACTCTCGGAAAAGCTATTAAAGTCTTTGTATGATACACTAGCCCCCGCACCATTTATAGGCAAATAATTCTTGTTTCTTTCATGATTTTCCATCACATCACATAAGCTTTTACTTCACTCTTTTATGTTATAGGTTAGTTGCCATCTAGAAAAAAAAAAACATAATGAAAATCTTTATTTATTTTTCAAGCCTGGAAAAAGGGTAAAATAAAATCGTGAAAGAATTTTCGTTACACAATCAAATTACCATCATACCTTGTTTTAGACATGAAAGTGAATGATGCCATCCGCTTTGCGAAGATCCTATATCATTTGTTTTCTTGTAGCCTCAGGCAAATTTCTTAAGATTTCAAGAACTTATTTACGTTGGATTTTAGACCACACCAGGCATGATAACCGTGTAAACCAATACTTTCGGGGACTTTTTTTACCCGAAAAGATTAAATCATAATAATTACGAAGTGTCACGTTTCATATAAAATAACATTTAAACATGTCAAATTAACATTTAAATGGCATTACACTTCACACCGGCAATAACAAGCGCCTATGGCACTTAAAAGTACGCGAAATCAATGAAAATTGAAAAGTTTCACTTCGACTGTCGACAACACCTCATATTTTCAAAATGAACTCACCCTAAAACGCGATATTCCGACCTCTCGCAACCAATTATTGTACTAATTTAAACGGTAGTCCTATTAATTATATTCAATATTATCAAAATTATTATTATCAGTTGTTTTAATAGTAAAATCACCACTTTTAATCCGCAGTTTATAAAATTCGGTTGTAATCAGATAGCTAACTAACGTTTTTTTAATGACTGTGGATAGAGGGCGATAGTCAATCTACAATATAAATTTGCGCAAAAAGACAGCGCGAAATTCAAATACATTTCAAATTGGGCGTACTTTCTCATTTTTGATATGGGTTTACATAATGCAATAGTAAGATCAGCCATTTAAAATAACGTTATCATTATTGATATAATTAAAATAGAAGGTGCTAATCGAGTCGAAGAATAACGAATTTAATACCTGTATTAGTTCAAAACAAATGTTTCGTTGTCGCAGTTCACGTATTTGAAAGTAAAATATGGACAGAACTAAGCGTTATTTATCACCGAACAAAAACGTCTAAAACAAAGGGAATAGATCAAAACCTTACTTTAATAACTTGAAAAGCATTTTCCGGATTTGAAAAGAGTCCATAAAAGGATGACATCCTCGGATATGTCCATTAAATAGGGGAATATGGATGAAGCCACTTTAATATCGGCAGGAGGGTAGGTAAAAGCCGCCCCTTAAATGACAACGTGGATTTTGGTCCTCGAAAGAAAAAGGAGGGCTGATCAAAAGAAGAGAAAGAATGACAGGGACTAATCGGGCCCTTTAAAGACATTCCAACCTAATGGTCGTACGTCAAATTGCCGAAGAAAACCTTCGGCCCTGGAAAAGAGGTTGATTGTAAAAAACCATCAAATGCGTCATATACCCCTACCGCAAAAATAAGCTTCCAGTTTTCCCAAATATATAGCGCTTTTTTATCCGACAAAATTCAGTCTTTATAACGGCTCTTCGACCTATATGAGACGACGCCAGGCCAAAAAAAAAGACGAGTTTTCACTCCCACTATCGCCGTTGTTGGTGTTTCTGTTCGAATAATATATCTTTTTAGGGCTAAAATTGTCCGTCGTCCACGTACCCCTCGACGTGGATAGGGTCAGATGGGGTGAAACCCAAACGCAAAAGTGTCCTATAGCCCACCAAAAATAAATAGAAACTTCCAAACAAAAGCGCCAAGGCTCGCGCAAAAATATATCTACCGGTAGTTTATATTCTTCTAAAGGGTAGAAAAAGTAGATACACAAAAAAGTACTGTAAAACCACGCCTTCCCTCTATATTTTCTTTGGCAAAGGGGTGAAAATAAATAGTATATTTTCACGTACGAACCTTCCAAAAGGAGAAACTTTCGGGAAGAGAAAAATAAAAAGTTGTAAATGGAACGCTCGTTTCTCAAGATTTTTCCCTTCGCCTTATATATTGCCACATCGTTAACGCACTCGCTACCATTTTCTTAGAAAACATTATTTTATAGACTTTTTTAACGCGCGCAAGCTCAGTGCCAAACGGAATGCAAATTCGACCTCGTTTTACCAACAAAGATTTCCTCCTAAAAATTATTCGAATATCGGAGATAAAGTCTGAAGAATGTGGAAAAAGATTAACTACTTTATATTTTTCTTGTTCATTTGATCATGGGCTTTCCGAAAATGTAACTCACTTTATGAAATACCGTCGTAAAGTTTATTTCATATTAAAATTAAATTTACGTGAAGCTCCCAATTGCGGATTTTATTTTGAACCATAATTTTATCACGCCTAGTTTGTAAAGCCATTGACTACGGATTTCTCTGAAATTTTCTTAATGCATCTGGTAGATTATATAGTTTATAGATTATCCTACCATGAACATACCTTTAATATCCTTGGTAGATATGGCAATGTCAAATTAGCAGGCGCATGTTTTTAAAACCAGCACCCGCGTACAAAATTCAGTAGTAGAATCCCATGGTTCTATAGAGAGATTTTTCGGTTTCGGCCACGGAATCAGTAGCGTATACATTTTGTATCCAAGCCTATAAACTCTATGTTGGGGATAGCGGCCCATGATAAATAACGTGTAGTCAATCACCACGCTAAAATTCCAATTGTTTTGGCGTTCTACTAATTATTCCTTATTTGGTTATTTTAAACGTAAACGCTTCGTTTAATAACCAAATTAAGACGGTAAGGAATAATTTACAACTATCTCTTTCATCAATTTAAGGTTAAACATCTACCTTTGACATAACTTAGATTGGTACAATTTTTTTGATTTCGAGTTTCAAATATAAAAAATTGTACTTCGTTGAGAAAATAAATATTTAATTTTTTATTAATTAAAAACTAATTCAGGCTTAGTACTATGAAATGAGCGTTAAGAGAACATACAGAAATGTTACATGGATATTCATTAGAGTATAATTGAGGTGTGCCTTTTGATAATTATATGAATTTTAATTAAAATTAAGGCACTGGAAACGAATTTTAAAGATAATTATTGTAAATTAAATATACCAGATGGCGATACTTCTACCGCTGGCTAAATCTTTAGCATTATTGTTCTGAGCTGATTGGTTTTATTTCGTAGTCCATCAACAATCAATATTTAATAATAAAATATCCGACCTAAGCTCAAGTTATTTTTAAACTAAGCGACGTAGCTAAGGCTGCGTCAAAATTCTAAGAATTATCATTTCTAAAAATTTTGACGGTCCTTCTGACAGAAAGTGACGTAACCTTTTCTCACGAGGTCTCTTGAGAGGAGCATTCTGATTTGGTCAAAAAAGGGGGGGGGGGGGGTTATAAATAAAAATGGCAGCTAGTTTACTTGATGCTGAAGAAAATAAACAGTATGATATTTTAACGGTGTTTTTTATTTTTTTCTTACGAAATACTCATGAGATATATGTAATTAATAACGATTAACTAAAATCAATAAAAACAATACATAATTAATTACAACTTAAATACATTAAAAGCGTCTCATAAAAAACTCGCTATTTAACTCTGATTTACGCACTTGTAAACAATATAAAAATAAAGATAAATGTATATATTTAAAACTCCCTTTTTTAGGTAAAAATAATAATGCCCTAGAACGTAAACTTAAAAATTTAAATATACATGTAATCTATAAAAAAGGAATAGCGTTAAAAAGAATGTTTAAAAACCCAACCAAAAATAAAATTAACCCAGATGGAGTAGTCTACCAAGTCCCTTGTGGTGCGTGCCCGGATAGTTATATTGGAGAGACCATGAGACCTGTTTTAACCCGCCTGAAAGAACACCAACACGCAATTAATAATGTTGACCTCCATAACAGTTTAGCTATTCACACCAAAAACTCTGGCCACATCATAGATTTTTAACAATAAACAAATTATCCACACTGAAAAATAGCAGAAAAAATCCTTATTAAAAAATTTGGTAACTTAAACTTAATTAAAGATAACGATAGCTCCCCTATATGGGACATCGAAAACAGTAACATCGTCTCTCCAAATATATCTACCGTGTCGACACAATTGTAAATCTTGATGTTGTTCTCCGAAATTTATTTACCGTGAAGAAACATGACGTCATTATACCACATGTATATTGTTAATAAATAGACATTCTCGACGTAAAATTATTACACTTGACAAAGAGCCTAGTAAGACTCGAAACGTTGTGTCCAACTTTTAATGTATTTAAGTTGTAAATAAATTATGTATTGTTTTTCTTGATTTTAGTTCATCTTTATTATTTAAATATATCTCACGAGTATTCCGTAAGAAAAAAATAAAAAATATTATCACGAAACACTTTTCTCAATAATTCTTTCTTCGAATTTTGACGCACACTAAGCCTTGGACCTTTTTTTAAACAAATAATTTATACTACTTGGTGAAATATCAGTGAAAGGGCATGGCATGGTAGGTACGTCCGCTGATTTGTCTATCTCGGTGAGGAAAATCATGCGTTTCGTAATCCCGTAGATTGAAGTTGAAAATAAATTTTAATGAAAAATTAAATAAAACTATATTATTATTGTTCAAAGATTAACCCAGATGATAATACCGCTATTGTGTCCAAAATAATTACTTTTATTGAACTAGCCCCTATATTACGAGAGGCTAACCACTGTACACCGGCAGCAAGAGGAGCCGGGTTCGATCCCGGTTTTATGGCACTGGGTGAAAACAAGGAACCACTCCTTCCGCGTTGAGTTCTCTCCCCGCTGGTTTAAGGGCTTTTCCCCCGAGCTCTTCGGTTTCCCCTTCCATAAAAACTTGTTGAGGTTAACGTTAATAGTGAGTGTAGGGAGCTGTTGGCTCGCGTGGCATGAAGGATTTTCCACCACCCTCCTACGCATCGTAACCCGGCCACCTGAATTAATGGCTTTAGAAGTCGCTTGATGACTTAGGACTAAGGTGGTGCCTTGGGTATTAGCCTAACTGATTATTATTATTATTATTATATTATTATTAATAATATAAAAAACATATTGGGATATTAGAAAGCGGAAGACGTTGCTAATCCCCAGCCTTTAATAATAGGACTATTATTAATCCAAACCTCGAGGCATAATACTTACTGCATTCGTTTTAACGCTTGAATCCAAAGGATTTTTCGCCCGGGAAATCTACATTCTGCTGGAAATGAGTAAAATTTGGTACCCTTCAGAAAATTTGCATAAGTATAATTACGACCAACGATGCAACAATTTATTTTACTTTTACTCATTTTTAAAAAAATCGGTTAAATTTTCCGACGAGCAAATCTGTCGTCTGCAACGTTCCTCTACACTCTTTTGCTTGACTTCCACTAGCTGGCGTGATATCACTCGTACTCAGCGTATTGCCGCCTGCCTGACGGCGCCGCAGGTTCGCTACGCTCTCGTGCTGGGGGCTCAAATCTCCAGCACCCTGAGCGCCCAACTGACATCGTTGGGCCATCTGGAATCGTCCCTACTGACATTGTAACTAGTGTCTTAATTTTTTTGATACCCGTAAGTCTTACAATAATAAAATTTATTTTATTTTTAATAATATTATTATTCGTTTCTGCCATTTCATCACATTTTTTTTTATATTCAGGGTGTTTCAAGGGGTTATTCAAAAATTTTAAGGAGTTGTAGGGGGTGAGTTGAGAAGTATGCCTGTTTTTCCCCATTTCCTACGATGAGTTAAAAGAGCGCCAGAGAGCTTCAAAGCGTGGCCTACTAGCCCCTGCAAGTAGGCTTCAACAAGCGCAAAACCAAGCCGCAGGGACTTTAAATACTGTTTAAGTTTACTTTTTTACGCTGGTTACCTCGATTTGTTAACAAAGTTCTTTTTTACCTATCACACGAACCCGAACCTTAATGTTCGCGTTTCCCTGCCGCTTGGTTTTGCGCTGGTTGCAGCCTACTTCCAGGGGCTAGTAGGCCACACTTTGAAGCACTCTGGCGCTCTTTTAACTCATCGTCCGAAAATGGGGAAAAAACTGGCATACTTCTACACTCACCCCTACAACTCCTTAAAAATGTTGCATAACGTTTTGAAACACCCTGCATATAACAGTATCTTTTTTATAATATATTGAACCAATATATTAGAGGGAGCTATTTTTAACTTTATCCCGTTGAGATATTTACTTATTTAAAAGAAAATTCCATTTATAAAGCTCGAATTTAGATTAAGAAAAAGATTTTTGGGTACAAAGTAGTTCTTTTTTATAAAGTAATGTTTTAATGTGGCTCTTACGAATGATACGGAAGCGACAACGTGTATTTTCTGGATGCGCTAGGTTTTAGCGCCATCTTTCCACCAAAAGCAAAAAACAATAACACGTGACTTCAACTCCACGTTACTATAGGGCTATCAACATTATTAGGGTCGCCTGAAGTTTCCATCTGCCTTCATTACTACTAATTTCATTCGCTCGGTATGCTTATTGGCATTCTGAAACCATAAAGACCTATTTTCGATCCCGATTAGAGTAAGAAAAATATTAAATAGAGTTCATTACAAAATTTCTTCTAGATTTTCAATCCTAACTCATATTTATAGCTGAAAATATTTTCGGCTTCGATATAAAATACTTCTAGCTAGTGCACGGGGGGAAAAGAAAAGACAATCATTGAGGTGGGAATATTAGGAGCTGATTTGCAAAAACTCTCAATTTAAATAATGAGCGAATCCTGTCCTGGCAGGAAAGTCGTCGTTCAATTTGCGCGCGAAGGACGAACAATTTGTCTGGAACGTCAAAGCAACTTCCGGTCGAGCTTTGATGAAGAGTAGGTGGGGTGGCGGAGTGGTTAGCACTGTCGCCTAGCCGCAAGCGGAGCCGGGTTCGATCCCAGCTTGTGGCACCGGGTGAAAACTCGGAACAACTCCTTCTGCGTTGCGTTTGCAAGTTCTCTCCCTACTGGTTAAAGGGGTTTTCCCAGAGTTCTTCGGTTTCGCCTTTCCATAAAAACTTGTTGAGGTTAACGGTAATAGTTAGTGTAGGGAGCTGTTGGCTCGATCGCGTGGCATGCAGGGCTTGCCTCCACCCTCCTACATGCTGTAACCCTGCCACCTGAATTAATGGCTTCAAAAGTCGCTTGATGATTTAGGCGCAATTGGGTATTAGCCTTAAAAAAATGACATTTTGCTAGCAAAATCCCTGGTGCGTCCTAAAAGGAGTCAAACCCGCAAGCAGTGGCGTAAATAGGGTCCCCGTCGACCTTGCAATGCGCGGGGGCCCTGCTTCAAGGGGCCCCTTAATTTAAGAACTCTCAGCATTAGTATACGTCGAAGAACGCACAATGGAGGGGATCTCAACTCCCCCCTTTATAAACGCCACTGATTATAGGGGCCCACAAGAGGGTTTCGGGGGGTGGGGCGGAGACCTTAGCTACGCCACTGCCCGCAGAATGGATGACGGCGAGAGAAAAGTTCCGAATCCTACCAAAAACAAAATCGCTCGCTTTGCATCGAGATCGGCTTCATTTCGGGAAAAGAACTCTTTTATTTTATAGCGCCTTATACGCTTTAATATTTAATCTATTTGTAGCCGGGGTCCTTCGAAGATCAAAGCTCCATCTATAGGTGTTTCGGGAGTAGAACGGGCCTTCTAAAAATCCTTTTATTAATTTAAGCGTTTACGCTGATTCAGAAACTGGGAATTTCGCCAGAGCGAGGAGCGAGAGATCGGAGGCCGATAGGGAAGGTCTATCTTTGAGAGACGTTAAACACACGCCTTTTTAGAAAATAAAAAGGAGGTTCCTCCTCTAGGATCCTTCGCAAACAAAATCGACCGCTATTTATTCTTCGGGGGCCCGTCCGTCTCACAGGACCTGGCCCGTCTCTGATCTAGAAGGTGATTTCAATGGCGGAGAGTGGGGTGACGCGCCGATTTATAGCCTAGAAAAACACGGTCCGCGCGCCTATCGCTGCAGTACTGGACGAGATCGTCTATACGGAAAGAGTACGCGCTATTGAGGTATATATATATATATATATATATATATATATATATATATATATATATATATAGAGAGAGAGAGAGAGAGAGAGAAGAAGATGGATATATCATCGATTTTTGGCAAGAAATCTAATGGACAAAAGTGCCTCGCCTTATACAGCGTCTGGTCTTTTTTAGACTACCGAAAAATGTTAGAATATTCCTTCAGTGTCAATTTTACTGTTTACTTACGGATCAAGCTGCTCGAAATCGACACTGGCATGAAGCGAATTTTCGAAAAATAAACCATTTCTACGGTTAAAAGCCCGCATCTCTCGGTCACCATGGTGACTGGAGCCCCCCCCGGGAAGACGTCGTAAATAATATCCGAAAATAAAGTTACCTCGCAACCACGTAATCAAATTCCCTCGGCGTCAAAAAGAAAACTTAGAGAGATTAGGAGAGATTTCATTTTGATATCGGTAGTTTTTGTAGAATATAAATAAATGTATTATAACGTATTGCGCTCGTTGAACTCTTCACGGAGCGCGAGAAAGGTCAGTTAATCTTAACATACGCTAGACAGGAGAAGAAAGAACAGTAACCGACTCTGGGTCTCCTCTTCGTGAAATAAAAAATTGGGCTTCGAAGAGAAACTATTTCCGGCCACCGAAGAAATCCATGGTGAGATCAAGATATTCGTCAACGGAAGTAAGCGACTCACCTCCCCCCAACAACCCCCCCAAGCCTCGTATACAAACAATGTAGTTAGAAATAAGAACTATACGAAGTAGCTACAGCTTTGGCGTGAAGCGCGTCTTCGGATCTCGGGGAAAGGCACGTTTAACCCTTTATTCCCTAAACGACGCGGAGTTGCGGTCAGCGCCGACTCGATACGATTTCATCCGAGCAAAAACAGAAAATAGTCACCAACAACATAAATGTCGGAATGAAGATCAAAGTTAGGATAGAGATGGAGGGGGGGGGGGGGGCAAAGACAGCATCTCCAACCTCTTCCATATTCTGTTCCTCCGGTCCCTTTACCCAAAAGCCTAGGGCTAACTATGTCCCCGACTCTCTCGCTATCTTTTTTTGCCGTGTTTTCCATCGAGTCCGTTGCCATGGAAAACCTTCTCACGGTTGGGAGCTTCTTTGGGTTCCGATACCAGATGCCACCCATTCCACTCTACCCTCGCCTTTTGTCAACCATTTTGGCCCGGTACCGGATATCCGGTACGTCCTATATATATCAGTCTCGAAAATGGGAGAGGATGAGGATGGTACTATTTTTTCCCGATTAATTACATACTCGAAAACGAATGTACTTAAGGAGTTCGTCCACCAACTTTGGATGCAATAAAATATTTTTATAAAAAATGGTACATCCAGACAATTGGTAGACGTACTTATAGTGTTCAGCATAAGTTAATACGAACCACCAATTAACTGTAATTACAAGAATAGTTCATCATAAGTCTATAATAAGGTCCCCATGCATTAGATAAAGTCTCGTAATGGTCCATATGATAAAAAGATAATTGGATAGTAGCGCCCTCTTCATTTAAAACATTTGTCCAAAAAGTATTATCTTACGTTCCAGTTAGTCCTAAAAGTATTCTCTTATCTTCCAGTTATAGTCCTAAAAGTATTCTCTTATCTTCCAGTTAGCCCTAAAAGTATTCTCTTATCTTCCAGTTAGTCCTTAAAGTATTCTTTTATTTTCCAGTTAGTCCTAAAAGTATTTTTTTATCCTCCAGTTAGTCCTAAAAGTATTCTCTTATCTTCTAGTTAGTCCTAAAAGTATTCTCTTACCTTCTAGTTAGTCCCATATGTATTTTCTTACCTTCCAGTTAGTCCTAAAAGTATTCTCTTACCTTCCAGTTAGTCCTAAAAGTATTCTCTTACCTTCCAGATATAGTCCTAAAAGTATACTCTTACCTTCCAGTTAGTCCTAAAAGTATTCTCTTACCTTCCAGTTATAGTCCTAAAAGTATTCTCTTACCTTCCAGTTATAGTCCTAAAAGTATTCTCTTGACTTCTAGTTAGTCCAAAAAGTATTCTATTACCTTCCAGTTATAGTCCTAAAAGTATTCTCTTACCTTCCAGGTAGTCCTAAAAGTATACTCTTACCTTCCAGTTATAGTCCTAAAAGTATAATCTTACCTTCCAGTTATAGTCCTAAAAGTATTCTCTTACCTTCCAGTTTTAGTCCTAAAAGTATTCTCTTACCTTCCAGTTAGTCCCAAAAGTATTCTCTTACCTTCTAGTTAGTCTTAAAAGTATTCTATTACCTTCTAGTTAGTCCCAAAAGTATTCTATTACCTTCCAGTTATAGTCCTAAAAGTATAATCTTACCTTCCAGTTATAGTCCTAAAAGTATTCTCTTACCTTCCAGTTATAGTCCTAAAAGTATTCTCTTATCTTCTAGTTAGTCCAAAAAGTATTCTATTACCTTCCAGTTATAGTCCTAAAAGTATAATCTTACCTTCCAGTTATAGTCCTAAAAGTATTCTCTTACCTTCCAGTTAGTCCCAAAAGTATTCTCTTACCTTCTAGTTAGTCTTAAAAGTATTCTATTACCTTCTAGTTAGTCCCAAAAGTATTCTATTACCTTCCAGTTAGTCCTTAAAGTATTCTTTTATTTTCCAGTTAGTCCTAAAAGTATTTTTTTATCCTCCAGTTAGTCCTAAAAGTATTCTCTTATCTTCTAGTTAGTCCTAAAAGTATTCTCTTACCTTCTAGTTAGTCCCATATGTATTTTCTTACCTTCCAGTTAGTCCTAAAAGTATTCTCTTACCTTCCAGTTAGTCCTAAAAGTATTCTCTTACCTTCCAGATATAGTCCTAAAAGTATACTCTTACCTTCCAGTTAGTCCTAAAAGTATTCTCTTACCTTCCAGTTATAGTCCTAAAAGTATTCTCTTACCTTCCAGTTATAGTCCTAAAAGTATTCTCTTGACTTCTAGTTAGTCCAAAAAGTATTCTATTACCTTCCAGTTATAGTCCTAAAAGTATTCTCTTACCTTCCAGGTAGTCCTAAAAGTATACTCTTACCTTCCAGTTATAGTCCTAAAAGTATAATCTTACCTTCCAGTTATAGTCCTAAAAGTATTCTCTTACCTTCCAGTTTTAGTCCTAAAAGTATTCTCTTACCTTCCAGTTAGTCCCAAAAGTATTCTCTTACCTTCTAGTTAGTCTTAAAAGTATTCTATTACCTTCTAGTTAGTCCCAAAAGTATTCTATTACCTTCCAGTTATAGTCCTAAAAGTATAATCTTACCTTCCAGTTATAGTCCTAAAAGTATTCTCTTACCTTCCAGTTATAGTCCTAAAAGTATTCTCTTATCTTCTAGTTAGTCCAAAAAGTATTCTATTACCTTCCAGTTATAGTCCTAAAAGTATAATCTTACCTTCCAGTTATAGTCCTAAAAGTATTCTCTTACCTTCCAGTTATAGTCCTAAAAGTATTCTCTTACCTTCCAGTTAGTCCCAAAAGTATTCTCTTACCTTCTAGTTAGTCCCAAAAGTATTCTATTACCTTCTAGTTAGTCCCAAAAGTATTCTATTACCTTCCAGTTAGTCTTAAAATATTCTATTACCTTCTAGTTAGTCCCAAAAGTATTCTATTACCTTCCAGTTATAGTCCTAAAAGTATTCTCTTACCTTCCAGTTATAGTCCTAAAAGTATTCTCTTACCTTCTAGTTAGTCCAAAAAGTATTCTATTACCTTCCAGTTATTGTCCTAAAAGTATTCTCTTACCTTCCAGTTATAGTCCTAAAAGTATTCTCTTACCTTCCAGTTAGTCCCAAAAGTATTCTCTTACCTTCTAGTTAGTCTTAAAAGTATTCTATTACGTTCTAGTTAGTGCAAAAAGTATTCTATTACCTTCCAGTTATAGTCCTAAAAGTATAATCTTACCTTCCAGTTATAGTCCTAAAAGTATAATCTTACCTTCCAGTTATAGTCCTAAAAGTATTCTCTTACCTTCCAGTTATAGTCCTAAAAGTATTCTCTTACCTTCCAGTTAGTCCCAAAAGTATTCTCTTACCTTCTAGTTAGTCTTAAAATATTCTATTACCTTCTAGTTAGTCCCAAAAGTATTCTATTACCTTCCAGTTATAGTCCTAAAAGTATCATCTTACCTTCCAGTTATAGTCCTAAAAGTATTCTCTTACCTTCCAGTTATAGTCCTAAAAGTATTCTCTTACCTTCTAGTTAGTCCAAAAAGTATTCTATTACCTTCCAGTTATAGTCCTAAAAGTATTCTCTTACCTTCCAGTTATAGTCCTAAAAGTATTCTCTTACCTTCCAGTTAGTCCCAAAAGTATTCTCTTACCTTCTAGTTAGTCTTAAAAGTATTCTATTACGTTCTAGTTAGTCCCGAAAGTATTCTATTACCTTCCTGTTATAGTCCTAAAAGTATTCTCTTACCTTCCAGTTATAGTCCTAAAAGTATTCTCTTACCTTTCAGTTATAGTCCTAAAAGTATTCTCTTATCTTCCAGTTAGTCCCAAAAGTATTATCTTACTTTCCAGTTATAGTCCTAAAAGTATTCTCTTATCTTCCAGTTAGTCCCTAAAGTATTCTCTTACTTTCCTGTTATAGTCCTAAAAGTATACTCTTACCTTTTAGTTAGTCCCATATGTATTCTCTTACCTTCTAGTTAGTCCCATATGTATTCTCTTACCTTCTAGTTAGTCCCATATGTATTCTCTTACCTTCCAGTTATAGTTTAATGTCTTTAATTCAGATGGCCTGGTTAAATTGGGTAGGAGGTTGGTCGCATCGTATTGTAAGTTAAACACGGCTATAAGTTCGAAGTTTTAAAACGTTCGTGCATGGCTGGCGAGAAATGTGTTATAAATTTATAATATCTACAACTTCAAATAGGATGTGTGCTCATCGAAAACAATTCTTGATCCTTGATATGCTTATGTTTAAGAATTTTTCAAACGCTAACGTCTTTACTTACACCAACTATGAGGGCCCCGATTATTCTTATAGAAACGGGCGTGGTTAGATTCCGCTCGTGACGTGCTAAGCTATACTCGGCTTTGATTTGACTAAATTTGACCAATCAGTAGTCGAGAAATTGAATGTTAATGAATTCAGTGTTTGATAATAAAATAATCTGATTAGTTTTAATGTGACTAAATAAAATAAATACTGAATAGTTTACAACGGTCCAATTATGCCATTGTCGGCTACGATACATGCTGGAGCTCATTTAACGACGTAGTTCAATTTTCTAAAACTTATTGTCATGACAGCCAATCTTACAGAAATCAGGTACTATTCATTAACCTTCAATTTATCGGCTTCTGATTGGTCAAATTTGGTCAAATCAAAGATATTTGAACTAATAATATGGCGAGCAACAACTTTCTAATTGGAACCAAATCCGTTAACCCAACGGTTCTCGATTCAAGGTCATTCAATTTTACGCTAGTAAATGTCCCCCTGCACGACGAATGTTCCATAGAAATTTTAAATTTTTAAGAAAAAAAACGTTTTTCAGTTCATTATCATTTTTAATTTTTTAGTGGACAACCTTTATATACACCATAAGACTATAATATTGGTAGATAAGTATGACTATTCATATTCTTTACTATGTGACAATTTTTTCTGATAGCTATTCACAACACAAACGTTATAGTCTTATGTCCGCTCGCTTTCACGCCTTACATATCCTTTGAAAGTGTATCGCTTTAGAGCTCTCTCGTCTGATACGCTTTTAAAAACTTGTAACGTCACAGCTGTAGAGTTAATTATATTGGTGACGTCATGAGTTTCGAAATGAAAGCACTCAATAGTTTTATTTGTGGATGACGTCACTACTTTGATATTACTAAATTAAATTATTTCTCATGAGAAATATTTATGGATAATATAATAGACATATGGTTTACGTAACAGTATAATAAATAATAATAAATCCAATTTACACTCGTAGAAATAATAATGGAGATTTTCGAAAGTGGATTATATAAGCTCTGAAGAAATTGGAGAAAAGGAAATTACATACTAAGCATTTCTCTTTTCTGATAGTAGATGTCGCGTCAGTACAAGCTATTTGCACAGACCCTATTACTGAAGTGGTGTATTCAACTCCGAAAAGGTATTGTTTCAATTTCACTAGTAAGCACTTTTCACCTGGTGACGCCTTGACTTTTCTTATCGGGAAATCACATTAGAGTATCAAGCCACTTCGAGCAATGAGATAACTCTAGAGCTACTGTAATATTACGACGGGGCCATAATAAAGATTATTAACGTAATATTAAAATAACAAATTAGCAGAACATTAATTAACATGAGCGTGAACTCGAATATTAACTGATTAAACAAAACATATCCTCGGCTATACAGGGTATTTCAAAAGGTTATGCAAACATTTGAAGGAGTTGTAGGGGGTGAGTGTAGAAGTATGCCTACGATGAGTTTAAAGAGCGCCAGAGAGCTTCAAAGTGTGGCCTACTAGCCCCTGGAAGTATGCTGCAACAAGCGCAAAACCAAGCAGCAGGTGAAATGCAGGTTTGGGTTCGTGTGAGGTAAAAAAGGACTTTGTAAACAAATCAGGGTAACCAGCGTAAAAAAGTAAACTTAAACAGTATTTAAAGTCCCTGCTGCTTGGTTTGGCGCTTGTAACTCATCGTAGGAAAATGGGAAAAAACAGGTATACTTCTCAACTCACCCCCTACAACTCCTTACAAATTTTGCATAACCTTTTGAAACACCCTGTATATAATAATAATAAAAATTAGCTAGACTAATACCCAAGGCACCCCCTTAGTCCCAAGTCATCTAGCAAATTTTAATGCCTTATACAGGTGGCCGGGTTACAATATAACACCGGTCAACAGTGTTGCCGGATTAGAATAATTAGTTTGTTAGTCCTTAGCACTAGCGTAATAACACAGCTACTATAACTACACCCTTTTATCCAAGCGTGGGACAATTACGCATTTCATAGTAAGGACGTGTCTGCGCAGAGTCAAACGTCTCAATCTCTCCGGATGGCACTCCTTCCGCCACTAATATATGGCAACATAAATAGCGTTTTTACTTTTAGCTTACTATTCCTTTTTATACGGGCCTCTTTTACGCCTTATCCGGCCAAAAGAAACGAAGCCTTAGGGTTAGTTTTATTAGGGGAGAAACAATACGAATATATTTCCGGAGCCCGAGCAGATTACAAAGACATAAAAGGAGCGAAGAGAAAATATGTTTTCTTCGCGGCTTCTTCGAATCATAACGGGGTAACAATACGCCCACGTTAACGGCTTAGAAGACCCAGTCTTAGCGCCTTACTTATATTCTAGCAACGTCATTCGCGATACGTGGAAGCGAATCGCTAAAAGCTTTCCGACTGTAACATTTCATTAGTTTTCCAAATTGTGGAACTTAAAAAAAATATATATATAGCGAAAGAATGTTTGACCCATTTTACCCCTGTAGAAGTGTTCTACACGGTATACACGGGTGCTCCAAGTGAAGTTAGCTTACAGGGAAGGACTACTGGTGCCATCTATATGGAACTTCCGTTTCATGCCGTTTTGAACGAGCCATGACTGGCAACATTGATATCATGGTTGTTTGTTGATAGACTGTATATTTGCGTTGCAACAGAAGTTTCTAATATGTATCTAATGAGATAAGTAACCATTAGAGGTGTGCAAATACCATTTTTTGGGGATCGAATCGAATATCAAATAATTTTTTCAAGGCACGTCAAATACCAAACCGAATATTTAGAACGTCAAATAATTTGGTCGAATATTTTTAGAGCAAAATTTTAAGCCAGTTAACTGATCAAATACCAAATATTATTTCGAATACAAATAATTCGACGTATTTGGTTTTGAAATATCCAAATAGTTTGCATATTTGTCAAAAAAAGTAATTGAAATCACTGTTCATTTTACTTGCAATAGTAAAATACTAAACCAAATGTATAATTTATATTTTATTTTATTTAATAAATTTAAACTATAATACTAGATTTTTTCAAAGAAAACTTTTACAAAAAAAATTTAAAATACACATTTTTAAAGTTTAACTACCCCAGGTCCAAGTAACTACTAACTACAATTAAAATCAAAGGATCAGCTATATTTTTCATACTTTGCAAACACTATTTGATCAAGAAAAACGAATATTCGCGAACTTTCCCAAGTGCTATTCGATTTGGTATTCGATCGAATTATTTGGTCTAACCAAATATTTCGCACACCCCTAGTATCATCTATACCAATAATACCATTTAAGTGAAGCAAGTATCTTCGCCAGCTCGACGCGGATTCTGTTGAAGCCGCCAAAACGCGGATGTAGGTTCATGTTTCAAGATAATAATAATAAATTTTGATTTCGCCGCCGAATCGCTTTAGTCCCATTCGACCGAAATCCCATTCGACCGAAGGCGGTTTTTGAGGTGTCCCATTCGACCGAATTCCGCCGAAACGTGCGGTTTTTATGTGTCCCATTCGACCGAACGCTGCTATATAAATTGGCTATTGGAATGAGCATGAATTATATTTTTATCTTCACCTAGTCAAGAAAAGTAACTAAACCAAAACTGAAATAGTAAACTTAACCAACTCTAACCTAACCTAACCTAACCTAAACATGGATCTTCGATAGTACATACCTTATAAATAAAATACCAAATCACCCCGCCAATTGGGCTACATTTTAAAATTCTTTCGGTCGAATGGGATTCGGTCGAATGGGATTTCGGTCGAATGGGAATAAACGGCCGAATCTGTTTTGAGATTTTCTACGTAACTTCATTTTTTACCTTCAAAAACATTTCAGTATTTTTCCCAAATTTGAAACTTTTGTACCTTTACGCCGCTGACCCAAATCAAATCGGCGCTATAACTTGATGTTGAAGAAAATAAAAAGTGTGATATTTTTGTGGACGAAAATTAATTTCAGAGAATACAGAATGGTAAGTTAATTTCCGATGAAATAATTCCTTTCATATTATAAATCAAATGTTTTATCCCTTTATTTATTGTCGTGAAATCGTGTAAAAATAAAATTTATTGGCAAAGGCTTAGTTTACAACGTTCGTGGAATTTTCGTAAGCCGCCATCTTTAGAAGAATCTTTTTACAATTGACGCTTTTTAGCGAGTTCTCACGTGGATAAATATTCTCATGAAGAACTTTTCTCAAGAATTCCTTATTCGAATTTTGACTCACCCTAAACCTTGGGCCTTTTTTTAAAAAAAAATAATTTGTACTACTTAGTGAGATATCAGTGAAAGCATATGCAACATAATTACTCATAAGTATGCCACTGTACCTTTATTACATTAAAAAATCTTCACTAACGGTTTGTTTTAACACGAACCAATAAAAAGGTGGACTACGTTAGATTTTAATCTTTTTATTCATCCTAGTAATTTTGGGAGTCACATTATTGGCTACTAATATATGTATTTAAGCCAATGGAAAACCTCTAAATTGAGAAGGAATGTTAGTCAGCCCCATGTAGCTTTATTGAAATTTATAAAATCGCTCGGTCTGCGCGGATGAAGTTAAATAATGAGTAGTTTAGAAAAAGACAAGTTGGCAAGCCAAAATATACCTCTCCTCGGAAGAATTGTCCCTAGTGGTATTAATTTCTCGAGACGACCTTTAAAGATATCTCCGCAATTCAGAGTTATTTACTAAAAACGTAATCCCGGTTAAATCCCACCCGTTATAAAATTTTAATTTTAATAAAAATAATTGAGACGAAACAACCGAGTTTAATTTATTCAGAATAATATCCCTTACCAAAATCGTGACTGTCACTTTTAAACTTAAAAAAGTTTTATTTAAAGCTGCCACAGTTCCAAATACAGCCTCAAATCAGATTTAATTTATACTTATTCTGAGAAAATGAGTCTTAATTACGGTGCAAAAATCTTGTAAAATCAAGTTTTAAATAAGTATGCAAGAATAAACACATTTAAGACTTAATTTAAGCTGCTACAGTTCCAAATACATCCTTATTGATTACTTATTTCATACTTGTTTTGAGTCTAAATCAAGTCTTAAAGTCACAGTTCCAAATACATCGATCCTTATTTATTACTTATTTCATACTTGTTTTGAGTCTAAATCAAGTCGTAAAGCCAGTTCCAAATACATCGATCCTTATTTATTACTTATTTCATACTTGTTTTGAGCGTAAATCAAGTCTTAAAGCCACAGTTCCAAATAAATCGATCCTTATTATTACTTATTTCATTCTTGTTTTGAATCTAAATCAAGTCTTAAATGTGTTTATTCTTGCATACTTATTTTTAACTTGATTCTACAAGATTTTTGGAACCGTAATTAAGACTCTCGTTATAGTCTCAGAATTAGTATGAGTTAAATGTGATTTGAGGCTGCATTTGGAACTGTAGCAGCTTTAAATAAAACCTTTTTAAGTTTAAAAGTGACAGTCACGATTTTGGTAAGGGAACTCTAGCTATAATTGAAAATCTGCCGATATCAGTAAAACTTATATACATCCAGGGTGCCCTGTATGTGAGCAGTCCACTGCAATCTATAGCGAAATTATTCACCAATTATTGAATGGCGATCGCTATATAGCAGGTAGTTTTTACGCTCGGGCATCCTTTAAAAAAATTATATTCTAAATATCTAATTTTATAATGACCCTCTATCTCGCTACTCAAATATTGAATCAAAAATGACTACTTTGTTCAGCTGCCATGTTGGATTGCAAGTTTAAAAATCTCCAGACTCAAGGATGGCGCTCGATGCTAGGCTATTTTTGACCCAGTTCAGTGGTTTACACACTCATACTTAGAATTAATTTTACTTGAAATGAAATATCCTATTTGAAGAATTTCAAGTATTTTATTTAGTAAATAGACTTAAAATGTTTAAACTGTTATTTTATAATAAACATTTTAATTTTAAGTATGTGAGGGTTTCAATTAAGTTTAGCTTAACCAAATATAGCCAGCCAATCCCGTATGACCATTTTGTAGCCGAGCTTCAAGATTCAAGTTGCAAATCCATTACCTGTTTAATATTCATCTTAAGGGGTCATTATAGTTGAACTCATGATGAGTTCCCTTGTTTGAACTTTACTGCAATATAATTTTAAAAGTATAGTACAGTAGATCATATGAAATATTTGGTGTATTGTTTGGACTAATGTACATATATTTATATCAATTGCGCGGCACGTGAGCGAAACTCATTATAGATAACACTACCAAAATAGCTAGATAAGAGGATCCAGTCGAAAATTTAACATGAAATTTACGATTACTTTTAGATTAACTTTAAATTGTTACCTCTAAGCAACTCTCAATTATGTATCTTTCAAGTACCCAGAAATGAATCTCCCCATATGAGACTTAAGTGAAGTCTTAAATGACTCTTATTTTTATCTAAAATTCTAACCCATAGTAAACTCTCAATTGAGTCTCTTTCAAGTCCCCAAATATGAGTCTTCAAATATGAGACTAAAGTGAAGTCTTGAATGACTCTTATTTTTATCTTAAATTCTAACCCTTAGTAAACTCTCAAATAAGTCTCTTTCAAGTCCCCAAATATGAGTCTTCAAATATGAGACTAAAGTGGAGTCTTAAATGACTCTTATTTTTAGCTAATATTGTAACCCATAATCAGCTCTCAAATAAGCTTCTTTCAAGTCTCCAGAAATGAGTCTTCCTAACTGAGACTAAAATGAGTTTCATTTAAATATATAATAATAAAACTTTTTTATTGAGACTAAAATAGATTTTATTTAGGACCCACAATTCTCGTCTCAGTTTTTTATGCTTACATAATACTTAAAAATCCTTGATCCTACATTGAGACTAATTGGCGACTAAAGTAAGACTCCCATTTTGGTAAGGGATAAATTAAGTAGTTACAACAGCGAGTTAGACGTACTAAAACAATGCGCAATTGAATTTAACCCTAGTTACAGAACAAGTTTATCAGTGAAATATAATACGAGGCAAATTTTAATGAAAGAAATATCTACAGAGGGTATTTGTATTTTTCTCGCTTACGACATACTTGCCGCATCTTTAACGCTCATTTTATTTCAACACTCGCCCTTGATGAAGATACCGTATTCGACATCTGGTAGTGGACGACTCGTAGACTTCCAGTTGACGTTGTGACACATACCGCATAAAAAAGACCAATACCGTCCAATTTCCAATATCTCGCACACCCAGGAAATCAATGACTGCATTAGGAATCGTAGATGTCCAAATATCCACACCAATAAAAAACGTATTAACAAGAAGCGAAAAACTTACCTTTCACAAAGCACAAAAAGCCACTTGACGAAACGACAGCTCGTATATCAATAAATGACCGTAGACGGAATAGTTAGGGCTCTTTATAAATAAAACAAACGAACCCAATTGATGAACTGCATTAAACATCTTAATCAGTAGAGAAAACGTTTAAAGTAAATTACGAAGTAATGACGACCCAGTTAAAAACCCAGACCAACATAAGTGTAAGAGCACGATGTAAACAACTCGATATTTTCTTCACAAATGAACTATTGCCCTTGAAAACTAATACGCGAAACACACAATAGATAAAAAAAAGACTGAAAAAACGATATAAATTACAAAAAACTAACGGGTTCTACCCTTTCACCATCTTATCTGCTGACTGCGCTAAAACAAGATTTGACATTTAAATTTTCATACGTAAACAATTTAGACTTTAAAAAGTACACAAAAATTAAAAAACTAAGTTCATCCGTTTAGTAAAAAACCCGCCTTATCATAATGGTTCCTTTACTTTAATATTTTCCCTAAGGAAGTCAATGGCTCAGCGGGGAACTATCCGCATGGTAACAATGCGACCCGAGTTCAATTCCTGATCACGATCAAGTTTTACATTAAAATACTTAAATATTTAATTAAATATAAGATTAAATTAATTTATAAATATTTAATTAAATATAAGATTAAATTAATTTATAAATATTTAATTAAATATAAGATTAATATAATTTATAAATATTTAATTAAATATAAGATTAAATTAATTTATAAATATTTAATTAAATATAAGATTAATATAATTTATAAATATTTAATTAAATATAAGATTAAAATAATTTATAAATATTTAATTAAATATAAGATTAATATAATTTATAAATATTTAATTTAACATAAGATTAATATAATTTATAAATATTTAATTAAATATAAGATTAATATAATTTATAAATATTTAATTAAATATAAGATTAATATAATTTATAAATATTTAATTTAATATAAGATTAATATAATTTATAAATATTTACTTAAATATAAGATTAATATAATTTATAAATATTTAATTAAATATAAGATTAATATAATTTATAAATATTTAATTAAATATAAGATTAATATAATTTATAAATATTTAATTAAATATAAGATTAATATAATTTATAAATATTTAATTAAATATAAGATTAATATAATTTATAAATATATAATTAAATATAAGATTAATATAATTTATAAATATATAATTAAATATAAGATTAATATAATTTAAAAATATTTAATTTAATATAAGATTAATATAATTTATAAATATATAATTAAATATAAGATTAATATAATTTATAAATATTTAATTTAATATAAGATTAATATAATTTATAAATATTTAATTAAATATAAGATTAATATAATTTATAAATATTTAATTAAATATAAGATTAATATAAATTATAAATATATAATTAAATATAAGATTAATATAAATTATACATATTTAATTAAATATAAGATTAATATAAATTATAGATATTTAATTAAATATAAGATTAATATAATTTATAAATATTTAATTTGTCCCCTCGGAGAGGTAAAAAGGTTGGAAAAAATGACCAATACGGTTCGGTTCAGTGATCGGTTCCCGAAAATGGAACAAGTCGTTGAAGTGGGATATTCCACCAGCGTTATTAAAACCCATATCAAGCCTAGAAGCGTTGGGCCTAGGCTCAAAAGAATCTGCAAAGACTGCAATCTTGTAGATGCCCCAGAAAAGCTCAACCTGAATGATGCAATATTTGTGAATCCAGCCGGCCGTTAGTGAAGAAATAGAGCTAATGGAATACTTATGGATAATTCTGTTACATATGACATTAATAGGTAGATGAATTTTTCAATGTTCACTCGTAACATAGCTAAGGTAACCTACATAAAGCGACTGTATTTCAAAATATACCAATATTATAAATGAAATATTTACCCAAATAATGAACTACAGTTATTTCACTGTACACAAAGGGTTATTCAAATATTTAACTGATAAATCTACAAATTTAAAATCTTACTAAGCCTTTGGCAAACACTCATAGGTTGACGGTAATAATGGAGAATAACCGACATAGTGAAAACTTGAAAAGGGAAATGTTTGTAATGGCGGCGCTAATAGAGATCTATACCAGTATAGGTAGGATTTCTGAATTAATATAATAAATTTAAATATACGAAATGTCTAATGAATAACCCTTTCTGTTTTACTAAAAGCTGTCGGCGGAAACTGTTCGTCGATGACAAAAGAAAGGAGATAAAATTCATAAATAAAAATAACGCGCGCTACTCTTATTTTTAGAAACTTCAGAGTTAAAACATTCGTAAACTAAAAGGATTTTCGATAGATAGGCCTGGTGCTTAGGTACAAAAAAAAATAAAAAACATTGATACAAAGTTTAAAAAAGCAGAGTGTCTCTTCTGGTGGTCCGTGGAAAACCCAAAGGAGAAGCCGAGTCGCGGGTAAAAACCCCTGGAGGCGCTTCCGACTGTCGAACTAACGTTCCAAAACCAGTAAAAAACACCCACATTTTTCAATGGGGCCCTAAAAAAACTAAACTTGTAAAACAACAAAAACTCAATTAATACGCCATGGCCAAAAGAAGAAGAGGCTAACCTAAGTTTATTAACAATTAAACTAGTAACGATTGTTTCAGTCACCGAGTTTATTTTCTATGCGCAACCTAGTTCCGACTAGACCCCTACGCCGCCGTTGTAGGTGCCGGCGCGCCACCAGCGCCGATCGTTTCTTTTTGCCGCCGCCGCCGATGGTTTATAATATTTTCACTGAGTTTTTTCTATGCGCAACCTAGTTCCGACTAGACCCCTACGCCGCCGTTGTAGGTGCCGGCGCGCCACCAGCGCCGATCGTTTCTTTTTGCCGCCGCCGCCGATGGTTTATAATATTTTCACTGAGTTTTTTCTATGCGCAACCTAGTTCCGACTAGACCCCTACGCCGCCGTTGTAGGTGCCGGCGCGCCACCAGCGCCGATCGTTTCTTTTTGCCGCCGCCACCGATGGTTTATAATATTTTCACTGAGTTTTTTCTATGCGCAACCTAGTTCCGACTAGACCCCTACGCCGCCGTTGTAGGTGCCGGCGCGCCACCAGCGCCGATCGTTTCTTTTTGCCGCCGCCGCCGATGGTTTATAATATTTTCACTGAGTTTTTTCTATGCGCAACCTAGTTCCGACTAGACCCCTACGCCGCCGTTGTAGGTGCCGGCGCGCCACCAGCGCCGATCGTTTCTTTTTGCCGCCGCCGCCGATGGTTTATAATATTTTCACTGAGTTTTTTCTATGCGCAACCTAGTTCCGACTAGACCCCTACGCCGCCGTTGTAGGTGCCGGCGCGCCACCAGCGCCGATCGTTTCTTTTTGCCGCCGCCGCCGATGGTTTATAATATTTTCACTGAGTTTTTTCTATGCGCAACCTAGTTCCGACTAGACCCCTACGCCGCCGTTGTAGGTGCCGGCGCGCCACCAGCGCCGATCGTTTCTTTTTGCCGCCGCCACCGATGGTTTATAATATTTTCACTGAGTTTTTTCTATGCGCAACCTAGTTCCGACTAGACCCCTACGCCGCCGTTGTAGGTGCCGGCGCGCCACCAGCGCCGATCGTTTCTTTTTGCCGCCGCCGCCGATGGTTTATAATATTTTCACTGAGTTTTTTCTATGCGCAACCTAGTTCCGACTAGACCCCTACGCCGCCGTTGTAGGTGCCGGCGCGCCACCAGCGCCGATCGTTTCTTTTTGCCGCCGCCGCCGATGGTTTATAATATTTTCACTGAGTTTTTTCTATGCGCAACCTAGTTCCGACTAGACCCCTACGCCGCCGTTGTAGGTGCCGGCGCGCCACCAGCGCCGATCGTTTCTTTTTGCCGCCGCCGCCGATGGTTTATAATATTTTCACTGAGTTTTTTCTATGCGCAACCTAGTTCCGACTAGACCCCTACGCCGCCGTTGTAGGTGCCGGCGCGCCACCAGCGCCGATCGTTTCTTTTTGCCGCCGCCGCCGATGGTTTATAATATTTTCACTGAGTTTTTTCTATGCGCAACCTAGTTCCGACTAGACCCCTACGCCGCCGTTGTAGGTGCCGGCGCGCCACCAGCGCCGATCGTTTCTTTTTGCCGCCGCCACCGATGGTTTATAATATTTTCACTGAGTTTTTTCTATGCGCAACCTAGTTCCGACTAGACCCCTACGCCGCCGTTGTAGGTGCCGGCGCGCCACCAGCGCCGATCGTTTCTTTTTGCCGCCGCCGCCGATGGTTTATAATATTTTCACTGAGTTTTTTCTATGCGCAACCTAGTTCCGACTAGACCCCTACGCCGCCGTTGTAGGTGCCGGCGCGCCACCAGCGCCGATCGTTTCTTTTTGCCGCCGCCGCCGATGGTTTATAATATTTTCACTGAGTTTTTTCTATGCGCAACCTAGTTCCGACTAGACCCCTACGCCGCCGTTGTAGGTGCCGGCGCGCCACCAGCGCCGATCGTTTCTTTTTGCCGCCGCCGCCGATGGTTTATAATATTTTCACTGAGTTTTTTCTATGCGCAACCTAGTTCCGACTAGACCCCTACGCCGCCGTTGTAGGTGCCGGCGCGCCACCAGCGCCGATCGTTTCTTTTTGCCGCCGCCACCGATGGTTTATAATATTTTCACTGAGTTTTTTCTATGCGCAACCTAGTTCCGACTAGACCCCTACGCCGCCGTTGTAGGTGCCGGCGCGCCACCGGCGCCGATCGTTTCTTTTTGCCGCCGCCACCGATGGTTTATAATATTTTCACTGAGTTTTTTCTATGCGCAACCTAGTTCCGACTAGACCCCTACGCCGCCGTTGTAGGTGCCGGCGCGCCACCAGCGCCGATCGTTTCTTTTTGCCGCCGCCACCGATGGTTTATAATATTTTCACTGAGTTTTTTCTATGCGCAACCTAGTTCCGACTAGACCCCTACGCCGCCGTTGTAGGTGCCGGCGCGCCACCAGCGCCGATCGTTTCTTTTTGCCGCCGCCACCGATGGTTTATAATATTTTCACTGAGTTTTTTCTATGCGCAACCTAGTTCCGACTAGACCCCTACGCCGCCGTTGTAGGTGCCGGCGCGCCACCAGCGCCGATCGTTTCTTTTTGCCGCCGCCACCGATGGTTTATAATATTTTCACTGAGTTTTTTCTATGCGCAACCTAGTTCCGACTAGACCCCTACGCCGCCGTTGTAGGTGCCGGCGCGCCACCAGCGCCGATCGTTTCTTTTTGCCGCCGCCACCGATGGTTTATAATATTTTCACTGAGTTTTTTCTATGCGCAACCTAGTTCCGACTAGACCCCTACGCCGCCGTTGTAGGTGCCGGCGCGCCACCAGCGCCGATCGTTTCTTTTTGCCGCCGCCACCGATGGTTTATAATATTTTCACTGAGTTTTTTCTATGCGCAACCTAGTTCCGACTAGACCCCTACGCCGCCGTTGTAGGTGCCGGCGCGCCACCAGCGCCGATCGTTTCTTTTTGCCGCCGCCACCGATGGTTTATAATATTTTCACTGAGTTTTTTCTATGCGCAACCTAGTTCCGACTAGACCCCTACGCCGCCGTTGTAGGTGCCGGCGCGCCACCAGCGCCGATCGTTTCTTTTTGCCGCCGCCACCGATGGTTATACAACGACCGTGTCTGTCTGTGGGTGGGTCTGTCTGTGGGTCTGTGGGTCTGTCAGGACTGCGAACGCGTTCGCATTTTCGGTGCAAAGTGTAATCACTGCGTACGCAGTTTCTCAAAGGGTTGGCAAATCCACCGTGTGACGGTAAGCGTTAACGGATGCATTTGCGGTTTGGTTTGGATGGTGTTTTTTCGCTCACCGTCGTGACGGTTTGGTGTATTACGTTTTTGTAATGTTTATGCGTAGGGTGTGAGTGTTGAATTTGTTGTGTTTGTGTTCTGATGGTTGTGTTTATATGGGCGTTTTCTCTCCAACTTCTTAATGACTTTGGGACGGACCGAGTGCTACCTCTCAACGTCCAATGGCAGGGTTTCCACCAGTTGTACACGGTATTCGTCTTAGTATCAATTTGCGATCGCATCGGGCGGGATTTGAACCCGAGACCTCCTGATTGACAGGCGGACGTTCTACCACAGAACCACCGACACTTGTTACGCCTTATTGAAAATTAGACCTTCAGCTTTATCGGAAGCGTATTTAATAGAGTACGAAATTTTGGTTTAATTGAAATAGAATTGAAATTGAAATTATTGCATCGAAGAAATTCTAATTTAGCGTTTCTCTATTGATTAAAAACAAATGCGCCACCCAGGTTTCGAACCCAGACCATTCGGCTTGGCAGTCGAGCGCTCTACCACAGAACCACCGATAGCTGCTTAGATTAACTGAAATTAAGACAGGCATCGTAAGCATAATAGGTAATAAAATCTTTTTTTATTAATGAATTTATGAAGGCCTAATCTGGTATTTTTTAAACGTTAAATCTTGTTTTAGCGCAGTCAGCCGAGATTAGAGGGTTAAAGGGTAGACCCTGTGGGTGGTCCACTTTCTTAACGACCTATATATAGTTCTGTTAATTCAAAGGAGATAATTTAACGTTAATTGCTTTAAGAGCTGGCGGTTAGTCAAGTGGCTCTCTGTGTTTTGTTGATGGTAAGGTTTTTGCTTCTTGTAAATACATTTGGTGTGGATATTTGGATATCTACGATTTCTAACGCAGTCAATGATTTCTTGGGTGTGCGAGTCATTATATGATATTGGAAATTGGACGGCATTGGTCTTTTTCATGTGGTATGCGTCACAACGTCAACAGGAAGTGAACGAGTCGTCCACTACCAGATATCTATGGTATCTTCATCAAGGGCGAGTGTTGAAATAAAATGAGCGTTAAAGATGCGGCAAGTATTTCGTAAGCGAGTAATTCCAAAAAGCCTCTGTAGATATTTCTTTCATTAAAATTTGCTTCGTATTATATTTAACTGATAAACTTGTTCTGTAAAAGGGTTTAATTCAATTGTGCATTGTTATAGTACGTCTAACTTACTGTTGTAACTACTTAACTTATGATATTCTGAATAAATTAAAATTGGTCGTTTCGTCTCAATTATTTTAATTATAATTAAAATTTTATACCGGGCGGGATAGAAATGGGTTAATATTTTTAACAAATAACTCTAAATTGTGGAGATATATCTTTAAGGGTTATCTCGAGAAATTAATACCACTAGGGACAATTCTTCCGAGGAGAGGTATATTTTGGCTTGCCAACTTGTTTCTATGCGCAACCTAGTTCCGACTAGACCCCTACGCCGCCGTTGTAGGTGCCGGCGCGCCACCAGCGCCGATCTTTTTTTTTGCCGCCGCCGCCGATGGTTTATAATATTTTCACTGAGTTTTGTCTATGCGCAACCATGGACTAATTAACACAGGGACACCCCGTTCCCGAATATTTGCTTCGGGCGATTGTTAAATGTGCGCTCTGGCGGTATAGTTAAGAACTAACGGAAAACTAGGGTCAAACAGGAAGGAGGAAAAAAGGGGGATGAACAAATCATAAACCTAGTCAATGTGGCTACCATGTTGTGGCGCGTACGGTTTCGTTTTACGGATATAAATTAGCTTGAATTGCCCTTCTTAATTTGAACTAAATAGAAAATGAATTTTTCTTCATTAACTTATGAAACGATGTTCATTTATCCACCTAAAAAAAGGGAAAAAGATAATTGGATGTCAATTTTATTTCTGGTAAGTCTTTACCAAGGCTTAATAAACAGCCTTTTTATCGCTATCAATTTCCGAATTTCTTTATTGTAATATTGGTTTTATTTTGTAGATGACGATGATTTAGGGTTTAGAGAATGGTATAAAACATACTCCACTCATATGCTGTATCTTGAATCACTTTTACACGATTTACATACACAAAGTTTTTCATTTTTTCCAATAAAAATATAATCTAATGCTAAAAAACTATCATAAAACGTATTGTTGCGGCAAAAAAAGACCGTTGTAAAAACAGAGATAGAACCGTTTGCTATTTTTTTCAAAATTCTTTGATATTGAAAACTATATACTAGATGGCGGTAGCCGTTTCCTTTTTGCGACGTTTTGACTCGAGTAAAATTCTGTCGGGGGGGATAAAAAGAGGAAGAGCATTTAACAAGGGTTTTTCGGAGCCCCCTATAGGAATAACATGGGAACGGGGTGTCCCTGTGTTAATTAGTCCATGGCGCAACCTAGTTCCGACTAGACCGCGACGCCGCCGTTGTAGGTGCCGGCGCGCCACCAGCGCCAATCGTTTTTTTTTTGCCGCCGCCGCCGATGTTTTATAATATTTTCACTGAGATTTTTCTATGCGCAACCTAGTTCCGACTAGACCCCTACGCCGCCGTTGTAGGTGCCGGCGCGCCACCAGCGCCAATCGTTTTTTTTGCCGCCGCCGCCGATGGTTTATAATATTTTCACTGAGTTTTTTCTATGCGCAACCTAGTTCCGACTAGACCCCTACGCCGCCGTTGTAGGTGCCGGCGCGTTGCCAACGCCGATCGTTTTTTAGCGCCGCCGACGGTTTATAATACTTTTTTAAAAGGGCTACCAGATTTTCCGTTGATATCAGCCGATCGCGCCGCCGCCGCTGCCGATGGAAAATCACCGGATCGCCGCTGGCGGTTAAAATTATTACATTTAATATAAATTAAAATATTTAACTGAGTTCGTTCATCGTGCGATCAGAAAGAAACCAAATCCGATGCTCTGTTTTGAGAAGCACCACGAATTTTGGCAAGAAAACTATATTGATAGTGAACGCGGACTAGCGACGCGCGGACGTATATAGAACGCTAATCGATGGGCTTAACTATCAAATAGCCTAGACTAAGTTTTGTCCACTTTTGACCGCTGATACTGGACAAACTATAGGAGCTAGGTAAAAATGGAAGTAGGCAATTTTGCTCCTTTGATCAAGCTTAACAACATGTTTCAATTTGAAAAAAATCAGTTGAAAGCCAAATCCCATAGAAAAATTGCAATGTCCTTTCCAACGAAATCCAGATTAGGTCGTCCTTCAACAGTGTTTTGTCACTAAGAACATTACAAACTAAATTCAACGCTCACATTAATGCCAAACTTCAATCGCAGCTAAAGGGCCTTTAGGAACATTTGAATATAAGCAACGTATATATTTTGAATAATTTTGGGTCTTTTGACGCCCCTCCAGAACTAGGAGCAACGAACACAAGGAGAACGCAGCTAGCCTTTAAACAGGCTAACGCAGTGTTGTGTACAAATTTCATTGGACGAACCTTTACGCTGAACGTTTTACGGGCGCGGGGGAAGACAATTTCCGAATTTTCCCCTTCCGACGGCAGCAGGCGCTAAAGCGTCTAACCCATGAAAATTGGACGCAAGAAAATGCACGACTTTTGACGGGTTGCGTTCTCCTTGTGTGGGGTGCTGTGTTTGTTGCTCCTAGCTCCAGAAGAACTCTAGAGCGGCGCCCGGTACAACATGCCCCCTATCGGAACGCCTCTGGAGAAACGATACAAATCGTTTCAACATGGTCATTCTCCCTAAGTATGAACCAGAATTAATGTTTAATTAATTTTTATAGTTAATGACTATGTTGAGACGACTTTTTAGTGTGTCGCATTCCTCATCGTGCTCGAATCGGAAGCTCCTCCCACCTAAGAAATCCAATCAGCCCAACATCTCATTGGCTCCGTAAAAGTGACGTCTTCCGGCGCGATTGAAACATACGCTGGCTACGTTTTTCTTTATCCCTGTCTCGTGCCGGGGGAAGTTCGATCACGATGCCCACTGTTGGCATAAATAAATAAATTGTTGGCATAAATAAATAAATTGTTGGCATAAATAAATTGTTGGCATAAATAAATAAATTGTTGGCATAAATAAATTGTTGGCATAAATAAATAAATTGTTGGTATGAATAAATAAATTGTTGGTATGAATAAATAAATTGTTAGCATAAATAAATAAATTGTTGGCATAAATATATCAATTGTCGGTTGAAATATGTTAGTTGAAATAAATAAATTGTTGGTTGAAATAAATAAATTGTTGGTTGAAATAAATAAATTGTTGGTATGAATAAATAAATTGTTGGTATGAATAAATAAATTGTTGGTATGAATAAATAAATTTTTGGTATGAATAAATAAATTGTTGGTTGAAATAAATAAATTATTGGTATGAATAAATAAATTGTTGGTTTAAATAAATAAATTGTTGGTATGAATAAATAAATTGTTGATATGAATAAATAAATTGTTGGTTGAAATAAATAAATCGTTGGTATGAATAAATATATTCTTGGTATAAATAAGTAAATGTTTGGTAATAAATAAATAAATTGTTGGTATAAATAAATAAATTATTTGGAAAATAAATAATTTATTGGGAAAATAAGTAATTTATTCTGAAAATAAATAAATTAAAAATATCTTGGTATAAATAAATTCTTGGTATAAATAAATTCTTGGTATAGATAAATTCTTGGTATAAATAAATTCTTGGTATAAATAAATTCTTGGTATGAATAAATAAATTGTTGATATGAATAAATAAATTGTTGGTTGAAATAAATAAATCGTTGGTATGAATAAATATATTCTTGGTATAAATAAGTAAATGTTTGGTAATAAATAAATAAATTGTTGGTATAAATAAATAAATTATTTGGAAAATAAATAATTTATTGGGAAAATAAGTAATTTATTGGGAAAATAAATAAATTAAAAATATCTTGGTATAAATAAATTCTTGGTATAAATAAATTCTTGGTATAAATAAATTCTTGGTATAAATAAATAAATTCTTGGTATACTATAAATAAATAAATTGTTGGTATAAATAAATAAATTATTGGGAAAATAAATAATTTATTGGGAAAATAAGTAATTTATTGGGAAAATAAATAAATTAAAAATATCTTGGTATAAATAAATTCTTGGTATAAATAAATTCTTGGTATAAATAAATAAATTCTTGGTATAAATAAATTGTTGGTATAAATAAATAAATTCTTGGTATAAATAAATAAATTCTTGGTATAAATAAATAAATTCTTGGTATAAATAAATTCTTGGTATAAATAAATTCTTGGTATAAATAAATACATTCTTGGTGTAAATTAATAAATTCTTGGTATAAATAAATAAATTCTTGGTATAAATAAAAAATATCTTGGTATAAATTAATTATTTCTTGGTATAAATAAATAAATAAATTCTTGGTCTAAATAAATAAATTCTTTGTATAAATAAATAAATTCTTGGAAGAAATAAATAACTTCTTGGTATAAATAAATACATTCTTGGTATAAATAAATAAATTCTTGGTAGAAATAAATAACTTCTTGCATGTTTCTTGGTATAAATAAATTCCTGACACAATCTAAAAGTTATCAACGTTTTCAAAATATAAAACTCCATTTCCGGATGGAACTACGACATTATGGTCTGGAGCCCTAAATAACTGCCGGTTACTACAAATAGAAGGTCAATTTGAAGGAGTATGAAACAGGAAGCTACAGCGGAGGTCCAGTTAACTGGACGTGAGGTGAGACCTAAATCAGGAACCATGACTCTAATAACAGCCACGTGCAGAGACCAAAATACGATAGCTTTCTCACGAGTCTCATTTGTGGAAAAGACGCGATGATAGAAATTTATCACGCAACGGAGTCGCAGGCTTTGACAAGGTGAAGTATATACGTGGGATTTGTAAGGTAACTTCGGCGAAATTAATATTTTCAAGGTGAAATCTAGGAGCAACAAACACAGCACCCCACCCCAACCCGTCAAAACGTGTGCGTTTTCCCCCGTACAGTTTTAATTGGTTAGACGCTTTAGCGCCTGCTGCCGTCGGAAGGGGAAAATTCGGAAATTGTCTTCCCCCCGCCCGTAAAACGTTCAGCGTAAAGGCTCGTCCAATGAAATTTGTACACAACACTGCCTTAGCGTGTTTAAAGGCTAGCTGCGTTCTCCTTGTGTTTGTTGCTCCTAGGTGAAAAAGACTTTACCCCAGCTCGCTTTCCATCCAACAACCTTCTTCGCCTTACTCTATGTTTACATACGTTTTTGGAACTTATACTTCCCATTAGAAGTTTCTTTTAATACCTCCCATTAGAGGTCGGGGATGGTTAACTTTTATTCAATAGATAAAGCTCTCAAAATTATTCGTAAAACGTTTTGATCAAGTAATTTATATTTCTGTATTATCCGATTAATGTTTTTATAAATCTGTAAAATTAATCGGAAAAACGATTTTTTTTCGATAAAAAGCTCAAATTTTACGAATAATACAAGTTTTTAATCATTTTCCGAAATATTAACCGGTAAATTTCTTTGTTTAAATTTTTTTCCCGAAAAAAATCAATTTAATCATGGATAATGATTAACCGTCCCCGACCTCTACCTCCCATGTTCGACTTTACCGAAATTTTAACATTTTCCTAATAATTCAACACCTTTTAATTTCAAGTTTAAAAAAGTTGCCATTGCCACTCGGTCGCCACACTCCCTTGGCTGTTGTGGAAGAAAGCCCCCCTCCCGGTAAACAGCGGCATGTTTGCCCTAATTACTAATCCACCGGAAACCAATCCGTCCGATTTCTAATAGGGTGGCGCCGGCGAAGTAGCTAGGCTGCCCCTAAGTGTTTATTCGCGCTTAAGACAAAGAAACCCTCGGGACATCAGTCAAATGTTGGAAGGCGCCCCGCCCGCACCGTCTAGGCGTTCCTCGATGATCCGAGCGGCCGCTCTGTTCAATTATTGACCGAGAAACCGAACCGTACTCGAAACGACAATCCCCAAAGAAAGGAAGCTATATGGAGCTAAAAGAACTAAAACTACAAGGATACCAAAATTTCGGAACGCGAACGTCTACAAGCGTTTCCTTCGTACAGAGAAGAATACACGGACAAGATACGTCGCGGCGTTGGCCGTCTGGTTTGGGAGAGAAAGAATGGAAGGGATAAAACGGCGCTAATTAAGAATCGCCCCGAGTTTAGACCCCAAAAAAATTTAATTAAAGAATCTGGTTAATAAAGTAAAGGGATCATTATCGCGCGTCGCTATACGAAAGAGTTGAGGCCGGCGTTGAAGAAAAAGTTGATTTTTTATTTGGTTGCCGACGAAAAGATCGAGTTATAGCAACGTTTAAAAAGCTAAAACGAACGCGCCGCAATCAGATGGTGTCGACGCTCAAAAACAAATGGCGAAGAAAACGGGATGCCGCCTGAGAAGAGGGAAGTTACGGATCCCGCGAAATCCAATTTTCTAATAGCCCCCACTTTAAATTCAAAAAATAAAAAGGAGGGGCCTTTCCTCTGGGATTCCGACTGGGAATTTCTATAATAGCGCTAATTCTCACCTGGAATTGAAGTCCGAGTCGGGGCCAACTGGAAGGACGCTGGTCGCTGCACTGTCGGGTAACGGAGGGCGGATAAGAGTTTCCGGAAAGGGGTAAACTCGGATCATCCCCCACCATTCCCCGCCTCGGCCACATTTTCTTCGGGTCGGTCCCACGACCGCTGCTAGAAACAGTTTCCAGCGAGAGAGAGAGAGAGAGAGAGAGAGGGAGAGATGGATATAGAGAGTCGTTGCTATGGTAACCGGTGCTCCCAAAGAGAGAGATGGTCGATCCCGCGCAGCCTCTCATCCTGCCGCCAATGCCGACGCTGGCGCTCGATTTCCCGCCGAGAATCCGGCGAAAGACTTTCAAATGGGGGAACGTCAGAGCAGTTGACACGTGAACGCTGCTGGACAGCCTCAAAAGCGCCTCATCCGAAAGCGAGGGACCCGCGCACCACAAGCGCCCCAAAGAAAAAAGAGAGATAAAGAAGAGCTACGTCTCGGCACTACGGTATAGTTTGCGCGCGTGTCGGAAGAGGAGACGACCTAGCGAAGAAGTGCGAGAGAGTAAAGAAAATACGCTCAAAACTTGAATCTTGCGAAAAGAGCGGAGCCATATCGGCGAGTCAAGTCGGAACTGGATCAACGTACGGTATTTTGGACAACGTTTGGCCAGCGCGAATAGATCGAACGCTTATTTCGGCCTAGTTTTATAACGGGTTGGGAGATGTTGGAGTCGAAATACGGCCGTATCGCCAATCAACGTGTCAAGGTCGTTAAGGATTATCGTTTCCGCTAAGGGACCTCTTAGTATTAATAATATTGGCCAAGAGCGTCGAGTGTGTGCGGTGCAAAAAGGTGTGAAAGTTATCAAAGGGGGTCCGTCCGACCCCCTTCCACATGGCCGCTAGCGAACGCCAGACCACGAGCAAAGACCCAGGACATTCCCGAACGGGGGACATTCGACGTGGTTCCGCTAATTCGTGTCGACGCGAACGCGAAATATCAGCGACTTGGGGGCGAGTGGCCTTCGGTCGAACCGGCGGCGCCCTGTTTTGGCAAGTTCTTTTCTTCTTGACGCTTTTGGTCCATGGATCGTCGACGGCCACCAACTCCGGGGATGTTTCGCTTCCCCTGTTGGCCGCTTTTCCGCCGGAAAGATTACCGGTTCTGGCCCGGGCCTTGCGGCAAGCCATCGCCGATTTGGAACGCAAGAGACCCTTGTTGTCGTACTTTAACTCGGGTCACTCCTCGGGGACTTCGCTCGAAGGCGGAGGAAATGTCTCTTCGACGTGGCCTTCACGCGGAGGGAAGGCTTCCTCGCCGGTGTCGGGGTCAAAGGGTCACGGGACAACCTCGGCCTCGTCTTCGTCGTCCTCGGCGGCCAGCGCGACTAAAGACGCCAACGGGTTTCAGGTGTCCTTCTTGCCGGCTTCGGTCGGGGTACCCGACGATAGTTTAGAAGCCATTCGAGTTCTGTGCGCCGGACTCGAAGCCCATAAACCCCAAATCCTGCTTTCGTTCTTGGGACCTCCCAGGTCCTTCTTCCCTTCCCTGGTCGGAGGACACGCCGCCATTCCCGTCTTGGGACTCACCCAGGGATACGCCGACAGAGCGGCCGAGGTCAGTATACGTTTCGTTTCAATATATTCACATCATTATTTCGATAAATTACGCGTCTTAAAGCCATAAATACGAAACGCGTCATCCACGACGCGTTACAAATTCGGCTTAAGGGCTACGCCAAAAGCATCGTACCTAATTACGCGAAAGGTCAGACATCTTATTTAGGGTTGCAAATTTCATCGATTTCAAGCGGATTTATAATAGAAGACTTAATTAAAATACAACTTCAAGCCGAATTGTCAGGCGAACGTCGTTCCAAGATGAACCTAAATTACGAACTCAAACCACTTTTGGATTATCATTTCAGTAGCACACACTCCCGGAAAGCGGTGCTTCTGACGCCTACCACCAATTAACGATCAGGGCCCCTCGCCTCTTAAGTAGCTTTTCCTGGCCCGCGATACAGTCCCGGCCGTCAGTGCCCGCTAATATTGAATAATTGAATTGAATAACAACGAGAGCATTCGCCGCGAGGTGCTAGAGCCACGGAGTGCTAAGCGCGGCGCCCTTACATAATAGTGGCCTTCGGATATTGGCGCCGTAAATAGACAGTCTGTTCAGGATGGTTCCCCTATAAATAGAATGCAGAATGGTGTATCCTTCCTTTTATAGGGAAAAGCTAACAGTCTCGACGCATTCACGTAGCGATAAGGTACTCAACTCGGCGTCAAATTTAAAACTCAAGGTTATATCATTTTTCATCATTATGGAAGAATTATTACGGAGTTTAGTTTGGACAGTTTTATAATTTACTAGCCATTAAAAGTCAGGGGGGAAAGTCAGTTCACCAATCGCGTAAACTCCAAGGTCCAGGGGTCACCAATGTCAACCGCATCTCCCCCAAAACTGATAAGACTTGCTCGGGAATTGCTCGAGAATCCGAAATAATTAGTTGGCCAAAGAAGCGTCCTCCTCGTCCTCTTTGTCGAGGAGGGGGCTTCGACCAGAGTTGGCCTTCCTCCATATTCGACGCCTAGTAATTGTTCCGAGTGTGATTGAAGATGCCAATAGAGTGGCCGCTCCTTTCAGAACCTTCGTGTGGAATTAATTGCGAGAGACGTTTCTCCTCGCAAACGGGATTTCATAATTAAAAGCGAGAGAGAGAGAGAGAGAGAGAGAGAGAGAGAGAGAGAGAGAGAGAGAGAGAGAGAGAGAGAGAGAGAGAGAGAGAGAGAGAGAGAGAGAGAGAGAGAGAGAGAGAGAGAGAGAGAGAGAGAGAGAGAGAGAGAGAGAGAGAGAGAGAGAGAGAGAGAGAGAGAGAGAGAGAGAGAGAGAGAGAGAGAGAGAGAGAGAGAGAGAGAGAGAGAGAGAGAGAGAGAGAGAGAGAGAGAGAGAGAGAGAGAGAGAGAGAGAGAGAGAGAGAGAGAGAGAGAGAGAGAGAGAGAGAGAGAGAGAGAGAGAGAGAGAGAGAGAGAGAGAGAGAGAGAGAGAGAGAGAGAGAGAGAGAGAGAGAGAGAGAGAGAGAGAGAGAGAGAGAGAGAGAGAGAGAGAGAGAGAGAGAGAGAGAGAGAGAGAGAGAGAGAGAGAGAGAGAGAGAGAGAGAGAGAGAGAGAGAGAGAGAGAGAGAGAGAGAGAGAGAGAGAGAGAGAGAGAGAGAGAGAGAGAGAGAGAGAGAGAGAGAGAGAGAGAGAGAGAGAGAGAGAGAGAGAGAGAGAGAGAGAGAGAGAGAGAGAGAGAGAGAGAGAGAGAGAGAGAGAGAGAGAGAGAGAGAGAGAGAGAGAGAGAGAGAGAGAGAGAGAGAGAGAGAGAGAGAGAGAGAGAGAGAGAGAGAGAGAGAGAGAGAGAGAGAGAGAGAGAGAGAGAGAGAGAGAGAGAGAGAGAGAGAGAGAGAGAGAGAGAGAGAGAGAGAGAGAGAGAGAGAGAGAGAGAGAGAGAGAGAGAGAGAGAGAGAGAGAGAGAGAGAGAGAGAGAGAGAGAGAGAGAGAGAGAGAGAGAGAGAGAGAGAGAGAGAGAGAGAGAGAGAGAGAGAGAGAGAGAGAGAGAGAGAGAGAGAGAGAGAGAGAGAGAGAGAGAGAGAGAGAGAGAGAGAGAGAGAGAGAGAGAGAGAGAGAGAGAGAGAGAGAGAGAGAGAGAGAGAGAGAGAGAGAGAGAGAGAGAGAGAGAGAGAGAGAGAGAGAGAGAGAGAGAGAGAGAGAGAGAGAGAGAGAGAGAGAGAGAGAGAGAGAGAGAGAGAGAGAGAGAGAGAGAGAGAGAGAGAGAGAGAGAGAGAGAGAGAGAGAGAGAGAGAGAGAGAGAGAGAGAGAGAGAGAGAGAGAGAGAGAGAGAGAGAGAGAGAGAGAGAGAGAGAGAGAGAGAGAGAGAGAGAGAGAGAGAGAGAGAGAGAGAGAGAGAGAGAGGGTAAACATTGACAGTAGCCCCGCTGGTTGGTGGCGCGCGACAACGAGCCGTGCAGCCTTTTAATCATAATCGAAGATCGAATTATTTGGAGAAGTCCCCTTCCAACGATTATTACCCCTTTGCCCCACCCACCCCTCCCCATCGCCTTATTATAACAGATTCACGCCACTAAATTGCCATTCTGGAAAATATATTAATGAAAAATTTGAAACGTTGTAAACAGTGGTTCCTTTGATCGTTAGAATCAAAGACATATACTGATCAAAATTCCACGTATTTAAATGATGAATAATTTTGGTTCTAAATAGTTTAGTTATTGGTAAATCAGTTTCCTATCACGGCGAGGGGGTATCACTCGTAAAATCTTTGTACACCTGATTACTGATTTTCGAAACTCATTCGTTGATTTCCACTAAATTATCAATGATTTCCAGTGAGTTTCTTAAGCGAATTCCCGTGAATACCAACGATTTGTACACCTGATTACTTAAGTGACTACCCCTTCATATCACGGTTAAAGATTCAAAATAGCATAAAACCGGAAGCTTGAAATAAAAGTCTTTGGGTTGTAAGTGCATAACTTTCTATTCCCCCTATGCTATAAACGTGTAAAACGTTTTATTGACAATGACTAAAGAATGAACCCACAAGATATTTCCAGAAGTCAGGAGACAACTTGATTTTTTTATTTTTTAAATAACTTTTTTGGAATAAATATTTATATAAATTAATATAATAACAAGAACCAAAATGATTTTTATAGACGTAGAAACTATATAATTTCTTTTAATTTAATGAAAAAGTAATTAAAATTAACCGAAATGTTGAAAGAACGAATCTTTGAAATGTCAGGAAACCGATGGTGGTTTTAGAATTTCTCATAGCTCACTCCGAAAAATCTAGAATAATATTTTATCGCTTTATAATCTCCAATTTAAAACTTTAGTAAATTTCTAAAGTTCTGTTCTTAGCTAGCAGAACGGTCTCAACCTGCAAATGCCAAAATACCGAGGGAACGCGAAAAATGCGATCACACTGACACGCAACAAAAATAATAATAATAATAATAATAATAATAATAATCAGCTATACTAATACCCAAGGCACCAGCTTAGGCCTAAGTCATCAAACGACTTTTAAAGCCATTAATTCAACTCTGACATAGATAACCGGATTATAACGAAGACGCTTGAACTCTACATTATTCATAATATTTTACATAAAATTCCAAAGGTAATTAAAAGCGCATAGTCTATTCTCCGTACATCCGTTTTGAAAATAATATTCTGATTGGTAAAGAAAGTGCCTTTACGGTGACCGGCATCAAGGACTTACATAGGTTCGATTTTTAACAATATGCTCCGCTAAACAATAGCGCTTTCCACGGTCCAGCCCTCTTCAAAGACTTCATTGAGAATGAGGATATTTAGCCGCAGCGTCGTGCTAAAGGGGAGTTTTTGGCGAACAACCACCACAGCACTCTCTCCTTTTCTCCCAGAATCTATCGCGTCCCGAATATTCAAAACTATACGAATATGACACGGTTGTTGATTCGAAAAGGAAATCCCAGGCAATTTATTAGGAAAGAGGTGCGATATTGCTTATCTCTCGCCGCCGACGTGAACAGCATTCACATTCGAATGGTTGAAATATTCGGAGAATTAGAGAACGAGCGGCTCGTAGAAAATGACGCGGTTACGCCTGTTAAAATCTTATTATTCACGAATGTTTATGTGGTGGAAATGTGCTTCCTCGATTTAATCCAGTTTTGCAAGTAAAATTAATGAATATGAGCGAAAGGGTTCCAAAATAGTCACCGAAAGTGTCATGAAAAAAGGCTCATAAATTCGGGAAAATTCAAAAGCGTTACGAATGCAAGACGAAATCCGGTATTCGAGAAATGATAATTAAATCGCGATATTTAAAATTGTAATATTTTGAAAGTTCAGGATGAAGTTAATTTACAATTTTTTGGTCTACTGCGCGGAGATTCAACCAAACAAACCATTTATTGTTTATCGGTTACCGATAGCTGACTTATTTTTGTAAAGAACAAGTTGCAAATTATTCGTTACCGCCTTAATTTTGTTTACAGTACCCAATTACAAAGTTTCGTTGCTTTCCATTTCGTAGTTAATTAGAAATAATTAGTAGAACGCCAAAACAATTTGAATTTCAACGTGGTGATTGAGGTCATTGACTACACGTTATTTATCATTGGCCGCTATCCCCAACGCGGAGCTTAGGCTTGCGTACAAAATGTAGATGCTACTGATTCTGTGGCCGAAACCGAAAATCTTTTATAGAACCATGGGATTCTACTACTGGATTTTGTACGCGGGTTTTCACGTGGTTTTAAAAACACCCGCTCACGCTTATTGTTTATATTGACATCGCCATATCTACCAGATGCTGTGGGGAAAATTCAATGACGTCACAAACTAGGCCCGATAAAATTATCGTTCAAAATAAAATCCGCAGTGGAGCGCTGCAAGTAAATTTAACAGTTTAAGGACGATTTTAATGATGGCCATACCTCTTAAACAATTGTAGGCGGCACAATAAAAACGATACAATAAAAAATTATAAAAAATAAAAACGATGTTTAAAATCTAAAATAAACAGGAATTAAAAAATGTTTCAATTTCAGATAAAAATGCTGTCGTAGGACAATATACGTCCTCTGTAGTAGAACACCTATATGAAAACAGTGCCTACGCGCCTGCGGCGCGCCCGGCTCACCTAACCATTGCGCGCTAGCCTTGATATAACTACCTCTATATAAAAACTATTTCGTTGAAATAGCCTCCAATATAGGACAGTAAGCGTCCTGTATTTCGTAGGAATGGCCTCTGTCATAGGACACCTCCTATATGAAAACGGTGCCTACGCGCCTGCGGCGCGCCCGGCTAGCCTAACCGTTGAAAACTTTTCTTTCTGACCCCTAGGAAACATGCAGTGCAATTAAAAAGGTGCATTTTTGGTGGAAGGCACTAAATTTAAATAGCAGCCTAAGGGCTAAGAAGCTACAATTCGCTTGTCGACCGAAGATTTATTCCCAACAAAATAATTCAACAACCGATATGTCAACTTCAAACAACTTTAAATTATTGGTATGGACAGCACGACCGGTAATTAAAAATACACCAGCAGCACAGTTGGATGGTAAACAAGGTTACGCTAAAAATAAACTACCTGAAAAAATCTTATTTCAAGGAAAATTGCTTAATATAGAATATTCAGGTCGTGAGAAGCCGCGGAATAGAAAAACCTGCGCAAATGGAAAACAGCCCCATTGGGAAACCGCGCAAATGGAAAATCTGCGCAAGTGGAAAACCACGCAAATGACAAACCTGCGCAAATGAAAAACCTGCGCAAATGATAAACCGCGCAAATGAAAAATATCTGCGCAAGTGGAAAACTGCGCTTACGGAAAAAGCGCAAATGAAAAACGCGCTAATGGAAAACTTCGGAAATGGGATACTGCGCAAATGGAAAACCGCGAAATTGCATTTGCGGAAATGGGAACTGGGCTAATGGGAACTGCGCAATTGGCCCATTACCGATAATTTAGGGTTCCATAGCAAAATAAAATTGGGAACCGCTGGTGTAGCCGATGCGGCCGTGTCGTACATAACTTTTTACCAGTTAGGGTTATAAATTTCAACGATATCTAGTTCGACGCTATATTTACCGGCATCGGTAACCTAATATAAAGTTTTAAATCTGAGCCCAAGAAGTTAATCATTTTTCCATTTAAGTGGTTTTTCGCTATGTGCATTAGTTATTTTATTCGAAATTAAGTCCGATAACGTTAAAAATATATTTTACACGAAAATGGAAAATATCCCAAAAATTTTACATTTTAGTGTAAAACTTTACATAACGACCCTTAAATTAAGTGCAATTTTCATGAAAGTTATATTTTGAGTTGCCGTGGCTAATTTTAACCTAGATTAGAAATTTTGCATCTTAATTTTTAATAGAAGTAAGGTTTTTTGGACATGTACGAACCCCCGCATATAAATTGAGTGTTTTCATAAATAAATTGAGCGTTACCATTAATAACGTTATGAAATAAGTATGATCATTGGCGAAATAATGTTGACCTTTGCCGCAATCCATCCAAGCCGCCAAAAGCCGAAACATTGCTTCGCGTGTCCTTATCATAAGTAACATAACAGGGTATCGTTTAAAATGTTAAATTGAGAGTTACCATAAGTAATGTAATGCAATAGGTATGATCATTGGCGAAATAGTAATTCGTTAAAAATAGTCAAATTAAGTGTTATCATAAGTAACGTAATAAAAATTATAGCTATAAGTATGTTCATTGGTGAGACAGGGTAAAGTACATTTTTCGTTAGTATTGATTATTTCTAAACTACGTTATTGGTTGCATTAACCAATTTTAATTTTAAGTGAGATTTCTGGCCAATTCGGGGGTCCAACCGACCCGCGTACGCGATATTGTGATATTTCCTACGGGTGTCGCTACCTTCTTTCCAAAACTAGGTAGCTCAAAATTTTCGGTTTGTCTAAAAATTAATTTAAATTTAAGTGTTCTCGTTTCGCTACTTTATTTCCAAAACAAGGTAACTCGATAAAACAAAATTTCGATAAAATTTCTCTTGGGTTTGTTAAGTGAGCGTACAAGATGATTGTAAATTTGTTCAAATTTAAATTTAATATTTAAAATATAGTTAATACATCGGGGGATTGTGTGTACTTAAATGTCCGTGACATCTTGTTTATTTGTTAAGAATAGCGTCTCCTTAATTAAAATTAATATCTCGTTCTCCAAAAAGTTAAAAAGGAAAATGATTAATTACATCTAACACCGAATAAGAGCTAGGATTCGTATTAATTGAATATCATATTTAACGCGTAGCGTTAGAATAGTAATACATTTAAAAGCGTTATAAATAATGCATATTGAATAACAAAGAGAGTTAGAAACTCCATCGATGGAGGAAGAATTTAGAGAAAATAAATAATTGAAAATTGCTTCAAAACGGAGATTTCCAAACTCCGAAAACGCCTTAAAGTTCAAAGCGAATATCAACGTTAATACTCGCTGTCAGGTGAGGGGGCTCTAGAAGCGACGCGTTATTAATATCGTATCGAGACGCTACTCGACAATAGGCTGAAACGGGAGCGTAAATCGAATTATGGAAGTGAAACAAAGCGTGATCTATTCCTTTCAATTCTCGTTTCGTTCGATAGATGGGGCTCTAGTCCAAGTCCCCCCAAACACGCGCGGAAAATATTAATTAAAAAGGTTATAAGTCAATCCGTATAAACCGAAAAGCGACAAAACAATTCGTTTCGTTACCCGATAAATCATCGCCGAATTTCAGCGTCCAAAAATAAAGAGTGGCGACGGAGGCGTGACTTTCGCCGCCGGACCTACGACGAAAAAGGTTACCTTACCTAGCATTACCGTTAAAGGTGTAGAAGTCCCGCTTATTTCGACGTTTTTAATCTCGGCTAACGTTGATATCTGGTACAATGCGTACAAAGGCGTAACCGAAAAGTTCAATGAAAGCTCGATCGTCGCAAACTGTACTCTACTCCATTACTTTGGCGCCAGTACGAGTGAAGGGTGGTGGAGATTGTCGGGGCATCTTGGTCCCGGTCGATATTCGTCGGCGGCGAAATCCGCGAAATATCTAGCCTCTCCATTATGAACGATATACGGTGGTTGGTATTCTCTCTTTACATATCCGCGAACCCGATATTTCTGTTAATTTAATGAAAATTACACCGCGTACTGAGAACGAGTGAGAGAAAAAGTCAAACGCCTCAATGGCGGACTCTTTTCGGTCGAAGAGCAGATCTTCGCGCTCGGACTAATCCTTATCGCGCTCGTCGACAAGTTTTAAATTAAAGTTTGGTTCACTCTAATTGCGGTGGCTGGGAGTGTGTTCTTCCCTCGCTTCCGCCTTGAGAGTTTTCGCCCCTACTTATTAAAGAGACAAAGAAAACCTTCTCGAAGAAGAAGAGGGGATTTTGGGAAGGCGAGGTTTCCAATTTCTCCTATAGTCTTCGGGAATCGTCATTCGCCGAAGAGAAGCTCCCGAGTCTAAGAACTTCGATGGAAGAGCTATTTTAACCCTTTAAATCTGTCGTGGTTTTTTTACAGATGAACTATTATTTGTACTAGTGTTGTTAATTTTCCGAAAAAATAAAATGTGGAAACATTTCCAGAAAATTTCCGAATTGCGGAAAATTTTCCGCAAATCGAAAAAATTAAAAATTGAAACATAAATTACTTTTTAATGGCCTAGGATTTCTTCTGCCTGTTTTCCCTTAAGTTTACTTCCCACCGCGCAAATATCCTGGTGGTAGGCCAACCGCGGAACACGTTGGCCTACCACCAGGATAATTGCGCGGCAGGAAGTAAACTTAAGGGAAAACAGGCAGTAGAAATCCTAGGCCTTTAAGGTTTTTAATTTTTTTTAAATTTTTTTATCGATATAAAACGTCTAATAACAATAAACCTACTACAAAACATTAATAGTGTTACATTAATAGTGTTACATTGTTAATCAGTTTAAACTAGTCTAGAGGCTTAGATTTACTTTTAGATTCGAAAAATAAGGCGAAAATGCCGATTTATTTAATTTGCAAACCATATTCCACTAATCATGGAATTAAAACTTTTTTTTATTTTTTTCGGAAAAATACGGAACATTTTCCGGAAAAAAGTCCTCAATCATTTTCCACGGAAAATTTTCCGACTTATAACACTAATTTGTACTATAGGCCTACGTTCAATATCACGAGGGGAAAATTATATATTTTTAAGTAATGAAGAAATAATTTTATGTTCAGTTTAATTTAGTTTATTTTATTTAATCATTATGATGTTGGATAAATTAATGTCTGTTTGCATACGGCATCCACGCATTTTGAGTAAGAGCGACAAACTTGGAATAGGCTATAAGTCTTACGTCCACTCTCCAAACCAAATACAGGGTGTTTCAAAAGGTTATGAAAAATGTTAAGGAGTTGTAGGGGGTGAGTTTAGAAGTATGCCTGTTTGTCCCCCCATTTCCTACGATGAGTTAAAAGAGCGCCAGAGAGCTTCAAAGTGTGGCCTACTAGCCCCTGGAAGTAGGCTGCGACAAGCGCAAAACCAGCGAGCAGGGAAATGCGAAAATTAAGGTTTGGCTTCGTGTGATAGGTAAAAAAGGACTTTGCAAACAAATCGAGGTAACCAGCGTAAAAAAGGTAACTTAAACAGTATTTAAAGTTCCTGCGGCTTGGTTTTGCGCTTGTTGCAGCCTACTTCCAGGGGCTAGTAGGCCACACTTTGAAGCTCTCTGGCGCTCTTTTCACTCATCGTAGGAAATGGAGGGAAAACAGGTATACTTCTCAACTCACCCTCTTTACAACTCCTTAAAACTTTTGCATAACCATTTGAAACACCCTGTATTTTGTAAATTGATAATTTAAAATAAATTAAACACCTGAAATTGGTAGTCGCCAAAAGGTAAACTTTTATTCTTAAGATTGTGCTGGGTTAGTGATACCAACCGATCAGTGGCAGAGCCAGGTGGGGGAGCACACGACAGACGTGCCCCCCCATGGTTGTACGTACAAATATTTCTTTTACTTTGTTTTCCATGGTGTGCGCCCTCCCGAACCAATGGCGCCAATTTAAGTCATGGGCACCAAAAATAAACAGGTATTTTAAACATTTAGTTTAAGATTTGACTATAATACCGGATATAGCGTAACATACTGCCACTACTTAAAATTGAACTTACACAATCGATAGTTTGATATTTCGATATCCACCCCTTCTCCACATGCGCATTGCCATTTTTGACGGATCGAGGTTTTTTTTTTGTAATTTTAGATTATTTCCTGATCACGAAGCACTATAGATTTATCAATTTTCCTTGCCAATGTATTATCTTGAAGTGTTACTTTCACCAAAACCTTTTTTCGTGATACAGCGATAATAATAATATCGATAAATCGGCCATAGCGAAGATTATTTTATCGATACATCGGCAATATCAAATATTATAATATCGATTTTTTGTCAATAGTGTTAGATTACAATATCGATTAATGGGCAATAATGATAGATTATAATATCGACTAATCGGCGAAGATTATAATATTGATTAATCGGACTTAGTGGATAGATTAAAATATCGATTTTTCAGCAATATTGTTAGATTACAATATCGATTTTTCAGCAATATTGTTAGATTACAATATCGATTTTTCAGCAATAGTGTTAGATTACAATATCGATTAATCGGCCTTAGTGGATTGATTAAAATATCGATTAATTGACTATAGTGGATAGATTATAGTATCGATTAATTGGCTATATAGTGAATAGATTAATACATCGATTTTTTTGGTAATAGCAAAGATTATATTCCTAATTAATGAAAATTTATATTTTGCTTTGGAATGTAACCTATAAAGGTTTATTTCATAATAAATAAAGGCTTATAGACTGACTGTATTGGGCAAAAGGTATGGAAATGAGTATATAATAGATAAATGAACCACCAGGTGAAAGTTACATATGGCAGGATTGTAATTTTTAGACTGGTTCAAATAACCGTATCATTTCATATATTACGTAACACCAGAAGTCTATAAAATATCTCTTTCGAGAAAAGTATCCATCCAGGACATTAAAATGAAACACGTACCTTCATAGGATCGACGCCAATTCCGTTGCGCAAGAATTTACCGTCATATCAAAAAGTGTTTTACTTCGCATAAAAATGTAAAATGTCAAAATTACACTGCGTAGGGATAATTACCTGATTTGGGTACATTTGTTCGAATTTTCATTCGTCCGAACGGTGCCGCGGTGGTACAAATGTCCGAATGATCATTTGTCCGAATGTCGGAAAACAGGATCGTATGTCCGAAAACGTATTTCATTTGCCCGAAAAAATTATCACAACTTTTGTTGGTGATTTAGTCGTTCAATTTATGTTAACTTTACTGGTGAATTTCATTTGTTCGAATAATCGTTTGTCCGTTTTTCGAACATTAGGAATTGGTTGTTTTTTTAATATTGTTAATATAAGAAAATAGTAACATTAACGTGAACCTAACCTAACCTAACCTAAAATATCCACAACATTCTACGCAATTCCCACTTACTATATCGACCAAAGGAAAAATGGACATAATAAGATAAACTTATTAGACATTATAATGCTTATATCCGTTTATTATTGAAAACAGCAATAAGAAATACTAATTTAGCGACAGAATTCGGACAAGAGCTGCTACCGATTCCGACGAATGAAACAAACAAGTTGTCCAATTCGAACAATTGAAACATTTGTTATTTCGGCGGTTCGGACAATTGAAATTCGAACAAATGTACCTACCCCAATTACCTCTTGATAAAACGTATTTTCCCGATGAAATACTATTATTATTATCATCAAACGTTTGTTTGAAAATTCGATGGGAGCGTACGTTGGTACACGTTTCAACTTTCTAGCGAATAACAACAGCAGAATAAGTAGATGAATACTTCTCTCGTAAGGTATATATTATATACTTCTGGTAACACCTAGTTACATTATTAGTTACCAATTAGTTATTTTCTAAATCTTCAGCCAGAAAGGTATTATTTTTAGATATAGCTAAGGTATAACATTTAGGGCTCGGCGTTCGGATAAGAAATTTTCCTATCATTTCTTTTATATACTTATCCGAAAATTATCCGAATAAAACCTTATTTGTTGCATATTAAATCGTATAATAGTCGATAACAATATCCACAAATAAACAGTTAATCGAATTTTTATGATTAATTGAAATTTTGGCGGTTAATTTGTCCGTTACACCGAGCTCGAAATAACATTAGCAGGATAGATAGAGGAATACTTATCTGTAAGTAATGTACTTCTGGTAACACAGCTTCTACACATTCGAGATTAAGTGAGCAGAGGTAGTCTGTACAAAATCAGCTATTTCGTGGTCTACACGTACATATATTAGCCTAGCCAGTTTGAAAGCGCAAATGTACATCAACTTCCAGACTGGCTCGAAAAACATTTTAAATTTCGTAAGCGGCGTCAGAGAGGTTTTAGGAGTAAAGGACGTCCTTTGGTCAATATTGCTTCAGCAGCTGCCGACGCCGACACGATTGAAAAAGTAGATCGGGGGGGGGGGGGGAGAAGTGGCTTCCGCGAAGACCAAATTTAAGGCACTAGATCAAGTGTATTATCGCGCAATAAAAGCCACGCGTCGGAAAAAAACGAAAGTTAGCCGTTAACGCGGTTAATGACGAGAAGGGGGTAAAAGCCGCGTTACGAAGTCCGTGAGAGGACTAGATGTAGCTGATGCCCTAGTCTCATTCCATCCAGCGGGTATCACTGCACTGGCCGTCAAATAGCCCCTCTTATACAACGCGTATTTCCACGAACAGGTATCCTTCCAGTGATGGGCACCGCTCATCTCATTTGAGAGGTGTTTTTGTAACTTTGAGCGAAATTGAGCGGTAAAATATATTTTCAGCTCTCAAAATTGAGCGGAAATCACGAGCGCCTATTCCGGCTCTCAAAATTGAGCGGAAATCAAGAGCGCCTATTCCGGCTCTCAAAATTTTGAGAGCGTGAGCGGTTAACACGCGAGAGACCACGAAGGGTGTGCGAGCTGAGCGGTTCATCACTGCTTCCTTCTAAAGATTAATTAAGTTGAATTGCAAGAGACTAGTCTCTCTACAACTGTCTGGCTCACAATACTCTCCATACACACATACACTAGGTATTCCCTTTTATCGTCCCACCTGGCGCGTCTGCAGTGCGGAAAAGAGAGAAATAGGAGGAGCCCCTGGGAACGTATGAAAAGGTTCTTTTCATGGCCAATTATCGGCCTTCCACGACATTGTCTCTCCTCCACCCAGAGGACAATTCCCAGGATTCTTCTACTACCTTGGCATTCACGCGAGATTATGAGAGGGATCTACTTGCATGTAGAGCTCGGGGTTTGGATAAGAATTATCTTTTTAATTTGTTTTTATCCATAACAGAAAATTATCCCAATTAAAAGTTATTTTTTTGCATATTAAATCGTTTTATAACAGCGAATAATATCCATAAATAAATAGTTGATTTGGGTACATTTGTTCGAATTTCATTCGTCCGAACGGTGGTACAAATGTCCGAATGATCATTTGTCCGAAAACGTATTTCATTTGCCCGAAAAATTTATCACAACTTTTGTTGGTGATTTGTCGTTCAATTTATGTTAACTTTACTGGCGAATTTCATTTGTTCTTATAATCGTTTGTCCGTTTTTTCGAACATTAGGAATTGTTTTTTTTTTAAATATTGTTAATATAAGAAAATAGTAACATTATCGTGAATCTAACCTTACCTAACCTAACCTAACCTAAAATATCCACAACATTCAACGCAATTCCCACTTACTAACAAACAACGATATTTACAATGTAGTTTTTTATTTTTCATTCATGCACTAAAAAATCCGGATAAAAAAAAACAGCAATAAGAAATACAAATTTATCGACAGAATTCGGACAAGTGATGCTACCGATTCGGTCGAATGAATAAAACAAGTTGTCCAATTCGAACAATTGAAACATTTATTATTTCGGCGGGTTCGGACGAATGAAATTCGAACATTTGTTCCACGGTTCGGACGTTTGAAATTCGAACAAATGTACCTACCCCAAACAGTTAATCGAAATTTTTATCTACTTGCATGTATAATATTCTTACGTCCTCTCGGTCCAAGTCTAAAACCGATTGTCGTATAAAACGCGAATCATTCGACAAAAGTCGTTAACAAGTTCATAAGTGGTCGATCGAAGCAAACCGCTATTAGATTCGAAATTCTTAGATTTTCTAGACAAGATATCTAACTTAAAGGGGAACGTTCAAGCTTTAACCAGTTAGATAGCCCTATAGCCCCGTAAAAACTAAAATTTATGGCGAAAACCGCATCAAAAAATATTGAGTGGTTAATTTTTAATAAGATAAAGAAATTTCGGGAAATCGAAAAGCGCGGGTCCGCCGCGACACCTGGTGAGAAGTCGGTGAGAATGAAAAACAACGTAAAAGCGCGCGCTGCTGAAGACGCGAAAAATTTGTTTTGCACGCGCGGCGCGTTCCAGTTATAAGAGACTTAAGCCTAAATTGCGCGATTTTAAAAGTTAGGATAGTTCGCAAATCGCTCATACGGGGTTAGGGGCGCTGGCGGCAGCCCCTAAGATGGCGGCGAAAATTCAAACCCAAACACCTGGCGTTATTTTTCGTTTCAACTTTTTGAGCCAAAAGCTATTTTTTCAAGACAAAAAAGGTACGTGTTAGTATATTGAACGTCTTGTCAATCTTTTGATACGCAAATAAGGCCATATTTGGAAAAGCTTGGACATTCCCCTTTAATTTTGAGAAGCTCCTCTAATTTGAAGCCAAAATCATCATTCGAATGGAATCAGGTCTTTTATAATTAAAGTTGAGTCACGCTTAGTTACCACTCGCTCGTGTTAAAGTGAGTAAAGTAAAATACTTACGCAGAGTCGCAAATTCCGAGATTGATTTAAGTTTGCGATTTCCAAATTTCCTCGGTTACGAAGTCGGGTTTAATTCTAAAACGTAATTTTGGTTAATTCGTAATGTATCAGGACACTATATGTGTATACACTTGGAATATCTAAGAAAGGCTACGGTAGTTTTGTTGATTCTCATAGAAACGGGGCTTGGTTTACAGCGGAGATTTCGCTCGAAAAGAGGGTACCCTAAACTCGGCTCCTAGTCGACATTAAGCCTTGTCTCGAATAGAAATTTACTTAAACCTTCTGTGATTTTATACAACCATCTAAATAAGTGATTTAACGAGTTTCCCGAAAAATTTACAAATTATCCCAGATTTTCAGTATGATAATTTGTCAACGCGATTTGTTAGCACTCTATAGTTAGCCAATGAATTGGAAAACACGCGTGACGTTTTACATTCAACGTAGTTTAAAGCAACTGTCGGCTCTATCATTGCCACCTGTATTATTAAAAGGCCCCTGTTATTAGAGATGGCCATTAATCTATCCGAATCTTCGAAAAAAAGGACTTTCGTGGAGAGAGTGGAGCCATCTATTAATGGGAACGGAAGCTAAAATTCAAAATAGCGAAACAATAACGTCGTCAGAGAGCCATTATAGAGTATTATATTTATACCACTTTTACTCTACTTACAATGTTAGTGAACTTTAACCGAAATTATATATCCCATATAAAATATATTGTTAACAATTACTATAATTGAAGTTATTGCCAATCAACGCGCAGGGTACTTTTATGTCCCGCCTTTTGGGTCAAAATGTAGCTCCAGCATCTTGTTTTGATTTTGACGCTAGCGACATCTGTTGAAAAAAGAGCTACTTCACCTAGAGCCGACGCTTGCTTTAAGCCCCGCCCGTTTCTCAAGTCGCCAATGGATCCTTAGACATTCCAAATGTTTCTTGGTAGTACCTAGAGTAGTTGGGTGTAAAAATCTAAGGTAATCAAAGGAATTCCCTTAAAGGGAATATAACCTCAGCTATTTGGTGTGTAACTCCAACGTTTGCAGCTCTAGCTGCAATTGACTTTTGCTTTAAAAATGTTTCGCGAAACTGTACAGGGAAATTTTAAAATGTGAAAGGGTTATATTCCCTTTAAGAAAATCGACTTTTCTCCAAAAGGATGTAATGATGACCTAGTCGGGCAAAGAATCAGAAGCATATTTCAGGTGCACGAGTAGTGGTAGTCTTAAAAAATCCTTAAAGATAATTTAACCTCAACGCGTTATTTAAGGAAGACCCTTACCAATTTGAATATCTAAAGCCCTATGGAAGACCATTAACAATTTGAGCAAGAATTCACTAACTAGCACTAGAAATATCTAAAGCCCTATAATCAAAGAATATAAAGCCCCAGGAAAGGAAGGTGTAGCTCCTTCTAGTGGAACTTTTGCGCCTCTCGTTTTTAAAGAGAGACTGGGTTGCGGTAACCGTTTCCGGTTACTCTGATTTGCTTTGCCGGAAGTTTCTAGCGCAGCCAAAACACGTGGCCAATAATATCAATCCTTCCATTCCTGGGGCTTTATATTCTTTGCTATAATGGAGAGGCAAATATTGGACGGGTTGGCGTTCCACACCCGCGATTCTATTCCCTTTAAGCTTTTCATGTCTCTTCTTAATCGAATTCTAAAATAAAATTAACAATATTGAAGAATTTATAATAATAAATTGAGGCAAAATGAAAAACGTAGGCTTCGCTATTTTACTAAAGTTGCTATAAAAATTCTCCATTTGGCTAGAAGCTTGTTCTCGTTAGTTTAACATAAATATTTCAATAAGATTTATTTGAAATATACGCGAAAAATGACCTTTTTTGGAGGGGGTACTCGCCGTTAGCAGATCGGATACGGTCTCTCGCGTAAAATGAGGTTCAAAGTTGGCGGAAAAAATATTCAAAACGGTATATATCGAAACTTTGTAGATACGTTCTGAAGGAGATACTTTGCTAAATTCGAGCGTCCTACATTTTTTATGACATTTTTTCTCCTTAGATCATAAAATATTCTCCGTTCTTCGCGGGCAGAAAAGTAGCTATTTGGGGTTCGAGTTTTTGGCCCATCAAGGGGAGGTTTCTCGGAAAGGGCCCCCTCGTCTCCGATTCTTTCGGAATAGTAATGGATAAGTAAAGAAACCGAAAGATGTCGCTTCTATTTGTTCGCGCGGGTTTCGTAACCCAACAACAAAGGGAAGAAATAATTTAAAAAGACGAGACTTCCTCGACAATAGAAAGAGACTATAGAAAGTTCGAATACCGTCACCCGCCACTTCGAATAAAGGTTTTGATATAGAGGTAAGGAGCGCGTTTTGGGGGTCCGCGACGCTACGAGATCACTGTCGGGGTCGGGGGAAACCACCCCGAGTAAAACGACGTTCTCTTAAAAGAGAGGGAATTGGACTTAGCTTCTCGTAAGAGGCTAAAAAGAAGATAGGCAACGTTTTCAATCCCTTAAGGACGGTATAACGGGTCTTAGTCGCGCGGGTCGCGTTCAAATCCTATTATACAGAATGACGTGGATGGCGGAGATCGGAATCGCGGGAGAGAGTCTCGGGTTAAAAAGAAGCCAATAGAAAAGACTAAGAGCGATTTTCCCGTTGGGAATATGGCTGCAAAACGATACCAATACGACACTGCTGACTTCTAGCGAAGCTGGTTTTTGACTTCTTCTTCGCTTCGTCGTGTTTGACGTCCATTAGGAAAACCGATATATGGCATCTATCGAAGAACGAGTTCCTTAAAACACCGCGCCCACTTTAAAAAGTTAGCCGCATTCCGTGTTGGTTAAACAGAAGCGGCCTATCTTCCAAGGAACTCCTCTCAATCTTTCTGTTATTTTTTACGACCTTTTCCGAGTTAAACCGAATTTATCTTTGACTTTTTACAACGAGCTTACCCTAAGTCTCTATCGATTTTTTCTCTCTCAATGTCTGGCATAAAAAACATCTTTCTTTAAAGAGCGGTTGATACGTAAGGGGAATATATTAAATAATAAAGAATAAATATTGACTGAGCTCCATTCTGTAAAATTATCCCGTAGAGAGTTTCGACGAGTTTTAAAATTTCACGAACGTTTCCTTTTGGAGATTTTATATAAAAAACCATCGGGGCATTCTGAATGTCACGAAGAATTTTATCCTAGAGTAAAGCACGTGAGAGTGGAAGGCCCTATGGAAGAGCGTGAAACGTTAATCCTAACGGGCCAACTTGCTTTCGAGGCGTAAATAAATATAGTCCGAAGAGCGATGGTGTTGTTATTACATTTTTTAGAGCATAAACTTTTTTATCCAGATATTGTACATTAACTTTAGGCCAACTTGTTAATTTCACGACTCGAAAACCAGACGTTGCGTACGAAAAGTATTCACAAGTTTCGCTTATAACCTTCCACTCTATGTGAGTGGGTTACTCAACTTCGGTGTTGACGGAAAATGGGCGATATTTTCCGTCGACGCCGGGCGTAAAGTCGGTCGGTTTTCGGTTCTGTGTCGCGATTTTGATTTCTAACAGTTATGTTAATTATTTTTTCTTATTTCGATTTTTAAATTAATTAATTATGAAGTTTTACCAGGGCTCTCCGTTAAACACTAGGATAATTTGCTATATGTTTTTTCAATGAATAATTCATCTTAGTAATTATTACTGTTATAGTAACATTAATTATAATAATAATGATATAATATAATGATATTAGGAACAAAATATTATTCGCATAAAAGTAATTAGCATTCAATTAATTATATAAACAACCAAACTTAAAGTAAATCGTACATATTATTTTAAACCTAGTCTCTTTAAAATATGTGTGTTATTAAAATTATTCAAAACCATTCAATATCTGCAATTACAAAAATCGCCAAGTGAAAATGATCTACCGCTGGCTGCGAGCGGAATCGTTAAAAACGCCACCGCCAACTTTAAAGTTTCAGACGATGAATTGCGTCAAGTAAAAACCAGGTTTATACAGGGTGTTAACTAAAAACCGATACAGAGCCAATTACTCAAAATGTGTTTTATGTAAGAATTTGAAATTTGCAGGTTACATCGAGGATGCAGGGGGACAAATGGCAATGAAAATTTCAAAAATCGTTAGGATTAGAAGAATAGTTTCAATTAGAAATGTGTTCTACGTTTAATTTTAAGTTCAAGGTCATTCAAAATTTATCTCGAGAACCATTAGGATTAGGAGAATGGTTCCAATTAGAAAAATGCCCCCCAAGGTTTTTTAAGTCAAATTACCTTAAATAAACCAATAAAATTCCAAAATTAACGTTAATTAATTGATTTAAGACGTACCAAGTATTTTTATTAACTTTTTTTAGTGTAAATGTTTTAAACACAAAAGAAACTAAAGAAGTAATTGAAATAAATTGAATGACCTTGAACTAAATGTTCAAGGTCATCATAAGTTACAAATTACGAACTCGTTTAGAGTGTCACGACAATTTTTATCCATTAGATCTGGTAGTTTTCAATTTATAAGCTCTTAAATGTCGTGTCTTTATTTGAATACCACACACCACCTTATGGTTTTTGGTCTAACATTTCTTGGCTTCCCAATGGTCAAATTAGATCGGATAAAAGTTTTTTTGACTTAAACTTAAACGTAGAACACATTTCTAATTGGAACCATTCTTCTAATCCTAATGGTTCTCGAGATACAATTTGAATGACCTTGAAGACCTGGTTCAAGGTCATTGAAAATTTCATTGAAATTTGTCCCCCTGCACCCTCTATGTAACCTGCAAATTTGAAATTCTTACATAAAACACATTTTGAGTAATTGGCTCTGTATCGTTTTTTAGTTAACACCCTGTATATAAGACTGGCTTTATATGAATTTGAATCCAGCGGATTTTGATCCCAGCGGATTTCCCACTATTATGTACTTTTCGCGACTAATGACAACTTTTCTTGTTTGGTCTATTTGAAAGTTTCGTGTTTTGGCGTAAATCTCAATCAAACGTGTTAGAAAGCTATTTCTGACCTAAAAACCTTCGGTAATCAAAAGGGTTAAGACATTTTGCGGAAGTTTGCGCCGGAGTCCGGAGGGAATCAAGAAAAAAGTACCGCAAAAATTCCCAACAGATCCAGCTAAAAGATTCCACTTGGCTCAAGCTCGAGTTGGGTCAAAAGAATCGGCCCGTTTTGACTTGGTCAAAGGAGACGTTCCTAGCTATCGGAGGTGGGGGGGGGGGGGAGAGAAGAAATAATAACCCCCTCAATCCTTCTCGTACATTTTTGGCCCAGTTCCAAAAATAAAAAATTAAAGAAGGCATCCAAAATCGAAGAATTCCCTCCCCTAAGAATAAAAAATAACTTTTTGTATTCGAATGCCAGAAAAAGTAGTTCGTGCATATAAGGCGATGCTTTTACTGTAAAAGTAAGTCACCGGCGCGGATCAATCGCTGACGATAGTAAAATGACAACTGAACGGTCAATCGAAAGAAAAAGGAGAGAAAAAGAGAGAGGTTTCTTCCGACGCACGCGTGGACGGGACGCGGACGGAGCCGGATGAAGCGACTGACTTTTCCTTGGCGATCGGAAATTGAATCTATTTCAATGGGAAAACTAAATCAATGAAAGAAACGAAAATGGGTTAAAATCTGAATGGTTCGCTGGATGGTCATTCCACGATACATCGACAATGGAATTATTACCATATTTAGATTGTGTAAGAGGTCAAAGAACCCAACTCGATATTGACGGGGTCACGGAGAGGATTTTGTTTCCGGCTATTCGGGAAATGCAAATAGTACGTAACTTGACGTGGTCAGTTCTAAAGGGCCACATCCACTCCTGACATAATCATTTGAAAAAAATCAGGTACCGCGTGATAGCAAATCCGGAAATAAAATTTTAGCATTAGTCTAGGCTTATTTCCGGGTAATCTTCCTTGGAGAATGTATTCACGTATACCTAATAATGTGACAGAATAAAATAAGCTTCCAGTCTGGTCGCCAGGGTTTCACGTTTGGAGGTGATCAAAGCCCAGTAAAAATAATGTGTTTGCAAATTCTGGAAAAGCAATTCTTTCGGCAGTGCATGCCGGTATGCAAAAACAAATGGAAAATAAAGTGCTTAAATAGGAAATTAGTGTAGGGAGCTGTTGACTCCCGTGGCATGAAGGTCGTGCCACCACCCTCCTAGAGTCCTAAGCATTGTAACCCGGCCATCTGAATTAAAAGAATCTGTTCCATTGCGCCGAATCCCATTCGACCGAAAAAGCCGCACTTTGGCGGATTTAGGATTCGGTTTTATCCGTTTCAGCATCTGTCAGAACAGCATGCAGTGTTACCTAACCTAACCTAACCTAAAAATCAAAAGGAGTAGAAAGAAAAACTATTTTTTTGCGGTCGCTCAATTGTGAATATTGCGTCGGTCGATTAGAAAAATACAAAACCCGCCTTTGGGCTAATTTCATCAAAAACATTGGCGGAATTCGGTCGAATAGGATCGGCGCAACGGGAAGATACCAATTAAAAGCTAAATGACTCGCGTCTAGGGTGGTGCCTTGGATGTTAGCCAAGCTGATTATTAGTTGCTAGTGAACCGTAAATTAAAGGTACATGTATAAAGAAAAACATTTAAAGAACTGAAAACCTTTGTTTCTTTACGCTAAATCAGTATTTATAAAATTATATATTTTTAATTTCAATCTCCTCCCCCTAAACACCAAAGCGACGCCACTGTGGCACTGGGTGAAAACTCGGAACAACTTCTTCCGCTTTGAGTTTGCAAGCTCTCTCCCCACTGTTTCAAGGGGTTTTCTCCCAAGCTCTTCGGTTTCCCCTTCCATAAAAACCAGGAATCCATATACTTGGAATGCTTATCGCGGCAGATTTTCGTCTCGATGTGGTTGACGGTTATTTTGACCTCAGTTTACGTTAACTTAACAAATAACAACGTGCTAGGGTATTTTTTCTCTCTGACCAAAGCCGTCAGAGTGATCTTACCATACGCGATACGGCAGGATAAGCATTCCAAGTACAGATATGGATTCCTGTAAAAACTTGTTGAGGTTTACGGTAATAGTGAGTGTAGGGAGCTGTTGGCTCGCGTGGCTTGAAGGGCTTTCCACCACCCTCCTACGCGTTGTAACCCGGCTACCTGAATTAATGACTTCAAAAGTCGCTTGATGACTTAGGCCTAAGGTGGTGCCTTGGGTATTAGCCTAGCTGATTATTATAATTTCGAGCTAACTTTTTCAATGGACGATATTTTCAATGGCCTACTATAAAATAAGCATTTTTAGATAACTCAGCTTACGCGTACGATAATGTACGATATGTATTTTTAAATTGGCTGAAAACCAGTTTAAACCGCGATTTTCAAACAGACGTTTTCACAAAAATTTCCAATTTATCGCCAGTTTTCAGGCGTACGATAATGTTTTCGGAGATCGATAATTTTTTGGCTCTGGTACGATAATTTGAGTTTCAGGAACTGGCAACGCTGGGATTTAGAATCTCCGAATGCATTCTTGGCAACGTAGTCTACTTAGGCCTCGAAAGGAACACGGGTACTATAGCACTCCCAAAGGGAAATCTTAACATTACCACGAGTGTTATTCGAAGACGATGTTCGTAAGATAAACCAAGAAAAAGATTCTCTTTAAAGGATGAAAAATATCGACGCTAAACGTAGAAAATCGGCCATCTTTTCCTAAAATAGTATATCCGCGAAACTCTTGCGTTTCTGGAGACATTGTGTTTACGACCAGCGAGATACTCGAGGGACGCGAGCGACTCGTAAAAAGTTTATAACCGTGGCCCTGAATTCGTGAACGCGTGACGCAAAAGCGAAAGTACGTTTAGCCGCATTTCGCCACTTCAATACGAGAAGGGTCCCGCGCGGAATGCCCGCGTGACTACCGAGAAAAAACCCCGTTACGGAGTTGCGGTGTGATGGATAGCGTAAATCCTCAACGAAGCGAGCCAGTAGAGTTTTTTTTTTAAATGATAAAAAGTCGCATTTATCTACCGCAAGCTTTAAGAATAAAAAGTGGGCAGTCTTCCTCCATCGGCGAAAAAGGGATTTTAAGATTATTCTCAGGGAAAAAGGGATTTTTCGCTCGGAGAAGTTAATAGAAGCCGAGATAAGTATAATATTCAAGTAGACAGCGCATTTAACTTGTCTTTCAAATTAAGATTACTATACGTGGCTGGCGTCTACGTACGAATTTCGCGAGTAGATTTAATTTTAATTCAGCGTCTACACACTCGCGAGATGTCGTTATCAATGATACCATATGTAACATAATTACTCATAACTATGCCTCTGAATAGCATTTCCGTATAAAAAATTTCAATGAGACTTTGTTTCAAACGGAACATACAATAAGTGGACCCACAAATGCAAAAATTCTTATAATCATTGCGCTATTGAAAAGGTTACCATAGCAACAAAATCACGTGATCGCGTGGCACGAGCTAAATTATGGATTGTTCAAGTTAGAAACGCGCGAGAAATACTTCACTTATTTTCATTTCCCAGCACCAAGGCTTGCCAGCACTAAAGCTGATGACGCGTTTTTCGTCACGAAGTCGGAAATGACGGGATTTGCATCATATCCCGTAAACAAGGTTTCATTAAAGAAAATGCTTTTATGGAATACTTATGAGTAATTATGTTATATATGATGATACCGAGTTAGCGAGGAAGCACCATTTGTACCGACAATGTCACGTTATTAACTAATTTACGCGACCAAGGTGAGCAAATCATGTTAATATCAACACGAAATATCTAATTACGGTTATCACGGTACTCGCGTTAATTAAGGAATTAACAGTGGCGTAGATTGATGTTTAATTATATTACTTACTTAATTGAAACGTTAAATCAGAGCTACAAAACGCATTGTTTTGGAACGGGGAGACGTAGCTTATGGCGCATAGACTAGCGGTTGAGCTAGCCTCTTCGAAATTTTTTTTGATTTCCAAATATTTAAAACAATTACACTGTATTTATAGATTCTCCGTTTAAATATATGTTATTTTTCAAAATTTTCAATATTTCTGGAGATTTCTGGATTTACTTAAATATTCATAATATTTCTCGGGAGTTTACAATATTTCTTCGGATTTCCCGAGATTTTTAACATTTTTATGGATTTCGGGATTTACACAAATATTGACAAATATTTACAGCAATATTGACAATATTTACAGCAATATTGACAATATTTACAGTAATATTGACAATATATACAGCAATATTGACAATATTTACAGCAATATTGACAATATATACAGCAATATTGACAATATTTACAGCAATATTGACAATATTTACAGCAATATTGACAATATTTACAGCAATATTGACAAATATTTACAGCAATATTGACAAATATTTACAGCAATATTGACAATATTTACAGCAATATTGACAATATTTACAGCAATATTGACAATATTTACAGCATTATTGACAATATTTACAGCAATATTTACAATATTTACAGAAATATTGACAATATTTACACAAATATTGACAAATATTTACAGCAATATTGACAATATTTACAGTAATATTGACAATATTTACAGCAATATTGACAATATTTACAGCAATATTGACAATATTTACAGTAATATTGACAATATTTACAGCAATATCGAAAATATTTCTCCGTATTTCCGGAGATTTTAAATATTTCTCCGTATTTCTCTAGATTTTAACATTTCTAATGAATTATTTGAATTATTTCCAAAAACCCACAAGAAAAATAATAAGAAACATTTAACACGCTAAAGATAGGGAACTGAAACACGTATGCGAAACTAAACTATAAACTTATGGTTTCAATTACACTAGAGACAGACCCAGAAGGGGTACTCCAGTAGGGAATTATAATTATAATTTTTAAGTGGGCCTTCCACACGCCACTGGACCCCTTTAATTAATTTCTGGGTGTAGAACAACTGCTTACTAATCCGATAACGAAACGTTGCCAAAAAATTTAAATTTTCGGGAGCAGCTTATCGGTTTCAAAAAGAAGATTTTCCAAAAATTACTGGTATATTTATTCGTTTATTCCCATTCGACCGAATCCCATTCAACCGAAAGAATTTTAAAATGTAGCCCAATTGGCGGGGTGATTTGGTATTTTATTTATAAGGTATGTACTATCGAAGATCCATGTTTAGGTTAGGTTAGGTTAGGTTAGAGTTGGTTAAGTTTACTGTTTCAGTTTTGGTTCAGTTACTTTTCTTGACTAGGTGAAGATAAAAATATAATTCATGCTCATTCCAAAAGCCAATTTATATAGCAGCGTTCGGTCGAATGGGACACATAAAAGCGTTCGGTCGAATGAGACACATAAAAACCGCACGTTTCGGCGGAATTCGGTCGAATGGGACACCTCAAAAACCGCCTTCGGTCGAATGGGATTTCGGTCGAATGGGACTAAAGCATATTTATTTACTAACAAGATCGAAAATTACTTATCATTGGCTCCCGCGTTATTTAAAATTTATTATTTATTATGTTTCCTCCAGGCGATCATAGATTTTATTTTGATATCTTTTAATTTTAATGATTTAGTAATTAAAGTTAACCGAAAGCAACTTGAAATGTCCACAGTTAGAAGGTATTAGCCTAGCTGATTATTATTATTATTTATTAATGTTTGAAATCTCAGGAAACCGATAGTGGTTTTAGAATGATCTTCTACGATTGAGTAGTCTCTTACCTAGATCACTTAGAATTAAGGATCAAGTGTAAAAAGGTCTCGGTTTCCTAATTTTCAATGTGCTCTTCTAAGCCAACTGAGACGGTCTCAGTTTGCGAGTCAAATATACCGAGGGAAAGCAAAAATTAAATTATTTTTCAACTGTTCAACGTTTTTTTTTGGTTTTGAGGACCCGGATTTAGAAAATAAGTGAAAGGGCGCTTTTGGTTTCGAGGCCATCACTTTGCGGGGTAACAAGAGCTTGTCAAAATATTTCTCAAGTAAAAACAAAGAAATCCGATACTGCGACACCCGAACTTATAACACCTTATTTCTTTTCTCTTTCTTCCATTAATTTTTCCATATTTTAAGCACCCCCTTCTAAGCCGCCCCCGAATTCAGGCCTGCCATCATCTGGCGAGAGTTTGTGAACCGGGGGAAAAAAGGGAAAATTGAACTAAAGATTAGTTCGCACTACGCGATTTTTATTTCCCAACTAATAGATCTATATTTCAGTATAAATTAAGTTCCGCCCTTCGTAGTCAAGTTTAGAACACTAGACAAAATATTTTCGGTTACCCGGTTATCTTGGCTAGACCAAGAATGAAACTAGAATCCATACTCAAGTTTAACCTTAAGTTTTAAAAAGACAAAAACGCCACGATGGCGAACGTGGACGCAAAAATTTCGGTTAGGCCTAGCACTATTTTTGCGTCAACGCTACCATTCCCCCTTATTTCTAGCACCATTTTAAGCCAAATAAAGAGTAACTTGCACGTCCAAGCTCTTTATCGAATTGCTGAATGAGGAAAATGTTAGCTCCGAGTCTCCGACTATGCAGAAGATGGCGCTTCACAACACTAGGAGGCAATCTCACTTCTATCATATGTAACATAATTACTCATAAGTATGCCTCTGTATAATAGTTCCATTGAAAAAAAATTCAATGAGACCTTGTTTCACGCGGAACATACATTGAGCGGACCCAAAAATGCAAAAATGTTTATAATCCTTGCGCTATTGAAAAGGTTACCATGGAAATTAAATCATGTGATCGCGAGGCACGAGCTAAACTTGACATGGGCAAAGCCAGAAACGCGCGAGGAATTCTCACTAACTTCCGTTTCCCATCACTAAAGTTGATGACGCGTATTTCGTCACGGAGTTGTAAGTGACGTAATTTACGTCATATCCCTTGAACATGGTTTCATTAAAGAAAATGCTTTTCTGGCATACTTATTGTGATTATGTTACTTATGCTTCTATTTAATAAGAGTGCGCGCATAGATATATGAAATAGCATAGATACATGAAATAACATAGATACCTTACGCTCCATACGGGCCAGTAGGAAGAACACCCATATTTTCTGGATGCCCTACGTAATAGTGCCATCTATCGGTGTTCAAAATTAGTATTTGTAACTTTTTTGTGCGTTAAGTAATAGCGCCATCTATCGGTGACCAAAATTAGTATTCGGAACATATTTTCTGGATGCGCTACGTAATATTGCCATCTATAGGTGTTCAAAATTAGTATTTGGAAAAAAGAACGGGGTAGATTAGGCCTAATAATGTTGATAGCCCCAGACTAACGTGGAGACGGTGGAGTTGAAGTCACGTGTCATTTTTTGGCTTTTGGTGGAAAGATGGCGCTATAACGTAGTGCATCCAGAAAATACGCGTTGTCTGCTAGTTGTCCCTTCCGTATCAGTCTTTCGTAGAATTGTGGATCTATACTATTTCATATATCTATGAGTGCTGTATAATTTTCAGCATAGTCAGTGTAGAAATCTTCATATTGGTTTTATCGACGTGCATATCGCGTAGTGTGTGGAACAAAAGATAGCCAAGTTCGGTCACAAAGTGCGAATCAACCCTTAAGACACGGTTGTCGTACGCTTTAGCAGAAAGCCTTTCTAAAAGTAAACCTTTAATATTTCGGTCGCCTTACAAACGCCTCGGGATCTAATCTTGTATATATTATCGGGAAAAAGAAGAAAAAGCTTTAATATTTCGAACCTTATTTAACCTAAGGAAAAGGAGACTATCAGGGGCGCTATGCTTTACAAGATAGCAGTCGATCGACACTATCTAACGTCTTACGTTTGCGTTAGATACGCGGAGGATAAACTTGGTAAATATCAAGAAGAGTTCACGATCAGGAATCGCGATATCCGGCTATGGTTAGAAATTACGTGGGAATGTTTCCAACATATTTTACCCGTATTTTGCCTTCGACTTAACGCGGTTTTAAACGTGACAATCCATCTGTGCTCGGAAAATAACTACTGAGAAGTAAGGACAGTAATGCCTGGAGGAATAAATCACTTAAGCCTAGGGCCGGACTTAGAGATCCGGGGCCCATAGGCAGATAAGGAGTTTGGGCCCCCTTTTCACGCGCTACATTTACTCTTATCTCTGGAACTAGGCTCTGCCTAAATTTCCCTGATTCAGCGTTGAAGTCGGAGCTCTACGGTTATATTATTAAATAAAAGCTCTTAACAATCGGCAACTAAATATGCGATAATTATGCAACATTGTGATTTAAGGCTGCGTCCGTAAACTGCCAGGCAGAAATTTTGGTAATTTTATAACAAAATCTTCTACCTATGAATTTCTCCAATATAAATTACGATTGATATTTTAGATTTATGCCTTCGAATACAGTAATTACGGTCACTGGAGGGCCCCTTCCAAGGACGGGCCCTTTTTTAGTTTCTACAACACCAAAATTGCAGACTGTATTAGCAACTCGTGAAGGTGGGAAAACGCGAACGTCTACGTGTAAATTTGTCTCCAAATTTTGTTAAACGAAACCGTTTTTACTTTATAATACCTGGGTTTATTGTCTAGTTTATGTCACATTTTTATTAGTTTTTGAAGAAAATATATTTTTATATATAACATGTTTTCACTTACTATTTCACACTATTTTTCCGTAACGTAATATAATTAGCTAAGCCTATGCCTTTTTTGAGGTGAATTCATAGTCTGCTTTTTCAAATGCCGGAGTCCCGAATTCCGGACATTCCCAACGTCAGAAAAATATTTGAAATCTAAATCTACGAATTTTCACGGGTGGCTGGAACTGTCTACTTTCGAAAAACAGCTGTAGATGGAGTCAGAATAAATACTGAAGTTGCGTATTAGCAGAAGTATATAATATATATCTTACGAGAGAAGTATTAATCTGCCTATTTTGCTAATGCTATTCTCTTGAAACGTGTACCTACGCCAGCTTCCGTTGATTTTTCAAAAACGTTTGGGAAGAAAAAATAGTGCGTGGCGAAGAGCGACATATATTGATTTTCTAATACTATTTCCTGGCAGAAATATGGTTTTTAAATAGGTAAATATCCCTACGCAGTATAATGTTAACCAGGAATGCATACCTCGAACTTGGAATGATCATCTCGGCCGATTTCCGTCTCTATCTAGGGGATCGTTTTTTTTCCATCATTTGACGTCAGAGCATACATGTTTTCTCTTACGATTTTCATTGGCTTAAAAATCTCCTACCAAAAATATCCTGGACCCCCTAGTTACATAGTATAGTCATGGGCCAAATAATGATAAATCCAGGACATGCCTCTGGTACCTTCACACGTACTAAATCGGTCATCCACCAAAAGTAACGGGCGGCCATTTTAGTAGGCGGGGAAAAGGTGCAAATAAAAAAAAATTGGGAGCAAAATCAAGCAGAAATTTCCGGTTTCCCGAACGCCATCTTGTGTTGACTAAGTCGAAATTCGGAAATAAGTGGCGGTTGTAATTCGAAAATCCTGCCATATTGGCCCCTCATTTTTAGATTAATATTAACGATTCTAGGAAAGTATATGTTTAATATTATATAATTATATATATTATACTAATTATGAACCTAGTACGTAAAAAAAGTACTTACATTAATAACCACACTAGATATGATAAATGTGAATAAATATTCCAGGATATTTACTACGACGACCACGTGTATTATTTTTGAAAACTGCCCCTAAAAAAGTTGCCCCCAAAATGACGTAGGTCCGCGATCGCGCATTTTTCTCAATAGGGGGCAATAGTGGTCGGGTGTTAGCGCTGTTGGACGGGTTTTTCGCATAGAGTCATGTCCTGGATTTATCATTATTTGGCCCATGGTATAGTTATCTGCTAGATAATCTGGACAAACCTAACCCTAAATTTCGAAATGGCCGGGGAGTCGAAAGTAACACTAAACCTATTGAAACAAAAATTAAAATCAGTTAAATTAGATGAAGTTTTAAAAAAACAAAAACGTTGGATAGGGAATTGTCATTTTAATTTCACGGAGAGCCACAAAAAAATACTGGAATTCAATGAGAATAAGGAAAACACGTTGGAATCGTTATACGAAGCTTTGTGGGAAAACTACATTGATGATTTTATAGTAAATAATAAAAAGGCCAAATTTTTACGGGTTTGGTACTCCAATTCGAAAACGGTAGATAAATAGGCGAACTTGAAGAGCAGACGACAACAATACTACAGTTGTAAAAACGGGAGGTTGCGCGGGGTAAAAATTCCTAAAAAGGGGAGACGCGTGAGAGGGGGCGATTTTGTTCTCATACGCGTCACCGAAAACGGTCCCCGAGATCTTACCATAGGGAATACGGCCGGATAACCATTCCAAGTTCAAGGTATGAATTCCTGTGTTAACATTTAACTTTTTTAAGCGAAGTAATAGATGCGTCTAAATCTAAGGTGGGGTGGCGGAGTGGTTATCACTTTCGCCTCGCAGCAAGAGGAGCCGGGTTCGATCCCAACTTGTGGCACTGGGTGAAAAACTCGGAACAACTCCTTCCATGTTGAGTTTGCAAGTTATCTCCCCGCTGGTTTGAGGGGTTTTCCCCGAGTTCTTCGGTTTCCCCTTCCATAAAAACTTGTTGAGGTTAACGGTAATAGTTAGTGTAGGGAGCTGTTGGCTCGCGTGGCATGTAGGGCTTGCTACCATCCTCCTAGACATTGTAACCCGGCCACCTGTCTAAAAGCATAATATGTCGCTAGATGGCTTGGGTATTAGCCTAGCTGATTATTTTCCCGCCCATTGAAAACTACTTCAAGCCTGCGATGGTGCGTGTTTTAAAGGCCTTAGCGAATACTTATCGTAAAAGATAATTTATAAACTTATGATGTTAGATAGATTTCGACAGGGTACGTAAATAAATTAAATTTATGGAAAACAGCTAGTTGATTTTATTAAGTGAATATTTAAGGAATGTAGACAAGGCGAATTTGGGGTGTCCATCCTCGAGGGAAATATATTGAAAAGGTTAGCCAAGTGGGTGTTGGCTAATTAAAACGTTGACAAGGTTTGTCAAGACCGACGTCGTCGACAAAATGAGTACGCGCTAGACGTCCGTGTATTACCCAGGATCGTCCTTGTCTCTAGAGTAAAGGAGATACTAATAATATTAATAATATTACAACGAGCTAAAGCGCTTCGTTTGAGACGAATATTAAAACACAGGTACTTTGGCGACGACGTAAAAATTGTTTTCATTAAGGACAGATGCGACGGACATTAAAGGAAGAAAGGATTTGCAGTCGCGAAAAGGAGGACCAAAAGTGGATTACCGACCATTAAAGGCATTCCCATCGCTCGAATTAGCGGGGCCGTTAATTAGCGTAGTTTTATCGATGTCAAATAAAAATTAATTGCTAGTTTTTACCAAGAAAACGTTAATTACACAAATGCAATCCGTTTTTTTTTGCACAAATTGATTTTCCACATTTTGCAAATATTATTTAATTAGCTTAGCTCGTTCAATTTGGAAACAAACGAGTTCAGATCCCGAGATTATACACACGGCCATTTCATTACAGGCCTAATTTAAAATAGTACAGGCAAGGGCGCCTGCACGTGTTCATCAGCTCGAGACGTCGCGTGCAATTTACCGCGTGAAGCGGCCTTGCATGTACTATTTGAAATCAGACCTGTAATAAAATGGCAGCTCTCACAAATAAGGATATAAAAGAGTGTACACCTTTAAAATAACTCGATTAAAAACTATTTCGCGTCCTAAAGGAAAATTCTGATGTCGTATCATGAATGTATTCATTTCAACCATGAACATCTAACTATATCATTACCATTTCTACCATCTGGGGCTCAGATGGGTGAGGCCTTCTGCGCTTTACGTAATCACTTCAGCCAATCAGGAGGCAGGTGTTTGTCGTTGACTCGATCCACAAAACGTTTCAGGAATTGCACGATTTAACCGGCGAAGAAAATGACTGGTGATTCTTAGAAAACACCTGTACTTTAATCAAATTATTTAATAATCATAAATAAAGGAATTTATTAATAATATTCTTACCTATTTTCGTTCAATCAAAAAGATGTGTATACAAATTTTAGAAATTAAATTTCGTGCTAAGCCTTGGCACTGAAGTTTTGAAACGATTCCCTTCATTACAATTTTTGAGTGGCGGCGCGTGACCAACGTCATAATAACTAAGCTCCTCCCATTCTAGCGACTGAGGTCAGACTGCCTATTGCAGTTCGATATACATGGTTGAAATGAATACATTCATGGTCGTATACGTTTAAACGGAGTTAATATAAATAACGCGATTTATTTCCGTGTCTTACAAGGAGACTACCCGAGGTGGTTATCATCGATTTTGTTAGAACTCCGGGGTTAGGAAGACCTTATGGTAGTATGAAAATTGCCAAAGGGAAAAGTTGCAATGGGCTTTAGTTTTCCTATGGCAACCGAAAATGTTTTTGATCTCTCCATTTAAAAAAGCATGGGATATTCTCGGTTAACCAAATTTTGTTAAAATTTTACCAAAATTGATTAATTTTACCCAAAATCCTTGACCAATTTTACCCAAAATAGGTCCAATTCATCTTTTTGGGTAAGTTTTGAAATTTTTTTCAAATTTTTTAAGTAATAAAGTACCCTGTGAAACCGAGAAAATCCCATGCTTTTTTAAATGGAGATTTTTTCGTTTTGAGAGGTCAAAATCATTTTCGGTTGCCATGGGAAAACTAAAGCCCATTGCAACTTTTCCCTTTCGCAATTTTCATACTACCATAAGGTCTACCTAACCCCTGAATTTCAACCAAATCGGTGATAACCACCTCGGGTAATCTCCTTGTTAGTTGGGGAGTCATATGATGACTGCAAAGAGGGGCAGCACGCCTGTCTGCTTAAGAATAGCATTAGTGTTGGGAGTGCATTATATAATAATAAAATAAAGCATCGCGGAGAATCCAATCATCTGACATGCCGAAAAGCCTAAAAGACCAAGTAGCGGCATTTCTCTTATCTTGGCTATTTAGGGATCAGAGAAAAGTGCCTTCCTATGTCGATACTCCCGCCCACCCTCAAATAGCTCTCTCTCTCTCTCTTCCCTTTGTCTCCATTTGATCCCCACCGCTTTTATCCAGAGTCCTCATCCACCACCACCACCTCCTCCTCTCTATCTCTTTTAATCCTAAAAGAAAATTACCGGATTCACCCTCCTCTGGCAGAGAGACAACGACAACGAGATATTTTTTCCACTCATCCTTCCTACTTCCTTTTAAAGTTACAATCGCGGATTAGAATCTCAAGACGGATACAAACAATGAAAGCTATTTGAACAAAGATACCATCGCTAAATAAGGTCGAGTAAATAACCGGAATAAATCACAAACAAATTAAAAATATCAATAAAAATAAGTTTTCGGAACTGATGTTTATGTAAATTTTTTTTTTTAATTATACCACTGGCAAATAATGTTGATGATATACAGGATGTTTCAAAAGGTAATGCGAAATTTTTAAGGAGTTGTAGGGTTGAGAAGTATGAGCCAGAGAGCTTCAGTGTGGCCTACTAGCCCATGGAAGTAGGCTGCAACAAGTACAAAACCAAGCAGCAGGGACTTTAAATACTGTTTAAGTTTACTTTTTTACGCTCGTTACCTCGATTTGTTTACAAAGTCCTTTTTTACCTAACACACGAACACAAACCTTAATGTTCGCATTTCCCTGCTGCTTGGTTTTGCGCTTGTTTCAGTCTACTTCCAGGGGCTAGTAGGCCACACTTTGAAGCTCTCTGGCGCTCTTTTAACGCAACGTAGGAAATGGGAAAAAACAGGCATACTTCTCAACTCATCCCCTACAACTCCTTAACATTTTTGCATAACCTTTTGAAACACCCTATATAAAACAGATATCACAAGCAAATTTAATACAGTATCGATACAAATTCCTTTCAATAATCTACTTATCACTTAATAGAAGTTTTTTAGCTACCGAGCTATGGATAAAGTCGTAATATTGAAAGTTGGGCTATAATCACAAAGGATTGATGAATCGTATCTTTTCCAGGGACACGCATACAAAATAACAATCTCGTTAAGCTCGCGGGAAAGAAATCCTTTTATCCGCCAGACAAGCATGATATAAATTGGCCGTCTTTCAACTCTGATCGAAGTTCTTTTTGGTGCTTCTGTCTCTTTCAACTTCGAATCATACTTTCAAAGTTTAATTTTTTACGTGTCAAAATAAGATAAAAATAGAGCTCTCTACAACGTAGCGAGTGCAAAAAGCTGGAGGGAGAGAATAGCTTGTGGAAAAGTGTCTCTATTAGCCGGTTCTAGCGATTTATAGGAGAAAGCCCCTGTTATTCCACACCCCCTCTTTGCTCCACCCTCTCGCCGTTTTAGCTTTATTGGTTTCGAGTGGGTTTACGATTTTGGCCAGGGAGGGACGGAGTGGTCAAATAGCGCCGAGAAGGAGAAGGATGTGTGGCGGGGAAATCAACTGGAAGGGGTTTCCCTTTATATCCTCTAATGCCCAATATACACTGGCTTAAGTTATGCCTACGACGATAAAAATACGTTGAAGATATATAGGCTCTGGACAGCGGTACTAAAAAATGTCAGGTTGTAACCCAATAAATAAGAAATTCGTTTAATATTTTCAAGTCGGGTTACTGTTCGAGTCGACAATATGGTACAGTCTACAGTCTAGTTTTTGTTCCAAGTTCTAAATAATGTATTAAATTTGGTTTCTTTTATACCCTCGTTGCACTAATACTGGCAATAATTTTACGTAACCCAATGTTTTGCTTGGAAAACGTTAATTATAAATTCAAATTCAAAGGGGATTCAACTTCAAAACTTATTTTTTTTATTCAGTATTTGCCTGACATATTTACACATAATGTTTATAATTAGAGTTTAAGTCTAATTAAGCATATGATAATATATTTAAATATATTTAATGCGCAAATATTTTAGAAAAAGAAATACAAAATGCGAAAAATATAAAAACTAACTAAATATTAGTAATGTGGCTAATTTTTCCACAAAATGAACATTAGGGATAATATTTCTTTGCAGTTAAGAGTGAAAAACTTAGATCTTGTTTCGCATCCTCAGTGGTCTCCAACGAATGGGCCTTCCAAGTTGTTGAAACAAATAGCTTGAATGCCTCGGCTCTTGAAAGTTCAGGGCTTGTTCGAAATCGTGTAAGTCCGACACGGCATTGTAGTTTTCGGCGTCCAAACCAGCGGGTAATTTACCTAGATAGACGAAGTCTTCATCTTCTGCTGGTTTAGATCTTTACTCCTATCCACAACGGCCACTTCCTTGCCGACCACTCGAATATATTCTTAAACAGGACCTGACAGAAACGATGTACTAGTGACTTTCAAATCCGTGTAATTAAATCACTAAGGCAGCGGTCCCTAAAAGGTGTTCCGCGGAACCCTGGGGTTTCGTGGAAGGGTCACAGGGGTTCCGAGAATTCACAGCACGGCCATCTTTGTTTGTGTCAAGAGTCTTTTAAGATAAGTAACAAAAATTAGTTGGGGTTCCGCCAGAAATAGGTGGATAATTTAGGGTTCCATATCAAAATAAAATTACGATTTCATTGTTGCGCTTCAACAACCAACAGATCGGGTTATTCAGATAGTAATTTTTATATCAGTTCGTCAAGTTAATCTTTTATACTCCTTTCACCCAGCAATCTAATATCAAATTGTATCAGATGTATTATCAAAAGTAGCCGATCTGCTCCGATCTGCTATAATTCATATAATCAGATTCAGTTATCTGAACAGATACATTTAGTATACAAAGTCCCAATCCAGGTATTGTTTTGCAAAATCTGTAACTTCTAGAACTCTAAAACTTTCCATGTTAACTCATGCCACAGACGTAGCATTATTTTTTAAATTTCAGAAAAATCTAAGAATTTTTCACGGTTTTGAAAATATTTTTGCAATACTTAGCATACTCTAAAACCTAAAAATAACTTTGGTCCTGTTATAGATATGAGGTCATGGAAACAAAACCAGTGACGTATTACCCAAAAAATAACTTTGTGCTTCAGTAGTACATAAATATATTTTATTTGCAAAAGCAAACGATCAATGTTTAATAAAAAAGTTTACAAATAAAAAGTTTACAAATAAAAAGTTTACAAATAAAAAGTTTACAAATAAAAAGTTTACAAATAAAAAGTTTACAAATAAAAAGTTTACAAATAAAAAGTTTACAAATAAAAAGCCTATTTCGGAAGGAGGCCCGTATCATACCTGGAGTCGCAAGACTGTAGCTTCTTTGATTCTTTGCCGTAACTCTTCCCAACTCATTTCTAACTGGCGTCTGGTACACGTGCTTCTTGATGAAGCTACAGGAGAAAAAGGTCAGTGACGTTAAGTCCGGAGAGCGTGGAGGACTTCGGACAGGGCCATTCCTTCGATTTCAAAAATGCGGGAACTCTGCATTAAGATGTTCCTCAACGTCTCAATATTGATGTGCTGGCGCACCAGCCTGCTGGAACCAAACACATCTTAAATCACTCAAAGGAATATCTTACAATTCTGCCCATTTACAAGATTTGGGATAAAAAATGGATCAAGCAATCTATCTCCAAGGCGACCTGCCCAGACGTTTAGTCGAACTGCACTTGATGGTTTTGTAAGAATCCCCAATGAGGACTCTTATTACTCTACATATATTGTTCCGGTGGTTAAATGGACTGCCTCTTGAGGAAGAACACTCATTGGACATTAAGATAAGAAAACCCTGATATTGGTCACTCGACGTTGCTTGATGGAGGGCTGCTCGGTATGGGTGGAAAAGGTGACGGTTGAGGACTCTCTAGACATAGCTCTTCGGCTAACCCTTCGTAGATGCAAGCCTTAACGTTCGATAGGGGATATGCAACGTAGTAGGGTAGCATCTTCCACAGCGACGTTGTTACGGCCTAGTCCACGGAACCTCGCACTGATAAGTATTCGATAAGTCGTGAATAAATCTGAAAACAGTAGTGTCGGGATATCGCCTTCTACACAACGGACTTACTCTACACCGAGAAAAAATTCAACATGGATACGCAGTTCAAGCGAAGAAAGAAGCATACTGGTTTTAAAGTACATTCTCCGAAGAATGAAATAATAAGAAATCGTGTCGCTTTAAATATTAAATTAAAAACTGAACATTGTACCGGTACGTAAAACATTAAAATGTTTAATTTCACAAACAAATATTATTTATGTACTCCTAAAACAAGTACGATTTCGACAATGATTTTTACAATGATTCTGAAAAAAGTTATTTAACTTATTATTTATTAATATTAAAAACAACCCCTTTTAAATTTAACATTATTGTTACAACATTTTATAAAAGTATATTTAGTATATTTCGGAAAATTGTGGATTTGTAATGTTGTCATTATAATTTAAATAGATGGTAGAAATTGGTAGAACTACATAGAAAGAACACACTGTATCGGTTCCAAGTTTTTCATTGTGTAAATTGTTCCTGTCAATTTTGAAATATAGCCAAATTATGTAGCTTGCTATATTCTAAAATGCCATCAAATCTTTACTCATACACCCAGGAGAAAATGAAAGAGGATAGAGAGATGGGAAGGTGCCCACGTGTTCTTACCACCTCCCATCATCGCTACCCTATTAAATTTACCCGAAGTAAGCCTAACCAACCATAATAGCAGCGTAGAGCCTAAAGTGCGGGTGTCCTACGTAATCGATATATTAGACAAGAACCAATTTTGGTGAACGTGCAACCTTATTGTTCTTCGTAAAAAGGCTTTAGAGCCGACAAAGGTACGGAGTAATACATCAATATCTTTGCCGAGAAAATTGCTCTTTTTGTTTTAACTATAAGAAGAAAAACGCCTTTCGCGCGGAAGAGAAAAATTGAATACACTAAACGAGTCTCCAAAGCAACGGAATTTTGCAAAATTGGTACTGACAGGGCGTATATTCTCCCCAAACAAAACTACGCAACCGAGTCTTCTAAAACAGCGCTGTTAAAGGCGGGGAAACGACAAAGTCTGGCACATTCTAAATGAAAAATACTCCACTATCTTCATATAGCTTTCATATTTTTTTCATGCACCAGAAATTTCGAAAAACAAAGCATCGAAAGAGTATTCTTGGAGTACCCGGATAAAAAGGCTCTCAACCTTGAGGACATTTGACTCAGGCACTCACTTCGCGACAAAACCTTTTCAAGTTGGAGAAAAACCGGGACGTGTTGATAAAAATGAAGCGTACTGCATTGCAGTTTCACTCGAAACTTTTTCGTACGCTGCTATTTTTGGAATATGGAGTCGGTCGTTAGCTTAAATGAGCTTTGTTTACAACTGGTTCTATCAAGGTTTCCACTAGATAATTCCCTGAGGATCATTCTGCCATATCTCTCTTAAAAGGGAGAACTAATTTTTAAGCTCTTTCGCCAAGAGAGAGAGAGAGAGAGAGAGAGAGAGAGAGAGAGAGAGAGAGAGAGAGAGAGAGAGAGAGAGAGAGAGAAATACAGAGAGAGGTAAGGAAAGGAGTGTCATTATCCATTAACCAAATTTGGTCGCTAAACTTTGCGCGCCAGGATTTTCATTTGAAATTCATAATGGGATTAAACGAAGAGAGGTGGCTTTCAAATTCTATATTTAGCCCCTTTAATATCGAGCTCTGTAGAAATTCGCACGGGATAATATCACTGTCTGGTTTCGTTTAAACTTCACGGAGACAAACAGACTTTCCAAAAATTGAACCTGATGTAATTTGATGACATTTCCACGCTCCTACTGTATCGCGTAATTTTAATGATGTACGTAAAGAGTTCCAGTGGTGAAGCCAGGATTTTGCTTCCAAAGGGGGGGGGGGCTAGCACTCATATTGCACTCTTAACAAGTTGGCAAGCCCTAGTGGTATTAATTTCTCGATATGACCCTTAAAGATTTATCTCCGCAATTCAGAGTTATTTACTAAAAACGTAATCCCGGTTCAATCCCGCCCGGTATAAAATTTTAATTATAATTAAAATAATTGAGACGAAACCACAGAGTTTAATTTATTCAGAATAATATAAATTAAATAGTTACAACAGTGAGTTAGACGTACTAAAACAATGCACAATTGAATTTAACCCTATTTACAGATCAATTTTATCAGTTAAATATAATACGAAGCCAATTTTAATTAAAGAAATATCTACAGAGGGTATTTGTATTTTTCTCGCTTACGAAATACTTGCCGCATCTTCAACGCTCATTTTATTTCAACACTCGCCCTTGATGAAAATACCGTAGAATAGCTATATTCGACATCTGGTAGTGGACGACTCGTAAACTTCCTGTTGACGTTGTGACGCATACCGCACGAAAAAGACCAATACCGTCCAATTTCCAATATCTCGCACACCCAGGAAATCAATGACTGCATTAGGAATCGTAGATGTCCAAATATCCACACCAATAAAAAACGTATTAACAAGAAGCGAAAAACTTACCTTTCACAAAGCACAAAAAGCCACTTGACTAAACCACAGCTCGTATATCAATAAATGACCGTAGACGGAATAGTTAGGGCTCTTTATAAATAATAAAAAAAACGAACCCAATTGATGAACTGCATTAAACATCTTAATCCGTCGAGAAAACGTTTAAAATAAATTACGAAGTAATGACGATCCAGTTAAAAACTAGACCAACATAAGTGTAAGCGCACGATGTATACAAAAAGAAATTTCCTTCATAAATGAACGATTACTCTTGAAAACTAAATACGCTAAACACACAATAGATAAAAATATACGACTGAAAAAACGAAATAAATTACTAAAAAACTTACTAGGTGAACCACCCACGGGTTCTACCCTTTAACCATCTTATCTGCTGACTGCGCTAAAACAAGATTTCACCTTTAAATTTTCATGCGTAAAAAATTTAGACTTTAAAAACTATTAATATCCGCTTAAGCTGAGCTTATAATTTTCTTTGAACCGTAACATGTGTCGGTGGTTCTGTGGTAGAACGTCTGCCTGTCATGCAGGAGGGCTCGGGTTCGAATCCCGCCCGATGCGATCGCTAATTGATATTAAGACGAATACCGTAAACAATTGGTGGAACCCTGCCATTTGGACGTGGAGACGTTTATCGTAACTCTCAGCACTCGGGCCATCCCAAAAGTCAATAAGAAGAAGTTGGAACGAAAACACCCATACATACAAAACGTAAACACAATAAACTTATAACCCACAACCGCCATAGCACAAACTCAACGTTCCTACACTACATATAAACATTACAAAAAACGAACTTTCCAATAAAACTGAGTTGAAACCGTCGCGATGGTGAGCGTTAACGAAAAAAAAACAACCGCACCCAGCCCAACCGCAAATTCATCCGTTAACGCTCACTGTCACACGGTGGTTGTGCCTCCCTTTAAACTGCAAACACGGTTTTTGTTGACTGTGCCCCGGTAACGCGTTCGCAGCACACAGACACAGAGAGACACACAGACAGACAGACACGGTGATTGTAAAACACCTCCTAGAGGACATAGTCCCCTTGGAGAGGTAAAAACATTGGGTTAAATGATTTTGGTTATTTCATTTTTTCTACTTTTTGAGTCAAAAATAACCCAAATGTAGTTGAAAATCTTGAAACGCAAAATTTGGGTTAAACAAAATTAGGTTGTTTTTAAGGTAATATAATAGCAACCCAAAATTGGGTCATACTATCAAATTAAAGTTCCCACGCGCCAAAGACGATATGAGCATCGGAAATGTGTCCATCGAACTTGTAGTCTTTGGAAGACTGGAAATTAAAACAAATTGCGCCATTCTTGCATCGTTTCCATGAGTGCTTGAAAGGATTCTTAATTTTGGATTCTAAAGGTATAGAATATTTTTAATTTAATTTACTATTTAGAATTTCAATTTTTCCAATATTTTAAATTTATTTATTTTATGTTGTGTTGATATTTCAGTGGAAGAACGTAATGAGCTCCCTTGTTTAAAATTATTGCAAATTGCCAAGGCCCTACGATATTCTTTCCAGTGTGATCAAATTTATAAACCAAATTAATTGTTAATTTATATTCCAAAATTGAGTCATATATTAACCATATTTTGGGTAACTTATAAATTTAACCCAAAATATCGTTATTAAAATAACCCATTTTAGGTGAAAACGAAAACCACCCAATATTTTGTTTGGTTAAATACTGCCCCAATAATGAGTAAAAAAACAACCCATTTAATTGTTAAATTATAACCCAAAATTTAGTCATATATTAACCATATTTTGGGATAAAATGTTCAACCCATATTTGGGTATCTTATAAATTTAACCCAAAATAGCGTTAGTAAAATAACCCTTTTTGGGTGAAAACTAAAACAACCCATTATTTTGTTTGGTTAAATACTGACCCAACAATGGGTAAAAAAACAACCCAATTTGGGTCAAAAACAACCCAATATTTTTAAGAGTGTGGCTTCGAACATTTCAATAAAGAAAATTTGGCTCATACAATCACACATTTGTCGGGGGGTGTGTGTGTGAATTATTATTCGATATAAACTAGGATTTGAATCGATTTTGACAGGAAAGACCAGTATGTTTCGATCCGATTTCACTACACTTTGATTTTAGAATAAAGCTATGTCCACATGTAAGCGGTAGAAAACGGTTTGAATTAGTTTAAAACGATTTAGCCTGGTTCACATTACTCCTTCGAACCGTTTTGAATTGATTTGAATCGCTTTCAAGGCAAAGTGTGAATACGGCTTAAGAACTAATAAACGTATAATTAAGTTTCAAAAATATATTTGTAAAAAGTGTTTTATATTGCTCACGCGAAAAAATACTACACTTCTATCTAAGATAAAAAACGAAGAAATGTATTATTAACTTTCAAAAGAATTGCTTTATTCATCGATTTTGTATAAAACAAAGTGCTCATCTACACACGAAGTGTGTTACAAAATTACACTTAAAGGGTCCACGTCAAAGAAAGTTATATCAATTGATGAATTGCGAAATTTTCAACGCTTTTGGTAGAATCTAGCGTCAGGACACAAATAATCAATCAATGTATAGATAATCGATACGGCGAATCACACTTTCGACCTGATCAAGGGCCTCTGTGTCCAACAAACTTTGACCCTATTTTTTCAGGTGGATTAGCGATAAAAATAGGAAAATGATCGTGGATGTCCGAGCAATTCGGCCAGGCTGAAGCTCGTTTCTACGCTTGGCCATCATTAAAAGGCCACTATCAAAAGGAAATATCCGACTGAGCGCGAGGGCCCCAAAGTTTTGGGTCACTTTTCTCCATTTTTGGCCGTAACTTTGGTATAATTTCGGGCGGCCTGGTCGCTTTGTTTACTTTATGGCTGGAAATAGTTTCGAGCTTGCCATCCGAGAGAGAAAGATGATAAATTGAAGTAGTTTTGTACTTAAACGACGAGCCCCGGTCAGATTGTGGGTTGATACGTCTTCCGGGGGTTGAGAAAGAGAGTGGGTTGAAAGCCCGTAATGCGTCAGAATCGGTGCAGCCCGCAGCCAGCCATCTCCGAAGGAAGCGGAAAGAGTAGCGGGCTTACCTCGTCAAAATTGTAGCTTTTGGAGGGCTTAACTACACCGCCAACGTTTACGAGGAGCGATGGAGAGTAGTTTCGCTTCCAGATAGCGGAGGAAATCCTGAGCCTCGATTTCGCGGCTCGAATAAATTACCGGTTGCCAGAGAATGGTCGAAAACTTCCACCTCCATCCCGTCGAGGCCTGCCCCGTTATTGACTCTAGGCGAGATAGGCAATTGCTCAGGGTGGGCAAGAACCAGCCAGACTGCATTAAACCACCAAAAAAATCCATGGTTAAAATCACTTTTATTTATTAAAAAAAAATATTGAGAAATGAATTAGAAATATTGAAAATTTAAATACTATTTATTTTAAATAAAAATGCAAAATATAATATTCGGCATTTTTTATTCCAAAACTAAAACTTAACCTTCACTTTTTGTCGCCTGCTAGGTCGTCTCTCGAAGTAATGAGGGCTAGATATAAGCAATTGGGGATCTAAAATTCATTTTGCACTTGAAAAAACGCCGCCATGTTAGGGTATAAAAGCAGGTAAATAACCCTGCTATAGCTCACAATGTGGGGTGGCGGGCGGAGTGGTTAGCGGTTTCGCCTCGATCCCAACTTGTGGCACTGGGTGAAAACTCGGAACTACTCCTTCTGCGTTGAGTTTGCAAGTTCTCTCCTCACTGGTTATAGGGGTTTTCCCCGAGCTCTTCGGTTTCCCCTTCATATAAAAACTTGTCGAGGTAAACGGTAATAGTTAGTATGGTGGTTCAAAAAAATGCAAATAACGAAATGTTTTGGTGCACATGGATTTTCTTGTTCATTTTGATGAGAACATGACCCACGAAAAACTTATTTTATTGTGTACCGGTACTTATTACTATAATAAACCCTGTGTAAATTTAAGTAAGTAATAAATATGAAATATTTCGTTCAGTTAAAGTATTTGAGTTACATAATTATTTTTTGCTTATAAATGGGTTTGTTTATAATGGTAAAACTTTAGCTCGCTGAGGCAGTCCTAAATATTAATGAATTTACGTAAAATTTTTCCTGTGTCATTTTCCGACCAAAATGAACGAGAAAAACAATGTGCACCAAAACATTTCGATATTTGCATTTTTTTAAACACCCTAATAGTTAGTGTAGGGAGCTGTTGGCTCGCGTTGCATGAAGGGCTTGCCACCACCCTCCAACGCATTGTAACCCGGCCACCTCTTTAAAGGCATTAAAAGTCGCTAGATGACTTAGGCCTAAGGTGGTGCCTTGGGTATTAGCCTAGCTGATTATTATTATTATTATTATTATTATTATTATTATTATTATTATTATGTAAAGGTACTGTCACGAGCAAAAAAGTAATTTTGAAATCGGTCAATAGATATAAGCAATTTGAGCATTTTTTATTAGTGGTTACATCCGGTTTTAACCATACTGGATTTTCTAATTTTTAAAAAAAGCCGTTTTTTTTTCAACCCTGCACCATTTCGTTTACCTCGTTTTAAAAGATAAATGAAATTTTTTTTCAAGAAATGTATTTTAGTTGGTTAAAAAAACTGTTTTGTGCGCCCTCTGATAAATCTTATGACGAAGTCAAAATCACATCCTCCACACCCGCTCTCGAATTTAGACATGATGATGCGCCTGAAGAGACGCGAAACTAGTTGTCGTCGTCAATAACAACATATGAAAATATGTTTTTAATTGCTTTTATTACGTTAATAAAGTTGTCAATTTCTTAAATTTTTGTTATTTTATACGTAAGTAGTCAAACCATTAAACTTAAATATGTATTTTATTATAAAAACATAATAAATATAGGAAAAATTATGCAATCCCTAGTTTGCAACCATTTATAACGCTTAAGAAATTCGATTTATTCTATATTTCTTAAAGTAATGAAAAATATACCGTATAATTTCCAGCGAACGTTTACAAAAGTGTAAAATCTTTAACCATGGTTTATAATTGAATCTTCGGTTCATAGGAGAATCGACAGGGGAGAGGGGGAAAGTTGAAACTTCACCAACGTCTGCTTCGGTCGCGCCGGAAGACGTCAGTTTAAGGGAGCCAATGAGATTGTGGAATCATTTGATTGTCTTAGAGGAAAGTAGTTTACTCTTTGAGTACAAGGGAGATTGCGAGCAACCCTGAAAATCGTTTCAACATAGACCATTTCTCGAAGTAGAAATACAAATATTATTTTGTACAACTATTGTGAGGAGTGAGTATGTATCGATTCAATATTAATGGTGTACTTAGCGAGATATGGTTCATAGCAGTTACGAAATGATACTACAAAGAACCTAATTATTAAACTTCAAAGACATTGTCTGATAAGATGTTATCTATTTTGTCGATGCGAAAAGATACTACAGTTTGATCTTAGTCAAACTGAAAGGATGCTTATTATTAAATTTAATAAAAGTGTTATACGAAGCCATCTGTTTAAAGGGTAAGTTGCGTATAGATTTTCGGAATAGAAACTGAACTACTTTATATTTTTCTCGTTCATTTGATCATGGGCTTTCCGAAAATGTAACTCACTTGATGAAATACCGTCGTTCAATTTATTTCATATTAAAATTAAATTTACGTGCAGCGGCTTTTATTTTGAACGATAATTTTACCGCGCCTAGTTTGTGACGTCATGGACTACGGTTTTTTAAAAAATTTTCCCACTGCATCTGGTAGGTTATATAGTTTTTACTATCCTAACAATATCTTTCTTGTAATATCCTTGGTAGATATGGTGATGCCAATTTAGTGCGCGTTCTTAAGAATAAGAGTGGGTGCGTGTTTTTAAAACCATGTAAGTACTCGCCTACAAAATTCAGTAGTAGAATCTCATGGTTCGGATTCGGCCACGGAATCAGTAGCATCTACATTTTGTATGCAAGCCTCAATTCTGTGTTGAGGATAGCGGCCAATGAGAAATAACGTGTAGTCAATGACGTCAATCACCACGCTACAATTTGAAATTGTTTGGCCGTTCTACTAATTACTTCTAATTAACTACGAAACGGGAAGCAACGAAACGTATACGTACTTCGTTTAATAACCAAATTGAGGCGGTAACGAATGCTTTGCTTGAAACCTTTAAGAAGTGTCAACATAAATGTTGTTTTAAAGTTTTTCAAAAAGTATGTTACAGAAACAATTGCTATATCAACTGGATGTTACAGAAACACTCGGAAAAATTGCTATATCAACCAGATGTTACACAAACACACGGAAAAAATTGCTATATCAACCGGATGTTACAGAAACACACGGAAAAATTGCTATATCAACCGGATGTTACAGAAACACACAGAAAAAATTGTTATATCAACTGGATGTTACAGAAACACACGGAAACCATTGCTATATCAACCGGATGTTACAGAAACATGGAAAAAATTGCTATATCAACCGGATGTTACAGAAACACGGAAAAATGGCTAAATCAAACTATTTGAGAACAACAAGCATCAGTACAAAACACACAAGAACCCTATAAAGTATTTCGAGTCTACTAGCTATCTTTGCAGAGACAAATTGGGAAAAAGTGGGTGAAATGAAATTTGTCTATTTCCCAAAAACAAAACATCGTGGTACTCCATTTAAAACCTAATAGCCCGCAAAATTGACGCAAACACTTCGAACGAAGGTTCAAAACGAAGGGAGCAACACCGGCGTCCCGAGGTGCCGAATTCGCGCAGTGCACGAAAAGCGAGCTCGTTGGAACAAATCGAATTTCCAACGCAAACGAAGCCAAGTCTTACCCCAAAAAACCCCAGAAATAAAACTTCCGAGAAAACATTGAACGCGAAAATAAACGCGAATCAACATGCGAAGCGCGTAAGACAATCTAGTCAGCCTCGAGCAGCGAAGGCCATTTTGAGTACCATCGCGAAGAAAGGGGAGGAACAACTCTTCTTGGCATTGACCCAAGAGACCAACCGAAAAAAAAGAAGGTCCACCGAAAGAAAAGAGACGAGGGATAAGAAAATGGCCGAATCTTGGGGTCATCCCGGGACCCGAGCGGGTGCGCGTAGCCAGAGGCAATTACAAGCCCACCGTCCTCCAACACACTGACAGCCAACTATATGAGGGTCCAGACAGAGGTACGGAGAGAATCTGATCAATAAAGTGGCTGCCCATTATTACGGGAAGACGAACGCTCTAACTTAGGATGTTGGGCTACGCGAATAGATTCTCCACCACCGACTTTGACTACGCTATCCGGTAACTCTGGAAGTATTGGCCGTACTTTAACAACGGGAGTGTACAGAGTGGTAGAGTATCTGGAAAGAAAACGCACGGAGGCTATTTAGTCGGGACCTTATTTCTGTACTTTCAGGGGAATGAAAAAATGGGGAATTATAAAACACATTCCCTGGAAGCGCTTGTACCAGTTTCGAAAGGTTTTTACTTCAACGATTCTCGAGAAGGAATGCGGGATGAGAAAAATGTGATCAAAGCGCTATTTTGCATACGAACTTCGACTGGTTTTTGCATACGCTGAGAAACACGCGGCTTAAACGTCTCGCTTGTTTCTCGTCTTTATCGAGCCATGGCGAAATTAGATCTTCGCGTACGGATTCTAAGCTCGCCATAGAAAACGTATCCCGATAACGCCTAGGATTATAGACGTAGTCTAATCGCGTACACACCGTCTAATAGACGGTGTCAGCTAGGAGCAACAAACACGTCACCCCACACAAGGAGAATGCAACCCGTCAAAAATCGCTCATTTTCTTGTGTACATTTTTCATTGGTTAGACGCTTTAGCGCCTGCTGCCGTCGGAAGGGGAAAATTCGGAAATTGTCTTCCCCCCCACCCGTAAAATGTTCAGCGAAAAGGCTCGTCCAATGAAATTTGTACACAACACTCCTGAACGTTTTACGGGCAGGGAGGGAAGACAATTTCCGAATTTTCCCCTTCCGACGGCAGTAGGCGCTAAATGGTCTAACCAATGAAAAATGTACACAATAAAATGCACAACTTCTGACGGGTTGCGTTCTCCTTGTGTGGGGTGCTGTGTTTGTTGCTCCTAGCTGTAAGCAATCGTATAAATTCGCTCGTGGAAAGTAAATTGTACTTCGCCAGGAAAAGATTGTGGTGATTTAAAATCGTTACCAGACAAAAAGAGTGCCCTTTATATATTACTTTTAAGGGCGTTTTTCTTTTTATTACGGTTCATTCGATGGTAATTTTAACGCCGAAATGAAAGATGAAAAATATTTTTTTTTGATATTCCGAAAAATGGCCTCGTAATATTTCGAGGGAAAAATGAGAAGAATTTGAGCCGGAAAATTAATAATAACGCCAATAAAGGCGAAGTAGGCGAACCGCTGAGAAAACTCCGGAATAAAAATAAGGTTTTGAATTCTCATTTAAATTTCTACGCTATTTCCTTCCTACCTAGTCATTTTCTTTTCTTCTTCAAACTAGAGAAAATTTCAATTCTTCGACATAATGGAAGAATTCCAAACGAATATAAAGTAGAGAATGGCATCCTTTGTCATTGTTAGTTTGCCAAAAACGAACGCCAGGTGTCGCTTTTAAAGACCAATCTTATTTTTCTATAACAACGTCAATTTAACCGTAATATGTAAATATTGTAATATATAAGTAATAATTTTCGTTTACCATCCGTATTTTTGATAACAAAATCAATTCGAACCATTTAATATCGTAATATACAGGGTGTTTGAAAAGGTAATGCAACAATTTAAAGGAGTTGTAGGGTGTGAGTTGAGAAGTATTCCTGTATTTTCCCCACATTTTCCTACGATGAGTTACAAGAGCGCCAGAGAGCTTCAAAGTGTGGCCTATTAGCCCCTGGAAATAGGGGCTTTAAATACTGTTTAAGTTTACTTTTGTACCCAAACTTTAATGTTCGCATTTACCTGATGTTTGGTTTTGCGCTTGTTCTAGGGGCTAGTAGGCCACACTTCGAAGCTCTCTGGCGCTCTTTCAACTCATCGTAGGAAAATGGGAAAAACAGGCATACTTTTCAACTCACCCCCTACAACTCCTTCAAATTTTTGCCTAACCTTTTTGAAACACCCTGTATACTTTAAATAATATAAAAAGGTTCTTACCTTAATCGTTTATCTAATATAAAGATTCAATTTTGGGATAAAAATACACGTTTGAACGGTTTGAAAATTGAACGGCACCCCTAAACGTCAACGACAACGTCACTGGTCAGTAGCGACACATTTCGGATGCGGAGAAAAACTAAAAATTTTTCTCCCAGACGAGAGATGGTGTAAGAAAATTCGATAAACGAATAAATCAAGCATTCTTGAATAGAAAGTAGTAGAATGGGTGACGCGGATATTTTGAAAGTCAGGAGAGGAAGGGGGCACAAACAAATTGAAAATACCGCCCACATCGGAATTAAGTTAGTCTCAATTTAGATATAATCGATCTCCACCATTGTTTTGATTATGCCACTTTGCTCAAAGGCAAAATATTACGTCACGTTCGAACTAGGTCGTTATTGAAGCAACGGTGAAATTGGAAAATTTCTAAAGGCTACTCGCAAAAAGAACTAGAATAATAAATGCTCTTGAATTAAGGCAGGGGCGTGCCAACGTTTTTACGAAAAATAGTGTTATAGGAACATACCTTGTAAAATAGGCTGAGTCCGAAAAAATGCCGAGATATAGAAATCAAAACATAAGGGTGTCGCATGTTTAGTCGACCTGTCAGGTTGGAAATAAAGTATTCTGAGTGAAGTCACCCCCACTGCCCCGTTATTGGAACGCCCCTGAATTAAAACTTAATTAATACTAATTAAAACTAATTTGAAATTCTTTAAAGCGCTAATTTAGCTAATTTAGCTAGAGCAAAATAAAAAATTACTATTTATTCCAATATTCACTTATAAATGAAACCCTTATATATTAAATATTCCTTTTCAGCGCCAGCTATTTAATGCTATAATTAACATCGTAAATGAGGAATTATTAAAACACAGGTATATACAGGGTGTTTCAAAAGGTTATGCAAAAATTTTAAGGAGTTGTAGGAGAGGAGTTGAGAAGTATACCTGTTTTTTCCCATTTTCCTACGATGAGTTAAAAGAACGCCAGAGAGCTTCAATTAAGTGTGGCCAACTAGCCCCTGGAAGTATGCTGTAACAAGCTCAAAAAATATCAGCAGCAGGGAATTGCGATTTCAGGGGTACGATGAATTTGCGAATGCGTGGGAATTGAGATAAATAACAAAAAACAAATGAATATCCGCCAGTTCTTCCGAAGTGAACTCCATTTTTGCAGTTTGAAAGTGATGAGAAATCGCGGTCCATCACGACTTTAAATACTGTTAAAGTTTACTTTTTTACGCTGGTTACCTCGATTTTCTTACAAAGTCCTTTTGTACCTATCACACGAACCCAAACCTTAATGTTCGCATTTCCCTGCTGCTTGGTTTTGCGCTGGTAGCAGCCTACTTCCAGGGGCTAGTAGGCCACACTTTGAAGCTCTCTGGCACTCTTTAACTCATCGTAGGAAAATGGGAAAAAAACAGGCACACTTCTCAACTCACCCCCTACAACTCCTTACCTTTTGAAACACCCTGTATTGTTAATATTAAATGATCGTTATTCCAGCTTCAATTCGTGTGTAGAATAGCGCCTTTTATCGATCCATTTTTCTCTTTGTAAGATTAATATTTTCCGAGAATATCCGAGAGCGTCTATTTACAATTTAAATTCGCTCCTGAAACGATATACAATTCAAATATCCCTACAAAAATTATTCGTTATTCCGTTGTTTCTAACTTTGGTTTATTTTTCAGTTGAGTGTTTTTAATCTTGAAGAGGTGGTAGATCAAAAAGTAGACCAAAATGCTTAGACCAGTGTTCCAACTACAGAATAAATGAATAAATAAACCTACAAAATGTCCCCTTTTGTAGCAGGGAAACGGCTTAACACGTAACCGAGAGATGGCTGAGTTATTAGCACTTTCGCCTTGCAGCGAGAGAAACCGGGTTTGATTCCAGCTTATGGCGCAGGGTGAAAACTGGGAACTACTCCCCCGAGTGGTTCGGCTTCCCCTTTAAATAAAAACTTGTGTATGTTAACGGTAATAGAAGCAAAAAACACAAGAAGAACGCCTTTAAACACACACTAACGCAGTGTTGTGGACGGATTTCATTGGACGAGCCCTCACGCTGAACGTTTTACGGAAAGGGGAAAGACAATTTCCGAATTTTCCCCTTCCGACGGCAGCAGGCGCTAAAGCGTCTATCCAATGAAAACTGTCCGCAAGGAAATGCACTACTTTTGACGGGTTGCGTTCTCCTTGTAGCTCCTAGGTGTAGGGAACTGTTGAATCTCGTGACTTGTGCTAATGGTGGTTCCTTTAATATTATTACTAAAAATACAATTTTTAAATATTTACCGTGTTTACAAAAATTCTATGTTTTTGACGAATTAATCAAGTCCTTTTTTAAGTCGCTTGAAAAGCCAGTTAATTTGGGCTTGATATCCGGCTGCGGAATGTAAGCCCGGTGTCCATAGTGAAGTAAACATTCCGATATAAACACTTAACTGGTTTCAGACGGCAGATCGAGTCGATTAAAAAGTAAAGTGTAAAACGCCACGTACCCTTTAACGAAGCGAGGACTAAATTGCGGAAAGATGATGGATTTTGGAGCGATATTGCGCTCGAGTACTCGCTCGTTCTGGGGCTAATGATAATCTAGGCAATCCTGTACCGAGTGGCTGAGCCGTTTAAAAAAGGCCGCTTGACACGATATATCGACGGGACGGGTCCAGCGCGGCCGAGTAGATTATACAAAAGAAAAACTTTGCACGTTCAATCTCAGCTTTCATCGTGGTCACCGTTTATCCCGAAGCGTAGAGGGCGCTTTATTTTATAAGGAGGTCGAGGAAGCGGAAAACCAAGCGGACGATAAAGAGCGAGTTCGCGGTTTAGTGGCTTTTAAAATAAATGAGTTCTTTGAGCGTGCTAAGGCTGGATCGGACCCTTATCAGTTTTAGGACAGCCTTTAAAATAATACTTTTTTATCCCCTCGCGTCTACGTACACTTTCGTTCTTATTACTAACAAGAGCGTTGGACTGGACACCGATTTCCAAAAATAACAAATAGATGTTTATAATTGTTCTTAAAATATTTAAAAAAATTACTGCCTCAAGCGTGACCGTAATAATATAATTTACCTACGAGTGTTTTAAATCACCTTTACATATCTATCTCTTGTAACAAACAAAAGTCTTATTAGTTAGTATGACAGCCGTGATAGCGAGACCCTAACCATTAAAGAAGGACATATATATCTAGTGTTGTAAGTCGGAAAATGACCGAGGTCTTTTTTCCGTAAATGTTTCCGTATTTTTCCGAAAAAAAAATTTAATTCCATATTTAGTCTAATATTGTTTGCAAATTTAAATAAAGCGGCATATTCGCCTCATTTTTTCGAATCTAAAAATAAAACTAAACCTCTAGACTAGCTTTAAACTGATTAACAATGTAACACTATTAATGTTTTGTAGTATGTTTACTGTTATTAGACATTTCATATCGATAAAAAGTTAAAAATATTAAAAACCCTTGAAAAGTATTTTATGTTTCAATATTTTATTTTTTCCGATTTGCGGAAAAAGTTTCCGGAAATTTTTCCGCATTTTATTTTTCCGGGAAAAATTAACAACTCTATATATATATCTCACTCTCTTCTAAAAGTAGCCACACTAACTTACAGCAGTTTTCTTCCGCAAAATAAACACCGTGCTCGATTAGAGTTTTGTGCGAGGGACTTCCGGCAATAGCATTCGTTCAATAAGAATAGAAACCCGCCGCCCGAAATAGAGAGAAAAATTTATCCGCTCTCTTTCGAGTCCCGAGAAAACAGCCCCCTCAAAACAAGATAAACATATCAGAAATACACTCCCTAGCACCACCACCGCGTATATTTCCCACAGACCAAACATTCAACTCGCTCTCTATAAATGCTACACGAGAGACGCGGGGGGGGTATCGGTCCGGTAAACGGATAAGGCTAAAAGGATCGGATGATGAAAAACTAAACGAGAAAAGAGAAAAGGAGGACGCGTCTCTCATTCGAGATGCCTTTTTTATTCGAATGATCCAGCGGGCTGCAAATAGTGTCCTTTCTTACAGGACGGAACTTCTCGATATGACGGGAAAAAATTATCTCCGTATATTGCAAATCCGGAATTCGTTCTCTTTTACAGAATGGGAGGTTATGAATAAGTTAAGGAGTAACGACCCACGTACGAGAAGATCCTTGGACGGACGAACGACAGCCGTAGAATATAAAAGAGTCACTTTAATTCCTTACAATCCGGATGTTGGTTCTCGCGCGCCATGTCAATGACTGAGCCCTCCGCGTCCACCGCTACTCGGTATACGTCCGGGGCTCGCTATACGAAGTTAAGTATTAGACGGTTACGAAGTTCCCCGTAACGAGGGACGATTGAAAAGCGCGGGTCTTATATAGATCAATTGTGACCCCGATGTCGAAGGGAGGTCGACATCGCTGACCATCGGGTCAACGCCTCTTCTTCAATCTCATTTTGCCTAGCCTGGCCTCTCCCATAGATGTTGAATGTCCAATAATAGTCATATTACGAGGCTTTAGAAGAGGTAATAAAAACTATGGCGTTGCCGCGAGATGGGAAAGACGCGCGCAATGGACGCGAAAGGAAGTCACCCTGCCCCCCTTCGATACTGTCGCGGAGGGTGGTTTATTAAAATGACAATAAAGCGAGGCGGTTCGCGGGGTGGGGGGCTCGTATACAACAGGAACTCTTACGAAATATAAAATATACTAGAATGCTACGTTGGTTTCTTTTTCGAAGGAGGGATACATTTTTCTTCGCATATTCGATTAAGAAATTATCTATTATTAACCTTCTATCATTTAAAAGTCTATTGCTGTACTCGATATCATAAGCCTATCATAAGGTCCCCATAAGCAAAGGTCTAGGCCAAATGTTTGACGATCACATACCCGTTATTAAAAGGTAGGTATTCAAAATCTGCACCTCCTAGTGGCTACGTCCTCAACTATTCATTTCCGAAAAAAATTTCGCGAAATGCATGATGAATGCGCAGAAGGCGTGCGCGAACGTTTTTAAACTTAGAACCACGCGGGTTAAATCTCCGCCGAGAGCCCTTAACACCGTAGCCAAGGCTTATTCACAATTTTATCGCTTTAAAACTTAAAACTATATTTGCAAAATGATTCATCAAAACCTAAAACTGGCTATTAGAAATAAGAATGGTGTTTCTGAACGTATTTATTTTTCAAATGTGAGATTTAGACGCGTTTTGTGCGGCATTTATAAACCCGAGCGTGGCTGCTCTACCAAGTAAGAGAATATTTTAGATGTAGAAATTTTGAAAAAGAAGATGTCGTTACTGCCCTATCATCGTACGTTAATTTTCTTCTCTCCAGACCTTTACTTATCGGGACCTTATGATAGGCTTATGTTGATATTAATATTAACCATCAAATTTAATTTAGCCTTTTTTTACTATTTTATTTTTAAATCTCATAAAATAGTAAAAAAGGTCAAAATTGGGTATTTAAATAATTTTGTGAAAAATGTTATATGGCTGATAAGTAAAGGGTTCTTTACTATTGCGCTGTTGCATGACAACACTGCTGAAGGTAGCATTAAGTTAATTTCTAGAGTGGGCTCTTTTAAGTTAAAGTATTAATAATAATAATAATAATAATATAATATCAATAATAATAATCAGCTATACTAATACCCACGGCACCACCTTAGGCCTAAGTTATTTCCCGTATAAAGTATTTATAACAACGTTACTTCGTAACTTATTATAATAATTTACTTTTAATTTTTAGAGAAAGTTAAAACTTAAAATTATTAAATTTCATTGAAAACCTGCTTATTTACTGTTTTAACTTTACTATATGAGAAAAACAAGTACTAAATTTTAACTCTAAGTTCAAATATTTTATAATATTTTATAATTTTAATTTACGTTCCATAGTGACCCATCTCCCTTATTAATTATATGAACCCCATCCCCATTGTCTATATTACGTAATTTGTGAACGGCCCCTTTAAAAGAAATACCAATCTTTAGAAAAATAAGACCAAATCAAGAAATTATTGTTAGCGTGGCTCCGAATCCCCTTCACGCTCGTAGCCAAAAATCAATCAACTCGGTATGTCATTGGTTCCCTAATACTTACTTTTTCAAACTCTCTCGTGCAGGGAAAATGAAATCTTTCTGCCCGTGTAAAGTCTAATCAAATATTATATTTCGACCGTTTGTGGCTTCAAATATTTTCATCTATTTTCTTTAGGACGACTTACAATAGGTGGTTTCTTTTCGCCTGTTCTCGGACTAAAAGTGTACTCTTTTTACCCTAAAACCTTTTATTCGCCTGTTCCGGGGATGCAAATTACTCTGCCCCATAAACTATTCGCTTGTTCCGGAGTATTAGGGCTACTCTTTTTACGATTTGGGCACATTTGTTCGAATTTCATTCGTCCGAACGGTGGTACAAATGTCCGAATGCCGGAAAACCGGATCGTATGTCCGAAAACGTATTTCATTTGCCCGAAAAATTTATCACAACTTTTGTTGGTGATTTAGTCGTTCAATTTATGTTAACTTTACTGGTGAATTTCATTTGTTCGAATAACGGTTATTTAGCGGCCGACCCTTAAAGGGGAACGGTCAAGCTTTAACCAGTTAGATAGCCCTATAGCCCATTAAAATCTAAAATTTATGGCGAAAACCGCATAAAAAAATATTGAGTGGTTAATTTTTAATGAAATAAAGAAATTTCGGGAAATCGAAAAGCGCGCGTCCGCCGCGACACCTGGTGAGAAGTCGGTGAGACAGAAAAACAACATAAAAGCGCGCGCTGCTGAAGACGCGAAAAATTTCTTTTGCACGCGCGGCGCGTTCCAGTTATAAGAGACTTAAGCCTAAATTGCGCGATTTTAAAAGCTAGGATCATAGAGATAGAAAAGAAATAGAGGGAAGATTACCGCGTTAAGGCACCCCTGTTTTTGACCGGGAAAATTCATCCCCCCCACGCATGTATGAAAGTGGAAATGGGCAGAATTTGCAACGCCATCTATACTTCCTTTGTTTACATCAAATGACAGTCGATTTTCCAAAAGGAATAATGTATTTCATTTCACCGCGCGTCGATGGCGCCACGTAATCTGCCCATCTCATGGCTTCCTACATTGGCGAAAAGGGGTCGGCACTCACGGTCAACTTCACCAGATACAATAGTGCCTCTATTTCTTTTCTATCTCTATGTCTAGGATAGTTCGCAAATCGCTCATACGGGGTTAGGGGCGCTGGCGGCAGCCCCTAAGATGGCGGCGAAAATTCAAACCCAAACACCTGGCGTTATTTTTCGTTACAACTTTTTGGGCCAAAAGCTATTATTGAACGTCTTGTTAATCTTTTGATCGGGAAATAAAGCCATATTTGGAAAAGCTTGGCCGTTCCCCTTTAAAACGGTTAGTTCACGCTACTGGGTGTCTCGTCAACTCTTTATATATCCTCGGTTTCTGGAAGATGAAGGCCGCCAATATTTACCGAGCAATTCATAGTGTCGACTTTATTCTCATATTTATGGCCTATTAAATCATTGCTAATGGTCGCCGCCATAAAGTAAAGCTGTTAAGAATGTCAGTCAATTTCCTTCAGTACGCGCGGACCAGATTAACTGCACCGGAAGCTAATAGGAAACTGCGCTATATAAATAGGTGGAGTGGCGGAGGTAATTTGGGATGGCGAAGTGGTTAGCACTTTCGCCTCGCAGCTTGAGGAGTCGTGTTCGATCCCAGCTTGTGGTACTGGGTGAAAAACTCGGAACAATTATTCCTTCTGCGTAGAATTTGCAAGTTCTCTTCTCACTGGTAAAAGGGATTTTCTACCGAGTTCTTCGGTAATAGCAAAAGTGACATAATTACCAAAAGTGTGTCAATCGACCCTCTTTCCTTATGAATGTTACGAGCAAAATACAAGTTGGGAGCAGGGCCGTCTTTACGTGATTGGGGGCCCCTGGGCAAAGCGATACGCGGGGCCCCTAATAATTCCAGACAATTTCTTAAAGGCCTAGGTTTTTTTCTGCCTGTCCCCCTTTAAATTAACTTATTGGAGCACAAATACCCCGGTGGTAGGCCAACCGCTGAACATGTTGGCCTAATTTAAAGGGGGGCAGGCAGAAGAAAAACTAGGCTTTGAACCTCCAATGCAAAGTCCATCGTCGCCCTAATCTTCAAATATTGGTTCAAATAAAAAAATGCGACGGTCTACACCGTCTATATCACGAAAAGACATGTTTTAGATAGTTTAAAAATTTGTAAAATGTAAATAGACAATACTAATATTTAAAAAATGTGGAAAACAATATTTGTAAGATTCATCTTTTTCACCTTACAAAAGTTGAAAATGGGGCCCTCCAGAATCTTGGGGCCCTAGGGCAGTGCCCTATTTGCCCAATGGGAAAGACGGCACTGGTTGGGAGGGGAGAAGGGAAAGTATGCCTTGGGGAGGGAAGGAAGTTAAAACCAACAAATAACGCCTCCTAGTGAGGAACGGCCGATTTAAGTAGCACTGATCAAAGCTACTGTATTTTTTGATTTTTCGTCGTTCTGTGGAGACGCTATCGCCATCTACCTACGATATAATACCAGAGACTAAAAAAAGAGCCAGAAAGGGCGACAATAATCGTCTTTTATGTCGTCGGTCTCGAGTCGAGCATTCATTAAACCTTTAGCATACGAAAGTACAGGGATTGTCACACTTTATGTAATTATGTCATTTTTGGTAATCGTAAGTGTAGGGATCTGTTTTTTCCCGTGGAATTAAGGGCTTGCCACCAGCCTGCTACGCAATTTAAACCGGCCACCTGAAATAAAGGCATTAAAAGTCACTAGATGACTTGGGCCTAGGGTAGTGCCTTGGGTATTAGCCTAGCTGATTATTATTTTTGGAAGAACAATAATATCCAATCCTCTTGCAGATACCTTTTAAATCCTTTGAAGTGATCCCAGCGTGAAATACTGACTTGTATAATTAAAATTTTTAACAACACTTACAGTTCGACCAATTTTAACTGGTATTCAGTCAATTTAAAAAATATCGTACATTATCGCACGCGCAAGCTGAATAATGGAAAATGCTTTTATAGTACGCCTTTGAAAATATCGTACCCTCCACAAATTTGCTCGAAATCCTACGTCTGGCAACGCTGAGTGATCGGAACGCGGCCCGGAGATCTACGGGGTCGCGGGTAGTTTGACGGGTAGTGGTAGCGGCGTGACGTCAGAGGGGCAATTTAATCCACCAGGGGCTAATGACTCGGAAGATCTAATTAGCTTTAAAGCTATCGAAAACCCCAACTATTTATAGCGCCGACGAAAAAAGACGCTTAATTACGGAGGAAGTCGATATCCTGTCCGTACTCTGGGTTAAGTACGGGACAGCGAGTGCAAATGACCTCAAGAACTTTATCATATATCGTCGACCTCAACTTTTGTAAACAAGAGTTAAATCTTGGCCTACAGATATACAGGGTGTTTCAAAAGGTGATGCAAACATTTTAGGAGTTGTAGGGGGTGAGTTGAGAAGTGTGCCTGTTTTTTTCCATTTTCCTACGTTGAGTTCCAAGAGGGCTCCAGAGAGCTTCAAAGTGTGGCCTGCTAGACCCTGGAAGTAGGCTGCAACAAGCGCAAAACCAAGCAGCAGGGTTCGTGTGAGGTAAAAAAGGACTTCGTAAACAATTCGAGGTAACCAGCGTCAAAAAGGTAACTTAAACAGTACTTAAATTTATTGCTGCTTGGTTTTGCACTCGTTGCAACTTTGAAGCTCTCTGGCGCTCTTTTAACTCAACGTAGGAAAATGGGAAAAAAACAGGCATACTTCTCAACTCAACTCCTACAACTGCTAAAATGTTTGCATCACCTTTTGAAACTCCCTGTATTAATTTATTCGCCAAATAAAACGGTTCAAATGGTCTTCAAAAATAAAAATGGTCTGGATAAAATATCATAAGTTACAAGTTACAATCGTAAGTATGAAATTTGTAGCCTTGTTTCGCCAATGATAAATTATTTTTTCTTGCTTTTCAATCTTATTAGCTAAATTCCATTTCGGTTAATCCGATTATATTCGGAAAATGTAAGATGATAAACTCCACACAAAACGCATTTAGATCTCAAATTGAAAAATATTGCCCCTAGTGGCATTGAAAGGGATTAAATTTGCGCTAAGCCTTGCCGTCAAATGTTAAAAAGGCAACCGAAGACATTGCATTCTTGGAAATCGATAACAAGCAGTGATATTTCGACATTTTTAGCGTCACTGTGAAGTAAGAATAAAGTGAAACATTTTATTAAGTTAAATACTTATGTGTATTATCAAAAGTGTATACTATATCCCCATACCATGTAAAATGTTAATGTGTAATGAAGGTGTTTAAGGGTGTTTTAGTGCTGTGCAAAGCAATAAAAACGGTGTAAAAAGGTGTATTGAGGGCGTGAAAGAGGCTTAAATTAGAGAGCTGCAGGGTAGCAAAAATGGCATTCCGTTTCCTTTCCGTTTTCTTTCGTAATTAACCTTTCCGTCCGATTCTGTTCCGTTTCGCTATCCCATGTAGGATTTCCGCCTTTTTCTGTTCCGTTTCATTTTTCACCAACCCATTCCGTCCGTTTGCGGTCCGTTTTATTTTCACCAACTCTTTCCGTTCGTTTGTTTTCCGTTTCATTTCACACTAACCCTTTCCGTCCGTTTCCGATCCGTTTCATTTTTCACCAACCCTTTCCGTCCGTTTGTTTTCCGTTTCATTTTTCACCAACCCTTTCTGTCCGTTTCCATTCCGTTTCATTTTTCGCCAACCCTTTCCGTCCGTTTCATTTTCACCAATCCTTTCCGTCCGTTTGTTTTCCGTTTCATTTTTCACCAACCCTTTCCGGCCGTTTCCGTTCCATTTTTCATCAACCTTTTTCTTCCCGTTTTCGTCTATCAATTCCGTCCGTTTCCACTCCGTTTTATTTCTTGTCAAATTACCCCAATTTTTTCCGTCCGTTACTCCGTTTTTTGGGTTTAGGACTATGAAATAGTTATTATTTCCGACAACGCCGGAAACGAAAGAACCATCGATTCCTTTCTGTCCTAGGAAAACCTGAAAACCTTAGATTATGTATAATATTAACCAAAATTTGAAAAAAACTGCTTTAATTTCTATGACTTATTGAATTTGACTAGTATACAATCCGGATATTTTTTTCGTTTCCGTCCCGTTACTTTAATTTTTCGGATATTTTTTCCGGTTCCGTTCCGTTACTACGATTTTTTTTGATATTTTGCCGTTTCCGTTCCGTTACTACGATTTTTTGGATATTTTTCCGTTTCCGTTCCGTTACTACGATTTTTGGGGATTTTTGTTCCGATCCCGTTCCGTTTTTCCAACTTTCACCTTCTTATATATTAGCACCAAAACGGATTATCCCGCGGAAACGCAAAAAAATTCTGCTCCGTTGCAGCTCTCTAGCTTAAATATCTTACTATTCAGTAATTCTGCTTTTAATTTATTATTTAATCAATAAAATAGACGAAATAAAGTTAAAATTTATTTAACTGACTACTAAAATTAAATATTAAATAAAAAAATAATATTTTGTTAACTGAACATTTCAACAATGTTTATTTTGTGATGTGTCTCAACCACTCTGATATTCCTTGCTTAAAAGAAACTTTTATAATTTTATTAATTCCTGCGCAATGAAATATGTATATATATATTTATCTCATCTAAAAGTTGATATTACATTCCTCCTAAACAGTTAAAATTTTACCTCTTAGAGTGTTTTTACCATTTTTATTTAATAAATCATTTTCCTTCTGTATTAGTTATAAAAAATGAGTATATGATGAATTTCTCAACTAGGTTTTCTTCCAAAAACCACTTAGAAAAATCAGCGGGAGCCTCGGAATGTACTTGTTTTAAGGTAATAACATTAGCAGGATAGAGAGACGAATACTTAAAAAATATATTATAACTTCTGATATTACGTTACATATATCCGAAGTTAAAATTAATCGATTGTAAATTATCATTTCATACTTTACTTCCATTATACAGGGTGGAAGCTTCAGCCGTGGTCCAGCCTCGATACTTCTCCTAGTACACCAGAGTGCTGCGAGTCGAACACTTCTACAGGCGCTGGTAGGCTAAAAATAGACCAATGGGAGAATTAGAAGCGCATCTTTATCCAATCGCCCGAAAAAGCATTTGGAAGATGCACTTCTAATTCTTCCATTGGTATTTTTTTATACTAGGAAAAGTACTGAGGCTGGACCACGGCTGAGGCAGAGGCATCTAATTCTCCCATTGGTCTATTTTTGGCCTACCAGCGCCTGTAGAAGTGTTCCTTCCGCAGCACTCTGGTATACTAAGAGAAGTACCGAGGCTGGACCACGGCTGAGGCTTCCACCCTGTATAAAAATGAAAGATGTTAACAAAATACGACAGGTAATAAAGACTATGACCATGGTTCGACTCGCACTACGCATTAGAGGCCAATTAAGACGTAATTAAGGTCCCAAATATGACATCTGGATGATGACAATTGGTCCGATTGATTGGGTGAGGTGAAAGCTAGAGAACGCGAGCGTATCCTCGTTTCGCGGGTGGAAAGCGTGCTCTAATCCTATTGATCAAACATGGTACGTAGCATGCCGTTCCTCGACCGACCGGTGTAACCGATAGTTTAGTTGTAATGACAGCGTGGAAACGAATGATGGAATCGGCCGAGCCCGAAGCCTCGGATATTGAGTCCGAAGGATTATGGGCCGACCGTTATTTCAATGTCCGGGATGGATGGCCATTAGGGACTCAAAGTGTGCTAATTGCGTCCTATCCTAATTCAAAACTGGGTAATTGTGATCGAGGCACGACGCTACAAAGGCCGCGCAAAGAGATATCGGAATCTAAATAACTTTAGATCGAATCTCTATTGGAAAAGGCGTATTTAAATTGACTATCAGATACTAGATGATAGTCACTTAAAGAGAGTTTAAAGTTTCACCAAATATTGTAAGATCATAAGAAACCACAAAAATATTGTAAGATCATAAGAAACCACCAAAATATTGTAAGATCATAATTAACCACAAAAATATTGTAAGATCATAAGAAACCACAAAATATTGTAAGATCATAAGAAACCACTTAAATATTGTAAGATCCTAAGAAACCACAAAAATATTATAAGATCATAAGAAACCACAAAAATATTGTACGATCATAAGAAACCACAAAAATATTGTAAGATCGTAAGAAACCACATAAATATTGTAAGATAATAAGAAACCACAAAAATATTGTAAGATCATAAGAAACCACAACAATATTGTAAGATCATAAGAAACCACCAAAATATTGTAAGATCATAAGAAACCACAAAAATATTGTAAGATCATAAGGAACCACAAAAATATTGTAAGATCATAAGGAACCACAAAAATATTGTAAGATCATAAGGAACCACAAAAATATTGTAAGATCATAAGAAACCACCAAAATATTGAACGATCATAAGAAACCACAAAAATATTGTAAGATCATAAGAAACCACAAAAATATTGTAAGATCATAAGAAACCACAAAAATATTGTAAGATCATAAGAAACCACCAAAATATTGTACGATCATAAGAAACCACCAAAATATTGTAAGATCATAATTAACCACAAAAATATTGTAAGATCCTAATTAACCACAAAAATATTGTACGATCATAAAAAACCACAAAAATATTGTACGATCATAAGAAACCACATAAATATTGTAAGATAATAAGAAACCACAAAAATATTGTAAGATCATAAGAAACCACAAAAATATTGTAAGATCATAAGAAACCACCAAAATATTGTACGATCATAAGAAACCACCAAAATATTGTAAGATCATAATTAATCACAAAAATATTGTAAGATCCTAATTAACCACAAAAATATTGTACGATCATAAAAAACCACCAAAATATTGTACGATCATAAGAAACCACATAAATATTGTAAGATAATAAGAAACCACAAAAATATTGTAAGATCTTAAGAAACCACAACAATATTGTAAGATCATAACTTTAGATCGAATCTCTATTGGAAAAGGCGTATTTAAATTGACTATCAGATACTAGATGATAGTCACTTAAAGTTAGGAACAACAAACACAAGGAGATCCTAAGAAACTACCAAAATATTGTACGATCATAAGAAACCACAAAAATATTGTAAGATCATAAGAAAGCACAAAAATATTATACGATCATAATTAACCACAAAAATATTATACGATCATAAGAAACCACAAAAATATTGTATGATCATAAGAAACCACAAAAATATTGTAAGATCATAAGAAACCACAAAAATATTGGACCATGGACAGCTCAACACAGCTCTAATCAGCAACTAACCAGTCGATTCTTAGTTTTTCAATTTCGTCGAGACGTGGACTGTAATAATGCGCGCCAAACTGATAAGTACTTAGAATAATGGTAGGCATCATTTTAATTGTAATCTTAATCTGGAATCCATCTGGCTAAAAGTATTTTTTTAGTTGAATCGTATAGTAGTAGTATCGGTTCATTTACTTCTGATAGTATGTTTATTTTGGTAGATTATTGTTTCCGTGTCTTAAAGGGAGTAGAACCCGCCTTGTTTGGTAGGGTGCGCCATAGCTTCTCTCTTTTCTCGCTCATGGCGCTAGTCTAGAACGATAGTAGAAGCCAATTCTTCTATTAGAGGAAGCGTGCCCTCCCTGAAGAGGTTTTCTCACTTGAAACCTTTATTGTTTCATATTTAGTGTTTATTTTTTAAATGCACCCTTCATTAACATATAAACAATAATATCAGAGCTATAAATTAATTTTTATCATTATAGTTTGGATATTTATTCAAATATGATTTCTTAATAATGAGGTACGTGGTTTTAGATTCACGAAACGCGTTCTAGTAGATATGAGCAAATTAAAGCACTGCCAAAGCGGGGATACTTTGGGTCCATTAAGTTGGCCCGCGACTTCATCGAATCTAGTAGTTAAATACCCTATCATGTTGCACCCATATTGCACCATTTTGCACCGTTAATGCCGAATTTTGCACCGCAACAGTTTAGTAGCAATTAAAATAATTAAGTTTCGCGGGCCAAGTTAATGCAACCCGCGAGTTTTTGGTTATTACACATTAAACGAGCCTATCTTATTGCACCCAAAATGCACTAAAATGCACCACCAACGTTTTAATTTTGCACCATGTGGTTCTCGGGATATTTAAATTTCAATTATCGCGGGCCAAGTTAATGCAGCCCGCGACTTCTGGTTTTTTTAATGTTTCACTAACCTATCATGTTGCACCCATAATGCACCATAAGGCACCACAAAAATTTTAATTTTGCACCATACGGTTCTCGAGATATTAAAATTTTAAAATTTTGGGAAATTTGAAATTTAATAGCTCGCGGGCCAAGTTAATGCAGCCCGCGACTTCTGCATTTTTAATGTTTCACTAACCTATCATGTTGCACCCATAATGCACCATAAGGCACCACAAAAATTTTAATTTTGCACCATACGGTTCTCGAGATATTAAAATTTTAAAATTTTGGGAAATTTGAAATTTAATAGCTCGCGGGCCAAGTTAATGCAGCCCGCGACTTCTGCATTTTTAATGTTTCACTAACCTATCATGTTGCACCCATAATGCACCATAAGGCACCACAAAAATTTTAATTTTGCACCATACGGTTCTCGAGATATTCAAATTTTAAAATTTTGGGAAATTTGAAATTTAATAGCTCGCGGGCCAAGTTAATGCAGCCCGCGACTTCTGCATTTTTAATGTTTCACTAACCTATCATGTTGCACCCATAATGCACCATAAGGCACCACAAAAATTTTAATTTTGCACCATACGGTTCTCGAGATATTAAAATTTTAAAATTTTGGGAAATTTGAAATTTAATAGCTCGCGGGCCAAGTTAATGCAGCCCGCGACTTCTGCATTTTTAATGTTTCACTAACCTATCATGTTGCACCCATAATGCACCATAAGGCACCACAAAAATTTTAATTTTGCACCATACGGTTCTCGAGATATTCAAATTTTATTAAATAAAATTTTTATAACATTAAGGACTTAATTTAGTATAAAATAAATTTTATAATCTTAAAAAAACTCGACGTTTTAATTATCTAAATTCTAAAACCATGGATTGTAGGTTTCATCATCAATATGAAATAAGATGCAGTTTAACTATGAATAAAAAAGCATTTACTCTATAACTGAAAATTATACATCATTATATGCTAACAAACCTCCAATTGTAAGTTATGTTGTTTAATGTGTACGTTATCCTAGGAATGGATAATATATTTGATTAAAAATTGGGGACAACGAAAAATTACACAAGAAAAATATTTATTTTTTAAAACTTATCAAGGTATATAAGTTTTTTTTATAAATATATAGTATCTTCAATATGGATTATATATATAGATAAAATATATCCTGTAATATTTAATATTTAAAAATATATATTATAAGTAAACAAAAAATAAAAATAAAACTTTCAGAATGAACGCTATAGTTATAACCTCAATATTATATACACCTAATTGTTTGTGAATGTACGAATGACGTTTATGCAGATATTTTATTGGTCGCTGAGTATAGCTAGGTCGCGGATTATATTAAAAATTATATGGAATAGTAGAAGAGTTGGGCAGTAATGTTTTCTCGGCCACTGTAATTTTCTCTTTTATTTTTAAGTCATCGTGTAGCTCCCACTTATCATTTATCGTATCAAATTATTATTATATGCCAATAACACTTGCAATTGTAACTTATAATGATAAATGTGTACGTTCGCTTAAGCTAATATATTTGATTAAAAATTGGGGAAAACGAAGTATAAAAGTAAAGAAGAAAAATATTTATTTTTATATGAACTACTAAATACCGCTAAATATGTGGTTTTTTGAAAATACATATTATTTTTTTAATTTTTTAGCGAAATATAAAACATTTCTTAAAATTAGTTTTTCAACAATTTAATTCGACCAATATTACAGTAGAATGCGTTATTTCATTGTTAAACAAGGAAGGTTTAATTTTATTGTACAGCTGATCTTCGAACCCGGCCACCTGAATTAAAAGGCTTCATAAGTCGCTTGATGACTTAGGCCTAAGGTGGTGCCTTGGGTATTAGCCTAGCTGATTTAAGTGAAGTCCGTTCTATCTTATTGCAGCTTTAAGCACAAAACCAATTAACCAATTTAGGAATATATGTGCTGAAATTCCTTAGCCCAGATAAAGTAACGTTTTGAAAATAGAGGAGCGCATCGAAGCCTTTTAGCGCCCCGGTGATAATTACCAGCTATCCATTCCCGCCTAGTGAGTAGTGCCATTTGCGACTGTAGGGGGATTTCATTTTTCCGTGGATGTTGCCTTTGCCCTATACTAAAAGATTTTGGCGTAGAGAACCAAAGATATGTTTATAGATAATCGATAAATTCAATGTAATTAAATAAAAAAGAAGCCGAGCAGAACTTATAGGTATCTATATAAGTTCGAACTGTCTCTAACACTCTATAGCTAAATGATACGGAGGGCAACCTATAGAGGGCAAAGCCGATGCAGATGTTGAGAAACGTAGAAATAGTAAACCCAAATTAATATTTATGTCGGGAAATAACTTCGATTTAAAATTGGATAAAATACAAAACGTTTAATGACCAAATGGAGCATACATCTGTCTGTCTCGACAGTCAAACCACTACTAACAAAAAATACAGAATATTATTGAGTCTTCTGCGCGACTCTAAAAACAAAAAAGTTATCACGCCTAGAGTCGGGGGGGGGGGGTTAAAGTTCAAATTTCCAAAACAGGGGATAGCTCTAAAAAATCAAAGGTCCGAAGTCGGTGAAGCGATTCCGTTTGGAGGTCCGCAAAACAAAATACGAGTTTAAAAGAAAAATATAACATAACTAGCCAAGAAGCCCGCCCTACGGGCAGGCCTTCAGCTAGTTGTTTGTTTCTATGTGCATTAATTAATCATATAAAGTTATTTGTTGTATTGGTCAAGAACTCGTATCTTCCTCGTCCCAAAATCTATAGTAGAACCACCCCAACAAGCCTCTCCCCCCTTTTCCCACGCGATAATTTCCGTGGTACCCTTTTTCACCCCCGCAAGACCCCCTACCCCTTTAAACCCCTGTATCCAATGGCTGATTTGTCCCTCTCCCCAAACGCCAGAATAAGAGGGGAAAATAAAGTAACCTATCGAGAGAAAGGATATACCCTAAAAAAATAAACGTGTACCAATTAAAAATATAAGTGCCTTCATATAAGAAGCGCCATGAACCTTGATGAACCTCTTTAAACCACATTTAAAAATGTTTAGTTGCGGATCCTTACAGCTTGCCCGTACACCCACGTAAATCCATTTCATCGTTTTATTAAAAAAAATAATAATTAATGTAACCGAGAAACCACCTTGAACTTTATACCGTGCGGTCTTCGTTTGCCCAATGATTCTTTATTTTTAGAAGGATGGGAAGTGATGGCGCTTTCGCGCCGGGAAGAAAAGCTCCACGCTCTTCCAGCCAGGCCGTTTATACAGGGTAAGGTTAGCTACTTTTTCTCGTTAGCACGGAGTCGGTTAGCGCCGTTTTCGGGTGACTTTGCGACCTCCCTGGAGACCTCCCTGGTGAAACTGGGTGGCTGGTGTCCCTAGATGTTGAGTAAAGGCTCGGCAAATAAATGTCTGCCGACGCACTGAATGTTGGTAAAACTGGGTTGCTGGTGTTTTAGCCGCTTTTGCTCGTTAGCAAGGAGACGATTTGCGTCGTTTTCGGGTGACTTTGCGTCCTCCCCACTTCTTTTCTTTTCTGCATATCCAAGCCACTTTCGCTCGTTGTATCGGAAACGTTTTGCATCATGTGCGCGAACCTTTTCGTTCGCCTCTCTCTGAGCGTTAGCAGGGAGCCCCTGAAAGTGGGCCGACTTAACCAGGCTAACGAATACGTTTCGTTTCTTCGTTGATAGTACCCAAACTATGTTGCATGGCTGTACCGTGCGCGTTGCAAATTGTTTTCCGATGTTTTAACGGAAATTTCCCGCTTCTCGCTTCTTCGTCGATAGCACCCGTATGTTGTGGCACGTGGTCGCCACCCCCCTTCTTTAACACCTATTTGTGGTGTCCCTCCGTTCTTTAAGCGGTATGGACTTTGTGCCGGTTGGGGTAGAAAAATCAGAGACAGAAAGAGAACGGGATATGGTTGTCCGCAAATCCCCAGTCCGATCCGCAGACCGCACCGTCAGCGGCGCCTTGCGATTCAGGGGCGAGGGAGAAAATTGAAGGGCGAAAAGGCCTATGTGATACGAAAAGAGAACGGAATATGGTTGTCCGCAAATCCCCAGTCCGATCCGCAGACCGCACCGTCAGCGGGGCCTCGCTTTTCAGGGGCGAGGGAGAAAACCACCGGGCGAAACGAAAAGGCCTTAGAGTTTTATTATATAGATATTTATTTTTGGTTTTTTAATTTCCAACAGCAGATGCTCCATACAATAACAAAAACAAAATAAAAATAGATTTTAGCGGGTTGGTGTCAACAAAGGGACGAAAGGTCGTCGGATTACAAGACTACGATCTTAAACGAGGGGGAAACACGAAGGGTAAATTTTCAAAGCAAACTGCTACAGTTTTCCTACCTACAGAGCAATTATAGACTAAAATTTTGAGGAACGACTATGGCGTTCTTTTACACGAAGGGGGTGTGGAATATTTCGAACCTTATTGAGTTTCAAAGGTCGTCACGAGGCTCGTAATGCTGTGGTCACTTTTTAGCCATTCGGAACTGTGTATTTGTTGAAATCACTCGCTTCTCTATATGGGTAGTCGCGAATGTTGGAATTAGGATAACCATAAGGTTAGCAAATATGGCGGGTAGGAGACAAAAAAATATTGAGCTTATTGAACGGCTAAAGATATCCTTAAAAGAGCATAAAAATGATATTTATTATCGTAACTTTGTAACCGGTAAATCTTTCAAAATTTGGAAAGAAATAAGCGGAGAGTTGGAAGGTGCGTTTTCATCAGGTGCGCTTTATACAATTGTAAAAAAAAACCCGTACAATGTGTGGGATGTGCTTGATATTTCGAATTCTAGAGGTGGTTCGGATCCTGAAATTGATTCGGATAAAAGTGATGAAGATAAAGGTGGTGATGAAACTGAAGACTCATCCAAAATGTCAACTGGTGGCTCCACGGGAAATGAGGTAAATGATGATACCCGTTTTAGTCAATTCAAGATAACTTTATCTCCGGAGGAGTACGCGAAAATGACCCCCGAAATTGTTACTTACGGCAAAACACAAAAAAACCAAAGACACATTTTCAAGCCAGGTTCTTGGTCAAATATAATATATGGACGTTTTTACGAACATACTCGCCTAGGTTCCACTTTAGTTTTTAAACGCGCAACTATTGCCAAAAGGGCGAATTATTATTCAAAAATTAGAGGTACCTGCAAAGAATGTGCCTCAGTTTTTACCGGAGTCATTGAAACCGAACCGTGCGCTAACGCGGAAGTTGAAATAATTTGCGAATATAAAGGACCTTATACTGAACCCCATACGCGTGGCTTAAAAAGAAATCTTTCCGGCGAAGCCAGGTCGGATTTAGTAAAACGTATGGTGGACACTGGTATGGCGCCGAGCATGGTGCGAAAACTTCAGGCGCAAAAACAAATGGAATTCGGAGATCCAGAGCCCAGCAACTTGTTTTCACCTAATGTTTTAAGAGTCGCGAAACATCAAGAATTAAGAGGAAAACAATTGCATTCTAATCCCGTGGAGGCCATTTTGAAAATGATGGTCAAACACCCATTCCGCGACGTGATAAGACATATTGCTCATTTTAAATTCCGGGTCTTTTATTGGTCGTCATCCCAAATCCATTTATACCGAGCGTATTTAAAAAACAACTCGGGCAATGCCAAAGTATCCATCGACGCAACAGGAGGATTGGTGAAGAGATTAATAAGACCGTGGGGAGAAAAAAGCGGTCATATTTTTCTCTACGAAATTACCGTCTTAGAGTCATCTTCCAGTTCACAGTACCCTGTGTGCCACATGCTTTCCGAGAGCCACGATTCAGAATCCATTTACTGTTGGCTTTCTGCTTGGCTGAGAACAGGTGCAGTCGCTCCCAATGAAGTAGTCACCGACATGTCTTTGGCCTTACTTTACGCTGTGACGAAAGCCTTCGCGAAGGAGTTTTCATTAAACGAGTACCTCGTTAAATGTTGGAAGATTCTGTTCCCCGTTGCGTCGTCGGATGTTCCAGAAAAGCCGCCGTGTTACATTAGATGTGACGTGGCTCATGTAATAAAAGAAATGACTCAATTTCCAAGTCTTAAAAACGTCATCCGAAGAACAAGGCAATTTTACTTGCGAGCGCTGGGACAGGCCTTGCAATGTGAAAGCGTGCGAGACTTGGAACATATATTAAAGGCTATAATCACCGTTTGTCTTAGTGAAACAGAGGGAAATAACGCGGCTTCCACTAGGCCAACTATATGTGAAATTCGTAAACATTGGTTAATTCGCCGTATAGCCACTGGCTTAAATGAGAAGTCTTGGGAGGACATGTTGGAAAATGAAGAACCATTGGAATCGGAGTATTACTCAAGAGCTATAGATGAGCCCGACTTACTGTCGCCATTTCAAGGATGGATAAGAAGGATAGTAAGCGATTGTGTAGCCGAACTGGAGCGTTCAGATCAAGTTGGTGATCGAGGAAACCAACAAGTTCTGCCAAATCTAGTCAAAGATATAAAAAAATTATCTCGCCTAATTCCTTTGTGGACGGCAATTATGAAACCACATTTCCCATCAGCCTCTAATATATGGAGTAGCGCGGCCGTTGAAAGCAGTTTCAATGATGTAAAAAATAGGGTGTTTGCCCATCGCAAATTACCATTAAGAATAGACGATTTCATAGAAACACACATTTTGGCAAACGAGGGGCAATCCAAATTAATTGCAGCCAAAACAAATCTTACAGGTAAATATTTTAAATTTTTATTTTGATACTATAGTTACTTTATTCTGAGGCATTTTAATCTGTCGTTACAGCCACACCAAGTACTGAGAATACAACGTTAACACCTAAAAAAAATATCAAATCAAATCTTAGTGGTAAATATTATTGTTTCCGGTTATGATACTATAGTTAATTTATTATGGGGCATTGTATTTGTCGTTATAGCCAAACTTAGTACAGATAATACAACGTTAACCCCTAGCTCAACTGCTATTTGTTTCTATTGTGAGGTAAAAAAAAAATAAAACTTATTTTCTCTTCTTTGCGATTTTAGTGATTATTAATTATTTCAATAATTAAAACGTTTAGGCGCCTCTCTCTCTAATAAGGGACTCGAATCCCGAGAAAAATGTTTGCGAAAACTGTTTGGCAACCGTAGAAAGAATAGCAGCCCTCGAAAAGAACTCAGGTTATTACATAACCACTTAAATATTTAACCTCAAAATTAGTAAACTATTTTAATATTAAGTATTAACTATTTATATGAAGTAGCAAATCGAAATACCGATAAAAGCAATATATCGTAATCGTAGTTTTATGAAACTTAACAGCAAATGAAAATACAATTAACAACGAAGAAGCTGAGAAAAAAGTGGACGAAAACTGCTTAGTTTGCGCGATGGGGAATTACCCTACAGGAGCACACACATGTATTTATTGCAAGGTAAATGCAAACATATTAAAACACTTTTAAGTTGGTCGCATTGGGGGGGGGGACTTTTCAAATTTAACCGCCACGTAGTAAACTAGATGCCGCGACATTTTGTTGCGCACAGTGGCCCCTTAAAGGCCTAGGTTTTATTCTGCCTGTCCCCCTTTAAAATAACTTGCCTGAAAAGCAAATACCCTGGTGGTGGGCCAACATGTTCAGCGGTTGGCCTAAATCATTTCTATCAGCAACACTTGCGCTTACGATAGTTTGGCCCAATTGATTTGCGTAGCCTTTTGCGATAGCGATGTCATTAAACAATGTATAGAGAATTCCGATATTCCATTTTTAAAGTTTGCAAAAACAATGGTACAAAAAGGAATATCTTCACATGTGTACAAACAAAGAGCCTCCATCCTACGAGACGTGTATGAGGTGAATGTAGTCAAGCCCTACGATAGGTTTACAATGGTTAAATTATCTTGCGAAATATCCGCGTCCGAGTTAACAAAAATACTTCTACGAAACGAAAGTTGTTTTTCAGATGAAAATATTTGTACGAATGCGGATTGTTCAACAAAGGAACTGTACAAAAATAGACAAGTTTTAACTGTAGAGTGTTCTACTTCAAACATATCTAAAATATCTACGATTATAGAGGAAACATTTAATGACAGTTCTTTAGTCGAATGTCTTCATTGCAAAACGGTTCGAAAGATTAATTTAAGTAGACCAAGTAACCATTTCTTCGTAGAGCCGACCAATTTTTCTGCACGATTAAATTGCGAAACGGATATGCAAATAAATTTAAAGGACATACCTACAAACCTAAGAATTTTTGAGAAACAATTTAACCTTCGCGGAGTAATTGGTTTTGAAGGCCCTAATGAAAACAAGATAGTAGGGCATTATATGTGCTACGCATTCAGAATGAACGATAAATGGGAGCTATACGATGACTTAAAAAAGAAAAAAGAAAATTGCAGTGGTCGAGAAAACATTACGGCCCAACTCTTCTACTATTCCATATAATTTTTAATATAATCCGCGACCTAGCTATACTCAACGACCAATAAAATATCTGCATAAACGTCATTCGTACATTCACAAACAATTAGGTATATATAATGTTGAGATTACAACTATAGCGTTCATTCAGAAAGTTTTATTTTTATTTTTGGTTTACTTATAATATATATTTTTAAATATTAAATATTACAGGATATATTTTATCTATATATAATCCATATTGAAGATACTATATATTTATAAAAAAACTTATATACCTTGATAAGTTTTAAAAAATAAATATTTTTCTTGTGTAATTTTTCGTTGTCCCCAATTTTTAATCAAATATATTATCCATTCCTAGGATAACGTACACATTAAACAACATAACTTACAATTGGAGGTTTGTTAGCATATAATGATGTATAATTTTCAGTTATAGAGTAAATGCTTTTTTATTCATAGTTAAACTGCATCTTATTTCATATTGATGATGAAACCTACAATCCATGGTTTTAGAATTTAGATAATTAAAACGTCGAGTTTTTTTAAGATTATAAAATTTATTTTATACTAAATGAAGTCCTTAATGTTATAAAAATTTTATTTAATAAAATTTGAATAACTCGAGAACCGTATGGTGCAAAATTAAAATTTTAAAATTTGAATACCTCGAGAACCGTATGGTGCAAAATTAAAATTTTTGTGGTGCCTTATGGTGCATTATGGGTGCAACATGATAGGTTAGTGAAACATTAAAAATGCAGAAGTCGCGGGCTGCATTAACTTGGCCCGCGAGCTATTAAATTTCAAATTTCCCAAAATTTTAAAATTTGAATATCTCGAGAACCGTATGGTGCAAAATTAAAATTTTTGTGGTGCCTTATGGTGCATTATGGGTGCAACATGATAGGTTAGTGAAACATTAAAAATGCAGAAGTCGCGGGCTGCATTAACTTGGCCCGCGAGCTATTAAATTTCAAATTTCCCAAAATTTTAAAATTTGAATATCTCGAGAACCGTATGGTGCAAAATTAAAATTTTTGTGGTGCCTTATGGTGCATTATGGGTGCAACATGATAGGTTAGTGAAACATTAAAAATGCAGAAGTCGCGGGCTGCATTAACTTGGCCCGCGAGCTATTAAATTTCAAATTTCCCAAAATTTTAAAATTTTAATATCTCGAGAACCGTATGGTGCAAAATTAAAATTTTTGTGGTGCCTTATGGTGCATTATGGGTGCAACATGATAGGTTAGTGAAACATTAAAAATGCAGAAGTCGCGGGCTGCATTAACTTGGCCCGCGAGCTATTAAATTTCAAATTTCCCAAAATTTTAAAATTTTAATATCTCGAGAACCGTATGGTGCAAAATTAAAATTTTTGTGGTGCCTTATGGTGCATTATGGGTGCAACATGATAGGTTAGTGAAACATTAAAAAAACCAGAAGTCGCGGGCTGCATTAACTTGGCCCGCGATAATTGAAATTTAAATATCCCGAGAACCACATGGTGCAAAATTAAAACGTTGGTGGTGCATTTTAGTGCATTTTGGGTGCAATAAGATAGGCTCGTTTAATGTGTAATAACCAAAAACTCGCGGGTTGCATTAACTTGGCCCGCGAAACTTAATTATTTTAATTGCTACTAAACTGTTGCGGTGCAAAATTCGGCATTAACGGTGCAAAATGGTGCAATATGGGTGCAACATGATAGGGTATTTAACTACTAGATTCGATGAAGTCGCGGGCCAACTTAATGGACCCGGATACTTTTAATGGGATAATTCCTCAAAAACCACTGTATTTCACACTACGTATAACATGTGGTTAGAAAAATGAAGGGAGGGAATTATGTATTGTCCCAAATTCCTGAAAAGGTTATACTCCCTTTAAATTGTCGGGGTTAGGTTTTATTATAGTGTCGAGGTTATTCAAGGGGAATTAATTACACGTTAAACTCAGATATAGAAAAAAAAAAGTTTTATCAATACACCTAAAACCTTATACTGTAGAACTAGTTAACAGTGGGTACTCGTTATAGTAGTAGCTGTAGTCGTATTAACTTATGTGAACAATTGGCCTAGATAGTAGGCCTACCGAAGGGAGCTAGTAGGCTGACGGGAAAAGTTGTTACACGGCTTTGAGAAGGAGGTATTATTTTTTACGAAAGCCTACTACTATTATTGGATACGGCAAAGTATCTCTGCCAGGCGGAATTTCTTCATCGACATCTCGAACCCGTGTTGATTCCTTTCGCTCTTTTTGGCGGCGAGGCTCTGGAACTGGGAAACCAATAAATGCAATACCGCAATGACATCCACGTGTCAAGACATCCTTTCGAGACAACCAAAGAGACGATATCGCCAGACCCGAGGCGCCGAAACTCATTTCTCTTATCTAACAAACGTATACGTTATGTCGTATACCTAACTACGCGACTGTAGCAAAAAGGGACCTATTTACTCGAGAGAATTGCAAAAAAGACCCCGGATAAGGTGCAATCAATTCCTTAGAGACGGTTCACGACCCCGCTGTCATATCTAACAATCGTTTAATCGCCTAATTTAGGTCGCAAACATTAGGCTTGAAGTTAATTTCAAATTTTGGTTTCCCCAAATATTTTGACAGATTTCTGAACCATCCCCAATTTGGTTGGTACCTCATGGACCGATGCCCCCTGTCCGCCCGTAAACCAACCTTGCCTCTAAGAGACCAATAATATTCAATTATTATAAGTCCTATGAAATGGATCAGAGCACGATCTCTTGTTAAAAGCTGGAGAATATTACACCTATACTTTTGTAGAACTTGGGCACCAGAATTGGATTTATATTCCAATTCGCTCCTCGCCAAAAGCGCAAACTACGAAACGCGTTATCCGAATTTATCGCGAAGGTGTGCTAAAGGGGGTCCTCTTTCAATAACAGCAAATGCGCGCGTGTGTTCGAGATTCGGTCGGTGTAGAGCGCGCCGTGGGCTCGATGTAAACTATTCATAATAAACACTCTTGGCATAATCTAGAGACGAAAGGCCCAACTCTACTCAACAAATATTTGGCGCGCCACTCCGGTGTTCTATTATTAGGAGGATTGTTTAGTCGAGAATTCCTACGACGCCTTCGGATTCGCGAGAGAAGGGGAAATACTGAAAGCAAAAATTAAACAAACGGCTCCTCTAATGGCCGTGAACTTAGACAACCAACATTTACAGTTGAATCTACTTCGGTTTTCGCCTTAGAATAAAAATGACGCTTATTAAATTTGTAACATTTACCTTTACACTTCTTAAAACGTTACTTACGAAATAAAGATTTCGCATAGTAAACAATTAAAAAACGGTTTTTAAGGGGGAAGAATACAGTAAAAGCCTCTTTTTCGTTCAAGCTGAACGTTTCTGTTTTAACAATTACATAATTGAATTACATTTTTCTTAATAAGCTGAACCTTCCTCTAGTGCTTAAAATAATTTTGATAATTATAATATTAATAGTTAACGAGATATAAAGTCCTAACTAAAGGATAGTTTGGGTGCTTGCTCAACTTGTTTAGCTCCCGGGGGGGGGGGGGGTCCGAATTAAAACGTAATAACTTAATTACTTTAAATTTAAAATTGTCAAAATTATTTTAATCACTAAACAAGTGGCTGTTTTACACATAAATATTAATTTTATAAGTTATAATACAAAATTAAAAGAGTTCAGCTTGAAATAGCGCGAAAGTAGACTATGGCCCCTGTTATCTTCCCCCTTAAGCAGGAGTGTGTCAAATTCGGAAGAATTTTTAATTATTGAAAGAAAAAAAGGTTTGTCAGAAAACTTTACAGCGAGAACGTTAAAATGGAAATAATTTTATACCCGTTATGACTTTGATTTTATTAAATACTTAAGTCGAAAAAAGCGAAGTTAATTTTATTTAAAACATGTAAATCACCCTCTGTTAAAAATAAATTACGCTAATTTAACCAGAAATCACGTACGTAATTGAAATTGAATGTTTCAAGGAAGTGTCCATCCATCTTCAACTCTTGTTGCGAAATACCTCAAAAGTCGTCTCACAAATCTTTCAAAAACGATGACATTTAGAGACACAATGGGGGGGGGGGGTGAAATCTAGTCCTCCTTGTGCGTAGCTATGAAGGACTAAATGTTCAGACGAAATCTGGATTCCTATGGATCAATTTCAGATCAAGTTATTATTTCGCCAGTTATTATTATTTTCAGTCCAGTTCCTGAGATTTCCAGAAATCGCACTATTCTTGGTATTATTGGCCAGAAATATTTCCAATTTGACGTTTAGGAAAATAAAGGGAGCGCCGTTAGAGAAAAGAATCTCACAATGTACAACCCCGAACAATCTTGGAAAAATCCATTTTATTTCCGGTTTTACGTTCCCACCTAAGTAAAAGGAGCTTTTAATGTAGGATCGGAGTAAAATCTAATCTAGAGTACGTCCGTGATGGCTGGTGGTACGACCCGCTACTAAGGTGCCTAAGAAAGCACCGCAAACCATACCCATTCGGGCCAGTTTAACGTCGATAGCGAGTGACGGAGTCTTCGATCAAAATCTAACAAGCGAAAGAACCCATTTGCCAGATACGCGCAATTAACATTTTCGCTAAAGAAAAAAGAGAATCTTTGACGGCGAACTCCGAGAACCTAGATTCGTCAGTCCATTCTTCCTCTTCAGTAGCAGCAGATTCCCGCCAGAGAAACTAGAGTAAAGAGCGAAAAACCTTGAACCGAGAGCCAGAGTGAGTGAGATGAGGATGGTGCGCCGGTGTTTCGGGTCGTGAAAGGATTTTGACTCCGAGGGCGAAAGAGATTTGATTTATCGATTTTGGGTTCCTACTAGATCGATGACGCTGATTTCATACTCGCGCGCGCTGGACTAAAAGAGGAGCGGAAAAACCCCCTGCTCCCAACTCTATCATCCGGTACAGCGTCGAAGAAACCGCGCTATATCGAGCCTTTCTCGAGATCTTCACCTGACGCCTCACCTGTAGTTTGCTTTTGTCCTAAAACTAGAGGCTTATTTTTCACTTTGGCTCCCTCTCTGATGATATTTAGGGAAATATACACGGAAGATTAAATCTTCTTTTCGTTCGATAATCTAGGCAGGTGTACTTACGTACTACAACTTCGCTAATTACATTAAAGCAAGAATACATTAGGGTTAACGGAGAATATGTAACCCCGGTTTTCATGATACACAGGGAATACGTGACCTTAGCTAAAGCCTCTGGTTTCATGACTACCGGATGATATTCGCCGCCTACACGGAGAGAGAGCCCGCGATTGTTCCGGAGTGTTCCCCCCCCCCCTTACCTAGAGAAAGGGGCGTGGAAAGATTACACGAGGAATGGAAGAGGGGCGTGGTTTTTTTCAGGCAATCACTAGGCGAACACGGTGCTGCTCACGTATCCTCTGTTCACCCTAATGCATTCTTGATTAAAGTTATTTGCGTAAATTAGTCATTGCAGATTTGCAGCTAGTCCTTTGTTAATGGAGTAAGTACCTTCCGTTGTTTCTGGTAGGTGGAGCTCTTCACGTTGGAAGAAAATGGTCCAAATTAAATTTTTCCTACTAAGTGACGCTAATAAACCGACTTAGACAATATTCGGACGAGTAAATTTGACGGTTGAAACAAAGCCTTTCTATCATTTGGGGCTCATTTGTACAGTGCTTTCTCCGGCTCTGCCACCGACGAGCGTACGCAGTGGCGTAGCTAGAAATGTAAAATACCTAAGGGGGTCGAAAAAGGGGTGAAATTTTAGCACAGCCAAAGGGGGTTGACACGGAAACCTTCCCCTTGTCTACGCCACTGAGTGTATGATTTCATTCGAAAGCTTTGACTGATCTATTTCAAGACATATAATTTCGTTGTCTATTTTAGAAACATGACTATTCCAGTTTAATTGATCATCAAAGTCAGTGGCGCACCCAGAGGGGGGGTGTTCAGGGGGCCCGGACTTCCCCCACGAAGAAGAAGAAAATAAGCATGAGCGACGCCTTCATATAAAGCTGTTTTGCTTATTATTACCTAAAAATGTTTTGGCTCTCATCAGTCCCCCTCCCCCGAAAAAAATCCTGGGTGCGCCACTGATAAAGTAAAATATGTCCATTTACTAAAATAGTTTGTAAAGAAGATAGTTTGTTAAGCCCCATTTTCATAGTCGCTGGTAGCGGGTAAAATTCGATCTGTTTCAAACAGATATTTTACCTTTATTTTCACGCTCGCGAGTGGCGGATGCGAATTTTGACAATTTTTATCCGCTACCAGCTAGCGTGCATGAAAATGGGCCTTTAGGTACGACAAAAATATGATTTTAACGCGAATAAGTAGGGCAGGCGTATACTTATTGTATACCTTTGGAATCGAAACTTTCGAATCAGCACTTTCATCGCGACGAAAACTACAGGCGATGAAAAGCGAACACAATCGAAGCACTTCGGGAAATCGTAAATTAAATAACGACGGACTGTTTTATACGTCCGCGATTGGCTAATCAATTTAATTTGATAGAGACGGTCCCCCCGTTTAAAATTAAATTCGAGGCAATTAAGATAAGCAGCGGGGAATGAATTAGGGAGATGGAGTACCAAACGAAGGGAAGCCACTTTAAAATGATAAAAGCTAAAGTATGTTTACGAGAAACCGAATTCGAAGTTGGTATACTGAGTGTATTTCTCTCGAAGGAGTTTGGCAACCTCCGACACTAGGCGCTTGTAGCAGCGAGGAGGCGAGTGGAGGGACCAAGGCCCAATGAGAAGCCCTAACAATAGCGGATGGATAATGGCTCGGATTAACTGGGGATATTTTTTGAATTACAACTAGGTTTGGTTGGAAAGCGAGGCGGGAGTCGGTGTGAGCGCGGAGGGTTTAGTTTTCATCCCCTAATTAGCATTTCGCCTTCGGAATAGATTTCAGGCTGAAGCTTTCTCTCTCTCCGCGGCGCTTCTGTTTTGGAAAACGACTCGGAAAAAGAGCTCTTTATTAACACCTCATTTGCAAATCGGAATTCAGGCGGCCGGGGTCGCTCGTTTTCGATCCGCTGTCGATGCCACCGTTAAATCGCGGTTGGAGGTCAACTTCGCCACTTCGTATTCGCTTTCAACGATATGTTTTCATTTAACATAATTGATCGCGTCAAGTTTCTACGTCTCAGAGGTTGGCGGCCGATTCATTCGCTGTACCTAGTTCCTGTTTCTCTCAATTAGTATTCCTTCGCGTTCATTCACGCGTAATATTGAAAGGGGTAAAGAAATTAGGGGTACTTAAATTAGTTTCGTCACGACACGGACTAAATGCACCGCGTCCTAAATAAACCATTACCATTTATATTCTCAGACACGATAAAACTCTTAATCGAAAGAAAGTACATTATGTCTTCGAGAAATCTGTAATTCTTTAATACTTTATCTCTCACCACTCTCTCTATCTCTATCGGACATCGCGTTGCACAGCCAACTCTGATGACGGTTTGTTGTCGTCAAAGCGGCCAATCCATTCGCCTTATTTCCGCGAGCGTGGTTTGGCCCGCCAGGGATAATTTAGCGCTGAATCCCCACACATTTTGTTTAATGGCTTCAATCCAAATTTTTGATAAATTTTAATTAAACCAAGGAAATTTTTAAATAGTTTTTATATTCATTAATAACTATATTTAAAAGAAGCGAAGCTTACAAGTATAAATCTAATTCGACAAGGTTGTCAAAATTTGAAACAGTAGTTGAGTTCTATGAAAGACGTCTCACTTTGTAGCTATCAAATTAAAGTAAGATATGAACATTTACTAAAATAATTTTTACAGAAGTTAGTTTATTAAGTACAACAAAATATGATTTTAACGCGAATAAGTTTTCAATCTTCGTCATAAGTCTTCATTAAAATAAACGTAATATTTGTGTTGGACTCGAGCGCCCCAAGCGGAATATCTTCGCTCGTCGATTTACATAAAAACTAGAGCGAATGAGTTGGACGCTATTTCTGGAACAGCGCGTGATCAAAGTTGGCCGTTGTGGGGAGAGCGAGAGAAAAAGGGGATATCCCAACGAGGCTCTTCATCAGAATAAAACTTTCTTCTTTGTCGGGTGTACCCGCCCCAATCCCGACAATTGAGTTACTCAACTGGAGGCTTCCTGCTACGCCCCCTGGTACACGCTCTTCCCAGCACCACTCTGCCCCGCTAGAAGCCGCGACCAAAGGAGAGAGATAGAGAAAGGTACAGTTTCAATTCGTAGTATCCGTTCTTGTTCCCTCTTCGAATCCCTTTAACGGAAGTAGAGGCTTCCAAAGCAGAGAGATCCCGACAATCCAAATTACAATCAAAGGTTAGAAACGGTTACTTCCCCGCCGCCGCCCTACAAGAGCCATCCCACAATTTCCAACCCCCTCTCAGGCTGCGCCAGATATATATCCCAAGAGTGGTATAACTTTCTTTCTCAATCGTTAAACCGACAGAAGTGAACCTAGGAGATTCCGGGAGATAAAGCCTTATAAACGTCCGCTCGATCTGCTGAGACTTCAAAAGAACAGAACCCAGTGTTACCCCCACCCGGCGGCTTCCCCTCACAACACGAGGTGGAGGAGGGAAGGAAACGGGGAACACAATATGGGATGGAATTACAAATCAAAAGCGATGTTCTGAAAGAATGGGTTTCTCAAATAATTGCGTTACTGTTTGCCTGCTTCCATCCAGAGAGAGATTCATTCAATCATTCGCTATTATAGAGGACATTATTAAAATCACTTTTTATAATTCATGATGACTTGTAATGAAACTTACGTTTAATAACGAGATAGTAAGGTGAAGTCACGCAGTGACGTCAGAACTGAAGCCCTTGGATTATCTACTGCTATCTCTTTATTAACATTCTTAGTATTAACATAAGTAACATAATTAACATAAATATGGCACAGAACGAATTCGGTTTATAGTCTGTCGTGGAGTGATTGCGAAATAGGAAGTATATCCCTACTGTTTCCGTTGGCAAAATAGTAAGTTAGTTTGATGGCGAGAAATACGAGCGTACACGCGTTTAACTTTGAAATTTGAAAAAAAACTAACTAATGAAATGGAGCCAGTTTTTGCTCCTCTTGCTTCGAGGAGCCGGGTTCGATCCCAACTTGTGGCAGTGGGTGAAAACTCGGAACAACTCCTTCTGCGTTAAGTTTGCAAGTTCTCTCCCGAGCTCTTCGGTTTCCCCTTCCATAAAAAGTTGTTGAGGTTAACGGTAATAATGAGTGTAGGAAGCTGTTGGGTCGCGTGGCGTGAAGGGCTGGCCACCACCCTCCTACGCATTGTAAACCGGCCACCTGAATTAATGGCTTTAAAAGTCGCTTGATGACTTAGGCCTAAGGTGGTGCCTTGGGTATTAGCCTAGCTGATTATTATAATAGTTATTTTTATCTTCCGATTTAATAACTCATCATTATTTTCCAAAAGTAAGCGTTATTTACACTTTTGAAAGCATTTCAATTTTCAATAGACCTTGGCTGGTCCGTCGAAAAGGTTGCTGGCGGACCGTCGGCGATTTTCCAGGCATCCTCCAAATACTAGTAACAGTTCGCGGAGAGTTGTCAGTCCGTCGGTACGTAATGGTTTACGTGGTCATTGACGAAACAGACTATCATGAAAAAATTTGCATTGGGTGAATAGGAAGTGTCATACTTATACTTAAAGAATGACAATGTTGAGACGAGCAGCGGTCATAATAGTCGAATTTACCCAAAGCTATAGTGATTCCAACGGCAAACTGATTAGGACTAGGAAACCCTTTTAACCAGTGGGGAGAAAACTTTCAAACTCAACGGGGAAGGTGTAGCTTCGAGTTTTTCACCCAGTGACTACTATAGGAGCGACAAACACAAGGAGAACGCAACTAGCCTTTAAACACGCTAAGGCAGTGTTGTGTACAAATTTCATTGGACGAACCTTTACGCTGCACGTTTTACGGGCGCGGGGGAAGACAATTTCCGAATTTTCCCCTTCCGACGGCAGCAGAAGCTAAAGCGTCTAACCAATGAAAAATGTACGCGAGAAAATGCACGATTTTTAACGGGTGGCGTCCTCCTCGTGTGGGGTACTGTGTTTGTTGCTCCTTTTGCTGATAGCTAAAGTAGAAATAGATAAATTCTTGGTATCTAACCCTTCTTTCCTTAGGAATTTTTAAACCCCTAGTTCCAAATCATACTGTGACGAATAAATTTAATATTACGTTACAAATATCCCAAGAATTTGAACTATAAGATTGCCATCTTCTTGTACAGGTATTCGAGCGCACGCATCCGAATGCTTACAATTTAACGATAATGCTCCTAGAGTAAGGCGGTATAAGGAGGCTATTGGGCGTGTATGGGTAATATACGCTTCTCTAATCAAGAGCTCGGCCTCTGCGTATAGATTTATCGCTCTTAAGGAAGGCCTACTTTTACAAGTCCGATATATCAAGTGATCCAAAAAAGGAGGGCAGGCCTTTCCCGAGCGGAGTGGCCCGGATGTCTAATTACACGTGTTTTTGATATCCGCGCGCTGTAAGTGATCGCTCAGGGCCCACGTCAAGTGAGTACCAAGAAGAGAAAGCAATTTTTTATTTATGTTCATCTCAGTTTTCTTTCGGAAGCTCTCGCTGCTCTGCATGATCGCTAAATAGTTTCCGACAGACCCCCTTCCAAGTTTCTCATTACCAGCCCGACTAACTTTTCAATTGCGCCTTGTAGCCAATGAAGCGAAATTGCATCCCCCCCCCCTTCCCCACTCCTGATCGAAAAATAAAACTTTGTCTTCAGGAAATACGCGACTGTCACCTTCAACAACAATATTCGTACGTCGCCAAAGAGTCCTTTGATTTCATTCAACTCATTCAACACTCGAAATAGAAATTGCTATTGGATGGGAATTAATTAGTTGACGCGAGGGGCTTGATACTTTGGCAGAAAAAAAAACCATTACAATATTTGAGATTTTATAAATATTTTTAATATTGTTGGATTTTCAGATATTTGCTGAGATTTCTTCCACTCTTTCTCAATATTTATTATTTTTGAATACTAAAGACATTTCTCAACACATGTATATCCGATATTGCTCAATGTTTCCAATATTTCAGATATTTCTCAATAGTTCAGTTATTTCTCAATATTTCAGATATTTCTCAATATTTCAGATATTTCTCAATATTTCAGATATTTTTAATACTTCCGATATTTATATTTCACATTTTAGATATTTCTCTATATTTACGAAATTTCTCAATATTTCTGATATTTCTCAATGTTCCTTATATTTCTCAATATTTACGAAATTTCTCAATATTTCTGATATTTCTCAATGCTCCTGATATTTCTCAATGTTCCTGATATTTCTCAATGTGTCCAATATTTCTGATATTTCTCAATGTATCCAATATTTCTGATATTTCTCAATGTAACCAATATTTCTGATATTTCTCAATTTTTCTGATATTTTTTAATGCTCCTGATATTTCTCAATATTTCTGATATTTTTTAATGCTCCTGATATTTCTCAATGCTCCTGATATTTCTCAATATTTCTGATATTTCTCAATTTGTCCAATATTTCTGATATTTCTCAATGTGTCCAATATTTCTGATATTTCTCAATGTGTCCAATATTTCTGATATTTCTCAATGTGTCCAATATTTCTGATATTTCTCAATGTGTCCAATATTTCTGATATTTCTCAATGTGTCCAATATTTCTGATATTTCTCAATGTGCCCAATATTTCTGATATTTCTCAATGTGTCCAATTTTCCTACATTTCTTAAAACTTCAATGTTTCAAAATACTGTAGAAATTTCTAAATATTTACAATATTTATCAATAATTCTTCATATTTCTCAAGATTTTCAATAATTCTCGGAATTTTCGGAAATCTGTAATATTTTATCGATTTCCTCAAATTGACTATATTTCTTGTGAATTTCCCGAATAAATTATTTAAATTTTTCGTTTATTATAAACTAAATTTTTTAAATGACTAACGACCGAAAATTCTTTCGTTCAAATGTGAATTTTGTTTGCTATAGAAAAAGGATAATTATTTTGCACGTAAAAGATACACGCTTTGTTAATTTGGAAAGAAAATAGACTAAAAGCTGGTTTTCACTTGGGCAAAAACGCCACAGCGGTGAACGTTGACGCAAAAAATCTCCGTTAGGCCTAATACAATTTTTACGCGTCGAAGCTCCGCGTCGTGCCATTTTGGTCCTAGTGAAAATCAGCCTTAATTCGAACTCAAATCAGGTCGACATATTAATTGGTCAGTTAATTCGAGGCGCGTCAATGGAGTCCTTCGATCAAAGGGGGGGAGGGGGGGTAGAAAGGATATAGCTACGTAATAAGAGACCGAAAGAGAAAGTGGTGGTGCTCGAGGTGGGGGTGGCGAGAGGGGCGGAATCGGGAGATCGAGAAAATAATCGAGTTCTTGTCGAAGTTTCGGCAAACAGCGTCAGCTGGCCGAGAAAGAAACACAGCCCTGGCGTCCAAGTAGCGCGTATAGCGAGTTCTTGGGCCTACACTATAAATAAAGACATATCGGTCTTTTTGGAGGAAAAGACTCCGCGAGAGAGAGAAGGAACGATGGCTGGCGTCTTTTCAAAGTCCGTCAAAAAGGGAAATTAATTTGTCGTTACAGTCGGCGCTGGTCCGGCTCCGATAGTAGGGTGTCCGAGATACACACACCCTAGCTAGTTGTCCGCCGTTCTTGGCAAATCCGTACGAGTATGGAAAGATCAACTATACCGACTATAGATTACTCGCACGTTAGGGCGCCACGCTCGGGAGTCGTCGAAGGACGTAGGCGTGGCCGGGGCGTTGGCGCCGCGGCTTATAATTAGCCGGTTCCTTCTTTTATTAATGGAGGAAATGGAGGCTCCTCATTTATCAGTCTCATTAATCTCGAACGAGAATAAACTTTACGCGCCGAAAAGTAAAGTACGGTGTCCCTCACTTTTGGCGTCGCGCGTTCATTCAAAGGGATGCCGCTTCGAGATTACGATATTGGAAAAACAAAATTTTCAAAACTCGCGAACGGGAAAAATGGAGTTCGTCTGGAAAGTTTTCAAATCAAATTACGTTTCGAGTGACGGTGGGGAGGGGCTAATTTGTATCCAGTTGTTACGAGCCTAAGAAATAAAATAAAAATCGTCAGTCGGTGGCGCGGCATCGAGACGCGCAATCTGGTCCCCGGTTTAATGATCCGTGGAGGCTTCATTGTCTTCCTTTCCATTTATTGATTCCGGAATGCGGGATTGTGGGACTAATTTATTCAACGGAGAGAGTACGTTGAATTTGTCCTAAAAAATATTGCAACGAGAGTAATCCGCCTTTTAATTTTCTTCTGGAAAACGAGCTTAAATTGGAATCGATGGTAAATTCAACGTCAAAATACACGGTGGAAGCCTCTCCTAGTACACCAGAGTACTGCGGGTGGAACACTTCTACAGGCGCTGGTAGACCAAAAATTGCCTAATGGGAAAATTGGAAGCCTCTCCTAATACACCAGAATCTAATTATGGTGGTCAGATAAAACCGTGCGGAAAAGAGACTCAAACTAAAACTCAAACTTAAACTAAGGTTATTGAACTAATATTTTGTAAATATTTTGTACATATCTGTTTTATTATTCATTTTTTTATTCCATTTTTATATATATTTGTTATAAAATGTAAATAATCCTGTGAGCTCAGCTCCTCCCTGATGTAAAAGGGACCCCAAATTGGGGTGGGAAAATAAAGATTCATTCATTCCATTGCTGCGGGTACTTCTCCTAGTACACCAGAGTGCTGCGGTTGGAACGCTTCTACAGGCGCTGGTAGGCCAAAAATAGACTAAAGGGAGAATTGGAAGGCTCTCCTAATAAACCAGAATCTAATTATCCCATTAGTCTATTTGTGGTATACCAGCGCCTGTAGACGTGTTCCACCCGCAGCACTCTGGTGTACTAGGAGAAGTACCGAGGCTGTATATGCCAAAATAATTAGCAATTGAAGTATCGAAAGACGATGAGGTTCAACGGGTCAAATCGACGATCTAATACAACGCGTTAGTTAATGAGCGCGGATAATCAAGACTGGCAATAATGAGGGAAAACGACGATTAAACAAGGTATAAAGCTTTACCCGTTTTAGTCGGCGTTTATTGATATAAAATCCAATTTCAAATTTCCGATCAACCGTAAATTTTCTCCCTTCGCTAATTACGTTGAAAAGCGCCTCGCTGGAGAGATACTTGGACGCAATCCGACCTCCGGCGGTGGCGTTGTGACGCGAGAAACATTTTTGTACGAAGGACAGAGAGTGAGCGGATTCTCGCGGAAGAAACAGAGATAAAAACGTCCGGGAGGAAAAATAGGAGAAGTAGAAAGTGCGTGATGTGCAGCGGGGATTCAATGACGTCGGTTCAGGGACGTCTTTTCTCGGACGACACTGACAATGTCGATACGTATAGGAAGGTCCCTTAAGACCCGCGCAGCTAGAAAAGATCTCCCGAGGAGCAAAACCGAACGACGCCAAAGAGAGTGTCCTAGACATCTCTATACCTATATCCTCACTCTCTCTCGGTTATCGGGTCCCGGGACAACTTTTCGGCGGTCGTATATTAGTGGGCGGAAGAATTCCCTTCGTGCACGCTCAATCTATAGAATATATACAGGGTGGAAGCCTCAGCCGTGGTCCAGGCTCGGTACTTCTCCTAGTACGCCAAAGTGCTGCGGGTCGAACACTTCTACAGGCGCTGGTATTCCACAAATAGACCAATGGGATAATTATAGGCGCATCTTTATCCAATCGCCCGATAAAGCATTTAGAAGATGCGCTTCTAATTATCCCATTGTTCTGTTTTAGACTATGAAAAGTACCGTGGCTGGACCACGGCTAAATCTTCCAATTATCCCATTGGTATATTTTTGGCCTACCAGCGCCTGAAGAAGTGTTCCACCCGCAGTACTCTGGTGTACTAGGAGAAGTATCGGAGCTGGACCACGGCTGAGGCTTCCACCCTGTATAGGAGGCCATCGAGAAACCTATACGTCGGGAATCGAAATGGGATCTCGATTCGGAGTATATACCGAAGAGGATGTCCCCTCCCCCGCGTAGACTGGACCCATTCCTCAGCGCGTCCCTTTGTGGCGCGGTGTTGATAGGCGAGGGTCCGCGTTGATGGCGGTGGCGTTAGTAGGGCATTAAAGTGAGTTATTGCTCGGACGATTGAAAAGCGCGGCTCGCGTGTACGCTAGAACGCTCTTCGCTATTACCTGGACGAGAAAACTTTCCCGGATCTATCCGCTCAGTCGGCCACTCTTCTTCGCCGCTGGAGACTTGGACAAAATAACTGGCGCTTTATACGATAACTTAGAAAAGGCGATTGTTGTTGAACGTCGGCTCTCAATTTCAGTTACCGGGCCGTGGAAACCATTTAGTGGCAATTTTACTTCAACTGTACAGGGTGTCCACTAAAAAACCGAAAAATGATAAATAACTGAAAAACATTTTTTTTTAAATTCAAAATTTCTATGAAATATTTCTTGTGTAAAATTGAATGACCTTGAACCGTGTCTTCAAGGTCATTCAAAAAGTATCTTGAGAACCGATGGGTATACGGATTTGGTTCCAGTTAGAAAGGGGTTCCTCGCCATATTATTAGTTCAAGTAACTTTGATTTGACCGAATTTGACCAATCAGAAACTAAGAAATTGAAGGTTAATGAATTCAGTGTTTGATAATAAAATAATCTCATTATACTTAATGTGACTAAATCAAATAAATACTGAATAGTTTACACCGGTTCAATTATGCCACCATCGGCTACGATACACGCTTGTTAACGACGGAGTTCATAGTGTTGTTCAACATTTCAATTGAAATGTCACGGAAGGCATTAATTATTCTTTCCCACGAAACTTCAATTTATCGGCTTCTGATTGGTCAAATCAAAGATATTTGAACTAATAATATGGCGAGCAATAACTTTCTAATTGGAACCAAATCCGTAAACCCAACACTTTTTTCAGTTATTTAATTTTTTTTTGTTTTTTAGTGTACCTGTATAATAGGAAGTATATGAAACAACTCTAACCTTCGCTGGATCGAGGGCGTTTTCAATGAAAGCGAATTTAGAGTGTTAACACTGTCAAACGGTATTAAAAATTACTCTGCGTAATATTTAATTATTTAAGAGTCATATTGTTTGTATGATAATATGGATAATGAATTATTATTTAAGAAAGAATTAATGAAGAATAAATAATTTCGTAAAGATTTTATTCAAAACTATTTTTCCTTCTGAAACGAATTTCGAAAAATCATCGGGATCCGGCGAATTTACAGGTTTCAAGCGATTTACCTTAGAACAATGGTTCCTAAACTGTGAACCCGGGTACCCTTCAAGAGGTTCTTGGGTTTTCATCAAAGTAGATAAGGTAGGAAAAAGTTCTAAAAACACTGCATTAGAACTATATTAAGATTAAAAATTATCTTTAAGAGATATATCATATGCTTCCGCTATAATTTATAAATAGGTTCGATTCCAGCTTGTGGCACTGGATGAAAACTCGAAGCTACTCCTTCCGCGTTGAGTTTGCAAGTTGTTTCTCCATTGGTTAAGAGAATTTTCTACTGAGGTCGCCTTTCATAAAAAAAGTTGAGGTAAACGGTAATAGTAAGTAGAGCCTAGCGCCGCAGATCCAACGCCGCCGTCGCCGATATTTTATCTGGCGCCGATCTGCCTCCACTGAGTCATTTACTTTTCGGTGCGCCACCGATAAATTTTGATCCCGCCGCCGTATATTTTTTTAGATCTTTTAAGTAACTATTTTTTTCTTCAAAAACATTTTGGAAATTTTCATTCCAAATTTTCATAAGGGGCCCAGGTAGCAAAAACACGTGTATTTATAGTGGAATTTTCGTATTTTTCGTGGATAATACGTGTTTGAAAATTACACACGTGTAGAACACGTGGAATTTAGGGTTAATAGCTCACGAAATACAGTTCGTGTAATTTAACACGTGATCTCCTGGTGTCTTAAAGGTTTTTAACTAACGATGGTTTTTTGGTGTGAATTTACACGTGGCCTGAAGGTGTTTTTAAATGTTCAGTTACACGAAAATCGGTTCGTGTAATTTCACACGTGATCTCCGTGTGTTTTAAAGGTTTTTAACTCACGATGGTTTTTTGATGTTAATTTACACGTGCCCTGAAGGTGTTTTTAAATATTCAGTTACACGAAAATCGGTTCGTGTAATTTCACACGTGATCTCCGCGTGTTTTAAAGGTTTTTAACTCACGATGGTTTTTTGGTGTTAATTTACACGTGGCCTGAAGGTGTTTTTTAAATGATCAATTACACGACACAAATTATTTTTGACTTTTGATATAAATATCTTAAAGTTGGAATTCAACGGAAGCCCGAGCGTAAAATATGTCTGCTGAATAGCGACCGCCATGCAATAATTGGTGTTTTTAATTAACAATAACGCAATATTTTCATTTATGAATGTAGGAGAATTACTAGGGTTAAAGAATGGAAGTTCGATGTTCGTTCAATGTTACTACGGTGGTTGAACACGTGCAATTAAAGGTGTTATACAGGAACAAAGTATGTGTTCGAACACGTGGACGATCAGTATATGATCACGTGAACGATTCGTGTTTAAACACGTAAAAATGGGTGTGTAAGCACGTGCATGGTACGTATTTACACACGTAGCGATTGTTGAATATACACGTGGACGGTCAGTTTATGCACACGTGGATGGTCGGTGTATGCACACGTGGACGGTCGGTGTATGCACACATGCGAAAAACGTTATCAAATCGTGCTGTAACACGTGTTTGAGGGTGACAGGCTCGCCGTTTTCCCCACGTGTACCGCACTATCATATTACTCGTGTTTAACACGTGTTTTTGCTACCTGGGGGGGGATACACTTTTGTCCCTTCGCGCCACCGCCGCCGAAAAATCGACCCCTGATGAGGACTTTCGCGAAACGCCGCGGTCGACCCAAATCAAATCGGTGCTATATTCTAATCAGACCGGGACTGGCCAGGTCGGCTGGTCGGCAATCGCAGAGGGCCCTCGACTCAAGGGGTCCCCAAATTGCTTATAATATTTTTTCCTTCAGGTACTTTAGACGCGTTGGACGTAGAATCTAGTAAACTCTAAACGTTATTTGTGGTCCTATTACCATTTAGATTTTTATTCCAAACCCCCACACCGCCCGGTAATGGGGCCCCTCTTCAGTCTCCAGCCGAGGACCCCCAAAGGAGCCTGTCTGGGCCTGGCTCTAATAGTAAGTGTCGGGAGTTGCTGGCTCTCGTGGCCACCACCCTCCTACGCATTGTAACCCGGCCACCGAAATTAATGGCATTAAAAGTCGCTAGATGATTTGGTGCCTTGGGTATTAGCATAGCTGATGATTATGATTACTATTATATTATAAAATATTAACAAAAATAATATAAAGATTGAAAAAGATATTTTCATCATCGGTGGTACGAGGTGAGAGCTTGGGCGGATTCATTAGGTGGTTTCTTTTCGTTTGTTCCGGGATTTCGGGGTATAGGGTAAGAAGAGTAACGCTATGACGTCATTTTACTCCTATTCTGTGGTGGCGAATAGTTCGAGTCGGAGTAAAAACGTTTTTCCAAAATGGCTGCCTGTGGCCTTTTTAGCAGATACATTCTGGCTAGCAGACGACCAAATCCGATTTACTCTCTTTACACCTCCTTTTCGGGAGTAAAAAGAGTAGCCCTAATACTCCGGAACAATCGAATAGTTTACGGGCCAGAGTAATTCTCATCCCCTGAACAGGCGAATAAAAAGTTTTAGGGTAAAAAGAGTACACTTTTAATCCGAGAACAGGTGATAAATGATGCTTCATTTTACTCGTGCCCCACAAATCAATTTTAAGGGGCCCTCAAAAAGCTTAGTAAAGTAAATTTGGGGGGGGGGGGCAAACAAGGCGTTTGTGAAAGATTAAAATGGGTTTCACTTTGAATATAAATATTACACCTCTCGGAATACTGACGCCTCTCCTAACGTGTTTGAGAGTTAATTAATGAAAGACCGTGAGACTCTTATTCTGACCCGTACCCGGCCTTCTGTAGATCGATAGCAGTTGACGGCGTGGTCATTAATACGACTGGCATCGAATGAAATCGATCGGGCCTATATTGTATCAATCCGTTGCAAAACCAGACACATAATTATAACTTACCTTTATGCTTTACAAACAATTATTTATATTATACGCGCAAAACGATACTGAATTTCAGAATTTCGTTTATCTTCGTAATTTTAAGCATTTTAATAGAAAAGTTAAATTAAATAGATAAAATTAAAAAATAATGTTAAACGTTATTAACAAATATTTATTCTGCTAAAACTTACAGAAACAACACTAGCATTTTCATCAGATAGATTTGGGGTGGCACTTTCGCCTCGCAACCAGAGGAGCCGGGTTCGATCCCAGCTTGTGGCACTGGGTGAAAACTCTTCAGCGTTGAGTTTACAAGTTATCTCCCCACTGGTTTTCCGCGAGTTCTTCGGTTTCCCGATCCGTAAAAACTTGTTGAGGTTAACGATAGTTAATGTAGGAAGCTGTTGGCAACTTGGCACGCGTGGCATGAACCTTGGGCTTGCCTCCAAGATTACTAGAAGGGCAAACGGCATATACTTGCTAGGGACCTCCTGTGGGTTAAGTATTAATGTGCGATAACATTATCCAACGCTGCCATCTAGGAGCAACACACACCGCACCCCATACAAGGCGAACGCAACCAGTGAATTTTCTTGTGTACATTTTTCATTGGTTAGGCGAATTATCGCCTGCGGTCGTCGGAAGGGGAAAATTCAGAAATTGGCTTCCCCCCGTGGAAACGCCATTCACATCTGTCTGCAGCGCCATCTGGAAAATGCAAGTGAGATATTTTCCACCGCTATGATTGATAATTCAAAAATGGGAAGATAATGTTTTTACTAATTACAATTTATAATTTCTAACTGATTATTATTAGACATTGAGATTTCTAGTTTCTTTAGTGCAGAAATAAGTTAAAAATTGAGCTATTAGATTTGAAATTCAAAGTTTCAGAAGTTTTATAATTTTAGTTTAAAAACATACTTTCAAGGATCATTTTACGTATTTGAATATCATTCGAAAAGCATTAGCCTCGAGACCAAAAGTTTCATTCTTTTAAGGAAAATAATTTTAACGTAAGAACGTGCCTTAGCATTAGTAGAACCAAGAACGTATTTATGTTGCTAAGAACATTGGCCCCTATTACAATGATCTTACACTTTATAGAATAGCTACGCCTTCAATTCCGCTTGTAAGGCCATCTGGAGGTTGCAAAACTAGGTCTTTTTTAAAAGTAAATGCTTTTAAGCCGTATTTTATTTACTATAAAATGTGTATAATTAAATATAATTAAAATCTTTAAACTAAAGCTATCAATAATAGATGCTTTTGGATAGAGACACTAGAAACTGTCGTATGCTAAAAATAATATGTTAAATCGACTAATTTAAAAGCAGCGTTCATGTTCAATTTTGACCAAATGGCGCCGTTTTTGTCGGTTAAATGATTAGGCTTAGTAAGTTTAGACCTTTTATTTTTTAAATTGGTTTTTAAAAGTTTAAGTAATGGTTATTAACCATTGATTTAATTAAAAATAACCAGTAAGCCACATATGACTGAGAATTTATTTTATCAAATTCACTGGAATACACTTCATTTCTAAACTTAAAAATTGTAATGAACTAAGAATAACCTTACTTTATCGCACGTACTGTCACCTAAGCCTCGACTAAACCTCTCGTAGTGATAGTTGAACAGGACTCTTGAGGCGCTTCAAAGCGGCTGGTGCACCTCAGTAAGCCTTCCGATTTAGGCCACGCCTACCGTGTTGAAATATCGGGAGAGGTGAGTCCACTTAGATTATTGGTCCATGGTGAAAGTATACCAAAGACGTGACAGTCTCGAGGGACTTAATATTAGTCTTATTAGCACGTGTTTTTGAAATCCGATGTAATACAAGTGAGGTATTATTTGGTTTTGAAAACGTAGTAAAAATAACTAGAAATAATACAGGTCTTTCTGTTCTTACAACAAAATTCCAAAATGTGAGAAAATTTACTTTACCTTTTCAGTTTATTGTTCAGGAAAAAATCACTTAAAATTATTAAATAATTCTAGAAAATATAACCATTTTCAAAACGAAACTCTATGAAGAAGAGTTAGATCCTTAGGCCTTGCTGATGCAGACGTAATTCTTTTAAAATTTAAATGAAAGTGGTTTCAAGTGATTATCACTTTCTTAAAAATCCGCTAGTTGCGTGGCCGTTCTCACCATTAACTTAAAAATTGAGTCTTTAACAAAAGGATCTCATGGATAATATAACACTTTTTATTAAAAAAAGCGTTATATTATCCATGAGACCCTTTTATAAAGTGTTATATTATCCACGAGACCCTTTTATAAAAAGGGTTATATTATCCATGAGACCCTTTTATAAAAAGTGATATATTATCCACGAGACCCTTTTATAAAAAGTGTTATATTATCCACGAGACCCTTTTATAAAAAGTGTTATATTATCCATGAGACCCTTTTATAAAAAGTGTTATATTATCCATGAGACCCTTTTATAAAAAGCGGTTATATGTATTATCCATGAGCCCTTTTTGTTAAAGACTCAATTTTTAAATATTTTTATACCATGTATTTAAATTTTTTTTTAAATGATTGATTTCATAACATATTTGTAAAAAACACTCTCCACGGACCAAAACACAAATATTTCGAAAGCAGTCACGGTTAAGTTTTGAAATCTTTCCTTAAAAAGAGACGTCTTTCGGGTTCAGCCAGTTCATATCAAAATATTCCCTATTAAATCGTCAAAATAACAGCGCCGTTTTTCAATAGAATGAAAATATTCAATAACAGCAGTGGTGGCGAAAGAGAGTAAACTGGGCTTATTTTTTCATTTTCTTTCTCTCCGCCGGTGAATCTGACGACACACGCCGCAACAGCCGATATTTTCTCGGCTGAAAATTTTATATAAGAAATAAATCCCCGTCCCAATAAACATTAATAGGAAAGGGACACGTTGATAAAAAAATGAAAGAAATTGGGAGCGAGCGGGCACACGCGACCGAAAAAGCGACGCTCGCGTCAACAGTCGAGGAAAGGAGGAAAAAATTGAGATAAACTTTCTTCTCAGTCCGGCATTTCTCAACCGAAAAAAGGGTCTCAGGAGGGGGGAGGGGAGTGCCTCGCGGGTGGGATGGTTCGAGGCAGGACGCGAAAAAAATCGAATTACTCGCGCCGTAATGCTTCCAGAGTTCAAGCGAGGCTTACTCGGCGCCTCTTCGGAAGGCGCGGAGAAAGGATCAACATACGTCCTTCCTACGGACAAAACTGTCGTTTCATTCGGTCCTACACTACCTCTCGGGCCCACACACACGGGCTGATCAATGGAGAACCATCCCGTAAGAGTCGAGAGTAAAAAGGGGGGGGGGGGGGGGTGAGGGTCTACATTCCAATGTCCGTCTGTCTGTACACTGGGGTAGACCATTAATCAGCGACGTCGAAGTACAGACTCCGAGGACGAGTTAAACCGGGAGTACTTTCAATCATTGTAGGATCAATCCGGAGTTAGGAGGAGTGACGTCACTCAACGGCGACGGAAGGGACTATATACCGAAGAAAGAGTGGAAGTGAAATCGAAGTACTTTCGGAGAATGGACGGTGCGGGGGAGGCGGTTAATCGAATGACAGCCGATAGTGGGTGTTGGATAGTCGCGAGAGAGACATCAACCTGCCAAAAGCAATATCCGTAGCTTCCAATGACCTTGACTCGCGTTGAAAAATCTTCGACAACAATGATAGTTCGTGACTTTCGAAGGTGAAAGACTGCGTACCGAAAAATGCAGCCTTCCTTACTGGAAGTAGGTTAAAAAAATATTTCGGTTACAAGACTCCAAAGGGGTTGGCGCCAATAAGTCTTTGATGATGCCGATTCTAATTAAGGTTTTTTATCGGTGCCGTACCTGCGCGTGGCGGCCGGATGGAAAGGCATTTCTTTCAATTAAGAATCGGGGAAACTCCGAAACTGCGGTGCCCCTGATAAGAAATTAATGAGCCAGGGAATTGCCGAATCCGCTCACCGATGGAGCCACCAACCAACAAACGCAACTACGTTACGAAAGATTTTTTCCGCGTGTGTTATTTTTAGCTAACTAAATATTACATTTATTCGAAAATAAAAAAAGTTCGTATAAAAAGCGATTAAATAAAGCAATTAAATGTAATCAAAGGTTGCGTATTTACAAACGAGTAAATCGTACCCGAAGGTTTTTTTTTAATATCGTTTGCTTAAAGGAATAAATGATTCTTTTCAATTTAGAAATAATTACGTATGTTAAATAGAATCACTGTATAAATATCCAACTTCAAGAAAATACAAAGACAAGGATAACGGTTTAAAAGCTTTTAGTACCCACTTAAAATGCAAATGCCGCATCCAAAATGAAGATGATAATTCTTAAGCAAAGCTCTCCTTTTTAGAAACGCTTTGGGAATATTAAATAAAGGCCAGAATCCGCCAAAGTAGGGACAAAATTAATTTCTAAGGGGTGTTATTTGGTGGTTTCTTTTCGCCTGTTCTCGGACTAAAAGTGTACTCTTTTTACCCTAAAATGTTCTATTCGCCTGTTCCGGGGATGAGAATTACTCCGCCCCATAAAGTATTCGCTTGTTCCGGAGTATTAGGGCTACTCTTTATACTCCTGAAAAGGAGGTGTAAAGAGAGTAAATCGGATTTGGTCGTCTGCTATCCAGAATTTATTTGCTGAAAAGGCCGCAGGCTGCCTTTTGAAAAAAATGTTTTTACACCGACTCAAAATATTTGCCAACACAGAATCGGAGTAAAATTACGTCATAGCGTTACTCTTCTTACCTTAGGGTTGGTATTTCACTTCAATACAGAGCTGCCAGATATAATTTTACCTCTACCGCCCAACGGCTCTTCAAATGAGTCAAATTTAAAATAGGCCATATTTTATAAATAATCCCAAATTCTAGCCCAATTTGGCGAGAGTTTATTTTTCGAAAGGCGCGCTTTTCAAAATATTGGTTTTTGCGTGATGTCGCGCACTTTCTCAACAGTTTTAAGTGTCATGGGAAATTTTATAGAAATTGCAATTTTTATTATTCGAAATATTTTTTTAAGTACAAATTAATCGATTTATTAAATTTTTTAAGAAAAACTGTACGTATATTGAGCGTAACATTTTAGTGTATATTATCGAAAACCTGCGAAAAGTAGCCCAAAAACCAGCCCAACAGCCAAATTTATTTTTCCCTCGAGCAGACATAAAAACAAAGCCCAATTGGGCTGTAAAAGAACCCAACTGGCAGCTCTGTTTGTTAATTTTTCGGAAAAATAAAATGCTGAAAAATTCCGGAAAATTTTCCGCAAATCGGAAAAATAAAAATTTAAACATCAATTACTTTTTAAGGATTTCTAATTTTTTTTTAAACTTTTTATCGATATAAAATGTCTTATAACAGTAAACATACTACAAAACATTAATAGCGTTACATTGTTAATAAGTTTAAAGCTAGTCTAGAGTTTTAGTTTTACTTTTAGACTAGAATAAATGAGGCGAAAATGCCGCTTTATTTAAATTTGGAAACAATATATTAGACTAATCATGGAATTATTTTTTTCAGAAAAATACGGAATATTTTCCGGAAAAATGGCCTCGGTCATTTTCTGTGGGAAATTTTTAGACTTACAACACTGTTAAAAAAAATAATATCTATGTAAGGGGAACTTATTTATTAAAAAACCTTCCGGGCTTAAGTCGAAGAATTATAACACCTCTAACTTTCTCCCAATATTCGAAACTGTAAAATAAATTCGGTCTTAACCAACTTGTTAAAATGGGAAAACAAAATCACGTGACTACCATATCACCGCCAACTTCTATTCGGTAACTCCTGTTCATAGTTGGCCGTGCGATGGTAAAGAAAAAATTATTCCTTCCAAATACTGCAGACAGCTAATTAACTTACACCTTTCTATTACAAAATGTTTTAAATAATAGTAATAATAATTAGATAATTTAGATGAACCGCCGTTAGCAAAATAAAATGAGTAATAGTTCGTATTTCTTAGGATAGATGGCGCTGCAGTTCTCCAAAAAGTCACGTGACTACCATCTTTTCAGCCCCCCTGGACTTTATAGTTTCGCCTATTCCGCTGGTTATTCCAAACTCTCTCTCTCTCTCTCTCTGTTCATTTCGCGGAAGAGGTCAAAGGCATCCATTGTTGAGGTCCGTCCGACGACGCCGCCATTGTTTCAGACCGGTAATATAATCACTTTTACTAGGCAATAAAAAGAATCCATGTTTTTTTTTAACTCTAGTCTTTTCCCTTCGGTCTTTTAGCATCTCTATCTCTCGCGGCGCGGCTTCGAAACGAGTCTCCGCTGGCCTCATCAAACGCGAAATAGCCGGCCAATTTCTATCCCCAAAAGCGACATCTGGAGAGTGCCCCGGGCGACAATCAAAGCTAATTAAGTCAACACCTTTCTGTTCCTTTCATATTTTTTAAAAATTACGCGCCGTTAGCGAAATAATCTCAGTTCGGTTGTCCATAAAAAAATGAAAGTGTGGGTGAAAACTGCAGGGGTGAAAGATAGTCCAATTTAGTAGGGTTTACGTTGAGGCCTTCCCGAGTTTGAAAGGTTTACGACCATTTAGCGCCGCTAGGGACCAAGGATTGAGAGAAGAATCAAATCGAGAATGGACGTGGTTTTTGGTGTGCGCCGAATCCCGTTGACCATATTCGAGGAAAGCGTATGAAATTGATTAGAGTGTCACCAAGGAGCAACAAACGCAAGGAGGACGCAGTTAGCCTTTAAACACACTAACGCAGTGTTGTGTACAAATTTAATTGGACGAACCTTAACGCTGAACGTTTTACGGGCGGGTTGGAAGGCAATTTCCGAATTTTTCCCTTCCGACGGCAGCAGGGTCTAACCAATGAAAACTGTACGCAAGAAAATGCACAAATTTTGACGGGCTGCGTTCTCCTTTTAAATTTCAATAGACCTTTCTATAAAGTAACATTGGCCTAGGGCAAGGGCGTATTGAAGGGGGGGGTTGGGGGTTCAAACCCCTCCCGAAATGCTGATGACTGGGGGGGGGGTGCCTAATAAAAATCAGTGAAACTTCCGTCAGCACCCCCCCCCTTGAAATGTTCCCTCAAAACCCCCCTGAAATAAAATCCTGGATACGCCCTTGGCCTAGGGTACGTCAAGTTGATAAGATTTCTTGTGATCTCGCAAACTGGACCGTTTTTAAAACCGGAAGTAAGAGCGATTGACGTCACAGATCTTGCAAGAATAGTAAGATCACTTTCGAGGTAGTTTTAAATAAGATGGCGTCGAATGGCGGTGAATTATTTAACAGACCTTAAAGATGATGATACGGGAATAATTTATAAATTTAAAGTTCCAGTCGAAGAATTTGAGCGAATTTTGAATTTTAAATATATCTTTATTGTTCTTCGAGGCTTTTATAATATCATATGTAACATAATTACTCATAAGTATGCCTCTGTATAACATTTACATTGAAAAAAATTCAATGAGACCTTGTTTCACGCGGAACATACATTAAGCGGACCCAAAAATGCAAAAATGCTTATAATCCTTGCGCTATTGAAAAGGTTATCATGGAAATGAAATCATGTGGTCGCGAGGCACGAACTAAACTTGACATGGGCAAAGCCAGTAACGCGCGAGGAATAGGCGATATAATAAAGTAACGTGGCCCTCTTGTTTTGATGGGAAAGGCCACCTTCCACTATGCTTCCATTAGCTTTCCCACCAAAGAGCCTATGAATTCACCCGTAGGCTTTAACTGTACTATTTCGTTATCCCATTTTAACAAGTTGAGCAAGCATATCTGACTTTATAATATCGCCTATTCTCACTAACATCCCATCAGTAAAGTTGATGACACGTATTTCGTCACTGAGTTGTAAGTGACGTAATTTACGTCATATCCCATGAACAAGGTTTCATTAACGAAAATGCTTCTATGGCATACTTATGAGCGATTATGTTACATATGATATTATTAAAGCAACATTTCGGCGTACTATTTATGAAATAGCATTTGATGACAAGGCTTAATGATATTTATATTAGTACTCTAGTGTCATTAGAATTCTAAGGCCTTGGCCTTATTTTGAGCTGCAACATGCATTATCAGTAGCACATTAAAAACACTCTTGTTTGACTACGAAAATTTCAATACTATTGAAATAAAAAGTATTTCAACGAAAGAATCAAACAACTCTTTACGTTTTCATTGCTTTTCATTCTCTGACACAGCCGCCATTTTGTTTGGGACTTAGCGATCTTTTTAACTTGACGCAAAAATCACGAAATCTTATAATAAGAATTTTTCTTGCTAGACCGTTTCTTATAATAAGGAAAATATCTTCTCCACTTGACGTACCCCTTGTTTAAATGTATCGGGCGCGTCACTCGTGACGTAGAAGTGACGTTTCACTATGATAGCCAATAGACGCTAGCATAAACTCTATTTATGTCTTATTCAACTTGTTAAAAAGTTCCACGCGCGACTTGATATTTTAGCGTAAACGGGCTCGAGCAAATTCGCGCGTGCTCCCTGAAATAAAAAAAAAGCGCGAGCCTTTTACGCTAAAATCATATGTAACATAATTACTCATAAGTATGACACTGTACCTTTATTCCATTCAAAAATCTTCACTAACGGTTTGTTTCACCACGAACCAGTAAAAAGATGGACTACGTTAGATTTTAACCTTTTTATTCATCCTAGTAATTTTGGGAGTCACACTATTGGCTACTAACATATGTATTTAAGCCAATGGAAAACCTCTAAATTGAGAAAGAATTTTTTGCGTCGGAATTTTAGTCAGCCCAATGTAGCTTTATTTAAATTTATAAACTCGCTCGGTTTGTGCGGATGAAGTTAAATAATGAGTAATTTAAAAAAATAAAAAGTTGGAGAAAATGACCAATAAGTGATCGCTTTCCGAAAATGGAACAAGTCGTCGAATTGGGATATTACACCAGCATTATTAAAACCCATACCAAGCCTAGAAGAGTTAGGCTTAGGCTCAAAAGAATCTGCTTCTTTTATTTGACAATGTAAATTTATTTTAGAACCTGAGAAAACTTCATTAATTTGCAAATTAATTACATTAACAGCACTTAACACTATATTGTAGTTCATTTTAGCGGCTAAGCCTTGGTTGTTCAAACTGGTTTGTTTACTAAAATAATGGCCGTCGGTTTATCAGAAGTAGAGCTAATTGGGCGACGGCATTATCGGCATTTGAGATTCGATGACGTCAAATATGACATCAAATATGACGTCAAATATTACGTAGGTACGGATGACGCAATATCTGTGAAACAAACCGTTAGTGAAGAAATAGAGCTAGTAGCATACTTATGAGTAATTATGTTACACATGCTAAAATATTAAAGAGCACGTGGAACATTTTAACAAGTTGAACAAGACACGAATTAAAATTCAACGAGTCGCCCTTTTTATAAAGATCTAAACTTCAAAACTGAACCGAACTCCTACGTATCTCGTGACGAAAGCGATACATTAAAACAAGTTCGGCAAGCGTAACGACTTTATAGAAAGGCTTATTAAAGGGGAACGGCCGAGCTTTTCCGAATATCGCCTTATTTGGATGTCAAAAGATCAACAAGACGTTCAATATAATTACACGTACCTTATTTTGTCTTGAAAAAATAGTTTTTGGCCTAAAAAGTTGAAACGCAAAATAACGCCAAGTATTTGGGTTTGAATTTTCGCCGCCATCTTAGGCTTAGGTCTCGTATAACTGGAACGCGCCGCGCGTGCGAAACAAATCTTTCGCGTCTTCAGCAGCGCGCGCTTTTACGTTGTTTTTCTGTCTCCTCGATTTCTCACCAGGTGTCGCAGCGGACGCGCGCTTTTCAATTTCCCGAAATTTCATCATTTTATTAAAAATTAACCACTTAATATTTTTTGATGCGGTTTTCGCCATAAATTTTAGTTTTGAACGGGCTATAGGGCTATCTAACCGGTTAAAGCTTGACCGTTCCCCTTTAATACCGTACGTAAGGTAAAGTGCTTAAACGCTAATCTGTTGAAAGTACTTCGCTAAGTTTCGATGGTTGCCAACCATGGCGGAACAAGACGGCGAAATTCGCTTTGTAACAGTTCAGCAGACGTACGTGAGGGTTGCAAAAGTCCAGCGGAGCATTAAACAAACCATCCCGAAGATTTATCGGGTCAAACTTGCAAAGGCCGCGTTGCGCACTGAAAGACGCAAAAGTTTCACATCGAAATCAATGAAACCAGAAGCACGTAACGTCTCCTGAAAGCAAAAACGAAGTAACTTTTTAGCGAGCATTTTGAAAAGTATCGATTTCAATATTTTAAAGAACTAAGGCACGTGCTTTAGAAAAAGTTAATATCTTAGTGAATAATTGCTTCCACCTAGGAGCAACAAACATAAGGAGAACGCAGCTAGCCTTTAAACACGAATTTCATTGGACGAGCGTCACGAGCCTTGACGCTGAACGTTTTACGGGCGGAGGGGGGAAGACAATTTCCGAATTTCCCCGTCCGACGGCAGCAAGCGCTAAAGCGTCTAGCCAATGAAAAATGTACACAAGAAAATCCACGACTTTTGACGGGTTGCGTTCTCCTTGTGTGGGGTGTTGTGTTTGTTGCTCCTAGCTTCCACAATCGTTAAATTAAAAAAAAACATTTTAAAGCAATAAGCACGTAATTATAATTACGTGGTTTTTGCTTTCAGTCGACGATGATGTATCTAGGCTATAAAAATGAAACACATTTCGACTGAAAAATTGACGTGATTATTACCTCTCCTACAAAATCTAAAATTTTACTTATTTATGAGTCGTATTTTTAAGTTGAAATAGTCTTAGAAAATCACTGTATGATGTATTTATGATGAAATATCAGTTTTTGCCTACGAAGGTTGAAAAAACAACAATAGTAAATATGAAATGCCTTTTCTAAAATCCCACCTTTCACCCAAAACCAAGGGCGTAGGAACCGGGGGAGGCAAGGGGGCAATGCCCCTCCCAAATATTTTGCTGGGGGGCAGCTAATGTAATGCCCCCTCCAATTTTTCAATCGGTTCAAACTACAAATTGACTAATTTAAAATATTAGATGCTAAATAGAGATTACTAACCTTCGGTCCTTAAAACATTGGTTTTGTACTTACTGAAATCGTTCCTATTTTTGTGTTAAAGATCAATTAAAATCCCTCTATTAAATTTCGAAAGAAAATACAAAATCTTTTCCGTTATTGGCTTTTTTAAAAAGGATTTACTGACTCGCCAGTCGACTGCACCCCCACACCCCAGGGTTTGAGCAGGTTTGCCCCTCCCAACTATATACTCGAACGTTACTACGCCACTGCCCAAAACTAGATTAAAGTTAAAAAAAATCAATATAATTCCGTACGTTATGGTTTTTTTTTCAGCCAGGCTAATACCCTTGGTACCACCTTAGGCCCAAGTCATCGAGCGACTTTTAATGCCTTTAAACAGGTGGCCGGGTTACAACGCGTAGGAGGGTGGTGGCAAGCCCAGCATGCCACGCGAGCCAACACCTCCCTACACTTACTATTACCGTTAACCTCTACAAGTTTTTATGGGAAGGGGAAACCGAAGAGCTCTAGGGAAAACCCCTTTACGGAGTGGGGAGAGGACTTTCAAACTCGGGGTCCGAGTCCCTTATTTCCCCTCCAGGGTGCGCCACTGTTAGGACTGCGTCGGATAACGATTTGTTCGTTAATTAGTGTTATAGGCGGTGGCCAAGAGAATACGGGACAAGTCGAACGGGTGACCTCAGTCCTCAAACGGAAAATGTGCAAGACGACCAGTAAAGTCGAAAAGTAAAGTTATACCATCCCTTTGGTGGGCCTTCGCAACAAGCTATAGATTGAACATTTCCTCGACTATAGAAAATTAGTGGGATATCGTTGCCCTAATTCTGCGGCCAATCGTCGGGGGATTACAGTAGCTAAGGCCAAAAGTTGGGTCGATTCCAAAGTCATTTTAAATTGGCCAGCCTCGACTAAATCTACGCGGCGCCGCTGGAGTGTAGCTTCCGCAATTGATAGCCGGCCCGAAACGCGACGTGTGTCGAAGTGACAGGTAAAATCAGGTAACGCCTAACGTTAAACCCAACCTAACTTGACAGCCCGTCCAACGCGGTACGGTTTCGCTTAATATTAACAAGTATAATGGTGGGCTTAGTATTAGGCGTCCTACAACCTTTAAATCCTAACACTGAGCGAAGTAAGTCTAAAGTTTATGATCAAAACCGGGTTTAAAACGCGAAATCTGCTATGGTGAAGAGAGGAGGGGTGGGCTTAATGGCGGCATTAGATTCGGACCAGTGAAGTGAAAGGGGTTTGGATAAGGCGAAATTTTGGGGGAGGGGGCATTCTCCTGGGCCATCAACGTTTTTTTTATTTTGGGCATCGGTTTTTGGACGTTTTTTTTTGGGGTTCGTTTCTCGCTAGCACGACCTTGGCGGAGAGATATCCTATTTTGGATTTCTGTTGATACCCCCCTGGCCGCAGCTCCTATTTTATTCTGGTCGGAAAAACTGAGAGAAAAAGACGACGACGAAATTGAAATCAGATATTCGTTCTTTCTTCCAAATTCTGCCTTTAATGGAAAACACCCCCCCTCCTCCCCAGCCGTTGATTTTATTCTGAAATATTTCGTCGCGTTCTCTCCGATATCGAATGAAAACCAAGCGTATTCTGAATGTAAAGTGAAAAGAACAACGGTGTAATTATAGGAGAATGATAAATGTATGAAAGATTAAAGAAATCTAATAAACTTTCACCCTTAATTTAAGTTGTCGTGAAGGGGAGAACATTTCAATGTAACAGAACCCCTTTAAAAATGATGACGACCTCAATTTCATCCATAATAAGATCTTTTAATAAATTGAGGTATCATTTTCATTACTTTTTATCTTATGGGAAATTATAAATTAGGTGGAAACTATTCTCTTACTACGAAATCGAAAAAGAGTACAGTTTTTCCATTTTTCATATAAATTCACTTGCCTCATTTTTCATATTTATTTAATTATTCACTTGCCCCATTTTTCATATTATTAACTTGCCCCATTTTTCGTATTTATTTAATTATTCACTTGCCTCATTTTTCATATTATTAACTTGCCCCATTTTTTCATAATATTAATTGCCCCATTTTTCATATTATTCACTTGCCCCATTTTTTCATATTATTCACTTGCCCCATTTTTTCATAATATTAATTGCCCCATTTTTCATATTATTCACTTTCCCCATTTTTCATATTATTCACTTGCCCCATTTTTCATATTATTCACTTGCCCCATTTTTCATATTATTAACTCGCCCCATTTTTCATATTATTCAGTTGCCCTATTTTTAAAATTATTAACTTACCCATTTTTCCAATTCTTCACAGTTAACTTACCCATTTTACACTATTTACACTATACACCGTAATCTATTGTTACAAATCGACGCATTTGTGGTGTTTGTTGTAAAACAATTTTCTCCTGATCGAAACTAGAAGATATTTCTGCGGTGGAGAGTTTCAATTGAGTTCCTCTTCAGTAGTATGACCAACACCGTGGACATCAAAACACCGTACTAACAAGGAGACATCCCGAGGTGTTTCTCCCCGATTTTGTTCAAACTCTGGGGTTAAGTAGACCTTCATGTACCTTGAAAGTTCCTAAAGGGGAAAGTTTCAATGGCCGTTCGTTTTGTCATGGCAACCAAAAACGATTTTCACAACTCAAGTTTAAACTTTCTCTACGTAAAATAGCATGGCAAAATCATGGATTGTCATTTCCAAAAAATTTAAATTTTGGGAAAACAATAGGCAAAACTACTAAGTGCTGAGGGGCTGAAAAGATGGTAGTCACGTGACTTTGTGGAGAACTGCAGCGCCATCTATCGTAAGAAATACGAACCGTTATTAATTTTATTTTGATCAATTCATCTAAATTATCTAATTTTAATTATGATTATTATTATTACTTAAAACATCTTGTAATTGAAAGGTTGAAATTAATTAGATGTCTGCAGTATCTGGAAGAAATATTTCTTTCTTTTCCGTTGCACGGCCAACTATGAACAGGACTTCCCAAATCGAAGTTGGCTGTGATATGGTAGTCACGTGATTTTGTTCTCCCATTTTAACAAGTTGGTTAAGATCAAAATTACTTTATAGTTTCGTCTATTAGGTAAAATTGATAATATTTGGTAAAATCGATAAAAAATGGGTAAAATCAATATTTACCATTTCGATAAAATCGTAAAGGTTTACTCCGTGACTTAACCCCCGAGTTTGAACAAAATCGGGGAGAAACATGTAAGTTACAGACGGAACGAATTGGGCTAAATATCATTATCAAAAACGAAAACGCGTCATTATGTCGCCTAGTCGGGGAATGTCGAAGCGGCGACTATATTTGCGGAATTTCGAGAGAAAAGAAAGGAATTATAAATAAACGAGCAAAGAAATTACAGAGAGTCTTCTAATTATATCTTTATATTAAAAGTTAGAGTTACCGAGGAGCGTAAAAACAGTAAAGCGAGCGAAATTTTGGGGCGACTGTCAAGAGCTCGTAAGGGGTGTTAGTGGGTTGAAGGGATGGCCTAATAGTTTTCTGGCTGGCCAGTTTTCTCCCATTCCGTCTGTTGATTCTTTTGTTTAGTCTTCGTTCTCTCTGGCTCCGCTGATGTATGAAGTGGCAGAGGTAGAGAGGGGGGTCACCCTGGGAAACGAATGGACGCGTGGCCGAGATGAGAAAAACGTCCTAGTACCCAGTCGCGCGTTCAGGTAATTAGAGAGGCTTACTTGTAGCAGTATACAAGATTTTATATATACTGTATTCTCTGGCCCTCATTCCGGGAAAAACCTTCTCGTTGCTATATCACTCGTTTGCAAACCCGCCAAAAAGCTAACAACTTTGCGACTTGTTTTGCGTGGCTAAAATGAACAAAACTTCGGTTATAAGCTCTTAATATATTCCTTAATCGTTAATATAAGTTGGACAGTAAATATATACCTAAAAAGCAAACGCTTTGAAGCGATTGAAATGGAAAATATAAACCTAAGAAATAAATTACCGAAAAATAGGCCCAAATGTACACTAGCCCCTGTAGAAGTGTTCTATCAGCATTGCACGAGAGGCAGATCACCAAGCTTTAGAGTGGCCTAATAATCATGATTAAATTATTAAAAATTTAATCACGATTTAATCATTTTAATCACGATTTAATCATTATAATCCCGATATAATCAATATAATCCCGATTTAATCAATATAATCCCGATTTAATCAATATAATCACGATTTAATCAATATAATCACGATTTAATCAATATAATCACGAATTAATCAATATAATAACGTTTTAATCAATATAATCACGATTTAATCAATATAATCACGATTTAATCAATATAATCACGATTTAATCAATATAATCACGATTTAATCAATATAATCACGATTTAATCAATATAATCACGATTTAATCTTTTCAATCTCAATTTCATATTTTAATTAATTAGTAGTCTAATTTTTATATCAATAAACTTAATAAAATACCCTCGTAAAATACTAAGACAAGTAGTGTTTATCTTAGGGATTAATAATAATTCTTCAGGTAAATATCGAGTAAATATACAATTTGTATCACAACTTAATGACAAATTATGACCCGAAAAAATAATATCAATGAACTTAATAAAATACCTCGTAAAATACTATATCGAGTAAATATACAATCATTTTTATCACGATTTAATCATTTCAATCGTGATTTAATCCGAATTAATCATTTCAATCGTGATTTAATCCGATTTAATCATTTCAATCGTGATTTAATCCGATTTAATCATTTCAATCGTGATTTAATCCGATTTAATCATTTCAATCGTGATTTAATCCGATTTAATCATTTTAATTCTGATTTAATCCGATTTAATCATTTCAATCGTGATTTAATCCGATTTAATCATTTCAATCGTGATTTAATCCGATTTAATCATTTCATGATTAATTAAATTTTAATCAATCATTTAAGGGTGATCTAATAATTATGCTATTGATCTGCACCTCGGCATTGCACCGGTGTTCAGGGTGTAGATAGCTACCAAAATCAATTTGGTTTTCTTTGACAAATTTCCTGCCGCTCATCAATAATTATCCAGCTACAATGTTTATATTAAATAAAAAATGCTTTTATCAAAGCAGTTGGAAGGTTGATTTAAGGGGGAGTAGTTGGGATCAATGAAGGCACAGATATTGAAAATGTTTTAGAATTGAAGAGTTATTTTTTGGAATTATTTTAAAAAGCAAAAGATATTTTTAAAATAATTTCCATCGATTTTCCTCACCTTTTATATATTTTAAAAACCTTTCCTTAAATTTGAGGAGTACGCGTGTTTAGTTCAGAATTATGTATATTCTGATGGAAATATTTAAAATGAATTTTAAATGGGAATTTCTACGTCAAAAACGCGAAAAACGGGATTTTTCATTTAATGAAATTATCGCAAGAGAAAAATTTTAGATATCAGATGTGGAAGCCCTGTATAGACGTCTCCTATGCAGCAATGGTCGTAACTGGATTCTACAGTTTTGTTTCAAACTACTACCACGGTTTATAGAATCTATAAAGATTCCACGATCGTGGAATCTTAATAATATAAATATTGATAAGTATCATAAGTAAAATATGAGTTATAAGTATGACACCAAACTATATCGGCTAAATATAACCGGAAATTCGTAACTTCCTCTTTTGGTTAGTGGAATATCCATCTTAGGTTAGCCAAAAAAGTCTTCCGCTTTTAACTCACACCACGTATACAGAAAATGAAAATCACGAAAATAAAAAACCGATAACTTTCGCTGCAAAATAAACGAGTATGGTTTACAATGTACCGGACTACATTCTATTTTTGTTCAGATTAAATTAAAATTTCTGCTTCTCAGAAACATTTCAGCTTAAAATTATCATACTAATAAAATTTTGATATTATTCGACTTATATTAGTATTTGATGTCATAAAAGTTACCGTTTAGAAATCTATTTAAAACGAGCCTCACCTATAACTATAAAAAGAGATTGTGTGAATAAAACAAAAGGAATTTAAAAAGTGTAGAACACGTACAATGACTGCAGCGACCTTTTATTAAAACGCTTATTTAAACTACTGTCACACTTTGCCCGTTTGGTTACAATAATAAAATTTTCTCTTAGAGCAATTTAAAACTTTTCTCACGCAAAAAAACGACCAACTTGAGAATTTCACACAAAAAAACAGTAAAACCCCTAAAAAACGTAAAATTGTAACTCTTTTTTTTTTAAACCACTACGTACCTCTAGCTGTTAGAAAGTATTTTTTTATATAGAAACTAGAAGACTTTCGCAACTTATAAACGGATGTATCCCGACCTACATTAAACGACGTCTACGTAAAACGTTAAGGAGTTGCACTGGGGGACAATTTTCAAGGAAAAAACAATAAACAATGCGAAAAAAGTCAACTAAACATTGAAGGCGAAACAGTGGTATTGCAACGCCATCTTGTGAGAAAAAAGAGGGGGAAAGAGGGCGCCATATGCTACCCGTAACCCCCTTCCATACTTCCTCCCCCTTTTCAATGCGGTTTTCTCTCTCCCGGATATAGGAGGGGCCTCATAAAGAGAGAGGTGTAACAGAAACAAGAGTAAAATACTCATTCCCCTTTTCTCTATCGGAGACACACACATCCATACAGACGGAGAAATAAAAAAGAAAAATACCATTTTCTTGCAGGGAGAAAAAAATAAATAGAAAAATACTTTATATTGTATAGCCTTACGGGATAATGCCTCAATTTTCCGACCAGGATCCAAATGAAAAAGTTCAACGTTCTATAATCCAAAGCTATTTCTAGTTTCGTTATTTTATACTTCCTACTTCACTTAAATAGACATGGTTGTGATAGGCTCATTTCCCACAAATATATACAGAGTATCCCGTACAAATATTTTCTAAAGAAAAAACATGCGAGGCCCAAACGTTTTTTAGACTTGGCCCACATACCTCTTATATGACATGTAAATTTAAAACCTGAATAAATTTGAATTTGAATTTAAATTAAAAAAAACACTTAGAATACACTAGAGATATTTCTTTAGAAATCTATTGAATATCTTTAAAACGTGGGTCATTTAAAATTATAATAGGTATATGCTTTAGAATTCCTTTCGAGTAAATATTGGAATTTCTATATAAATATCTATAGAATATCTTTAGAAATATTTTCGACCAATTTAGAAAGATTTATATGTTTTCAATAGAATACCTTTAGAACGCCTTACAGGTTTTCAATAGAATACCTTTAGAACGCCTTACAGGTTTTCAATAGAATACCTTTAGAACGCCTTACAGGTTTTCAATAGAATACCTTTAGAACGCCTTACAGGTTTTCCATAGATTACCTTTAGAACGCCTTACAGGTTTTCAATAGAATACCTTTAGAACGCTTTACAGGTTTTCAATAGAAAACCTTTAGAACGCCTTACAGGTTTTCAATAGAATACCTTTAGAACGCCTTACAGGTTTTCAATAGAAAACCTTTAGAACGCCTTACAGGTTTTCAATAGAATACCTTTAGAACGCCTTACAGGTTTTCAATAGCATACCTTTAGAACGCCTTACAGGTTTTCAATAGAATACCTTTAGAACGCTTTAAGGGTTTTCAATAGAAAAGGTTGTGTACTTAAAATACCCTTGGAAACGTTGCCATAACCGCTAACATAACCTTTAACCATACGGCCAGGATTATTTTACAAAAAAGATATCACACTTTGATCCTAACCAAAATTATTTAGCTTTATATTGTCTACGGACCATTTCTCATACAGTGACAGTTTCTCTATCTGTCTTAAGCCAGTCGAACTTGAAATTTGCAAGGCTATATTATCAATTTATAGAGAGGGGTGCGAGGGGTGCGTAACCGTGGCCACGACAGCGGGCGTTTCGTCGTCGTTCCATCTTCCAAGGATGTCTTATTTACGCGAGATATTCTGGCGTACAGTAAGTAACGCGATCAGTTTCCCTTCGATTTATGAATAATTATCCTCGTTATTAATTCAGAGCCAATATTCGGTCCAAATAATGCGGGTGTCAGAATCAGGCGGTCGCGTAAACGGGCTGGCTGGTATCCCTCCGCCGCCCGTCATCACCCAATTTCTAGAATATCCATCTTTAAAACCGCGGTTGAAAAAAACATCGAGAGGCGGAATAAGGCAATTAAGCTTCATTTTTCATACAAAAAGGACCAATCTCCCTTCTATGAATAGCCGGCTTTGACCAATAAAAAGGGGTGGTTCAGATTTTTTTTCTTCTTGGTCGCGCGCGAAACAGTAGTTTTCCCCCCGTGCCATTATGAAGCGGTAGGTAGGTAGCGGTAATCGATGACGTACTTAGTGGCACTTCATTTATTATTAGAGGCGAAACTTTGCACGCACAATGAAAGTGCAAGGACCCCTTACTTTATCGCCTTATTATATATTCTACATCCTCTACGAAACTAACTTAACTAACAAACCGCCAAAGGCGTGTCGGTGCAGTCTTCGTTGAAAAAAGTGTATTTTTTCAGTATTAAATATATCATCTTTCAATCGCGCGGCTACCCCCGCCTTTAACTACATTGTTTTACGTCCTTCGCTATCCTAGTGGGCGATTTTTCCGGAGCAAGACAGGCGAGCAAAGAGGCGACGACGGTTTTACAGGGGACATTTATTTTTTCAGATATATTTTTCTTTTCGCTGCGAATGGCAGGAGTGGCCTACTTTTAGGGGTAGGTTTGATGGTAAAGAAAAACGATAAGGGAAGAGAAAAGCCTTCTTAAAAAAATAAAGGCTCTGAAAAGGACTCCCGTGGAAGGCAAAAAATGCCCTTTATTCCGGCTAGGAAAGATCGGGTTTCTATCAATTACTCTCAACGGATTTTTATCCGCTTTATAACGTTAGATATAATCTCACCAAAGCTAATTAAGTTTCCCCGGTTTCGAAGTGAAAATTGATTGATTGATTGATTGATAATGCGAACCAAATTTGACATAAATATCCAAAGGGAAATCCGATAATCATTGGACACGCATCGCCATCGACTTTCTAATGACTAATCTAATGGAAGTTATTGGTCTGATTTAATAGCGCGTTTTAATGATACGATTGTTAAGATATACATTCGTTACGGAATACGTTGTTTCCCTCAATTTTGAAGCGAGATTCGCGAGGCCTTGCCGCGAATGGTCTAACATGCCAATGACCTGACTACTATAAAACCTCCTTTTTATCTTCTCATAAAAGTAACCATCAAAGATTTCTAGGAAATCGATCGGCGTATCGACCCAGAAAGTGAGACTACAAAATTCGCTTTAGGCTTGGAGGAGAAAAAATAAAATCCAACATATATTGCTAAAAAAGTCGCGAAACGATATACACCCGAGTCACTTAGTCTATTTTTCTCTTCCGCAGGAAGTGAACCGCCTGTACCTGAGCCTCGATCCGGTACCGGAAGATCTGGCCGACGCCACTTATCAGCTACTGCGAACAAACCAGTGGTTCTACACGGCCATCGTGGCGGACGACAGTAGAGACGCCTCAGGGTTCGTTCGGCGCATGAAGACACTGGCCTCCAAGGCTCCTTGGGCGCCCATCAAAGTGGTGCGGCTCCGAGCGTCGGACAACGACACGTCCCTCCTGGAACAGCTGAGTGTGGTTCAAGCCAGTCACGTGCGCGTCATCCTTCTCTACTGCGACCGGGCCATGGCGTGGCGGATTCTGACTCAAGCGCGCGGATTGACGCTGTTGAACGGCGACTGGGTCTGGTTGGTCCTGGACCAAGGGTCGTGGTGGGATTCGCGCCGGAGGACCCGAGGGCCGACGGCCATATCCGAGTTGATCAGGGCCAGCGCCATCAACACCAGCGACTACCCACCCGGATTGCTGGGACTCAGGTTGAAGACGCCGGACTTGACCGCCGTCAATTTGAGACGCGTGGTCGAAGTGGTGGCGGACGCCATCGAAGCCTTAGGGCCCGAACAATTCGCGCAAGAATCGAAAAACGTGACGTCACCGGTCAGTTGCTGGTTCCCCGCCCCCGACGAGAGGAAGAAGCTCTCTGTCAAAATGCTCAAGTACGAATTTATTACCCATTAAGAGCACCTCCAAATTCAAGGTTTCACGTCTAAAGGCTGGTTCAGACGGCCAGTGTTTTCCTGCTTTTCTCTATTTTATCTCCTTTCTGGCGCACGTGAAAACGACTGTACACACGGACAAAATTTGTCGGATTTTACCACCGCCAGAGCGACCGGTCAACGAAAAAACGGAGAAAAATGTTTTAAAATATCTTTACTTTATTTTCCCGGTTTTTGAAGCACTTTGAGCTCGACCAATCAGCGAGCGTTAAGCTGTCAAGCGATTTTGAAAGAAGGCTTACGAATTTTTGCGTCTATCACGTGACGGCATAACGCTCGCTGATTGGTCGAACCCAACGCGCCTCAAAAAAAGGTCCTCCATTTACTCGTTTACTGACCGCGCTCGTGGCGGTAAAAAACGGCAAATTTAGTCCGTTTGTAGAGTCGTTTTCCCGTGCAACAGAACAACGAGAAAATAGAGAAAACCAGGAAAACACTTGCCCGTGTGAACCAGCCTTTAAGCGATAAATTATTTACCTCGATTTGGCCCGAGATTTAGGCTTCGAGCGAAATAGCTGCGCGAAACACGACGAAAATATTGAAATGCCGAAAGCTTAACGTTCTTCGATTTGCCAGTTTTGAATATTTGAAATCGCATTTACATTTGATCGGGGCAGCGCATATGGTTCAAGGATTGATCATCAAATGGTATCGTCGTTAAAACACGATATCGGTAAAAGAAAGAACGTATTTAGGTTTCTAAGAACGTACGAGTCTATCCTCTAAATCGTATAGCATGACCTCAGCTCCTTTCTCAATCACAAACTCTCCACTTCGTACAGCGCCATCTAGTAAAGGTCGTAAGAAAGTTTTATTTTATCTTTCGTCTAAAATTTTAAAACACGATATCGGTAAAAGAAAGAACGTATTTAGGTTTCTAAGAACGTACGAGTCTATCCTCTAAATCGTATAGCATGACCTCAGCTCCTTTCTCAATCACACACTCTCCACTTTGTACAGCGCCATCTAGTAAAGGTCTAAAATTAGTTACGTAAAAGATAGATTTAACACTTAATTTGCTTCGTGCAACTTTGATAAAAGCTGAGTTAAATTAATCAAACATACATAGCTACATATCAATTAAATAAATTACAAAAGACGAGATACTTCATTACTAAAATATTTATAAAATTTCCAATTTTTTTAAATTTTTACATAGGTGAACTTTCGTACCGCAGTCCCTTTAAAAGCCAATTTTTGAAAACTGAAGTATTCACAGATAATTTTGCGCGGACAAATTAATTCCTAATCTTCAAATCCTCCCAAACATTTTACGTCCATAGGTTCGATGACATGATTAATTTTTTCACGATTTTTTATACATAGATATTCTTTTCAATTTCTTTTTTGACATTTTACTTTTAACCATGACTTTTAAATCATTAAATCTAAAGGATTAAATAGCAAAATAGCTGGTAGATCACATCATAAGATATATTTTAAAATAGGCCCGCGACGTGACTTTAGGCACTTGTAAAACGTCACTAGGAGCATCACCCCAATAATTTCGGTAAAATGAGGTGTAGTTGTTGAACCATTGTTTTCGGAATAATTTTAATATAGTTGGCAAAATGAAGTTTTGTTAGAAGAAACCACCTATGGACTGTGCAAAGGATGATAAAATACGTGAATAAGTAGATTAGTCCATAATTAAAAGGGATAAAATAGCTAAACCCTAAAAAAATTTGAAGAAATTAAAAAACTTACAAATAACTCGTACCAATAGGTATTCGAGCAAACAAAAAGACGCGAATCTCGGATCCAATAGATCTTCGAGTAAAAAACTACCTAAAAACGAAATAAAATAAAATAGCCAGAAATTCCAACGGTAGACCGGTTTCGTTCTATTTGGAACTCATCAGTACCGTGCGGGAAATCTGGCTGGCGACTGTTATATCGAAAAGAGAAGCTAAGCCTAAACATTAAAAATTTCAAAACGCGTTGCATAGCAACGGAAAGCCGAAAAGGGGGAGTGTGGTGGAGAATAGTATATACGAAAAGTTAAGTTAGAAGTTTTCCCTACCCTCCCCCCACTGGTACGCCCCTGTTGTCGCTTAGGTAGTGTCTCTTCGCTGAATCTGTAAACGCATAGACTTGTATACTTTCTCAGTAACCTAAATACGTTCTTGGTTATATATACGACAAAACCAATTAAAAACTAAGGGAAGAACCCTAGAGTTCGTGGAAACGTATAAGGAGTTCAAGGGTTTTCCCCCGAGCTCTTCGGTTTCCCCTTCCATAAAAATTTGTAGAGGTTAACGGTAATAGTTAGTGTAGGGAGCTTTTGGCTCGCGTGGCATGCAGGGCTTGCCACCACCCTCCTACGCATTGTAACCCAGTCACCTGAATTAATGGCTTTAAAAGTCGCTTAATGACTTAGGCCTATGGTGGTGCCTTGCTGATTATTATTTTTTTTATTAACTGTTTATTAATCGCTAGGCCTAAGGTGGTGCCTTGGGTATTAGCCTAGCTTACTATTATTATTATTATTATTATTATTATTATTATTATTATTATTATTATTATTATTATTATTATTATGGATATTTTTCGCGACTATTATACGATTTAATATACAACAAATAGGTTTTATTCGGTTAATTTTCGGATATGGATATAAAAGAAATGAACGGAAAATTTCTTATCCGAACGCCGAGACCTAAAGAAACCTGGTTCAAACGCTAAAATAAGCGGAAATATTTGTATACAAACCTACGTTTCGAAAACTAAAGGAATGTTCCCCTTTCAGAGCCAACTCGCATCTAAGCCTTTCCGGCAAATCGTAAACCTTTAGCCGAGATAAAAGAAATCCGGGACGTTTTGTCACCAGATTTTTACAATGGAGAAATAAAAGCATTGAAGGAAAGATACGGGTGACGCGCGAATGTATTAGCTTTTTCCGCCAGATTTCCCACTTGAAACACATTGACGCTTTAAGCTATTAAAAGAAAGTTTAAGATTGAGAGGTCGAACTAGACGCACCGTAGGTGACAGTTAAAGGAAAGGGGGAATAAATGAAAAAAAATCGATCTAAAAGTAATCACTTTGTCTTTAAAGCTGCAGGCGTTCTTGGCCTATTTCGCCCCCCACTCGTCGTTGCTTTCCCCCCATTCCAATAAAAAATGTTTATGGAACGAGTCTTTGACAGCGACCTCTTATATACTAACGTCGAATACCACCTGACACTATTGTTTAAGGCGGGGAAACGTTTCACCCTAAGGGCGAAGGGTGATGGAATTAAGAACTGCCTTTAGAATAGTTTCCGCCTTTGTATCGAATATATCACCCCCAAGATATATACAGGGTGTTTCCAAAAGGTTATACAAAAAGTTTAAGGAGTTGTAGGGGGTGAGTTGAGAAGTATGCCTGTTTTTTCCCCATTTTCCTACGATGAGTTAAAAGAGTCAGAGAGCTTCAAAATGTGGCCTACTAGCCACTGGAAGTAGGCTGCAACCAGCGCAAAACCAAGCAGAAGGGACTTTAAATACTGTTTAAGTTACCTTTTTACGCCGGTTACCTCGATTTATTTACAAAGTCCTGTTTTACCTATCACACGAACCCAAACCTTAATGGTCGCGTTTCCCTGCTGCTTGGTTTTGCGCTTGTTGCAGCCTACTCCCAGGGGCTAGTAGGCCACACTTTGAAGTTCTCTAGCGCTCTGTTAACTCATCGTAGGAAAATGGGGAAAAACAGGCATACTTCTCAACTCACCCCTACAACTCCTAAAATTGTTGCATCACCTTTTGAAACACCCTGTATTAATTTATTCGCCAAATAAAACGGTTTGGTGTTCAAAAATAAAAAAATTCTGGATAAAATATCATAAGTTATCGTAAGTATGAAATTTGAAGCTTTGTTTCGCCAATGATAAATTCTTTTTTTCTTGCTTTTCATTCTTATTAGCCAAATTCCAATTCGGTTAATCCGATTATATTCGGAAAATGTAAGATGATAAACTCCCCACAAAATGCATTTAGATCTCAAATTGAAAAATATTACCCCTAGTGGCATTGAAAGGGATTATAATTACGCTAAGCCTTGCCGTCAAATGTTAAAAAGGCAACCGATGACATTGCATTCTTGGAAGTCGATAACAAGCAGTGCTATTTCGACATTTTTAGCGTCACTGTGAAGAAAGAATAAAGTGAAACATTTTATTAAGTTACATACTTATGTGTACTATCAAAAGTGTATAATATATCCCCTAACCATGTAAAATGTTAATGTGTAATGAAGGTGTTTAAGGGTGTTTTAGTGCTGTGCAAAGTAATAAGAACGGTGTAAAAAGGTGTATTGAGGCTGCAACTCCTTAATTTTTTTTGCATAACCTTTTGAAACACCCTGTATAATATTGTTTTCATTTCTAATACATTGAGAAGAAAATCAATGGAAAATGTTATTCGTCTATTGTCCGGTTCGATACACTCGAAAGCCTTTTGTTTACTATAGAGCGTTCCTATTTAGAAGGGGGAAAATCAAGTGTCATTCACAGGTTAAATCGAATCCCGAATTGACTAAATAACGAACAAACTAGAGCATTATCCTACAACAGATTTAATCATTTACAGGAAAAGAACAGATTAGTTTCTTCCAAACAAAAACCGATAATAGATAAATAGGATAATCTGTACCGCGAGAAATTGAGCTCAGGTACAAAAAACGTTTTATCTCTGAAGAAAATGGAATTAGATTTTAACTTTTCAGCCGAGAGATTAACAGTGATTTTCAATTCTTTTTTTCTTTAAATTTCGAGCCTCGGGGAAGTTAAAATGAAACTTACAATTCCCAGTGGTATATCAATCTAATTACCGGAAAACGTTGGGAATATCCTGGCTCTTAGATTTCATCCCTAACAAAAAAAATTGGAACCTTCTTACTAGTTAATTTTTTATTTCCAGGCTGAAGTTGTAAAAAACGCCGTTAAAACTCCATTGCGAATAAATTTTACGCGAGTTTCGTGGTTAATTTGTTCGCTCTTCTATAGGTAAGAATGTTAACCATCCCAACGACTTTGTGGAAACATAATCAATCGCGACTCCCAAAAACAGAGACATCTCAGCGAGTCGTTACAAGAACTAAGCCCTAGAACCCATTCCGACTAAAAGGAAGACGATGGTAATCAAAAGGCGCCCGGAGAATGTATTCGGTGTCGACGTCCTTTTAACAGTCCACCCGTTTCCCGCGCTCCACCGGCGCCCCCACCCAAATTCCCCAGGGGGTCAAAATATGCAACAGCAAACATTAGGCTTAATAACGCGAAAGAGAAAGTGGGGTGACGAGGAGGCCAAATGGGATGAGATCGAGATGGTCGAGACGCGTCTTAACCCTAACGTTTGGTCAGGGGCGGATTGACTTCACCCAGTCGCCACTTACGACTAAACTGCCTAGTGATCTTTAACTCGACTCTCCAGTCCGAGCCGAGATAAGGGAGAGAAAAGAGGTTCGCTTAATATCGAATCCGGTCACCTTGGTGGGAGCGAAATTAGCCGGGCTTCCGACTCGAAGTCGGAAAGAACGACTCCCGGCCTGATGTAGGAGCCCGCGCCGGTCGGAAGTCTCGGGCTTGTCTTTTAGATATAGCGTTACGAAAAAGGCGAATGAAAATGAAAAGTGGAAACGAAGAGAAGAGAGCTAACGACGCGCGAAGCGCCTTTTAATGGATACAAATAAGGGGACACGGATAGATCCTTCCGACCCTCGAATCATCTCCTTTCGGGCGGCCCTTTTCTTCGACCCATTCCGACCCGTCTGGAAAGGACTCGGCCACCGCCGGAAAACGTCATCGCCTACTTTTCTCCATTTCCCCTCTCGGAAAACCGGATGTCGTCTTACCTAGTCGTCGTCCCACCCTCTTCCCGCACCGCTACAGCGACTCCTATTATTCCTCGATAGTTATCGCGCGCCTAGATTTCGATCTTAGCGGAGAGGTTAAATTCCCGGCTCATTTGTCACTGGGTAGGAGCCCCGTTCCCGCGCGGGAAACAAGTGGCCATTCGGGCTTTCCTTATTTTCCCCCGCACGATAAAAAAAACCGGTTAGACCTAATCTACGAGGTCTAACCGTTTTTCTTTGCCAGGGCGTTTGTCTAAGGAATCGATGGAGATTTATCCCGGAGGAGGAGAAGAAAGATTGGAGCTAGGGAGGGGGTTCGTCCCCGGGGGTGACGCGCCGGCCCATTTCGTCGGAAGCCAAAGGCTCGCTACGAGGCTTTATATCGAAGGATGAGCCGATAACTCTCCGTTTTTGTACGCGTGAAGGAAGAAATCAACCACGAATGGCAAGTGGAACGCGACACCGAAGCCGCGCCGGTGCGGAAGGACGCGAGAGGCTCGCCCGAAACTGGGATAGGTATTCCAGTTATTTGCAAATAAACATCATTCAATCATTTTCGCTCGCGGACATTCCCAACAGCTACCGAGGCGACAATCCCTCCATTCCGCCAACGGGTATTATTTTCGGCAACTAGCGCGGAAGCGAGGTCGCTAAAAGGGGTCGCGAAAGCGGATAATATTACGGACCTCGAGAGGCTCTTCGCTTTCGATAAACGTTCGTGATTACCAATTCGCTTTAAGCCAATATTAACAATATCGTTCCGACTATATTTAGCGACCTAGTTTAGGGAACTTACTATAATTATTTCCAATAGAGTTTAAATTTAATTGACGTTTTTCCAAATCGCAGGGAAATGACCAAGGCGCTGGAAGCGAAGAGGAAGCAGCGTTTGACGCATCCGGATCCGTCGTATGACACTTCCGGCGGCGACAGATGGGGTCCCATCGTCTTCGACGTCGTGAATTTGATCCCTCGAACGAGCAAGAGGTCGACCCGCTTGGAGAAGGAGCGACAACGAAGGCCCAACGCTCCGGCGGAGATGATGCCGCTCAAACGGCTTTACTGGAAAACGGTGGGTAACGTCACTCGGCACGCGGCTCACCTGGAGAGCGTTCTGTGGCTGGGCCAGAGCAAACTGGGCCCTCCTCCGGTCCGTCGGCCTCGCTTTCGGGTCGTGACCGGATACGCCCCTCCTTTCGTCTTTCCTACCACTCGCGTCGAAAACGGTTCGTGCTTGACGGGTCTGACTTGTTTGCAAGTTTCGATCAACACCAAAGCCGAATTGGCGGCCATCTTCGCCGATTACAACACGGCGTTGAGTAAAGGTCTTCCCGGCGGAAACCAAACGGGTCCTCTGGCTTACAACGTCTCTTGCTGTTCGGGTATCTCGATGGACTTGTTGGCGTCGGTGGCTCGGGACTTGGTGTTCGACGTCGACCTGTACGTGGTCGCGGACGGGGTCTTCGGGACCCTGAAGGGCAAAAAGTGGAACGGCATCACGTCGGATTTGATTTCCGGGGCGGCGCACATGACCTTCGCCGCCTTCAGCATTACTAGCGCCCGGGCGTCCGTCTTAGACTTTTCCGTCCCGTACTTTCACTCCGGCGTCTCGTGTCTGACCTATTCCCAGTATTACGAAGTGCCCTTGTCCGTTTTTCTGGTTCCCTTCAGCATTCAGTTGTGGATCGCCATCTTCGCTAGTTTGAACGCGACCGCCATCGCCGCCGCCCTGTACGAGTGGTTCAGCCCGTTTGGTTTGAACCCCTGGGGCCGACAGAGAACGAAAAACTTTAGTTTGGCGTCGGCATTATGGGTCATGTGGTCCTTACTATTTAGTCACCTGGTGGCCTTCAAAGCGCCAAAGTCCTGGCCCAACAAGGTTCTGATCAATTTGTGGGGCTGCTTCAGCGTAATCTTCTTAGCCAGCTACACGGCTAATATCGCGGCTCTCTTCGCCGGACTATTCTTTCACCTTCGCGTGGATGACTTTCACGACGCAGCGGTAAGTTAGCCATCTAACGAGTCACGCGACTCGACACTCATTCGTTCCCTCACGGTTCCAGCTTCTGTCTCAAAGAACGGGCACGGCCAAAAGCAGTGCCGCGGAAGGATACGTTCACGCTGAGAATCCGAAGTTGTGGCAACATATTCAAATGCACGGGGTGTCCAATTTAGAAGAAGGCCTATTGAAGCTTAGGTGAGACCCGATCCAAACGACCATCGTAGCAAACACTAACGGAATCTTTCCACGACCAATTAGGGCGGAAGAACTCGACGTATTAATAGGGGATACCGCGGTTTTAAACTACTTCCGGGGTAACGATCCTAAATGCAATCTTCATCAAGGAGATACCATTTTCGACGACGCTTATGGCGTTGGCATGCAAAAGGGTTTTGCCCTAAAGGTAAGTGAGAAATCTCTAAAAGAATGAGACAAGAAATGACCAATCCATCTTTTTCGTTGTTGGTATTTCGCAGGAGTCTCTCTCCGAGTTAATCCTCAAGTACAACGATTTCGGCTATCTGGAACAGCTCCAGAAGAAATGGTACGGCCGAGTGCCTTGCTTCGACGACTCCATCCAGCGCATGTTGAAAAAGCCCATGCCGCTGAGCATTCAGGCGGTAGCGGGCGCTTTCATCATGCTGGGAGTGGGTCTCTTGGTCGGCATCGTCATCCTCTTCATAGAGCACGGCGTCTTCAAATACACTCTGCCCGTCTTGCGCACCAAGCCTAAAAATTGCATCTGGCGAAGCCCCAACTTCATGTTCTTTAGTCAGAAGCTATATCGCTTCGTGAACACGGTCGAGTTGGTCTCTCCTCACCACTCGGCCAAAGAGATCGTCTCCAATCTGAGAGAGGGTCAAATTGCCAGCCTCTTTCAGAAGAGCGTCAAAAGGGTGAGGAAGGATAAGGCATGACTCTTTTCATTCCGTTACGGCGTGCCCTACTCGTAGTCGCGTTCAACATTGACTCGATTGCCGCACGAAGCATGTCGCACGCGTCCACTCCCTTTACATATTTCAACTTCAAATAGGCCCTCTATCTCGAAATAGTTGAGTAAGAGGATCCGAGCCTGCTTTTCGTGAAGTATTTTTTGCGTGTGGTGTGGTGTGGTGTGTGTGTGTGTGTGTGCATGTCCACGCAACGTTCTTTTAAAAGAGATCTCAAAAATGTAGAACTCGCTATAATAAGAGATTTAAAAGAGCGTTTCCGAACGGTTCAGCGACCTTGCTCGATAAAAAAGAGCTTTGAAAGGTCGCCGAAGCGAGAACGGGAAAAGCGCGCGGCCATTTTGAAGATTTAACCTTTCATTCAGAAGGCGAAAGAAGAGGCTCGTAGAAGAAAGAGCAAATCGCAGTTCTTCGAAATGATCCAAGAAATTCGACGGATGTAAGTATACAAAATCCAACTTCCGAGTAAAAAATCGGCCACGATCGCGGTGATATACAAATGTCTCGTCTTTTTGTCCAGCAGGGTTCAACAGCAATCAGAAGAAGAAGCCGCCGAGCAAACGGAAGGCATCGGCATCACGGCGACGGGACAGGCTCGCATCCTCACTTTACCTTTGGAGCGAAAGATCCCGGAAGAGACGGAATTGCTCATATCACCGGGCGAGCCTCCGCAACGCGGCATCCTGAGATTCGGGGAAGACGAAAGGCGGATCCTCATCAGCGAAGCCAGCGAGGAGTCCAACGTCACCAGAAGACGGAGAGGGGTGGGCCGAGAAGAATCTTCCATCGACGACATACGGGTACAACACCAATATCACGGCGCCGACGGAATCAGCAGCGGTATCGAAGACGGCTCCACCATCCGCTTGCTGCAAAGTTCCCGAAGAACGTCGCCCAGAGAAACGTCCGAAGAAGACAGTCGCAATCTGGCGCAGACCAAAAGATCCCCGCCCACGCCTTTGTCCAGTTCCTCGTCGTCTTCGGACTTCGGGCGGACGAGACGGGAACGGAAACGAGCCCGCTTCACGCGACAAGGCCTGAGCGTCAGTTTGGAGGACGTGGCGTCATCCTCTTCCAATACGGAAGCTCTACGACAACAACAAAACGCGTCCACGGTCACCACGCCGCTCTTGAGCTCGTCTTCTAGAATCAGCGGTGCCAGACGCTTGTCTTCGGTCTACCAACAGCCGACGGTGGCCACCGTTCACGTGACGGAGTGGCCGGTGAGCGAGTGCGGTTGGGGACGAGGTCGGTCTTGGTCCCACGAGGACTTGCGGACACTTCGCAGGAGGGGTCGAGGAGACGATACCCTGAGCAGTTCGTCTTCGGAGTCCTCTTCCTCGGAGTCTTTCCCTTCGCCGACGCGGCAGAGCAGCGGCCAGAGCCAAGCGCTCTCCAAGAAAAAGAAGAAGAAGAAACGGCACCGCAAACGCGGTCTCGGGGCCCGACAGGCCTTAAAACGGGTTGTGGGGGCCAGGTACTCCGGGTTGGGAAAACGGACCGTCTTGGACGAAATGAAGTTATCGGCCATGAGCAAGGAAGAGATCATCCGGCAGTGGAGGCACTCGGAGCGCGACCTGCTAAACAGGTTGGGCGAAGCCTTGAGGGCCAAGAGAGCCTTGGAAGAGAAACTGGCCTTCATCCAACAAACGCTCCGGAAACCGCCGTGAAAAGGACGCGCCCTCGATTGACGCCGTGTTTTATATAAATAGAGAAAATAAATGCAGAGGGATGCGTTTCGAAGAAGCGCTCGCTTTTCACTCTAGGACACCGTTTCGAGAAATCAATCGGAAATATAAATTGAGACGGGGAAATCGCGCTAAACCCGAAGCCTGCTTTTAAAAGACTCATTGTTTTTCTCGCGCGTTTGAGCGGGACCAGCGAAGGCGAAATATCATTTCGGAAAAGGAGCCCCCTTTTACGTTACGTAGAAAAGTTTCGTCGCGACAAAAACTTTAAATCGTCGTCGGTATATTTCAGTACATATAGCTTCAAAGTTTCGTCGAAATAGTCAGTCTTAACACGAAAAGTTTTAAACAACGCGTTTTCTCGGAAACAGAAAAAGATATAAAGTTGTAGAGTTGGATTAAAAGTAAATCAAGGAAGGATAAAAGACGTATTTTGAAAGTTTTAGCGAAACCTCTTACCCCCGAATCTTCCTTTTATATTTTATATCTATACATTTAAGAGGTCTCTTTTTTTTTGTTCCCTTTTTTTGGGGCAAAGGATGACAAAATGGTGACCCATTTGAAGTAAGGCTCCGGAGCCATTGGCCTTTTTATGATTATTACTATAGTCGGGTCGAGAATTACCCGACGGCTCGTGCGAAGGCGGCGGAAAGGGACCCCATTTGCCCGCTCTTTCGATAGAACTATCGAGTAACGCTCGACCGGACAATACAAGAGGAGCAAAAGGGCTTCCAACATTTTTACTACCATCGATTTCATCCCCAAAATATAGAGAAAAACCCAATCTGACGTGCGCGATATGTTTTACGAAGCAAAACCGAAATATTTAATGTCTATATATACATATATAAAAAAAATATAGACAACGAAATTTTTACTCAAAACCGGTAAATATAACGAAATATGAAATCGAAAAAAAATATCTCTCTCCCCTTTGGAATGAACTAAAAAAATAAATAAAGAAAAAATATTTTAAGAATTTTCAAAAAAAGGTAAAAAATGTTTCTTAACTAATAAAAGCAGTTTGCGAGCGAGAGACAATGCGTTTCATACTAGGTCGTGTAAAGGTAGTTATAAATATATTACAAAATAGGGTTACTTTCTTGGAATAAATTATCGTTCGAAATAAATTTCGCCCCTTCATTTATGACACTTTCAATTAAAGTCACCGAAGATTATTGAAAAAATATAATTATAAGATAAAAAATAAACTTCGTTTAAATAAAATTGTAACAGAAATTAAAGAAAAATATTATATAGGCCTGATATTATAAATAAAATATTTTAGCTATAGAGATATAAATTAATTGTAATTATTATAAATATAAATAAATTTCTTGAAAAACGGCGCTTGTCAAGACGTGAAAAATTAAACAAATTTTTCTCTTTAAATAAAAAAAGTTTTTGAATATATAAAAAAATATATTATATATATATGGAGCATCAATACAGTACAAAAGAATAATAAAAATACATGAAATTTGTTAAAACCATCGCTGTTGTTACTTAATTTATATAGTTCGACAAAGACTTGACTCGTGAGGCAATGGATAAAATTTCATTTCAACCATTTTTACAATTTCAATCAACCGACTCAGATTATTTCGGTTTAATTGCTTTAAATTGAATTTAAAATATACGACGTATAATTTCGAATATGATTTCGTATCCAGTGCTGTGATATGTTTCATGGTATAAATATGTAAATCAGTATAAATTATAATATACAAAATGTAATGAGATATATTTTCGATTTAAAAACCGTATAGCGTAGTTTTGAATGGATGAAGAAAAATAACCCAATATATAATTATCGGGGCAGTCGGGTCCAAAAAGGGTCGCTAAATATAGCTTTTAGATACGTATAAAAAATCGACCACAAAAATTGCCTCGCTTATTGCAACGTGATATTGCAACGCCTTAGATTGTCCCATTTCGAAACCCTCGCAAAGCTAACCGACTGCACCCCTCTATCAAAAATGATATATTCAGATGGTCAGATCTACAATTCACTGACTTATAAACCATGTAGACTTTTCCCCGCCAATAAAGGTAAACTGAAATAATTAAAATAAAATAATTTAACCAAGCTCCAGAAGTAGTTAAATAAATTGTTCCAAACACTTATAGTTGGGTCTACACCGTCGAAATATATTTTACACGGTTTTAGAAACTATTATCCCGCTTAAAATTGCCGTTAACCGTTTTTCAACGTGTTTCTCGTAGAATGGTTTAACATTTTTAATCGTAAAAAAAAAACATTATTAAATGTACGTGCATATAACGTTTAGTGAAAAACAAAACCAAACGCTCTCCGGCGTATCCGCGTATATAAGAACCATAAAATTGTTATTCAAAAAATAAAGCGAGAGGATGAAGAGATTAAAAACAATAATAAAAAAGTGCAATTTTCACGTCTTGACAAAACCGTTTTCCTTTAACAATACTTAATTCAAAGAAATAATCATCTTTCAAAATTAATTTAACGAAAAAGGTCTGTTTTTTGTATTATGTCCGAAAAAATTGTGAAAATTGATATTCTAGGAAATTAAAATTTAACGCGTGTATAAAGACAATTTAGCGAATAAAAATTTAATTAATAAAGCTTTATAAACATTACCCACGTTGTGTATATATCAAATAAGAGGATTAATACGTGAGAAACAAAAAAAAACTGTGTAGGCAATTTAGGATTAAGGATAGCGGCGTTTCAAGTTCCTCTTTTCAAATTTGAAATAACATAAACGAGAAATAATAATGAATTGAATAAAACTAATAATGACTCAAATACAAAAAAGGGGACGTTCGGTTTTTCTACTGCCAAAAAATATATATAAATTATTATAAATCATGTTGAAAAAATATATAAATATATATATGAAAAATAGTAGTTTCAGTTTTGTGTGCCAACATATTTCGTGCGTGGAATATTTTAATTTTTTTTTCCCAACTACGAAAACAGTAGTGGAAAAAGGAATGAAAACGAAAAAAACAAAATATCTATCTAAAAAATATTAATACGAAATTAACATCTATGCAAAAGTGTTGGTGAAACCACAATATTTTAAAAACCTCGAGAGCCCATCTACAATATTTATTTCACCAATATTAACTTAAATTTTTTCGATTTGCCACTAAAAATATGTTAAAATAATAATAATAATAATAATAATAATAATAATAATATTGTTTGACTAACTAAGCTCAATTTGTTTCGATAAATCCGCAGTTACTATAATTTGTAACGTTAAATTGTGTCTAAGATAAAACTCGAAACTCTGTTTTGAAACATCGAAAAATTAACTTTTTTTTGTAATTCGTTGTCAAGACTAATTTTTAAAGGTTTTTAGAAAAATATATAAAGTCTAGCGATAATGACGTATCGTTCAAGCTTTTTACTTTAACGCCAGGATTCAAAAGTATATATAGAGCTTCGAAAATGATTTAATTTCATATATGTCAACAACAAGAAAGGTTTTTCAGCGAAACAAAAATGAGACGACTGGTCGCGCCCGAAATTAAAATTAAAATAGGAAGAAATGACAATTTAAAGACGGGAATTTTTTTCTTTACATTGTATTAAAAATATAGTTTATTTCCGGAATCGCGACTGTAACTGAAACTAGTCGAAGCTTCTAATAAAACGCGAATCAACTTCCATATATGTAAAATATCAATTTCTTTTATTCCGTTTTTGGACGATTAAGTATTTAAACTCGTCTAGTCAATATTTGTTTAGTTAAAAAATAAATCGCCGATTGTTTAGAAAAAAAAACTTTTAAAAAACCTCAGAAATTACACCCGAATGATTATAATAAATTCGAGTTTTCCAAAAGCATTTTACGCATTTTTTTTCACCCTACACCTTTCGTATAACCATAAGTAACTTAATAAACGAAGTGTGACAATGAATGAATTTTTTAATGACAGTGTGTTCCTAGCTGCCAGGTTAGTTTGAAGTCGGAAAAACGCGTAATAAGATCTAAAATTCAAAAATTAATACCTTCAAAATCAGAGCTAATGTTTATATAATTAGTTAGTTTTACGTTCCGATTTAGTAATTAATAATTATTGTACCAAAGTAAAAGTTATTTTTACTATAGAAATCCTTACAACTTGGTTAAATATAAAGTGTCATACTTATAGTATTAGGTTACTTATGGTATCAACAATTGCACATAATTACGCTATACTATTTTCAATATACAGGATGGCGACAAAATAAACCAATATGGTTGGTCTATTTTTCGCCTACTGACGCCTGTAAATGTGTTCGTACACGCGCAACACCGATGTTCAGGAAGAAGTTACTTTACAGGGTTTTGGATATCTACAACAAACTTTACCCCTCCTTAACGAGTCGGGCAGAAATGTTCAACGGGGAGAAAAGGTTTAATATATATTCATGGTACATTTTCTAACTTCCGAATATCGTCCATTAAAATTTTAATATCAGAAACAGGAGTTTGAAATAGTCCATTATCTCTAAATACAGCCGTTTTATATAAATTTCTATACCGTGGGGAGTGGCGAGAGGTGAAGAATTTAGAACTCAATTGCAAAACTCGACGCTCTTTCCTCCCGCATTGATGGCCGAAAACTAGGACCATTCCCCATTTTCAAGTAGAAAGGGCCCACGAAATAGCTAAAGGCGGAAATGCGCTCGAGTACGCATTAACAATCTATATCTATTTTCTTTATTTTCCAGAAAACTCTCTAAAAGAATACAAATGGCGGTTACCTGGCACTTGAGATAATAGGAAACCAGGTCATTCCCTCCTTTCGAGGGAACAATCGAGTGACCGTACGCCGCTTTCAGTAACCATTCCTCGAATGCCCGGAAACCTTCTGACGGAATTCTTGACTCAAAATCGATGAAATCATCAGAAATTTCTTTTTTTTCTGCCTTTAAAATTTCCCTTCTACCCTTTTATCGTGATATATAGTCTCGTCTCCTTCTGTTCTTCGCGCGTTCTCTGTTTTCGATTTCCTAAGCTTCCATCCGCTCTTCTTTTTACTGAAAATACTGACTTTCCTCGCGAAACTAAGCTTCGTTTCGCGACTACAGCATTTTCCGAGTTTCAATCGCTTCAAAAGCGAACCAGAATTGTTACCATACTCCTGATATTTCATTTTTATTTAGTAATGTCGTTGACAAAAGAGTGTTCGATATAGTTTTCTCTTATAGGAACATTAATTAAGCTTTAAATAAATAAAAAAATAAAGATATAACCAAACACAAAAGATATCGCAAATAAAAAAACCAACTATGAAAATAATTAATTTAGAAGATTCCAATTGATTAAATACTAACATGGTCATCGTGGAATTCGGTGAAATTGTCCAGAAACAAATCATTTATTAAAAAAATGATCTATTACATCGGAACAAAGCAAGAACATAAAGAAAGGACGTGAAAAATTGAAAATCCAGATCGTAACGTAATAACAAGTCATTCTACTAGCGGAAAAACAAGGAAAATATAGAATAGTTTTTTTTTTGTTTTCAAAACGACTAGCTTTAATAGCAGAAAGTTACAATAGATGTTTTATACGTATTTAAAATATATAGATTATTTACAAATGTACATAAAATAAACAAAATAAACAAAAATAACGCGAACACTGGAAGAATAGAGAACGCATATATACAATATAATTATGTACACTGAAAACAAAATACTAGATTAGACTATTTTTATTTACATAGGATTACCACTGGGGCTCGTTTGTGACCTGCCAGAGGTTGTTAAAGGCAATAAGTGTATCGCGCGTTACAGCAACTTGAAAATATATAATAGAGAGGTTAAATAAAACCCTGTATGGTAGTTCTAACGGAAACTTTAACGATACTTTGAAACCTCTACCAAGATAGCTTGACGAAAACGTCAGAGGAGCGCTGGGGAATCTCAAAAGATAGCGTTATCCACTTTAATAAACTTCCACTAAGGAAGAATGAATTTCCGCGTGACTGGAGGGAAGGGAGGGTTTACAGAATATGATTCAATTGGATAACATTTATTCCGGCAAAACTCGACGAGTTACCCTTTCCAAAACCTTCGACGTACGAACGGGGACGACGGGAAATTAAAAGCGGAACCGATAAGTTACAAAGTCGCGCGATCCTGTTAAATTTAAGCCTTAACAATCTCTCCAGGGATGAAAAAACTCAACAAACCAAAGACAATCATTTTTTCTTTAAAAGCCATAAATCTCACCCCGAAAATTTGATCCCTTAACCGCTCGCGTGTCACACCCATTTCAACGAGTTTTAAAGCCACAACCGCATCCGTACCCGCTGCCTTCTAATTACCGCCCATTTCGTAGCTTTATAAAGTATCGCTTTAAGTCACGTTGTCAGCGAGTATTAAAGCTAAGTCCAGCCGTTATCCGGGTGGAATTCTAGCGATCTAGGGAGATTACTGGGGAAAATCCGCGTTTGAGTGAAACGAAATTATTTCCCTTAATAACCGGCGAGATTTTCAGTCGGGAGGAAATATTTCCTTCCCTTCGCCCGAAAGAGTAAAGACAAAGATGGATGGCTCGTATAATATTCACTAGTCTCTCCTTCTCCCGTTTCGTAATATTTTTGGCTCGCGATGAAATCTCGCATTATACGCGATAATTTGAGGAAATCCAGTGAGTTGCGGAAAAAAGTTGAATCTTTCGGCGGTTTTTATTCAAAGTGGAGATTTTAAGATTTCGGAACGTTGGTGTGTTTTCCTTCCTCTAGCGGGCATTAATCAAGTAGATATAAGAGGTTGACGTACGTGTCAAGGGATACTAACATCGCGGGCAGTTTTTTCGAAGCGTGGGTCGCGATATAGAAGTCACAATTAATCCAACTCTCTAATATTTCAATATTACTTTCGTGGTTTTTCTTCTGGAATTACGAATCGAACAGCGTGGTATCACTCGAGCACGGGGTTGGAAAAAAGCAGCTTTTTTGAAAAAATCCAGACCAGTGGTTTTAATTGGCTATATCCGTTTTTTTTTTCCGGTTATAACCGGCTAAAATATAAACAGTACCTTTTACTTATGTAAGTAGAAATTGTCTGCAGCTATTGTCGTAAATAAGAAACTAAACAAATAAAGCGAAATAACTATATAAAATAACTGAATTCTTTTGATTTCCTCGGGAAATTCCCCCTAGTTGTTGTGTAGGACAGAAGCGAGGCAGCGAACTTTGGAACTTTAAACCTACCGAAAAACTGGTAAAAGTAAACCGGTTTCTAAATATGAAACAAAAAATAAACTAAATTTCTAAATAAAAACTATTAATTTACTAAAATATTCATATTGTAATTTTTTTTTTAAAAAAAAGCCACAAAAATCTGGATTTTTTCAAGTAGCTATAACCGGTTTTAACCAGGTGGCTATAACCGGTATGGCTGGTTCTATGCCAACCCTGCTCGAACAAGTGTCCTTCAAAATGACGACCATAGCAGTTGACAAGATACACTAGTTTAATTTGAGGGCATAAAATGTATTTGATGAATTATTAATATGTTGAATTTGCATATAAGATAAGATTACATTATAAAATCATTCCGACTTTAATATTCCTGATTAAACCAGGACAAATATGGCGAGCTTTGAGTGGAATTAGAAGTAAGACTGAAATTTGTAGGAATTTTCGTAAAACGAAATCAGCATTATCTCCATAAAATAACCTTTGAATGATATAAAATCCTGACCCAACAGTAGACAAGCTAAGCTCTCGCTAGAAACGCGTAGGGAGGACGTGTAAGGAAACCAGTCTGTGCACAACAAGACTATGCGTAGAGCTCGGAGTTTGGATAAGAAATATCAATTTTATTTGAATTTATCCATATCCGAAAACTATCGAATAATATCCATAAATAAATAAATATATCACAGTTAACCGTAATTTTTATGAATAATCGAAATTTTGGCGGTTAATTTATCTGTTCCGCTGAGCTCTAACTATACGTCTTCAATTCTAGACGTTCTCTAGAATCGAACGGAAAACCAAACTGAAACGTAAATGCAAAAAAATACGTAAAATTGGGACGGAATAGCTACAGAAAAGAGAGTTCAAAAGATGTTCAACTTTTTGCGCCGCAAAATATTGTACGTTATCAGTCAGCCGTCGCTCTCCGTGATAAAATATTTCCGAATCAAAGAAAGCTCTGAATCGAAATGAATTGGAACAGCTTACAGAAAAAGTAAGGAACTACCCTTGCCTTTTTGACCAAAAAAATTCTAATTATAAGGATACAATATTCATAAAAAACCATTTGCAAGCCATTGGATCCACTTTTAACATAGGAGGTAAGCACCTTTCTATTTTTTTTATCTCGTAGGCGAGGCCAAAGCCGTCAGAGTGATCTTACCATACGTGATACGGCAGGATAAGCATTCCAAGTAGAGGTATGGATTCCTGTCTTAGGTTAAAAGTAACAAAAATCACTAAAAAAGTATGCACAACTCGAGCAAAATCCTAAAAAAAATTAATTAAACTTAAAAGACGGACATGATTTACGCAGAGAAACAAGAAGTCCCTGGGGGATAATCTCCCGTTAAAGTTACTGAAAAAAAAATAAGTAAGGGTGGAGGGGATGTAGAGAAACCCACATTTTTTGACAACCACTTTCAGCGGGTGAAAATTGTCGCGGTAAAAAATACAAACTAGATCGCCGTTTAAAATGGTGTCAAATGGCACGAAAAACGATCTAGGGCCTTCGAAGGGGAGGGGGGATGCCCGCTGGGCCATTGACAAAGAAATTGGCTTCTAACGTTACGTAACAATATATAAGACGGGTTCTTATACACATCCGAGGTGTAGATGACGTCAAAAGCGCGCCTGGGAAAAATCTCCATTTTCTGCTGCCCTCTTTTTCTATTTTCTGATTCGTCTTTTCTCTCTCACGACGACAGGCGTCGCCCCAATCGATCCCGAGGGGGTGTGGGAGGAGGGACCCCACGGTGCGGTATACTGTCTAAAACCGTTTTATAATAGGCGCGAAATCCATTTTTCGCGGTTTCCCCGAAACATAATTTAATGACAGTCGGCCGAGCCAGGCAGCCGAGAATCCTATTTTCCATAGACGTTTCTGGTCGAGATTCATTTTGACGGCCTTTTCAAGCGTTTATTTCGACCCAAGAAACTAATTTTATCACCCTCGATGGTATTCTATCGGGAAAGGAAACGTTATACAGGGTGTTTCAAAAGGTTATGCCAAAATATTAAGGAGTTGTAGGGTGTGAGTTGAGAAGTATGCCTGTTTTTTCCCCATTTTCCTACGATGAGTTAAAAGAGCGCCAGAGAGCTTCAAAGTGTGGCCTACTAGTCCCTGGAAGTAGGCTGCAACAAGCGCAAAACCAACCAGCAGGGAAACGCGAACATTAAGGTTTGGGTTCGTGTGATGGGTAAAATAGGACTTTGTAAACAAATCGAGGTACCCAGCGTAAAAAAGTAACTTAAACAGTATTTAAAGTCCCTGCTGCTTGGTTTTACTCTCGTTGCAGCCTACTTACAGGGGCTAGTAGGCCACACTTTGAAGCTCTCTGGCGCTCTTTTAACTCATCGTAGGAAAATGGGGGGGGGGGTGGGGACAGGCATACTTCTCAACTCACCCCCTACAACTCCTTCAAATTTTTACATAACCTTATAAAACACCTTGTATTTTTGAACGCTCAAAGAGCCCTACATTTTAAGCTGCTGGAAAGGACCAACATTTATCATTACACCACTGTTTGTTTTCGTTAATATATTACTTCCTTATTTGTATTATTATATTATTATTACTTGTTGCAGCCTACTTCCAAGGGCTAGTAGGTCGCACCTCTCTGGCGCTCTTTTAACTCATCGTAGGAAAATGGGAACATAACCTTTTGAAACACCCTGTATAAATACACGCAAATGATAACCATTAATGGCCTGATTAATAAATTGGAAATTAAACTAATTGGAGCTGGAGTTGGTTGGTCTTAATGATATAAAACAATACTATTGATTCAAATGGTAATTAAAATAGGCTATGATTTAATGGGGCAGTAATAAAAACTAAAACGGGAGTAAAAAATTGAAATAAATAAATGAAATAAGCAGTAGGTAAACTAGATTTAAAAAAATTAATTGGGCAGTTTGAATTGGAAACTAGCAGTAATTTTTTAAGCATATTTTTTAAAGTTTCTATTTATCACATTTTATCAATTTAGTAGTTAATAATAATGTGTACTGTGTCACAGCTAGAATATGTTTCCGAGTCAGACGATTCTGACGAGAACTTGGGGGAAATAAAGGATGAGGGTACACTTCGGTCACGACTACCATTAGGTACGAAAATTTCCCTTTTATAAAGGAGTCTAAATTAAAAAAAAATTATTTTTAGGTCACTATTTGGATCGAATTGCGAAAGTCCCGAACTATACTCTGAACGTATCAACAAAAGCTTATCAGTGGATAAAGAAGAAAAGGCAGTGTATTGAAGTTCGTTCAACTGTTGGTGCAGATATTTATTTCCCTGCTTCAGGAAACAACGTTTTAAATACCAGAATACCTAACGTAGTTTTTAAAAATATACGAAGCTTCAAATCCTTACAAAAAATTGTATCTAGCTACCATTATGTTCGATTTGATGACAGCAATTGCCATTGGAAACTGTCTACTTGTCCTTGCGCATATTTCTTAAAAAACTTTTTGTGTAAACATGTTTTCGGGATAGCGGTTATTAGAGGATATGCAGTTTTTTCGGTTGAATCGAAACAAATTCCAATTGGTCAAAAACGTAAAAGAGGTCGACCGAAAGGTTTAAAAAAGGATTGATTTTCGAATAAAGACTTTTTTATTTTTAACAGACCGTTTAATTTTTTTTTAAATTACGTATTAATTTTTTTAACTGCTTTGCGTCCAACTGCCAAATTTCTTTTTTTTCTGGTGTTTAGGCTACTGCAGTTTTCATTTATTAATTTACCGCTCATTTAATTTTTTTAACTGCCAAAATAAATATAAGTGATTAAAATATTTAATGAAATACCAAACTAATTAATTACGGTTAAAAACACACGTATACTACACAAATAATAAAACCTACACAAATAATAAAACCTAGTTTCGCACTGGCTCTTAAACGAATAAAGTGGGGCTCTTCGCGGCTCCGTAAACTTGGCCCCTCCAAACCCCATAATCAAAATTTACTTAATCCATCATTTTGCTCTCATTTTGCTCTATTACGCTCCGTGTCGTAACCATTTTGCTCCGTCTCCATTAATTACTTATTAACATTTTAATTGGGGGGGCTAAGTTTACAATAGGCCCCCTCACTTATGATAAAACAACGATTATATAGATAATTAAATTGGCTTTGTTTTGCTCCATTATGCTCCACAAAAATCAAATTTTGCTCCACATTGCTAATCGAGATAACTAATTTCTAATTGGGGGGGCTAAGTTAACGCTTTCCCCCCCAGTTCACCGATCTCTTTTAAACATAGAATATAATTTTTCGCTCTAATGCTCTAACGATTGCACTTAGTTAGAACTTTTGCTCCATATGCAATAGGGAGTTAATTGCATTTTAATTCGGGGGCCAAGTTAACATTTGGCCCCCCCACCTGTTCCGATTAATATCAAAATGTGAATTCTGTAACTTCTCATCTTGCTCCGACGACCGCTTAATTCCAAAACATTTGCTCCATTTTAAAACTGAAGTTATTCAAATTTTAATTGGCGGGGCCAAAGTCACGGTCGTCCCCCCCCCCAAATCTCTTCGCAATTCGAAACGCAAATAGCCATTATTTCGGCATTATTTTGCTCCACAGTATTTTATAAAAAATTTCATTTGCTCCACAATTAATCCGGAGATATAAACCATTTAATTTTTCAAAAATCACGTTCGACCCAAATTTATTGGTAATTATTAATTAAAAAATTTACTTTGCTTCGTAATATTTCGCCGAAAATTTAAATTAGATTGAATTCATCTGGAAAGTGTTTATTATGGGTGGGGTCTCTGTAGAGGCTAACGGTTAATTTGAACCAACCAATAAAAATAATAAAGTGTTAAAGAATAATCTCTTAATTTATATATACGATAACGATAAATTAATTTTTCTATAAAATTACTTAATTTGATAGTTATTTTTGGTAAAGTCAGGTAATTTTTTCAGAGTAAATTAATCGATATTACTTAATATTTTCGAACCTATAAAATCACCTAATGTGATAGTTATTTTTGGTAAAGTCACTTAATGTTTTCAGAGTAAATTATTGGATATTACTTATTATTTTCGAACTTTTAATTGTAAATATGTTCCCTAATAATTTTATCAAAAACGTTTTAAACGAATTGCTTCATTTTACAATGTAATAACAGTTCATCTATAAAAACGTTATAAAAAAAGGTTAAAACAAGACTTTTTTCACTGACAAATAACTTAAAATTCTAATGAAATTGAAAGCGTTTAATTTTAAACTCCATTCTTAATTCTGATTAATTTAATATTAATTGCATTCTACAATGTTCAACAGTTTATCTATAAAAATGATACGAACGTGTTAAAAGAAGTGCATAAAAGATTAGTTTTTTTTACAATTCTAGGTAAATTTAAAGCGTTTATTATAAAATCCTTTCTTAATTCTGTGTAATTTAATTTTTAATTGGTGGGATCCGAATCACGTTCTGCCTAACCCATAAGCCACTTCGTGATGAAAAACTCAACTGCACATTAATTTGCTACGAAATATTCCGACGAGATATTCTAAGATATTAGGCAAAAACTCATTAACTGGAGGGGCCAGAATCACGGTCAGCCCCCACAAACTACATCGCGAAGAGAAACTAAAATACCCATTATGTTAATCTCATTTTGCTCCGCAATATTCCGAGAAGATATCAAATTGCTCCATACTTAATTCTAAGATATTAGGAAAAAAACTCATTAACTGGAGGGGCCAGAATCACGGTCAGCCCCCACAAACTACATCGCGAAGAGAAACTAAAATACCCATTATGTTAATCTCATTTTGCTCCGCAATATTCCGAGAAGATATCAAATTGCTCCATACTTAATTCTAAGATATTAGGAAAAAAACTCATTAACTGGAGGGGCCAGAATCACGGTCAGCCCCCACAAACTACATCGCGAAGAGAAACTAAAATACCCATTATGTTAATCTCATTTTGCTCCGCAATATTCCGAGAAGATATCAAATTGCTCCATACTTAATTCTAAGATATTAGGAAAAAAACTCATTGACTGGAGGGGCCAGAATCACGGTCAGCCCCCACAAACTACATCGCGAAGAGAAACTAAAATACCCATTATGTTAATCTCATTTTGCTCCGCAATATTCCGAGAAGATATCAAATTGCTCCATACTTAATTCTAAGATATTAGGAAAAAAACTCATTAACTGGAGGGGCCAGAATCACGGTCAGCCCCCACAAACTACATCGCGAAGAGAAACTAAAATACCCATTATGTTAATCTCATTTTGCTCCGCAATATTCCGAGAAGATATCAAATTGCTCCATACTTAATTCTAAGATATTAGGAAAAAAACTCATTAACTGGAGGGGCCAGAATCACGGTCAGCCCCCACAAACTACATCGCGAAGAGAAACTAAAATACCCATTATGTTAATCTCATTTTGCTCCGCAATATTCCGATAAGATATCAAATTGCTCCATACTTAATTCTAAGATATTATTCTAAAACTCATCAATTAACTGGCGGGGCTAGAATCACGATTAGCCCCCACAAACTACATCGCGATGAAAACTAAAATCCCTACTACGTTGGCCTCGTTTTGCTGTAATAATACGCTAAAATTTAAATTTGCTCCATAATTAATTCGGAGCTATTAACAATTTAGTTGGCGGGGCCAAAATCATCTCCCCCTAATTTATTTGCACCTGAAAACTTAAATATCTGTGATATGTTGGCAAAAAATAGTTCAAAACATTTCGAAATAAAGGACATCGCACTTTTTCTATGGAAAATGGCTTTCTACGGATTTTGTTGAAATTGAGATATGCTTTAAAACTTAGTCAAAGGTTCAAAATTGTCCATGGCCACTTTTCCCTAGGTCTCATGGTTTGTCCAGAATTAAAGGTCAAAGTTCGTAGAATTTTAGTTTAGTCTATTTATAAAAATATATCTTTTATACCTAATATACTATTCCCTTGTGGTCTTCGGCGTACCATTGATACAGTAATAGAGTAGTTAACGTTTTTACCTCTTGAAATGATAAATACATTTTTGGTTTTAAAGTTTAGTATTATCAACTTTTCCAATCACATGTAATAAACTAAAAAATAGAACTAACTAAAATGGAACCCACATTTTGGAGTCGATATCAATCGGTTGGACAATGTCTCAGCTCGTGCGTCGAAAATAATGTTTCCATTAGGAAACCTACCACGTGAGCAGCGAATTGCCACTCCCGACTGGCCTTCTCTGGTTGATCGTCGATCCTTCCTCGATCTTGTTAACCTCTATACAATTCTAACTGACCCCGTTCAGCCTTTTTTCGTTTTTAAGAATACTATAACGTATTGAATGACGATTAGTAAAACGTCTAAAAGAATAATATTGTAAGTTTGATAAAAAAAAAACTTTTTTTAATTACAAATAAAGGATTAGAATCGCCAAACAAATTTAACTGGTAATTTTTTTATTTCTTTGAACTAGAGAATATATTTGACATAAGATATATTAATTAAAGACCGACTACATAAATATTCGATTTACTCTACCTTTCACTGGAAGTATGCTGACTGCAATACACGTGTGCCATTCTGTCAGCTTACTTTCAGTGAAAGACAGAGTAACCCGATATTTATGTAGCCGGCCTTTAAGTTTTAGTATATACTAATCGTTGTTGCTTTGAGCGAGAGTGTAAAAAAGAAAAATAATCCAACGGTTACCTGGCCTAAGTGCGTACGCAACATAATGGCCTAAGCCCTTTGGATTATTTTCTCCGCGGAAAACAACAGTGCCACGCAATTTGAATGCTTTTTCCTTAATTTTGAGGGTGTTTGGGATTAGTATTTCTTATTGCTGTTTTTTTTGGTCCGGATCTTTTTAGTGCAAGAATTAAAAATAAAAAACTACATTGAAAATATTGTTGTTTGTTAGTAAGTGGGAATTGCGTTGAATGTTGTGGATATTTTAGGTTAGGTTCACGTTAATGTTACTATTTTCTTATATTAACAATATTAAAAAAAAACAATCAATTCCTAATGTTCGAAAAAACGGACAAACGATTATTCGAACAAATGAAATTCACCAGTAAAGTTAACATAAATTGAACGACTTAAGTCCTGTTCACACTATACAATTAATTGGGCCACTTAGTTTAAACCAACTAATTATAAGCAAGAAAATTTTACAGTGTGAATAGAAAAAGTTGGAACAATGGTTACAATTTTTCTGTTCACACTATTCAATTTTCTTGATTACAATTAGTTGGTTTCAATTAAGTGGCCCAATTAATTGTATAGTGTGAACTGGGCTTAAATCACCAACAAAAGTTATGATAATTTTTTCGGGCAAATGAAATATGTTTTCGGACATACGATCCTGTTTTCCGGCATTCGGACCTTTGTACCACCGTTCGGACGAATGAAATTCGAAATCTTCAAATGCCCAACTTGATACGGCGGCAGCAAAGGCCCGATATCCCTATCGATTGTTTTTACTTTATATCAATATATCAATCTCTCTCCTATATTTGGAGATAGATGACGCGTGTATCTTAATATAAAATCGGTACTAAATTCAAGCCTAAGCGGAAATATCAGTTTCATTCAAATCCAAATAACTTCCAGAAATGTATACCGTTGTAGGCGAAAATCGTTATTATCAATAAATTGGACAAATGACCCACTTTCGGGTTTCCTATAGCCAAAATTAATATTGGGATAGCGAGGCCGTGATATGTCCTATACGTGTCATTTTCCCTTTCAACCCTAAAGGTTGACAGCGGCTAACAACTACTCTGTAGATGAATATATTACTCAAAGTCGCCAAGGATTGTGTGAAAAAAGCGCGCGCTTGTACGTACACTAAAAAAGTGAACTATTGAGCAAATAAATATCGAGTAGCGACACAGCTGAGCTTTTACGTTTCAAACAGTGTTCATCTAGATCGAATAGGCATAATACTTGATACGATACGTAACATAATTTGAATCAGGAATCCATACCTCTACTTGGAATGCTTATCCTGCCATATCGTGTATGGTAAGATCGCTCTGACGGCTTTAGTCACGCCTACGAGAGAAAAAATCCCCTTTGCACGCGCTCACCGCTCACGTAGTGGTTTGTTAAGTTAACACAGTGACGTCGAGAAAACCGTCAGCCACATCGAGACGAAAATCTGCCGCGATAAGCATTCCAAGTAGAGATATGAATTCCTGTTTGCATAAATATGACGATAATTTTTCCTCGTGCTTTTACTAGTGTTTGAAGTGTCAGGTAAAAGTGCCCGAGAAATCACCACCGACAATTGAAGGATCAGCCATGGCTTATTGAAAATTGAAAATTGTAACGGTTTCTTGAAAATTGGAACGCTTTCAACAGTAAAAACAAAGTTTGTTTTATCAAAATAAGGATACATTATTAAATAGGGTAGTGCTCGGAATTGATTATTCATTATCCACAAAATTTCCGATTTATTTAACAAAAGTTGGTAAAAAGAATATAATTTTTACTTATTTAATTATGTTTTTTTACGCAACCAAGCATTTATTTGAATTAAAATGGTATTTATTTAAATAATTGTTTGTTTTGTTTAAATAATAGGCTTATCCACTTTCGATTATTTAAACATTTTACAATTATCATTTAAATATTGGTTATTTAAATAAATATTATTTAAATATCGCCGAACTTATTTTATCCATGGATAAAAGTTAATCGAATGCTGACCTATAAATAGGGACATAAAATTGACTATTAAAAACATCCTCTTCGTTTCTGAAAGTATTTATTTTCTAATTTGAGATCCAAACGCGGTTTTGCCCGTGTTTATCGCCATGACATTAACATGACAGTATTTTTGGCCAAAGAAAAGAGGAGGTCCCAACAAATGTACAACCTTTTCTCAACTTTTAATAAACTTATTAAATTGTACAGTTTCCTCTTCCGACGTAAAACTACTATAAAAGCTACGGCATTTTAAAAAAACACCGATGACTGAAAAAAAGCGTTCAGCAACTTACGACGTCATTATGACGAAAAAGCTCATCGGTGGAAAATATCAAATCCATCGGGTTTTTTCCGTTGACTGTTACTGAACGTACCCCAGATTCGCCAGCAACGTTCAAAATTAACCAAGATCTTCAGTATGAGAACTAATCGAAGTTTCTTAAAATAATTTTCACGTAAGTCTATTTTTCGACGTAGTTTCAGCCCCACCCCGTAGAGTAACCCACTCACAAAAAGGGGAAGGTTATCAGCAAAACGTGTGAACACTTTTCGTACGCAACGTCTTGTTTTCGAGGCGTTAAATTAACAAGTTGGCCTAAGGTTAATGTACAATATCTGGATAAAAATATACTCTAAAAAGTGTAAAAACCACACCATCGCTCTTCGGACTATATTTATTCACGCCTCGAAAACAAGTAGGCCCGTTAGAATGATTGTTTCACGCGCTTCCATAGGGCGTTCCACTCTATGCGAGTGCTTTACTCTATGCCCCACCACGCTGGCAATGGATCTTTAGATATTCCTAGTATTTAAATATATAGTTTCCTGGTTTTATTTATCCTGTTTAGTGAGATAAATATGACCAAAGATTATATAGAACTCCTTACCCTAGATTCGAATTCTGAAAGCCTTCTGATGAACGGTTTTGTAACGAAGCGTTTACCCACTTCAACAGCGCGTAATCAAAGTTAGCCTTGGTCTTATTTATAGTTACTTACCATGGTAACTATGGATCTAATTGTTTCGGAGTTTCGGCACGAAGTGGGTAAACGCTATGGACTAGGGTACGACGTTGATATCATTTTTGATATGACCAAGAGGAATATGCTACATACACCAAAATACTCCGAAGAAAACCCTAATATCATTCATTCCTCGGGTAAAAACGTTAAAAAAAAACTAAATTAAATCTTTCACATGGGCATAAAATTGTACAATGTTTTACCACAGGAAATCCAATCTTTGTCCAATATGATAACCTTTAAAAAATATATTATAAACTATGTAAATCTAAATTATGATGAAATTGAACGTGTCTAATGTACATCATGGGTAAGCTATCTGTTCTAAACCACTAGTTTTAATCATTCTGTACCCTGCTCGTACGGAGGCCTAAAAATATTTTAAGAATGACTATATTTTGAATGACTATAACAAAAATTGAATTGAAATACAATTTAAAGCAACCCTAAAATGTTAAATAACGTAACTCGTTTCAAAATACAGAGGATAACCGATTAATTTGCATAATTTGGAAAACGAAGCGTTGAAATTCTTTAATACCATATTCGAAGGCATAAATAGTGAGGAAAAGCCCCCACGCTACCTATCGAAATTATCCTTTCGCGCCCCTTATAGGAGCGTAATAAATCCATTTTAAATTATTGCTATTCGTTTCTGTTCGTTGTCGAGGAGCGAGGAAATTTATTCTGCCAAATAACTAAAGACCCCCCCCCCGTATCTCCATTATCCGTAGGAGACGCCTGCCTTTGTTTGGTTAATGCTCCAAATTTAAATTTATCGACCACGCTGACTATTTCGCGTTAAGCCCTCCACCTCCCTGGCGAAATTGAAGAGAAGTGGACGTGGAAGGGAGCTCCGGTTCGCCGGTTCCTCTCTATTTATGCCGGAAACTGTTACGAAGGGATCATAGCGACACGCGGACGCAAACGCGGATAAATCAGAATATACGAGAGCCAAAGCCCGGCACCGACAGAATTGGGCCCATAATATATATATATATCGAAGATTTTTCCGATTTTGAGCTTTTAATCCTGCCAGAATGAAAGCGCGGGTCAAGGAAGATCTTGGATAAACAAAAATGATCAGATTTAAAGCGATCGCGTATTAAAATGAGGAAATATGGGTTTTAGTTTACTTCATTTTGTCTACGGTCGATAATTTCTCAATTGGGAATATCTTTTAAATTCCATATGAGTAATGTTATACTCCTGATTTCATTCCACAAGATTTTCTGTGATTTACGTTTTCTTTGTAATTGGTATTGATAAAGCGAATAAAATTTGCGCATTAATTGAAATGAAATAAATAAATAATAATCAGCCACCCTAGGCCCAAGTCATCTAGAGACTTTTAATGGCTTTTAATTCAATTATGCCACACGAGCCAACAGTTCTATAAACTAATTATTACCGTTAACCCGCGCAACTTTTTATGGAAAGGGGAACCAAATAACTCAAGGGAAATCCCGTTTAAGATGAGGTCCTCTATCTAAGTCACGCCTAGAGGTCGGCGTTTGGATAAGAATTAATCACTTTATCTTTTTTATCCACAACCGACGATTATCCGAAAAATAAAATTATTTTGCATGTTAAATCCCTTCCTATCCGTGGATAATATCTATAAATAAACAGTTAACCGAAATTTTTATGGTTCGTTGATATTTTGGCAGTTAATTTATCTGTTTTGCCCACCTCTACTCACGCCACTAGCAGCGAAATTTTCTTCTCGCAATTTTTTTCAAATTTCAAATTTGTTTAAATTAATTAGTTTGTACAATGTGGAAGTATTTGATGGGCTAAGTCAGCTTGCGGGTATGGGTTAAGTTTTAACAAATTATTTAAATTGTCACAAAGGCAAAAGAAAACCACATGTAACGTGGAATTTCGGGACATTTTCAAAATTTATTCATTTTATTTCAATTAACTAATTATAATTTCCGAAAATTTTTTAGTCAGCTGAGTTAGGCCTAATTTAGTCGTCTCCAAGTTCCGGTTGCTTGGAGGCAGTAGCTTGGGTTTTAGCTTTATCGGGCGATTCCCGTTCGACTATGCCACGCTTTCTTGAATTCCTTGATTTTTCGCTTTTTGACTTTAAAATTCTCGACTGGAGGTTGCCAAGCATTTTTTATATTAATATTTTAAAAGTTGCGAAGGGTTTGTATATGTGACCAACGCTTAAATTGAGGATTCTAAAAGTATCACTCGCAACTGTGACACTATCTGTTCGTTTACTAAATGTTAATAGTTTTAAATTTGAGTTATCGTATTGTTAGTGTTTATGTTGTCTTAGTTCGTAAGTTAGATCTTAGGTTTTTTTAGTGCTTGATTACTAACGACTACATTGCTAGATGGCCGAGTTTCTAAGCAACGTTTAGAAAATTCCTTACAAATCGCAAGATTTGTTTCTTCAAAAGGAAAAAAAAGTTTAATAGAATCTTAAACAAAAAAATAACAATGAACAGTTTAAATTTAAGTGTAAAGGGTTATGAGTTGATTGAGTACATTCTGGCTTGTTTTTTAAAGTACGGCAAGCCTTTTTGGAGGTGGGCAAAACAGATAAATTAACTGCCAAAATATCGATTAACCATAAAAATTGCGGTTAACTGTTTATTTATAGATATTATCCACGGATAGAAAGGGATTTAACATGCAAAAAATAATTTTATTTTTCGGATCATCGTCGGTTGTGGATAAAAAAGATAAAGTGATTAATTCTTATCCAAACGCCAACCTCTAAACCTTTTGATGTGGGCAAATTCAGTTCGTTAAACAAATCGGTCGATTTACTGAAAATTGAATTTAGTTTTAGTTAAGTATTAGCAAAATAAATAACAGTTATCTTCAAAATTAAATATTTCATGGCAACCTTCACACTCCTTTTATAATAATAAGCTAGGCTAATACCCAAGGCACCACCTTAGTCCTTAGGCCTAAGTCATCAAGCGACTTTTAAAATTCAGGTGGCCGAGTTAAAATGCGTAGAAGGGTACCATTTTATATTCAGATTAATAATGATTATTATCTTGGACCCCAATAGCGAAAGCCTGGCGAAAATCGGAGTATATTACAGTTATAGCGTGGAGTCGGCTTTTCAAGGTTAGACGTACATCATCTATTTATATTGGACAAAGCTTACGACGCGATATATTTAGTCCCATACTTAAGCGATACAAACAATAAGAATTAAGAAAATGAATGTAAAATTAGATTATATCACATTAAATTAAGTTAACACTATAATTTCTTAAGTCGGGCAAAATATAGACCTATATGAGTATGAAATTTCCCAAAAGGAGACTTTGCACTACCCATTCGATTTGCCATGGCAACCGAAAATGTTTTTGACCACTTAAAACAAAAATAAGATTGTTTTCCTTATTTTACCCAAAAATGTTCCAATTTACCCAAACTTGATGAAATTTACCTAAATGTGATCCAAATTACCAATTTCGTGATTTTGTTTTTAATTTTCGTAGGAAGGACCCTGTGAAACCGCGAAAATCCCATGCTCTTTTAAATGGAGATTTTTTGGTTTAAGTGGTCAAAAACATTTTCGGTTGCCATGGCAAATCGAATGGGTAGTGCAACTTCTCCTTTTGGGAAATTTTATATCTAATATAGGCCTACATTACGGCCGGCTTTGAACAAAATCGGCAATAAACACCTCGGGTACTCTCCTTGTTAGTAAAAAAATCCTGGGTATGTTAAGGATAGCTTAAATTATGAATTAGAACGCATCTCTCTCTTTTGGAGCCGATAAATGCGTTCAAGATTTGGGTTTGTAGTATTTTCCCTAAAATATGCCAGGGGATAGCAGTGCGATTATAATATAGCATTCCACAAACTCTTGATTGCGATTTACAGACCCGGTCGACATGCGTGTTCGTTAAAATTAAGCCAAACACCGATATATTTAAAAGTCATCTCGGCATAGGTTAAAATTAATGTTTATTTTAATTGTATAGTTCGAAGAGTCGACCTTTTCCGCGGTTAGAGAAATTGATATAGTCTCGCTAGAGCTCGGCGGAACAAATAAATTAACCGGCAAAAATTTCGATTATTCAAAAAAACTTCGGTTAACTGTTTGTTTGTGGATATTATTCGTGGTTATAAAACGATTTAATGTGCAAAAAAATAAGTTTTTATTCGGGTAATTTTCGGTTATGGATAAAAACCAATAAAACAGATATTTCTTATCCAAACCCCGAGCTCTAAGTTTTGCTAATGTTTAAGGTAAGGCCATTATTGGTTAGCCAGTCATAGAGTTTGGATAAATGCACGTTAATTTTGGATGCTAATAAATCATAATTTCGGCTAGCTGCTATAAGAATTGCCTTTGGGAATACTATAAGTATCATTAAGAAATAAATTAAAAAGAAGAGGGGAAATAATAGACCCCTGTGGGACCCCACACTTACAAGTTAGAACACTCAAGGGGGAGGTGTTGTTATTTACTCTAGTCATGCAAAATCTATATGATAGACAAATTACTGGTAGCACCTCTTATGCCCAAACGATAGGTTATTGATTAGTCTTTCGTGTTGTATCCCCATTATAATCAACTAGCACATAATTACTTATACGTTATTCATTTTTATAAATGTCTATTTAGATTTATATTTATATTTCTATTCTCGAGTAAGTATCACCTGGGTTCAACTTGAAATTTTCCAGTCACTTGGTCATTTTATAGATTTGGGAAGAGCCTAAAAATTAAGCTGTATTACAAAAGTTCTTTCTATAAAGTAACATCAGAAGGAGATAAAGGGGAAGGATGACACCAGGGTTCTCTACTGTAACGGCAGTCCGACCAACCTCTAAAAGGCGCGAAAATATGGCGGGAGTACACACTTTTTCAAACCAATTTACTCCCAAAGATAAACGTAGTCCCGAGAGATCTCCGCGGTACAATTCCGCCTTGTTGTCTGCTTAAGTCGACTCGAGTAACTGGACGATGTAGACTTTGTTTGTTTGGAAAGCTGGAGGTATGTATTTTATCTCAGATTTTAATTAAAACTATTAATAGTTTTGACTATTACCTTTTAAAGTAGTATTTGTTTATAATTAAATTATTAAAACCGGAAACTAAGGACTAGTTTGGGTTAGCATCAAAGTTAGAAAATTAGTTATTAAACAAGGCTTACCGAATCGTTTAGTTCCCTCTTTTTACTATCGCTTTCCTGAACGTATTTACTTAAACATTTAACTTGACTTGGCTTTATATTAACTTGGGTAGATTTAAACCTTTTACCCCGCGAAATTAAATCAACTTGAACAGATTTACTAAGATTCGCCGCCATAGCAATCTATTTTCGCGTCTTTCGCGACGTCAGTGAGTCACGTGAGCTGACGATTCTGACGACATCGGATGTCATCATTACGGCATACGCTTGTCAGCCAATTAGAAAAAATCACGAAATTCGAGGTTGGTCGAACTGTTGTTACACTCGTAAAGCATTATAGCATATGGGCAGTGCCATCCTTCCCCTTTATCTCCTTCTGGTAACATGACCTTCTTGTTTTAAAGTAGCTCTTACGTAACTCTATTCATCCACCGTCCATGCTCTATTTACCTTTAATAATAATAATAATCAGCTAGGCTTATACCCAAGGCACCACCTTAGACCTAATTCATCAAGCGACTTTAAAGCCATTAATTCAGGTGGCCGGGTTCCAACACTACGAGCTCGTGCAAATCGCGCGTGCTAAGATAATTCTGCCAAAGCTCAGTCTTGTGACGTAAGAGCCCCATGTTATACTTCTACTTTTAACAAGTTGGATAAGCGTAAAAATTTCCCCATGCTAATCAATTAGCACATAATTCATTCATTCATTTTCATAAAGGTCTATTTAGATTTATATTTCGGTACACATTCCAGTCGGTCGTACACCTCTATTCTCGAGTAAAGCCCAGCTCACACTATACAATTAATTGGGTCACTTAAATGTATTCAACTAATTGTGAGCAAGAAAATTGTAAAGTGTGAACAGAAAAAGTGGGAACAATTTGCCTGTTCACACTATACTACTTTCTTGCTTACAATTAGTTGGATACAGTTAAGTGGCCCAAATAATTGTATTATGTGAACTGGGCTTAAGTATCGCCTCAGTGTAACTTGTAATTTTCCAGTCAATTGGTCATTTTATAATGGGAAGAGCCGAAAAATTAAGCTGTAATACAGTTTATGGTTTTTTTGTTTCGCTATTCCACGCGGGCGATGTAAAGTGATGTACGCTTCCAATATAGAAGAGCTGGAAAGAATGTAACCGAGAGGTCGTATTGGATTCACGGAAGAGAGAAGACCTTCATCCATACCGTACGTACGAGTATTTATTGACTATTTTTTCCCAGCATGCATTTGGAAGTAGGTCATGGAAATAAGAAAATAATCTCTCAGACAGTTCCACCCTCGCGAAGAAGTATCACCCGATTTTTGATTCCCAAAACCCTTCCAAGCATACTATCCGGACAATTTACTCTTAGAATGTTTCACTTTACGCGCCGTCTCTAGCCAAAAACAAAAAGTAACCAAGCCTTTCTTAACTTTTACGTCTAAAACGTTATCACTGAGAAAATACCACAAGCATCTATTATACGCTTCTGATAGCACCAACCGCTTCGGCGTATTTGTTGAAAATAAAGATTGTAACTAACGCATCCAATTTTATTATATAAAAAAATAAATAAATACGGCAAGTAAAATGTTTTAAGATAATCCCCAGTTTATCTTCTACCTTTTTTTTTCCCCAGGAATTCGTAAAATAAAATCTTCGCTTAGTCCCAACGGAAAAAAAACGTATTTTTTACTCTTAGCAGGAACCTATAGAGCATCCCCACACGGCCGTAGCCTGACTACAACGTATCTGGAGATAAAGTTCCAAATTTCTCTATTTAACGCTACAGTAAATTCCATCCTCCAATGCAGTTAAAAAACGTCTCGGAACAGAGTGGGGAAGGTTAAATCGCATTTAGACGAAAAAAAGATATAAAAGAAGAAGAAAACTTCATTATAGTCCCGGACATTTCGAAGCGGAAGAGCCATTTCTCTTTTTCAAAACAAACCGCTGAACCGTGATTGGACCATTTCGCCAAAGGGGGCAAACGCGCAGGCGCCGAACAAAGTTACGTCGAAGAAAAAAAATGGTGCGATTAGCCTAACGAGGGAAATCGACCAAAGGGAAAGAAACTACCACGTCCCCCCACCCACTAATAAAAAAATGCAAAGGACCCCAAAAGGAACGAAGAAAGGACGGTTACGACTTACGTAAGAGAAAATCCCGCGAGTTCCCGGGCATTTGTATCTGGGCTCAATGGCGCATAATTGGGTTGACCAGAGTCATCTTAGTTCTATCACCGTAGCCTATCTTTAGACTTTGTTTCGATCCGTAAAGGTAGTTTGCAAGTGACGTCATTACCTCTATACAAGGGGTTTTAATTTGATTGCCCCAGGAATTTTGCTCAAAATCAAAATTACCCTTTTATCGCAATAGCTAAGCCTAAAGAAAATATACTGCTTACTAACAAACAAATAAAATAGCTGCGTCGGTGGTTATTGTTTATTGAAAACGGTTGCGTCCCCATTTGTGCGCCAAATAAATAAGGAAGCTGCGTCGGTGGTTATAGTTAGTTCAAATGGTTGCGCCCCCATTTGTGCGCCAAATAAATAAGAAAGCTGCGTCGGTGGTTAAAGTTAGTTCAAAATGGTTGCGCCCCCATTTGTGCGCCAAATAAATAAGAAAGCTGCGTCGGTGGTTATAGTTAGTTCAAAATGGTTGCAGCCCCATTTGTGCGCCAAATAAATAAGGACGCTGCGTCGGTGGTTATAGTTAGTTCAAAACGGTTGCGGCCCCATTTGTGTGGCAAATAAATAAGATAGTTGCGTCGGTGGTTATAGTTAGTTCAAAATGGTTGCGCCCCCATTTGTGTGCCAAATAAATAAGAAAGCTGCGTCGGTGGTTATAGTTAGTTCAAAACGGTTGCGCCCCCATTTGTGCGCCAAATAAATAAGAAAGCTGCGTCGGTGGTTATAGTTAGTTCAAAATGGTTGCGCCCCCATTTGTGTGCCAAATAAATAAGAAAGCTGCGTCGGTGGTTATAGTTTGTTCAAAATGGTTGCGCCCCCATTTGTGTGCCAAATAAATAAGAAAGCTGCGTCGGTGGTTATAGTTAGTTCAAAATGGTTGCGCCCCCATTTGTGTGCCAAATAAATAAGAGAGCTGCGTCGGTGGTTATAGTTAGTTCAAAACGGTTGCGCCCCCATTTGTGCGCCAAATAAATAAGATAGCTGCGTCGGTGGTTATAGTTAGTTCAAAATGGTTGCGCCCCCATTTGTGTGCCAAATAAATAAGAAAGCTGCGTCGGTGGTTATAGTTAGTTCAAAACGGTTGCGCCCCCATTTGTGCGCCAAATAAATAAGAAAGCTGCGTCGGTGGTTATAGTTAGTTCAAAATGTTTGCGCCCCCATTTGTGTGCCAAATAAATAAGAAAGCTGCGTCGGTGGTTATAGTTAGTTCAAAATGGTTGCGCCCCCATTTGTGTGTCAAATAAATAAGAAAGCTGCGTCGGTGGTTATAGTTAGTTCAAAATGGTTGCGCCCCCATTTGTGTGCCAAATAAATAAGAAAGCTGCGTCGGTGGTTATAGTTAGTTCAAAACGGTTGCGCCCCCATTTGTGCGCCAAATAAATAAGATAGCTGCGTCGGTGGTTATAGTTAGTTCAAAACGGTTGCGGCTCCATTTGTGCGCCAAATAAATAAGATAGTTGCGTCGGTGGTTATAGTTAGTTCAAAATGGTTGCGCCCCCATTTGTGCGCCAAATAAATAAGGACGCTGCGTCGGTGGTTATAGTTAGTTCAAAACGGTTGCGGCCCCATTTGTGCGCCAAATATATAAGATAGTTGCGTCGGTGGTTATAGTTAGTTCGAAATGGTTGCGCCCACTCTTGTGCCCTAAACAAAGTATATAGGGCGCTTCGCAACCATTAGGATCAGCCCTTAACGTCCTCGTAAGGCTCTCACTATACAGGGTGTTTGAATTTGAAAGTCCCAGGCATTTGGCTCAAAAACTAAATTACCTAGAAATGTGAAATTTTGAGGATGTACACTATCGGGAAGGAAGTGTAAATTCCAGCAAAATCGTGACATTTTTAAATAATTTTTTATTCGTAATTAATTTTATTAATTAATCAATTAATATTATACTTGCTCGAGGGTAGGCGACAAAGTAGGCGATGACTGCGTCCGCGGAATCTGGGATTCACGTTGCGATCATCTTGAACGTCACGAACAGCACGGAAAATAGTGTGGTGATCTGGTTGACTTAACTGACTTCCTAGACGTCCGTTTTGTTGACCATCACCGTAGTATAACTCTAAAATCTTGTACCGCTAAATTAGACATTTTTGTAGACTTCTTACAAAAAAACGCTCATTTTTAGCAGTCATACAAACATTACAATTTATATAGGTTTCTTTTTAAATTAGTTGTGAAAAGGCTTTGGCCACCTACAACCAACTTGTTATTTTCCATAACGTATTATCTCAGTGACAAATTGACCTAGTCCGACCAAACCAATTTCAATTAAGGTTTTCGGGTATTCTCTACAACTGGTTCATTGACAGTTTTCGTCTAGCACCTAGTCGTTAAAAAATAAAAATTCCAAAATCGTAAAAAATGTCACGTTTTTGCAGAAATTTACAAATAACAACGACCTTCCCCGATAGTGTACATCCTGAAAATTTCACATATCTACGTAATATAGGTTTTGAGCAAAATGCCTGGGGCGATCAAATTAAAACACCCTGTATAATGAGAACGTTACGAAGATGTAAAGGGCTGATCCTAATAGTTGCGAAGCGCCCTATATACTTTGTTTAGCGCACAAATGTGGGCGTAACCATTTTGAACAAACTATAACCACTGACGCAGCTATCTCATTTGTTTGGCGCACAAATATGGGCGCAGCCATTTTGAACTAACTATAACCACCAACGAAGCTACCTCATTTGTTTGCCGCACAAATATGGGCGCAGCCATTTTGAACTAACTATAACCACTGACGCAGCTATCTCATTTGTTTGGCGCATTAATATGGGAGCAGCCATTTTGAACTAACTATAAACACCGATGAAGCTATCTCACTTGTTTGGCGCACAAATATGGGCGCAGCCATTTTAAACTAACTATAACCATCGACGCAGCTATCTCATTTGTTTGGCGCATTAATATGGGAGCAGCCATTTTGAACTAACTATAACCACTGACGCAGCTATCTCATTTGTTTGGCGCATTAATATGGGAGCAGCCATTTTGAACTAACTATAAACACCGACGAAGCTATCTCACTTGTTTGGCGCACAAATATGGGAGCAGCCATTTTAAACTAACTATAACCATCGACGCAGCTATCTCATTTGTTTGGCGCATTAATATGGGAGCAGCCATTTTGAACTAACTATAACCACCGACGAAGCTATCTCATTTGTTTGGCGCATTAATATGGGAGAAGCCATTTTGAACTAACTATAACCACCGACGAAGCTATCTCATTTGTTTGGAACATTAATATGGGAGCAGCCATTTTGAACTAACTATAACCATCGACGCAGCTATCTCATTTGTTTGGCGCATTAATATGGGAGCAGCCATTTTGAGCTAACTATAACCACCGACGAAGCTATCTCATTTGTTTGGCGCATTAATATGGGAGCAGCCATTTTGAACTAACTATAACCACCGACGAAGCTATCTCATTTGTTTGGAACATTAATATGGGAGCAGCCATTTTGAACTAACTATAACCATCGACGCAGCTATCTCATTTGTTTGGCGCATTAATATGGGAGCAGCCATTTTGAGCTAACTATAACCACCGACGAAGCTATCTCATTTGTTTGGCGCACTAATATGGGAGAAGCCATTTTGAACTAACTATAACCATCGACGCAGCTATCTCATTTATTTGGCGCACAAATGTGGGCGCAGCCATTTTGAACTAACTATAACCACCGACGCAGCTTTCTTATTTGTTTGGCGCACAAATGTGGGCGCAGCCATTTTGAAATAACTATAAACACCGACGAAGCTAGCTCACTTGTTTGGCGCACAAATATGGGCGCAGCCATTTTAAACTAACTATAACCACCGACGCAGCTATCTCATTTGTTTGGCGCACAAATATGGGAGAAGCCATTTTGAACTAACTATAACCATCGACGCAGCTATCTCATTTGTTTGGCTCATTAATATGGGAGCAGCCATTTTGAACTAACTATAAACACCGACGAAGCTATCTCACTTGTTTGGCGCACAAATATGGGCGTAGCCATTTTAAACTAACTATAACCACCGACGCAGCTATCTCATTTGTTTGGCGCACAAATATGGGAGAAGCCATTTTGAACTAACTATAACCATCGACGCAGCTATCTCATTTGTTTGGCGCACTAATATGGGAGAAGCCATTTTGAACTAACTATAACCATCGACGCAGCTATCTCATTTGTTTGGCGCACTAATATGGGAGAAGCCATTTTGAACTAACTATAACCACCGACGAAGCTATCTCATTTGTTTGGCGCACTAATATGGGAGAAGCCATTTTGAACTAACTATAACCATCGACGCAGCTATCTCATTTGTTTGGCGCACTAATATGGGCGTAGCCATTTTAAACTAACTATAACCACCGACGCAGCTATCTCATTTGTTTGGCGCACAAATATGGGAGAAGCCATTTTGAACTAACTATAACCATCGACGCAGCTATCTCATTTGTTTGGCGCACTAATATGGGAGAAGCCATTTTGAACTAACTATAACCACCGACGAAGCTATCTCATTTGTTTGGCGCACTAATATGGGAGAAGCCATTTTGAACTAACTATAACCATCGACGCAGCTATCTCATTTGTTTGGCGCACTAATATGGGAGAAGCCATTTTGAACTAACTATAACCACCGACGAAGCTATCTCATTTGTTTGGCGCACTAATATGGGAGAAGCCATTTTGAACTAACTATAACCATCGACGCAGCTATCTCATTTATTTGGCGCACAAATGTGGGCGCAGCCATTTTGAACTAACTATAACCACCGACGCAGCTTTCTTATTTGTTTGGCGCACAAATGTGGGCGCAGCCATTTTGAAATAACTATAAACACCGACGAAGCTAGCTCACTTGTTTGGCGCACAAATATGGGCGCAGCCATTTTAAACTAACTATAACCACCGACGCAGCTATCTCATTTGTTTGGCGCACAAATATGGGAGAAGCCATTTTGAACTAACTATAACCATCGACGCAGCTATCTCATTTGTTTGGCTCATTAATATGGGAGCAGCCATTTTGAACTAACTATAAACACCGACGAAGCTATCTCACTTGTTTGGCGCACAAATATGGGCGTAGCCATTTTAAACTAACTATAACCACCGACGCAGCTATCTCATTTGTTTGGCGCACAAATATGGGAGAAGCCATTTTGAACTAACTATAACCATCGACGCAGCTATCTCATTTGTTTGGCGCACTAATATGGGAGAAGCCATTTTGAACTAACTATAACCATCGACGCAGCTATCTCATTTGTTTGGCGCACTAATATGGGAGAAGCCATTTTGAACTAACTATAACCACCGACGAAGCTATCTCATTTGTTTGGCGCACTAATATGGGAGAAGCCATTTTGAACTAACTATAACCATCGACGCAGCTATCTCATTTGTTTGGCGCACTAATATGGGCGTAGCCATTTTAAACTAACTATAACCACCGACGCAGCTATCTCATTTGTTTGGCGCACAAATATGGGAGAAGCCATTTTGAACTAACTATAACCATCGACGCAGCTATCTCATTTGTTTGGCGCACTAATATGGGAGAAGCCATTTTGAACTAACTATAACCACCGACGAAGCTATCTCATTTGTTTGGCGCACAAATATGGGAGAAGCCATTTTGAACTAACTATAAACACCGACGAAGCTAGCTCACTTGTTTGGCGCACAAATATGGGCGCAGCCATTTTAAACTAACTATAACCACCGACGCAGCTATCTCATTTGTTTGGCGCACAAATATGGGAGAAGCCATTTTGAACTAACTATAACCATCGACGCAGCTATCTCATTTGTTTGGCTCATTAATATGGGAGCAGCCATTTTGAACTAACTATAAACACCGACGAAGCTATCTCACTTGTTTGGCGCACAAATATGGGCGTAGCCATTTTAAACTAACTATAACCACCGACGCAGCTATCTCATTTGTTTGGCGCACAAATATGGGAGAAGCCATTTTGAACTAACTATAACCACCGACGAAGCTATCTCATTTGTTTGGCGCACTAATATGGGAGAAGCCATTTTGAACTAACTATAACCATCGACGCAGCTATCTCATTTGTTTGGCGCACTAATATGGGAGAAGCCATTTTGAACTAACTATAACCACCGACGAAGCTATCTCATTTGTTTGGCGCACAAATATGGGAGCAGCCATTTTGAACTAACTATAAACACCGACGAAGCTATCTCACTTGTTTGGCGCACAAATATGGGCGTAGCCATTTTAAACTAACTATAACCACCGACGCAGCTATCTCATTTGTTTGGCGCACAAATATGGGAGAAGCCATTTTGAACTAACTATAACCATCGACGCAGCTATCTCATTTGTTTGGCGCACTAATATGGGAGAAGCCATTTTGAACTAACTATAACCACCGACGAAGCTATCTCATTTGTTTGGCGCATTAATATGGGAGAAGCCATTTTGAACTAACTATAACCACCGACGAAGCTATCTCATTTGTTTGGCGCATTAATATGGGAGAAGCCATTTTAAACTAACTATAACCACCGACGAAGCTATCTCATTTGTTTGGCGCACTAATATGGGAGAAGCCATTTTGAACTAACTATAACCATCGACGCAGCTATCTCATTTGTTTGGCGCACTAATATGGGAGAAGCCATTTTAAACTAACTATAACCACCGACGAAGCTATCTCATTTGTTTGGCGCACTAATATGGGAGAAGCCATTTTGAACTAACTATAACCATCGACGCAGCTATCTCATTTGTTTGGCGCACTAATATGGGAGAAGCCATTTTGAACTAACTATAACCATCGACGCAGCTATCTCATTTGTTTGGCGCACTAATATGGGAGAAGCCATTTTGAACTAACTATAACCACCGACGAAGCTATCTCATTTGTTTGGCGCATTAATATGGGAGAAGCCATTTTGAACTAACTATAACCACCGACGAAGCTATCTCATTTGTTTGGCGCACTAATATGGGAGAAGCCATTTTGAACTAACTATAACCATCGACGCAGCTATCTCATTTGTTTGGCGCACTAATATGGGAGAAGCCATTTTGAACTAACTATAACCACCGACGAAGCTATCTCATTTGTTTGGCGCATTAATATGGGAGAAGCCATTTTAAACTAACTATAACCACCGACGCAGCTATCTCATTTGTTTGGCGCACAAATATGGGAGAAGCCATTTTAAACTAACTATAACCATCGACGCAGCTATCTCATTTGTTTGGCGCACTAATATGGGAGAAGCCATTTTGAACTAACTATAACCACCGACGAAGCTATCTCATTGGTTTGGCGCATTAATATGGGAGAAGCCATTTTAAACTAACTATAACCACCGACGAAGCTACCTCATTTGTTTGGCGTACTAATATGGGAGAAGCCATTTTGAACTAACTATAACCATCGACGCAGCTATCTCATTTGTTTGGCGCACAAATGTGGGCGCAGCCATTTTGAACTAACTATAACCACCGACGCAGCTTTCTTATTTGTTTGGCGCACAAATGTGGGCGCAGCCATTTTGAACTAACTATAAACACCGACGAAGCTATCTCACTTGTTTGGCGCACAAATATGGGCGCAGCCATTTTGAACTAACTATAAACACCGACGAAGCTTTCTTATTTGTTTGGCGCACAAACGTGGGCGCAACTGTTTTCAATAAACTATAATTAACAACCGACGCAACTATTTTACTTGTTTGTTAGTAAGCAGTATATTTGTTTTCGCCCAGCTATTGCGATAAAATAGCATTATTTTATCTTAATATATTCTAAATAGGCAGAAGGTACATTATTTATATATAGCTAATGTACCCTACGTTACTAAAATACGTTTCAAAATATAGAAATATTAGAAATGGAATATGTACACAATCAATGAGATGGCGTTATTTCACTGTATTCAAGACTGTGTTTAAAAATTTTACCGATAAATGTTTTAAATTTCGCATTTATGTACATATTTAAAATATGATCAAACTTTTTAGACTCTTCATACTAAAAAGGGAAAATCCACTTTATAGGTTTACTATAGGAACCTTCAAAATCACTACTTAAAATCACCTCTAAACAAAGGCTATAGACCAAGCCAAACCACTCAAAACTTGCCGAAACTGTCACATTTTACGACTAATCTGACGTTAGAAGGGCCATTCGCGTTTCACGATTGAAAACCAATATTTTGTAGCAGAAAAATAAACTCCATAAATTATTTATGTTCCGGTCAATTTAAGTAAAAATATGGAAGTGTGTCGGTGACAATACCGCGAAAGAAAGAATGAAATAACCTGATAAATATATCGTTCGGAAAATTGCTCGGCCCTTTCTCGGTCGCTTTCGTTGATGGGCCAACTGAATCAGTGGCTCGCGGTTTCGATTGACGATTCGCAATCGATAACATTGATCGGCGATCGGCCACTCTTCGCGCTGTGGCCGAAACAGAAGAAAACATCGTTAATAAAAGGACAAAAGGAAATCCCGAGACGGGTGAGGGGGGGACGGGGTAAAGGACTGTTGGGTCTTTCACCCTCCGTCTAAAAGGTGCGTTTGACGCGCCATGAAAAACAACTCAGTCGACCCAGGCGTCCATTTCGATATGTACTTCCTCTAGCTCTCTCTCTCTCTCCCTCGTTCCGTCACAAACTTTACTCCATCTTTCGAGACGCCTGGTCAGCCGCGAACCAAAAATATCGCCACAGAAAGAACATCAGTCATACCAAATCCTAACAACGTCTAAATGACCACTCCGCCAAAACTAAGACCGATTGTATCACAACTCGTAATAAAAAGATTGTTAGCAACTTATACGCGAGAACAGTGTTGCGAATTATTCATATTTTTCTAAACGAAAAACTAGGAAACGATTACGAGGAGTATGCGCAATTGCAAATCCTACTGAAGAGGCACAATATAATATTATATATATATTTCGAAAGATGAAATTGTAAAATCTTGTTGTCGAATGTATTTATCGGATGCCTATTAATACAGTTGACATCGAAAATATTTAATTTTATCTTTCGAAACCGTTTTAAAACGTTTCCAAAGAGTCTAGTGTTTTCGACGGAAGTCGTTTGAAATCGTGTTTCCGTTGGTTACGGGTTCTGCTCTAGCGATCGTGATTTTGAAAATAACTGCGGTTAGGCTTAACGACTTATAACTACAAGTCATTTTACTTGATTAAAAAGAAGAAGTTTAATATTATAAAATCAACTACCTGTGTGTAATCAGTACCAAAACGCGTTTTTAGGCCGCACGAGTTTTCCTGTTTGTTACGGCAGTTTCAAGAATTTCCCGCTACGCGGTGCGGGGGCGTAAAAGTCATTTGTCGTTAGAAAAATGTCAAAGTTATATATCCAGGTAACACTATTATCATAAGTCTATAATATTGTTCCATAAGTTTGTCACTTTGGGGAATATTTTACTGAGAGCTAGTAACGGAGTGACGTCATCACAAGAAGAAAATCTCCCCCTAGCGAGGTGCTGTCAAAGGCTACTTGTGACGCGGCAAGCTGACGCAAAACCTCGACGAAGCCCGTAATGCAGTCGGTCTTTTGAAAAGTTCACAGTAAAACCTTTTTATGTGAAGAATAGGAAGTGTCACACTTATGTAATAATACAAAGCTAGAGAGGCAAATTTTTATTTCTCAAAAATTATTATTATTTTGAAGGTAGCTCCCCATAGTGCTATAGGAAAATGAAAGTGGCCCAAAATACTTGTAAGGTCCCGAAAAAAATAAATTCAGAGGCTCCATGTACTTCCCCTCCCTCCAACGGAATTATGTGTAACAACGATTTTATTTAGCGGTACAAATTATCAATATTTTAAAATGTAATAGGATGGTTCACACTAGATGGCGACTATTTAAACCTTATTTTTATGGTGATAAGTAGAGCTCGGGAAACGGATAAATTAACCGCCATAACTTCAATTAATCATAAAAAATTCGAATTAACTGTTTATTTATGGACATTATTCCCGACTATTATACGATTTAACATGCAACTTTTTATTCGGATAATTTTCGGATATGGATATTTATTATCCGAACGCCGAGCCCTAGTGGCCGGGTAGGGAATAAAGATTTGCTGATTTACTCTCCAAAAAAAAACTATTTTAAGAGATATCTTGTGTAAAATATTTATTCAAAAAAAAATTAAACGTAGATAATATCCCAAAGACATTTATTTTTCACGGTTTTTAGATAATTTCCAATTTTCAGACTGGTCACGCCATCTAGTAAGGCTTCGTGTATTTAAAAACCGACCTACAATGGCGTTACCGTGTAGATAAAAATATGGTATGATCGGGTTGATTAAGCGTTAAACTATAGAGAGTAAAGCGCAAGGTGGATAAATTGTTTGAAAACAGGCAGTGTCCGGCAAAACAGGCAGTGTCCGGCAAAACAGGCAGTGTCCGGCAAAACAGGCAGTGTCCGGCAAAACAGGCAGTGTCCGGCCGTTCGGAGAAAGAAAAGAAAGCGAGTAAGAGACAAATTGAAGCGGAAATCGGCGAAGGCTGTTTCCGCTTCCACAGAAGAGGGGGGAGGGGACGCGGACAGGAAGTAAAACCGAGGAAACAGAGGGGAGGGGGAGAATAGCATAAAGGAGACTGAGTGTTCTTCCATTTTGGAAGCCTTAAAGAATAGCGAAGTGATGGGTAGAGGAGGGCTCCCCCGAAACAATAGATGAGATTTTCTCTACTTCTCGGGGGGGGGGGGGGGGGGGGCGCTATTTCGAGAGATCCAAGAGACGATGAAAACTATTCTTAGCACCAATCAATTCGGCCGAACTTAAGCCGAGTTCTTTGTCTGTCTTTCCATTTTTCTTTCTTTACACTCGAATTTCTAGCCACCCTAAAATGGTCTGCTAAACTTCAGCATCGTTTATTAACTTAGTTTAATTCGCCTACATGCACCCATCTCCCCCTCCCCCCGTGGATTTACATTTATCAGACGCGTCTAGATTCTTCAATGTATACCAACATTGAAAGGCGTACAAAAACCTAAAAAGGTAAAAAATGTACCGTATAAATTTTGATTTTCGAGTTAGACCTTAAAAGACATAAATTTTGTCAGATTCTTTTTATAGAGAGGTTGGCGCGCACTCACGGGATTTTACGCATCGTGTTCGTCAGTTTCGGCCGAGATACTTTTTCACTGCCATCTATATTTGTACACCTTTATTATATTTATTACCATGGGTTGAAGTAGGTTCCAAGAAATGTTTTTGAAGCGTAACCTGAGAAATCGCGAATGATTCTCGCCCTAGTAGATTGATAAAATTAAAATATTCCTTGCTTCAAAGATAGAGGGCGATACTTTACGGGGGGGGGAGGGTTTGCTGTAATATGAAAAAAATTCCAAGGATTTTCTTAAAAGCCACCACTTGCTTTAAACAGCAGTTATATAATACAACAAAATGTTAAAATTCGCTGTACGATAATTAACGCCCTAAAAATAATACTAGTTCCAATAGCGGTCGTTAGATGGCGCGACAAGACAAAGTTATAAAATACATCAAAATGTTGAAATTCGCTGTACGTTAATTAACGTGCTAAAAATTATATTTTTCCAATAGCGGTCGTTGCATGGCGCGACTAGACAAAGTTATATATTCCCTTTATGTGACGACCGGGTTGCACTTCATTATTTGACAGAGATAAGCGAGTACGCTGACCTCTCCATATAAAGATCCAGTTGTACATTCATTTCTTAAATCATGGGCATTAGTCAGGTTAAGTTAGCGCTAGCAAAAGTGTAATAGGGTTAAGACGTAGCTTTACCGTGTACAAACTATACTCCTACAAGTTTTCCCATAGGGGAGCTGTTGGCTCGCGTGGCATGATGGGCTTGCCACCACCCTCCTACGCATTGTAACTCGGCCACCTGATTTAATGGCTTTAAAATTCGCTTGATGACTTAGGCCTAAGGTGTTGCCTAGCTGATTATTAATTATTTATTATTATTTATTATTCCCGTTCACGTTATTTAGTGATGACTTCAATTAGACTGGAGAATCTACCAGAACTAACAATGGGATAAAATTTAGTAAAGTTAACTCTGAACAGCACGATGCTTAGCTTGCAACACTTAAACAGGCTTAGTATCCAAAACGAAGTCGTAATCATTTTACCATTTCAGGAGAAAATGGTCCTCGGAAAGTGGACCCATCGGCCTCGCGCAACACGCGCCGTTATTCTAGACGGGGTATTCGATATACCATCGATCATACACCGATTTCCAAAGTGACACGCTTTCAGGCACAAGGCCGTCGGCGTAAAGTGGGTTTATAGGGTATAAGCCCGGTCCCTGCAGCCTGAATATCACGATAAGACGCAGCCACGGATAAAATCTCGGTCGCTTCGATTCCGAATTTCATTCTGGTACGTACCGGGAGGCCCAGCGATTAGAATTCCATTTTCCCGGTGCAGTTTCGATCTCTCTCTGGCACTATCCTACCCCTAAATATCTTCGGGGGGGGGGGGGGGGCAGGCGGCAATCCCCAAAGCTAAAACGGAAGATTTCAATCCATTTCTGCGACTTGGAAAGGAGGAAGGCGACGGGGAACTCGCTGTTTCGAACGATTGACTGCCGCCAAACCGTCAAAGCGAAAAAACTTTCCCCAAACTTTCTTCTTCTGGAGACGCTTCCTCCCGTTCACTTTTCTTTCCTTTTTCTGCCAATATGGCGTTTCGCTCGATTTGAAAAAACGTGTTTACGTAAATCCAGTAAGTTTCTGGAGCCCGCGACGTATATCGGCAGGGAGCGAAAAGTATTTTTCGCTCCGAGAGACTCGGGAAAGAAGGAGAGAAAAAAATCTATTCGGCTTGGTCAAATACGAACGCCGCAGTCATATATTTTGTTCTAAAAAGTGTCGTACCGATCTCGTACAATCCGCGGAATCGAGAGGGGACCATTCTTTTGTCTCCCGTCTAAAACGTATTCCAACATTCCCAGACAAGTCGCGATTTTTCCACTTTTATATTTTGGAGGTCGCGATGCCTCGGGGAAAACCCCATCCTTAAAACCAAACAGATAGGTTAGACCTAAACAACCCCTGGTACGCGTGTTTAGATTTTTCTCCATTCTCTACACCCCATAAACTGTCTTTGTTAGACATAAATTGTACAATTTCATAGACGGCGTACGACGAGGACCGTGGAAAAACGGTGGACAGCGTACGAGGAATCAAATTTAAACAGGCGACGAGCCATTACCGGAGGGTATTCCACAGTCGACATTGTTAGGAGGAAACGAAAAACAGTTGGATATAAAATAGGGATCATCTAGTAGATTCGCGATGGTAACAGCCTCGTAAAACGCGAGACACAGACTCGAAAAGGGAAAAGAAAGCTCTCTAAATGGGAATATACATCTAGCCACGTTGCGAGAAAATGCGGCGAAAAATTTTATTTTGTCGCGGAAGCGAAATGGTCGTTCTATTAGGACGCTTGCCTCGGCGGGAGAACGGTGGCCTCAAAGACAGCCGACCAGATGGAACTTTAAAGCCGTAGAAAGAAGAGGAACGAAATTGGAAAAAAGGGGGAATATGGTCCGGAAAAACGTCGCAACTTCTTAACCCGAATGTCGGGATTAAAGAGACGACTATAGCGGTTTAAATAGGGGACGGGGAGCACTTCCGGTCAAATGGAACGGCAAAATAAGGGACCGTCCCCTATTTCCGCTCGCTCGCTTTCCAAATTGCCGAAGAAGCCAGAATCGAACCCGAAAGGGATTCTTGGGGGGGGGGGGGAAATAAACGGGTTCCTTCTCGTCTACTTTCCGTTTGTTGGGGCGCTGGGCAAAGCCATTTCTCGGCGTCCGACACGAGCCACCGAAACATAGTTGATGCGCCTTCTGTGGCTAGTCAATCGGCCGAAACCCTCCTTGGTGGCCAAACGCTTCGCGCACTGTACGGAGGAGTGAGCGAAAGAGAGTGAGATCAAGATGGAATGTATATATGGGCATCTTTCGGGGAAACAAATGGCAGTTTGTTTTGGCTGGTCACGCGTCCCTAAACTATCGACTAGCACGCGAAGCGTATTGACGACGACAATATTTTCTTTTACGCCGAACCATCGATTCTGCTGGCTTACCTTTCGGTGCGTCTGAAAATATTTTTGGTTTTTTAAAATGTAACTAATGGTTTTCTTAAAAAAAATTTAATAAAAACAATTTTTCGATTTTCGGATGGGGGGGGGGCAATATACCTCCTTTGCGCTGCCGAAAGTACACTCTTAAAAAAAGGGTGTTTTAATGGTATATTAAGGGTGTAATATCTGTAAAAAAACACTCTTTAATGTTAATTTAAACGCCATAAAGGGATTTTTATTGTCCCAAATTAAAAACCTGAAAAGGTGTATAAAGGGTGTTATATTACCCTGTAAATTGAGTGATTTAACACCTGGTAAGGGTGTAGCTCCCTTAAGGCAGTAATTTAGTACCCTAAAAGGAGTATTTTAACACTTTAAAGGGAGTATTGTAGCACCCTTAAGGCAGTAGTTTAGAACCTTAAAGGGAGTAGTTATAAAACTTTAAAGGGAGTATTATAGAACCCTTAAGGGAGTATTGTAGAACCCTGAAGGGGGGTAGTGTAACACCCTGAAGGGAGTCGTTTGGTACCCTAAAAGGAGTAGTCTTGTACCCTAGAGGGAGTAGATAATACCCCTGAAGGGAAGGGAATAGTTTTATACCACAAACTGTTAACAAAGGAACCAAAACGGAGGACATAGGCACCCCAAACAGTGTAAATAAACACCCTATAGCAGGAAAACTGTTTTTTAAGGTGTAGAATAACATCCTTAATAAACCTGTTAAGGTGTTAAATATGGGACAAGAAAACACCCTTAAAGGTTTGAAAAGAAACCCTTTTTTTAAGAGTGTAATAATAATAATAATCAGCTAGGCTAATACCCAAGGCACCACCTTAGGCCCAAGTCATCTAGCGACTTATAATAGGCCAAAACTATTCGCTCGCTTTGGGACGAAAAGAGTACACCTTTTACCCCAAACTACCAACTTCTTCCATACAATATCACCTAAACTGTATTTTGAAGTTGCTCGCGGTTTCCTAAAAATTACTCCAAAACTAGCGAATAGTTTTCGCCTACTGCCTTTGAATTAGGTGGCCGGGTTACAATGCGTAGGAGGGTGGTAGCAAGCCCTTCATGACACGCCAGCCAACAGCTCCCTACACTCACTATTACCGTTAACCTCTACAAGTTTTTATGGGAAGAGGAATCCAAAGAACTCGGGGAAACCCCTTTAACCAATGGGGAGAGAGCTTGGAAACTCAACGCAGAAGGAGTAGTTCCGAGTTTTCACCCAGTGCCACAAGTTGGGATCGGACTCAGCTCTTCTTGCTGCGAGGCGAAAGCGCTAACCACTTCGCCACCCCACTTATGAAGCCGGCAAGAATTTTGTGTTATATATGGATATATATAATGAAATATAATAATCAGCTAGGCTAATACCCAAGGCACCACCTTAGGCCCAAGTCATCTAGCGACTTTTGAAGCCTTTTAATTCAGGTGGCCGGGTTACAATGCGTAGGAGGGTGGTGGCAAGCCCTCATGCCACGCAAGCCAAGAACCTAAGACAAAAACCAGAACCAGCATTGAAAAACAATCAGGAAGACCCAACAATTATTTGTCGTTGAATCGATCCAAACTTTCACAGTTGTCTCCGATATCGGATATCAGCCGTGCCCTGGATAGAAAACTTACCAGAAATTAACATTTCAATTTAAAAATACTTTTACCAAGATAAACTTTCGGTCAAGGTGATTCGTTACTTCCGTCTATAGAGAGCCTTCAACTATAATCCCTTATTTTGAATTTCAGTAAAATCCACAGTGGAAAAGGTAGAATGGTAAATTAGAAGTCCAATATAGCCTTAGACTGGTCTCTGCCGTTGTTAGACTATAAAATCGGTCCAATACGGAAGAAGAACTTATCACCGTCTGGTCGTTGCGAAATTTTCGATACTTTTTTATAACATTTTATAAAGAAACATTTTAGCCTGTAGCTTTCACCCTACCTCACCCTTTTTTTTTTCTATATATATCTCTCTCACTCTCTAGGCCGTGATGTTAGTTTTAGAGATGACAAGGCCCCCCTTTCCAAATACAATCCACCCCGCAAAGATAGCTCCCGACCGTCGCAAACGGTTAACGTCGGAATATAGACTTCCGTTATCTTAAGCCGGCGTACGCGTGCCCGGTCTCGTCAAAGGCGGGAACGACTAGTTAAAGAAGTCATTTCAAACCCCGAAGCTCAAAGAATAAAGGAAAATAACGAAAAAAACTATTCCTTACTGAATTATGGATGAGAAGATGAGATCTAGTTGAGAAGAAAAAAACTGGGCCTCCGAAATTTTTTTCTTCCTCTTACATTTCATTTTGCAGCGAGGAAGCGGTGATCAATCTTAGAAAGGGGGGGTCGACGCACCCCACCCTAAAAAGCCAAAAAGAAATTGAACTTTTCCGTTCTCTCATTATGAAGTCTCCTTGTTTTGTCAAAGATTACGTCAGTCGTACGTCATCGGATCGATTTCTCCGCGCCCACGATTTTGAGAAAGCAGTCCGCACTTGGTTTTTGGCGACATCTAGGTTAATAATAAGGAAAATAAGTAAGAGAAGTGAAGTAGATTTACGTCACGTAACTTTAAACGAAACAATTATTTGACGTAAAAATAGAAGTAAATTTTTTAATATTTGGTTGGTTTTAATATTGATAATTGGTCGATAATATTGATTGCGCCGATGTAACAAATTTATTTTCGTAAGATTAGTTAATCATTCCACTTTGTCAATTTAATATTTATTACCACCGATTACCTTTAAAACGCGTTTAATAAAAACAGTGCAATTATCAAAATTTACAATTCCCAGAAGATGGCAGTGCAAACCCGCAAATTCAAATCAAGAAATGTTGTCTACCCGGCGGTCGATCTGCAAAGGTAGCCAATCTAGAGTGTGCCTACACTTTCCGTTACACTGAAATAAAATCTGCTTAATCTTCGTAATCCTACCGGGGCACTAGAAAATTTTGCTCTTCTAGTATTACGCAATTAGGCTGACGGTACTTGGTAGGGTAATTTGCCCGATTTTACGCTGATATCTGTCATTTTGGCGTTTGGAGCACCATACGTATCCGTTATACAGTTCTTAGTGGCGCGTTTATTTTGGGAATATGAATTGGATTAACTGAATCTTATATTTTTACGCCCACAATTTTCATGTTAATGCGATTAGCGTTTAGCTTTTCGGTTCCGTGACGTGGATAGCGCTCTTAAATATTCTTCCCACACGCGGCGTCTCTAACAAGGAGAGTACCCGAGGTGTTTATTGCCGATTTTGTTCAAAGTCGGGCGTAATGTAGGCCTATAAATATGAAATTTCCCAAAAGGAGATTTGCCATGGCAACCGAAAATGTTTTTGAACACTTAAAGCTTGATTTCACAGGGTCCTAGCTTCAAAAAATTAAAAAAAATTTAATCACGAAATAGGTAATTTGGACCACCTTTTTGTAAATTTCATCAAGTTTGGGTAAATTGTAACATTTTTGGGTAAATTGTAACATTTTTGGGGTAAAATTGTAACAATGTTTGGGTAAAATAAGGAAAAAATCTTATTTTTATAGAACAATATGATAGACTTATGGTAAGGCACGTTAGACGATGCCATCTATTAGAAAAATTCGCCACCACTCTGTTTGCCATTACGTGATGCCTTAAACTGGGTCGTTTTCTTAAGCCACGGTCACACTAGACTTCCGTGCAAAGCACAAAAGCATTAACGACCAAATTTTCGATTTACAGATTTTGGTTTTATTTCACATTATTTTATACGTTAAATTCAATTTTGAACTAATTTTCGAATTTAAAATTTTTGTTGCAAAACGCATTATTTTAGGTTTTTGCATTATTTTCAAACCAAAAATGCATTAATGTGTTTATTTTCTTTAAAAGTCAAATCAAGACGCATTTTTTTCGCGTTTTAAGACATAAATAGTCCAACATATACGTGGCAAAAAGCATTTTTTAATGATATTTCTGAAATATCGTTTGGCCTGTAAATTGTTTAGTACCAGAATAGAATTTGAGTTGAAAAATCCAAGTCTACTATATAAATTTGAAAGAAGTAAGTTGGGGTATCTTAAGGCAAAGAAAGTTTGAATTTCGCGGGTTTTCTCCATATTTTGGTTTTGGTCGTTAATGCTTTTGTGCTTTGCACGGCAGTAGAGGTTAAAACCCAGTTTATGTCGGTTTGAATGCCAGTTTTGACCGCCGACGATAATTCTTAGTTCCCACGCGCGAAATCGCTTCATCCCGTATCTCTTATAGCCAAGGTTTAACGTCATCAAATGTGTGTGATGACGTCACTCAGTTACTAGCTCTCGGTAAATATTCCTAAAAAGTGATTCTCTAGTGCTATTTCATCAGGATGTTTATAAATATGTGAATATCACAACGCAGCGTAATTTTTACATTTTACACCTTTAAGCGCGATTTGACCTCTGTATTACATTTACGTACAAAAAAATCAAGGACACATTGTTTCACACGGAAAACGCAATTAGTGGATCGGAAATGGAATTTCTGACATCCCTTGTGCTAATGAAAAAGTTTCCATGGAAACCAAATCACGCAATCGAGAGGCAAGGGCTCCAAATTAAAAGATTTTCAAAAGCAGATTCGCGCGAAGAATTCTGCCCGTTCTCAAATGACCTTTTTCATCGTGGAGTTGGAAATGACGTAATTTACAAAATATCCTGTTAACAAGATTTCATTAAAGGGGAACGGCCAAGCTTTTCGAAATATGGCCTTATTTCCGTATCAAAAGATTAACAAGTCGTTCAATATACTAACACGTACCTTTTTTTGTCTTGAAAAAATAGCTTTTGGCCCAAAAAGTTGAAACGAAAAATAACGCCAGGTGTTTGGGTTTGAATTTTCGCCGCCATCTTAGGGGCTGCCGGCAGCGCCCCTAACCCCGTATGAGCGATTTGCGAACTATCCTAACTTTTAAAATCGCGCAATTTAGGCTTAGGTCTCTTATAACTGGAACGCGCCGCGCGTGCAAATATTTTTTTTGCGTCTTCAGCAACGCACGCTTTTACGTTGTTTTTCGGTCTCACCGACTTCTCACCAGGTGTCGCGGCGGACGCGCGCTTTTAGATTTCCCGAAATTTCTTTATTTTATTAAAAATTAACCACTCAATATTTTTTGATGCGGTTTTCGCCGTAAATTTTAGTTTTTAATGGGCTATAGGGCTATCTAACTGGTTAAAGCTTGACCGTTCCCCTTTAAAGAAAATACTTACGAGTTGTTACGTTGCATATAATAACTGGTAATCCTGCCTAGAGATTACGTTATACCCCATATTTCTAAGAAAGTTTCGGGCCGTCCTTATTAAAAAGAGCAAAGAGTTATTTTAAGAAGAACTAATCTCCAACTGTCTTTTCATTACTTTTTCTCAAAGAAAAATTTACTTGATAAACAGAGATTTAACTGCAAGGGAATTAACCCCTATTAGGTCGTGCCAGAAGTTAATGAACTTCATTAGCCTCTGACTACAAACAAAATGTGAGCGTCGCCATATACTATGACCGGAAACTCTGCTACAATGTGTCATTTTTTATTAGTAGGCAGTATATAATCAGCTAATAATCAGCTAGGTTAAGGGGGAAGACTACAGTGGCCATTGTCTACTTTCGCGCTATTTCAAGCTGAACTCTTTTAAGTTTGTATTTTTACTTAAAAATTAATATTTCAGTGTAAAACAGCCTCTGGTTTAGTGCCTAAAATAATTTTGACAGTTTTAAATTTAAAAGTAATTAAGTTATTACGTTTTAATTCGGATCCCCCGGAGCTAAACAAGTTGGGGCAAGCGCCCAAACTATCCTTTAGTTAGGACCTTATATCTCGTTAACTATTAATATTAGAATTATCAAAATTATTTTAGGCACTAGGGGAAGGTTCAGCCTAATAAGAAAAATATAATTCAATTATGAAACGTTCAGCTTGAACGAAAAAGAGGCTTTTACTGTATTCTTCCCCCTTAATACCCCCTTAGGCCCAATTCATCTAGCGACTTTTAATGCCATTAATTCAGATGGCCGGGTTACAATGCGTAGGAGGGTGGTGGCAAGCCCTTCATGCCTTGCGAGCCAACAGCTCCCTAAACTTACTATTACCGTTAACCTCAGCAAGATTTTATGGAAGGGAAACCGAAGAATTCGAGGGGAAACCCCTTACAGCAGTGGGGAGAGAACTTTCAAACTCAACGCGGAAGGAGTTGTTCCGAGTTTTCACCCAGTGCCACAAGCTGGGATTGATCCCGGCTCCTCTTGCTGCGAGGCGAAAGTGCTAACCACTCCGTGATAAACGTGACTAGAATATTATTATAAATTTAATTTTACCCACAACCAATGAGATCAAAGAAAATTATAGACCTCGTTCCCTAGATTCGAAATAATTGCCTCGCTCGTAGTCAATAGCGTTTACCCACTTCCTGTCGGAACTCCGGTGGTGCCTTGGGTGTTTAGCCTAGCTGATTATTATTATTATTATTATTATTATTATTATTACTCCGAAAAAATTAGCTCCATAATTACCATGGTAACCAACTATAGATAATACCACGGTCAACTTTGATTACGAGCTGCTCATGCAACAGAGCGTCATCAAATTTGGCCGTGATAGGATTTGGCCCGATTTTTCTGAGGTCACGTGCCGAAAGTGAGTAAACGGTTCGTTTCAAACCATCAATCAGAAAGCTCTCAGAATTCGAATCTAGGGTACGAAATTTTATATTATCTTTGATAAGATTTATCAATTTCACTAAATTCAGTGAAAATGTAAGATCTATGTATAACATATACATATTTAAAATCTGATATTATAATTAAACAGGAATCCATACCTCCACTTGGAATGCTTGCCGTATCACGTATGGTAAGATCCCTCTGACGGCTTTGACCCCGCCTACGAGATAAAAAATCCCCTCTGCGCGCGCTCCCCTCTCACGTGGTTGTTTGTTAAGTTAACATAGTGACGTCAAAAAAACCGTCGGCCACATCGGGACGAAAATCTGCCGCGATAAGCATTCCAAGTAGAGTTATGGATTCCTGAAGGAAAGCATAATCCCTTCATACGCAAATGGGACAAAGCGTTATAACACTTACAATAATAATTTTTATAATAAGTTATAACACTTACAATAATAATTTTTATAATAATATCGTTATTTTCGGATACCCAGATCACTGACAATTGTGAGCTCAGCCAAAGACTTATTTCCAAATGGGTCCTTATATGGAAATAGATCAAAACAATAGACTTTTTTTAGAACACTTTTATTCGATGTAGAATGGAGGATATAGTCAGTTGAAACAAAGTCTATTCCATCTCATTTATTGAGTAAGTTTGTTATTTTGATTGTTCAAGCTGACAGCTTGAGAACTCCACCACGAGGCGAATAGTCACATCCAACCTGCTGCTTGGTTTTGCGCTTGTTCCAGCCTACTTCCAGGGGCTAGTAGGCCACACTTTGAAGCTCTCTTTTAACTCATCGTAGGAAAATGGGAAAAAAGCAGGCATACTTCTCAACTCACCCCCTACAACTCCTTCAAATTTTTGCATAACCTTTTGAAACACCCTGTGTATTCGCGATGAAAAAGGAAAAAGTCTGTAATAGCCGATAATAAGTGTCACCATAAATAACATAATAGATAGAAGTATGACACTGATTGATTTGGGTTAATAATAGTCTATCTCCGGACGGTTGTGTAATAGGGAGTTTGGGAAAAATAAAATTACTAACGGGATAGTTTGATGGTGACAAATTCGAGCGAAATCGCGTTACTGTCTCAAATTCGAAATAACTACCATCAGAAGCGAAGCGAGTGTTTCAAATTCTCAATTTAACGATCCGATTCCATAATAGGCCTTTCCATAAATTCACTACGACTGTACATGTGGTCAGAAACTTATAAACCGGTACTGCAAGTGATCAAACAGCCTACTACACCGGTGGTCTCATCAGAATGCCCTACATCAGCGTCCACAAGCCCGGACAGGCGACAAATCCAGCATTAGTAGTAGTATTATTATTATTATTATTATGGGGTAGGTACATTTGTTCGAATTTCAATGGTCCAACCGGCGGAACAAATGTTCGAATTTCATTCGTCCGAACCGCCGAAATAACAAATGTTTCAATTGTTCGAATTGGACAACTTGTTTGTTTCATTCGTCCGAATCGGTAGCATCACTTGTCCGAATTCTCTCGCTAAATAAGTATTTCTTATTGCTGTTTTTTGTGGGAATTGCGTTGAATGTTGTGGATATTTTAGGTTAGGTTAGGTTAGGTTAGGTTCACGTTAATGTTACTATTTTCTTATATTAACAATATTAAAAAAAAAAAACAATTCTTAATGTTCGAAAAAACGGACCAACGATTATTCGAACAAATGAAATTCGCCAGTAAAGTTAACATAAATTGAACGACTAAATCACCAACAAAAGTTGTGATAAATTTTTTGGGCAAATGAAATACGTTTTCGGACATACGATCCGGTTTTCCGGCATTCGGACAATTGATCATTCGGACATTTGTACCACCGTTCGGACGAATGAAATTCGAACTAATGTACCCCTCGACGCAAGCCACTTATCCCGACAACTACGACTGCACAGCTTGTTCTTAAGTTAGTGTAGGGAGCTGTTGGCTCGATCTCGTGGCATGCAGGGCTTGCCACCACCCTCCTACGCATTGTAACCCGGCCACCTGAATTAATGGCTTCAAAAGTCGCTTGATGACTTAGGCCTAAGGTGGTGCCTTGGGTATTAGCCTAGCTGATAGTGCAGTCAAGTCTATGGACGAAAGCTGAGGAAGAATTGTAGAAGTGGGGGGAAAACAGTAAACAAGAAGGCCACGTTATTTTATGGAAATGCCTATTCATCATTACGCAAACCGAACGTTATTTTTACTTTTTTACTAAAAAAAGTTAATATTTTCATTAGGCCTTGGTTGATACGTCACGTAAAAGAGAATACTTACCTGGCAATTCCAGGCACTTTGTCATTTTGAATTTATTCCTATGATTAATTTGGTCATTGGCGAAACATTGGGACACTAGGCCGAGTCATACTTTCCATTTATTACTTCTGATCTAACCAAAAAAAAAACCAATCATAATAAAACCCTCCTAGTATCGTATCGGACCAAATCTCGTAATTTCAATATCGCCATCTTTCGAAACCCGACAGATTTTTAGTTAAATAAATTTCTCAACGCCTTCTTGCGAAAGCAACAGCCTTTACGTCATACGATAGGACTATTATCCATTAAATTCAAACGACAAACATAGTAAAAATCACAATATTCTTGGCTATAGGCGGGATGTTTGTTTTGGGAGAATACGCTCCTAGACGCTATAATTAGTTACGTAGTATTTTATACTTCTACGTTGACGGCAGCTTATCAATGAAAATCTCGACGGTACCCCTGGGATGGTCGAATCACCGAATAACATTCTACGCGTCTAATTTTAGCGCTGATACGAGCAGGCTGAAATCCGAGCGTAAAATGAAAGGCGTGCCTCTCAACGTGAGCCCGGCGCAAATAAACCCGCGAAGAGACTGATGGCTGGCAGAGAAAACAAAAAGAAATTCCCCACTTAGCGAGGAAATACATTACAACTCCACTCCATTCATAAAGAGAGCCCCCACCAACGAAGGCGCCTACGTCATAGTGACGTACATTGAGTTTAATAAGTTCCGCCTCAGTCTCGTCTAAATTGAAATATACTGATACTGGCTTTTATACAGGGTGGAAGCCTCAGCCGTGGTCCAGCCTCGGTACTTCTCCTAGTACACCAGAGTGCTGCGGGTCGAACACTTCTACAGGCGCTGGATAATTAGAAGCGCATCTTTATCCAATCGCCCGAAAAAGCATTTGGAAGATGCGCTTCCAATTCTCCCATTGGTCTATTTTTGGCCTACCAGCGCCTGTAGAAGTGTTCCACCCGCAGTACTCTGGTGTACTAGGAGAAGTACCGAGGCTGGACCACGGCTGAGGCTTCCACCATAGACTAAGGAAGGTTCCTTAGTCTATTCTTCCACCCTGTATATAAATATACTAGCCGAAAGCCCGTAAATTCATCACCATAAACAAATTTCGACATTTTAAAACTTCGTGACTACTTTGTTTCTCAAATATTACTATTAAGTCTATAGTCTTTTGAAAGGTTAATTTTAAAAGTAATAAAGTTTTAGTTTATATTCGGCGCCTTTATACATTTAGCCCCTGGGCTAACGGGCGATTTTTGGTGTATCCCTTGAATGTTTTAAAAGCCCTTTTCATTTCAGACACTATAAATATTACTAACAAGTCAAGGCATAGGGCTGTAGCCCTACCTAGTTCAATTGTGAAAAAAAAAAAAAATTATTAAAAAGTCGCGTCCGTAGGCTGATTATATAGATAATAGACAAAAGCCTCGGGACGGGGGTATTTACTAAAACGTCACGCCCTAGTGCTGTAGCCAGATTGTAAAAACAAACTATAAATTTTACTAAAACGTCGCGTCCGTAGGCTGTTTATATAGGTAATAGACAAAAGCCTCGGGACGGGGGTATTTACTAAAACATCACGCCCTAGTGCTGTAGCCAGATTGTAAAAACAAACTATAAATTTTACTAAAACGTCGCGTCCGTAGGCTGTTTATATAGGTAATAGACAAAAGCCTCGGGACGGGGGTATTTACTAAAACATCACGCCCTAGTGCTGTAGCCAGATTGTAAAAACAAACTATAAATTTTACTAAAACGTCGCGTCCGTAGGCTGTTTATATAGGTAATAGACAAAAGCCTCGGGACGGGGGTATTTACTAAAACGTCACGCCCTAGTGCTGTAGCCAGATTGTAAAAACAAACTATAAATTTTACTAAAACGTCGCGTCCGTAGGCTGTTTATATAGGTAATAGACAAAAGCCTCGGGACGGGGGTATTTACTAAAACATCACGCCCTAGTGCTGTAGCCAGATTGTAAAAACAAACTATAAATTTTACTAAAACGTCGCGTCCGTAGGCTGTTTATATAGGTAATAGACAAAAGCCTCGGGACGGGGGTATTTACTAAAACATCACGCCCTAGTGCTGTAGCCAGATTGTAAAAACAAACTATAAATTTTACTAAAACGTCGCGTCCGTAGGCTGTTTATATAGGTAATAGACAAAAGCCTCGGGACGGGGGTATTTACTAAAACATCACGCCCTAGTGCTGTAGCCAGATTGTAAAAACAAACTATAAATTTTACTAAAACGTCGCGTCCGTAGGCTGTTTATATAGGTAATAGACAAAAGCCTCGGGACGGGGGTATTTACTAAAACGTCACGCCCTAGTGCTGTAGCCAGATTGTAAAAACAAACTATAAATTTTACTAAAACGTCGCGTCCGTAGGCTGTTTATATAGGTAATAGACAAAAGCCTCGGGACGGGGGTATTTACTAAAACATCACGCCCTAGTGCTGTAGCCAGATTGTAAAAACAAACTATAAATTTTACTAAAACGTCGCGTCCGTAGGCTGTTTATATAGGTAATAGACAAAAGCCTCGGGACGGGGGTATTTACTAAAACATCACGCCCTAGTGCTGTAGCCAGATTGTAAAAACAAACTATAAATTTTACTAAAACGTCGCGTCCGTAGGCTGTTTATATAGGTAATAGACAAAAGCCTCGGGACGGGGGTATTTACTAAAACGTCACGCCCTAGTGCTGTAGCCAGATTGTAAAAACAAACTATAAATTTTACTAAAACGTCGCGTCCGTAGGCTGTTTATATAGGTAATAGACAAAAGCCTCGGGACGGGGGTATTTACTAAAACATCACGCCCTAGTGCTGTAGCCAGATTGTAAAAACAAACTATAAATTTTACTAAAACGTCGCGTCCGTAGGCTGTTTATATAGGTAATAGACAAAAGCCTCGGGACGGGGGTATTTACTAAAACATCACGCCCTAGTGCTGTAGCCAGATTGTAAAAACAAACTATAAATTTTACTAAAACGTCGCGTCCGTAGGCTGTTTATATAGGTAATAGACAAAAGCCTCGGGACGGGGGTATTTACTAAAACGTCACGCCCTAGTGCTGTAGCCAGATTGTAAAAACAAACTATAAATTTTACTAAAACGTCGCGTCCGTAGGCTGTTTATATAGGTAATAGACAAAAGCCTCGGGACGGGGGTATTTACTAAAACGTCACGCCCTAGTGCTGTAGCCAGATTGTAAAAACAAACTATAAATTTTACTAAAACGTCGCGTCCGTAGGCTGTTTATATAGGTAATAGACAAAAGCCTCGGGACGGGGGTATTTACTAAAACATCACGCCCTAGTGCTGTAGCCAGATTGTAAAAACAAACTATAAATTTTACTAAAACGTCGCGTCCGTAGGCTGTTTATATAGGTAATAGACAAAAGCCTCGGGACGGGGGTATTTACTAAAACATCACGCCCTAGTGCTGTAGCCAGATTGTAAAAACAAACTATAAATTTTACTAAAACGTCGCGTCCGTAGGCTGTTTATATAGGTAATAGACAAAAGCCTCGGGACGGGGGTATTTACTAAAACGTCACGCCCTAGTGCTGTAGCCAGATTGTAAAAACAAACTATAAATTTTACTAAAACGTCGCGTCCGTAGGCTGTTTATATAGGTAATAGACAAAAGCCTCGGGACGGGGGTATTTACTAAAACATCACGCCCTAGTGCTGTAGCCAGATTGTAAAAACAAACTATAAATTTTACTAAAACGTCGCGTCCGTAGGCTGTTTATATAGGTAATAGACAAAAGCCTCGGGACGGGGGTATTTACTAAAACATCACGCCCTAGTGCTGTAGCCAGATTGTAAAAACAAACTATAAATTTTACTAAAACGTCGCGTCCGTAGGCTGTTTATATAGGTAATAGACAAAAGCCTCGGGACGGGGGTATTTACTAAAACGTCACGCCCTAGTGCTGTAGCCAGATTGTAAAAACAAACTATAAATTTTACTAAAACGTCGCGTCCGTAGGCTGTTTATATAGGTAATAGACAAAAGCCTCGGGACGGGGGTATTTACTAAAACATCACGCCCTAGTGCTGTAGCCAGATTGTAAAAACAAACTATAAATTTTACTAAAACGTCGCGTCCGTAGGCTGTTTATATAGGTAATAGACAAAAGCCTCGGGACGGGGGTATTTACTAAAACATCACGCCCTAGTGCTGTAGCCAGATTGTAAAAACAAACTATAAATTTTACTAAAACGTCGCGTCCGTAGGCTGTTTATATAGGTAATAGACAAAAGCCTCGGGACGGGGGTATTTACTAAAACGTCACGCCCTAGTGCTGTAGCCAGATTGTAAAAACAAACTATAAATTTTACTAAAACGTCGCGTCCGTAGGCTGTTTATATAGGTAATAGACAAAAGCCTCGGGACGGGGGTATTTACTAAAACGTCACGCCCTAGTGCTGTAGCCAGATTGTAAAAACAAACTATAAATTTTACTAAAACGTCGCGTCCGTAGGCTGTTTATATAGGTAATAGACAAAAGCCTCGGGACGGGGGTATTTACTAAAACATCACGCCCTAGTGCTGTAGCCAGATTGTAAAAACAAACTATAAATTTTACTAAAACGTCGCGTCCGTAGGCTGTTTATATAGGTAATAGACAAAAGCCTCGGGACGGGGGTATTTACTAAAACATCACGCCCTAGTGCTGTAGCCAGATTGTAAAAACAAACTATAAATTTTACTAAAACGTCGCGTCCGTAGGCTGTTTATATAGGTAATAGACAAAAGCCTCGGGACGGGGGTATTTACTAAAACGTCACGCCCTAGTGCTGTAGCCAGATTGTAAAAACAAACTATAAATTTTACTAAAACGTCGCGTCCGTAGGCTGTTTATATAGGTAATAGACAAAAGCCTCGGGACGGGGGTATTTACTAAAACATCACGCCCTAGTGCTGTAGCCAGATTGTAAAAACAAACTATAAATTTTACTAAAACGTCGCGTCCGTAGGCTGTTTATATAGGTAATAGACAAAAGCCTCGGGACGGGGGTATTTACTAAAACATCACGCCCTAGTGCTGTAGCCAGATTGTAAAAACAAACTATAAATTTTACTAAAACGTCGCGTCCGTAGGCTGTTTATATAGATAATAGACAAAAGCCTCGGGACGGGGGTATTTACTAAAACATCACGCCCTAGTGCTGTAGCCAGATTGTAAAAACAAACTATAAATTTTACTAAAACGTCGCGTCCGTAGGCTGTTTATATAGGTAATAGACAAAAGCCTCGGGACGGGGGTATTTACTAAAACATCACGCCCTAGTGCTGTAGCCAGATTGTAAAAACAAACTATAAATTTTACTAAAACGTCGCGTCCGTAGGCTGTTTATATAGGTAATAGACAAAAGCCTCGGGACGGGGGTATTTACTAAAACGTCACGCCCTAGTGCTGTAGCCAGATTGTAAAAACAAACTATAAATTTTACTAAAACGTCGCGTCCGTAGGCTGTTTATATAGGTAATAGACAAAAGCCTCGGGACGGGGGTATTTACTAAAACATCACGCCCTAGTGCTGTAGCCAGATTGTAAAAACAAACTATAAATTTTACTAAAACGTCGCGTCCGTAGGCTGTTTATATAGGTAATAGACAAAAGCCTCGGGACGGGGGTATTTACTAAAACATCACGCCCTAGTGCTGTAGCCAGATTGTAAAAACAAACTATAAATTTTACTAAAACGTCGCGTCCGTAGGCTGTTTATATAGATAATAGACAAAAGCCTCGGGACGGGGGTATTTACTAAAACATCACGCCCTAGTGCTGTAGCCAGATTGTAAAAACAAACTATAAATTTTACTAAAACGTCGCGTCCGTAGGCTGTTTATATAGGTAATAGACAAAAGCCTCGGGACGGGGGTATTTACTAAAACATCACGCCCTAGTGCTGTAGCCAGATTGTAAAAACAAACTATAAATTTTACTAAAACGTCGCGTCCGTAGGCTGTTTATATAGGTAATAGACAAAAGCCTCGGGACGGGGGTATTTACTAAAACGTCACGCCCTAGTGCTGTAGCCAGATTGTAAAAACAAACTATAAATTTTACTAAAACGTCGCGTCCGTAGGCTGTTTATATAGGTAATAGACAAAAGCCTCGGGACGGGGGTATTTACTAAAACATCACGCCCTAGTGCTGTAGCCAGATTGTAAAAACAAACTATAAATTTTACTAAAACGTCGCGTCCGTAGGCTGTTTATATAGGTAATAGACAAAAGCCTCGGGACGGGGGTATTTACTAAAACATCACGCCCTAGTGCTGTAGCCAGATTGTAAAAACAAACTATAAATTTTACTAAAACGTCGCGTCCGTAGGCTGTTTATATAGGTAATAGACAAAAGCCTCGGGACGGGGGTATTTACTAAAACATCACGCCCTAGTGCTGTAGCCAGATTGTAAAAACAAACTATAAATTTTACTAAAACGTCGCGTCCGTAGGCTGTTTATATAGGTAATAGACAAAAGCCTCGGGACGGGGGTATTTACTAAAACATCACGCCCTAGTGCTGTAGCCAGATTGTAAAAACAAACTATAAATTTTACTAAAACGTCGCGTCCGTAGGCTGTTTATATAGGTAATAGACAAAAGCCTCGGGACGGGGGTATTTACTAAAACATCACGCCCTAGTGCTGTAGCCAGATTGTAAAAACAAACTATAAATTTTACTAAAACGTCGCGTCCGTAGGCTGTTTATATAGGTAATAGACAAAAGCCTCGGGACGGGGGTATTTACTAAAACATCACGCCCTAGTGCTGTAGCCAGATTGTAAAAACAAACTATAAATTTTACTAAAACATCGCGTCCGTAGGCTGTTTATATAGGTAATAGACAAAAGCCTCGGGACGGGGGTATTTACTAAAACATCACGCCCTAGTGCTGTAGCCAGATTGTAAAAACAAACTATAAATTTTACTAAAACGTCGCGTCCGTAGGCTGTTTATATAGGTAATAGACAAAAGCCTCGGGACGGGGGTATTTACTAAAACATCACGCCCTAGTGCTGTAGCCAGATTGTAAAAACAAACTATAAATTTTACTAAAACGTCGCGTCCGTAGGCTGTTTATATAGGTAATAGACAAAAGCCTCGGGACGGGGGTATTTACTAAAACATCACGCCCTAGTGCTGTAGCCAGATTGTAAAAACAAACTATAAATTTTACTAAAACGTCGCGTCCGTAGGCTGTTTATATAGGTAATAGACAAAAGCCTCGGGACGGGGGTATTTACTAAAACATCACGCCCTAGTGCTGTAGCCAGATTGTAAAAACAAACTATAAATTTTACTAAAACGTCGCGTCCGTAGGCTGTTTATATAGGTAATAGACAAAAGCCTCGGGACGGGGGTATTTACTAAAACATCACGCCCTAGTGCTGTAGCCAGATTGTAAAAACAAACTATAAATTTTACTAAAACGTCGCGTCCGTAGGCTGATTATATAGGTAATAGACAAAAGCCTCGGAACGGGGGTATTTACTAAAACATCACGCCCTAGTGCTGTAGCCAGATTGTAAAAACAAACTATAAATTTTACTAAAACGTCGCGTCCGTAGGCTGTTTATATAGGTAATAGACAAAAGCCTCGGGACGGGGGTATTTACTAAAACATCACGCCCTTGTGCTGTAGCCAGATTGTAAAAACAAACTATAAATTTTACTAAAACGTCGCGTCCGTAGGCTGTTTATATAGGTAATAGACAAAAGCCTCGGGACGGGGGTATTTACTAAAACATCACGCCCTAGTGCTGTAGCCAGATTGTAAAAACAAACTATAAATTTTACTAAAACGTCGCGTCCGTAGGCTGTTTATATAGGTAATAGACAAAAGCCTCGGGACGGGGGTATTTACTAAAACATCACGCCCTAGTGCTGTAGCCAGATTGTAAAAACAAACTATAAATTTTACTAAAACGTCGCGTCCGTAGGCTGTTTATATAGGTAATAGACAAAAGCCTCGGGACGGGGGTATTTACTAAAACATCACGCCCTAGTGCTGTAGCCAGATTGTAAAAACAAACTATAAATTTTACTAAAACGTCGCGTCCGTAGGCTGTTTATATAGGTAATAGACAAAAGCCTCGGGACGGGGGTATTTACTAAAACATCACGCCCTAGTGCTGTAGCCAGATTGTAAAAACAAACTATAAATTTTACTAAAACGTCGCGTCCGTAGGCTGTTTATATAGGTAATAGACAAAAGCCTCGGGACGGGGGTATTTACTAAAACATCACGCCCTAGTGCTGTAGCCAGATTGTAAAAACAAACTATAAATTTTACTAAAACGTCGCGTCCGTAGGCTGTTTATATAGGTAATAGACAAAAGCCTCGGGACGGGGGTATTTACTAAAACATCACGCCCTAGTGCTGTAGCCAGATTGTAAAAACAAACTATAAATTTTACTAAAACGTCGCGTCCGTAGGCTGTTTATATAGGTAATAGACAAAAGCCTCGGGACGGGGGTATTTACTAAAACATCACGCCCTAGTGCTGTAGCCAGATTGTAAAAACAAACTATAAATTTTACTAAAACGTCGCGTCCGTAGGCTGTTTATATAGGTAATAGACAAAAGCCTCGGGACGGGGGTATTTACTAAAACATCACGCCCTAGTGCTGTAGCCAGATTGTAAAAACAAACTATAAATTTTACTAAAACGTCGCGTCCGTAGGCTGTTTATATAGGTAATAGACAAAAGCCTCGGGGCGGGGGTATTTACTAAAACGTCACGCCCTAGTGCTGTAGCCAGATTGTAAAAAAAACTATAAATTTTACTAAAACGTCGCGTCCGTAGGCTGTTTATATAGGTAATAGACAAAAGCCTCGGGACGGGGGTATTTACTAAAACATCACGCCCTAGTGCTGTAGCCAGATTGTAAAAACAAACTATAAATTTTACTAAAACGTCGCGTCCGTAGGCTGTTTATATAGGTAATAGACAAAAGCCTCGGGACGGGGGTATTTACTAAAACATCACGCCCTAGTGCTGTAGCCAGATTGTAAAAACAAACTATAAATTTTACTAAAACGTCGCGTCCGTAGGCTGTTTATATAGGTAATAGATAAAAGCCTCGGGACGGGGGTATTTACTAAAACATCACGCCCTAGTGCTGTAGCCAGATTGTAAAAACAAACTATAAATTTTACTAAAACGTCGCGTCCGTAGGCTGTTTATATAGGTAATAGACAAAAGCCTCGGGACGGGGGTATTTACTAAAACATCACGCCCTAGTGCTGTAGCCAGATTGTAAAAACAAACTATAAATTTTACTAAAACGTCGCGTCCGTAGGCTGTTTATATAGGTAATAGACAAAAGCCTCGCGACGGGGGTATTTACTAAAACGTCACGCCCTAGTGCTGTAGCCAGATTGTAAAAAAAACTATAAATTTTACTAAAACGTCGCGTCCGTAGGCTGTTTATATAGGTAATAGACAAAAGCCTCGGGACGGGGGTATTTACTAAAACGTCACGCCCTAGTGCTGTAGCCAGATTGTAAAAACAAACTATAAATTTTACTAAAACGTCGCGTCCGTAGGCTGTTTATATAGGTAATAGACAAAAGCCTCGGGACGGGGGTATTTACTAAAACATCACGCCCTAGTGCTGTAGCCAGATTGTAAAAACAAACTATAAATTTTACTAAAACGTCGCGTCCGTAGGCTGTTTATATAGGTAATAGACAAAAGCCTCGGGACGGGGGTATTTACTAAAACATCACGCCCTAGTGCTGTAGCCAGATTGTAAAAACAAACTATAAATTTTACTAAAACGTCGCGTCCGTAGGCTGTTTATATAGGTAATAGACAAAAGCCTCGGGACGGGGGTATTTACTAAAACATCACGCCCTAGTGCTGTAGCCAGATTGTAAAAACAAACTATAAATTTTACTAAAACGTCGCGTCCGTAGGCTGTTTATATAGGTAATAGACAAAAGCCTCGGGACGGGGGTATTTACTAAAACATCACGCCCTAGTGCTGTAGCCAGATTGTAAAAACAAACTATAAATTTTACTAAAACGTCGCGTCCGTAGGCTGTTTATATAGGTAATAGACAAAAGCCTCGGGACGGGGGTATTTACTAAAACATCACGCCCTAGTGCTGTAGCCAGATTGTAAAAACAAACTATAAATTTTACTAAAACGTCGCGTCCGTAGGCTGTTTATATAGGTAATAGACAAAAGCCTCGGGACGGGGGTATTTACTAAAACATCACGCCCTAGTGCTGTAGCCAGATTGTAAAAACAAACTATAAATTTTACTAAAACGTCGCGTCCGTAGGCTGTTTATATAGGTAATAGACAAAAGCCTCGGGACGGGGGTATTTACTAAAACATCACGCCCTAGTGCTGTAGCCAGATTGTAAAAACAAACTATAAATTTTACTAAAACGTCGCGTCCGTAGGCTGTTTATATAGGTAATAGACAAAAGCCTCGGGGCGGGGGTATTTACTAAAACGTCACGCCCTAGTGCTGTAGCCAGATTGTAAAAACAAACTATAAATTTTACTAAAACGTCGCGTCCGTAGGCTGTTTATATAGGTAATAGACAAAAGCCTCGGGACGGGGGTATTTACTAAAACGTCACGCCCTAGTGCTGTAGCCAGATTGTAAAAACAAACTATAAATTTTACTAAAACGTCGCGTCCGTAGGCTGTTTATATAGGTAATAGACAAAAGCCTCGGGACGGGGGTATTTACTAAAACATCACGCCCTAGTGCTGTAGCCAGATTGTAAAAACAAACTATAAATTTTACTAAAACGTCGCGTCCGTAGGCTGTTTATATAGGTAATAGACAAAAGCCTCGGGACGGGGGTATTTACTAAAACATCACGCCCTAGTGCTGTAGCCAGATTGTAAAAACAAACTATAAATTTTACTAAAACGTCGCGTCCGTAGGCTGTTTATATAGGTAATAGACAAAAGCCTCGGGACGGGGGTATTTACTAAAACATCACGCCCTAGTGCTGTAGCCAGATTGTAAAAACAAACTATAAATTTTACTAAAACGTCGCGTCCGTAGGCTGTTTATATAGGTAATAGACAAAAGCCTCGGGACGGGGGTATTTACTAAAACATCACGCCCTAGTGCTGTAGCCAGATTGTAAAAACAAACTATAAATTTTACTAAAACGTCGCGTCCGTAGGCTGTTTATATAGGTAATAGACAAAAGCCTCGGGACGGGGGTATTTACTAAAACATCACGCCCTAGTGCTGTAGCCAGATTGTAAAAACAAACTATAAATTTTACTAAAACGTCGCGTCCGTAGGCTGTTTATATAGGTAATAGACAAAAGCCTCGGGACGGGGGTATTTACTAAAACATCACGCCCTAGTGCTGTAGCCAGATTGTAAAAACAAACTATAAATTTTACTAAAACGTCGCGTCCGTAGGCTGTTTATATAGGTAATAGACAAAAGCCTCGGGACGGGGGTATTTACTAAAACATCACGCCCTAGTGCTGTAGCCAGATTGTAAAAACAAACTATAAATTTTACTAAAACGTCGCGTCCGTAGGCTGTTTATATAGGTAATAGACAAAAGCCTCGGGACGGGGGTATTTACTAAAACATCACGCCCTAGTGCTGTAGCCAGATTGTAAAAACAAACTATAAATTTTACTAAAACGTCGCGTCCGTAGGCTGTTTATATAGGTAATAGACAAAAGCCTCGGGGCGGGGGTATTTACTAAAACGTCACGCCCTAGTGCTGTAGCCAGATTGTAAAAAAAACTATAAATTTTACTAAAACGTCGCGTCCGTAGGCTGTTTATATAGGTAATAGACAAAAGCCTCGGGACGGGGGTATTTACTAAAACGTCACGCCCTAGTGCTGTAGCCAGATTGTAAAAACAAACTATAAATTTTACTAAAACGTCGCGTCCGTAGGCTGTTTATATAGGTAATAGACAAAAGCCTCGGGACGGGGGTATTTACTAAAACATCACGCCCTAGTGCTGTAGCCAGATTGTAAAAACAAACTATAAATTTTACTAAAACGTCGCGTCCGTAGGCTGTTTATATAGGTAATAGACAAAAGCCTCGGGACGGGGGTATTTACTAAAACATCACGCCCTAGTGCTGTAGCCAGATTGTAAAAACAAACTATAAATTTTACTAAAACGTCGCGTCCGTAGGCTGTTTATATAGGTAATAGACAAAAGCCTCGGGACGGGGGTATTTACTAAAACATCACGCCCTAGTGCTGTAGCCAGATTGTAAAAACAAACTATAAATTTTACTAAAACGTCGCGTCCGTAGGCTGTTTATATAGGTAATAGACAAAAGCCTCGGGACGGGGGTATTTACTAAAACATCACGCCCTAGTGCTGTAGCCAGATTGTAAAAACAAACTATAAATTTTACTAAAACGTCGCGTCCGTAGGCTGTTTATATAGGTAATAGACAAAAGCCTCGGGACGGGGGTATTTACTAAAACATCACGCCCTAGTGCTGTAGCCAGATTGTAAAAACAAACTATAAATTTTACTAAAACGTCGCGTCCGTAGGCTGTTTATATAGGTAATAGACAAAAGCCTCGGGACGGGGGTATTTACTAAAACATCACGCCCTAGTGCTGTAGCCAGATTGTAAAAACAAACTATAAATTTTACTAAAACGTCGCGTCCGTAGGCTGTTTATATAGGTAATAGACAAAAGCCTCGGGACGGGGGTATTTACTAAAACATCACGCCCTAGTGCTGTAGCCAGATTGTAAAAACAAACTATAAATTTTACTAAAACGTCGCGTCCGTAGGCTGTTTATATAGGTAATAGACAAAAGCCTCGGGGCGGGGGTATTTACTAAAACGTCACGCCCTAGTGCTGTAGCCAGATTGTAAAAACAAACTATAAATTTTACTAAAACGTCGCGTCCGTAGGCTGTTTATATAGGTAATAGACAAAAGCCTCGGGGCGGGGGTATTTACTAAAACGTCACGCCCTAGTGCTGTAGCCAGATTGTAAAAACAAACTATAAATTTTACTAAAACGTCGCGTCCGTAGGCTGTTTATATAGGTAATAGACAAAAGCCTCGGGGCGGGGGTATTTACTAAAACATCACGCCCTAGTGCTGTAGCCAGATTGTAAAAACAAACTATAAATTTTACTAAAACGTCGCGTCCGTAGGCTGTTTATATAGGTAATAGACAAAAGCCTCGGGACGGGGGTATTTACTAAAACATCACGCCCTAGTGCTGTAGCCAGATTGTAAAAACAAACTATAAATTTTACTAAAACGTCGCGTCCGTAGGCTGTTTATATAGGTAATAGACAAAAGCCTCGGGACGGGGGTATTTACTAAAACATCACGCCCTAGTGCTGTAGCCAGATTGTAAAAACAAACTATAAATTTTACTAAAACGTCGCGTCCGTAGGCTGTTTATATAGGTAATAGACAAAAGCCTCGGGACGGGGGTATTTACTAAAACATCACGCCCTAGTGCTGTAGCCAGATTGTAAAAACAAACTATAAATTTTACTAAAACGTCGCGTCCGTAGGCTGTTTATATAGGTAATAGACAAAAGCCTCGGGACGGGGGTATTTACTAAAACATCACGCCCTAGTGCTGTAGCCAGATTGTAAAAACAAACTATAAATTTTACTAAAACGTCGCGTCCGTAGGCTGTTTATATAGGTAATAGACAAAAGCCTCGGGACGGGGGTATTTACTAAAACATCACGCCCTAGTGCTGTAGCCAGATTGTAAAAACAAACTATAAATTTTACTAAAACGTCGCGTCCGTAGGCTGTTTATATAGGTAATAGACAAAAGCCTCGGGACGGGGGTATTTACTAAAACATCACGCCCTAGTGCTGTAGCCAGATTGTAAAAACAAACTATAAATTTTACTAAAACGTCGCGTCCGTAGGCTGTTTATATAGGTAATAGACAAAAGCCTCGGGACGGGGGTATTTACTAAAACATCACGCCCTAGTGCTGTAGCCAGATTGTAAAAACAAACTATAAATTTTACTAAAACGTCGCGTCCGTAGGCTGTTTATATAGGTAATAGACAAAAGCCTCGGGACGGGGGTATTTACTAAAACATCACGCCCTAGTGCTGTAGCCAGATTGTAAAAACAAACTATAAATTTTACTAAAACGTCGCGTCCGTAGGCTGTTTATATAGGTAATAGACAAAAGCCTCGGGACGGGGGTATTTACTAAAACATCACGCCCTAGTGCTGTAGCCAGATTGTAAAAACAAACTATAAATTTTACTAAAACGTCGCGTCCGTAGGCTGTTTATATAGGTAATAGACAAAAGCCTCGGGGCGGGGGTATTTACTAAAACGTCACGCCCTAGTGCTGTAGCCAGATTGTAAAAACAAACTATAAATTTTACTAAAACGTCGCGTCCGTAGGCTGTTTATATAGGTAATAGACAAAAGCCTCGCGACGGGGGTATTTACTAAAACGTCACGCCCTAGTGCTGTAGCCAGATTGTAAAAAAAACTATAAATTTTACTAAAACGTCGCGTCCGTAGGCTGTTTATATAGGTAATAGACAAAAGCCTCGGGACGGGGGTATTTACTAAAACGTCACGCCCTAGTGCTGTAGCCAGATTGTAAAAACAAACTATAAATTTTACTAAAACGTCGCGTCCGTAGGCTGTTTATATAGGTAATAGATAAAAGCCTCGGGACGGGGGTATTTACTAAAACGTCACGCCCTAGTGCTGTAGCCAGATTGTAAAAAAACTATAAATTTTACTAAAACGTCGCGTCCGTAGGCTGTATCCCCAATTGTAAAAAAACTCTAAATTTTACTAAAATGTCACCCCCTAAGGCTGTAGCCCTACCTAGCCCAATTGTAAAAAAAAAAAAAAAAAAACTTAATTTTAATAAAATGTCACGCCCTAGGGCTGTAGACATACCTAGCCAGATTGTAAAAAAAACCTATAAATTTTACTAAATTCTCACGCCCTAGGGCCATTGAAATAAAAGTAATTACTTAAAATAAAATCAGCTGAAACCAAGACTCAAGTTTCTGACTCTAACTACGGATCTAAACTGACTCATTCGAAACGAAGAAATAAGAATGAGGAGGTGGGAGAAGTTGGATTATTTTATAGTGAAATTAAGTCCATAACTAAAAGCTGGGGAAAAAGCTAAGCCCTCACAAATTTAAAGTAATGATAAAACTTACGAAATACTCGGACCAGATAGCCTTCGAGGATAAAATTAAAACGCGAAACTTGGACTAAATAGATCTTCGAGTATTAACTTTAATTTTAGCTTGTTTTTTTTCTTCGATTGAACTTGAAATGATGGTTACGGTACCCAAAAAAATAACACCGACCTTCTCTCCCAATTTATTTATATTAATATATTATAGTTATATACGAGTAGACGAAGGGTCGTTAAGGAACCCACGGCGGAGGCAAACATTGAAGCGCAAATTTGACAAAAGTCCGGTCGTCGTTACAAAACGCGTTTCCTACGTTCCAATTTACGACGGCCGAAAATTCTATTCGGTGTTAGATGGAAAATCAGGCCTGGCTAGTCGTCGAGGGAATATCAATTTCGATCGTAAAGCCTTTTAGTCGCGGTTTACACAACGCCGAAAGCCAAAACATCTTTTGTAATACCGGATAATAGGTCCGACCAAAGTCATTGTGGCTTTTGGAGAAATTACTCCCAAAATAGAAAACGCTCCGAACTACAACAGACTCGATTCGAGGTCGTTTTTAAAGGGATTCCTCGCATTGTTCAATTTCTCCACTTGAAAGAAATTAACAGAAAAAAATCCAAGAGACGAGAGGGGGAAAAAAAGCATTACGAAAGTAATTTAGGTTAGATAAATAAAATAGAGCAGTTTCTATTGATCCGGTCTAAGATACGGACAATTAAGAATTTCGCTTTTTGATCAAGATGATTGTTAGGGAATAAAATCCATTCTTAGGATTGGAAAAAATGAATTGCCTTCTAAATCCGTGGAATATAATTAAAAATTAATAGTGTTGTTAATTTTCCGGAAAAATAAAATGCGGAAATTTTCCAAAATATTTTCCGCAAATCAGAAAAATAACAAATTGAAACAAATTAATTTTTAAGGTTTTCGAATTTTTTTAACTTTTGATCGATATAAAATGTCTAAGAACAGTAAAAATACTACAAAACATAAATAGTGTTACATTGGTAATCAGTTTAAAGCTAGAAGTGAAGAGAAGCACATTGTGAAAAACTAAATGAAAAGATACTTAAATTTATACCATGTGATCTTCTCCAGTTTCATTGTTTTTTAATATACTATACCATGGTAATTAATAAGTTCAATATTTTAGACTTAAAACGGTTTTAAAATTCACAATTTATTTAAAAAATCCTACGTTTCAGAGGAACTGTTCCTCCTTGTAAAAATCCCAAATCCCTGAAACGTAGGATTTTTTAAATAAATAAATTGTGAATTTTAAAACCGTTTTAAGTCTCTTTTCATTTAGTTTAAAGCTAGTCTAGAGGTTTAGTTTTACTTTTAGATTGGAAAAATGACGCGAACATTTTCAAACAATATTAGACTAATCATGGAATGAAAACTTTTTTTTAAATTTTTTTCGGAAAAATAAAGAAAATATTCCGGAACAAAGACCTCGGTCATTTTCCGCGGAAAATATTCCAACTTACAACACTAGATATATATGTCCTTCCTTAATGGTTAGTGTCTCGCTATTACGGCTGTCATGGCAACTAATATGACTATTGTTTGTTACAAGAGAGAGAGATGTAAAGGTGATTTAAAACACTCGTAGATAAATTATATTATTACGGTCACGCTTGAGACCGTCTGTTTTTTAAATATTTTATGAACAATTAAAATACAGAAAATTTTCCAACTGACAACACTAAAAATTAACGATTTCATTAACTGAAAAAGCAACAAAGGAAATTTCATTTTTCAATTTCTTTACAAACCAACAGGTTTTGTAGCGCAACGAAAAAAAATATTCTACATTTGTTTTCGATCAAATATTTGAGCAAAGTAATAAGAAAAGAGATGAAGGAAACAAAACTAATCCTTATCTACAAAAATGTCACCGACGCGGTTGGGTGAAAGATATATCGAGAGGGTAAAGTCTATAGTCGCGAGCCGACAGACGTTTGACCTTCCGAAGTAATCTTCGGTTGTCTACTTTGTCCAACACATCCCTAAAGGTATGAGAGATTTTTGACACATTCGCGGCGAGGAGCGAGACAAGTAAAAAGAACCGAGCGACGAGACTATTATTAATCGAGCTTCTAATTTCCCCGCGGACGACGAAAAACTAGTAATAATAGGGACCATCTCCGTACGTATAGTCACCGCTGGCCATACGTACGGAGATGGTAGAGGCTTCCCGAATGGACAACGTAATATTAAAAAGACGGCGCGGAAAGAGAGGCAGTCTGTTCTGGGGGGACGCTTATTACGTTTGCTTGGCTATCATCCCCCCAGAGAGCCGACCGAGAGCGCCCCGCAGCGACAAAATAAACGCTGTCATTGGCGTCTAAGAAAAATCGCAATAGGAAAGGGGGGAGCGGGATTTTTCAATCCGGACTCGCACTCTCCGGTGTCAACTTAAGCCGCGTTCACACATACCCTCCGCAACGTTGCGAGTGCTCCCGAAACGTGGTGTGAACAGTGACCGTTGCGCGTCCCAGCGTTTCAGATCGCTTCGGCTGAACAGCTTCGTTGACTATTTTGGCTTGGAGGAATAAAACAAGTATACAGGAGTTGCGGAGAGCTGCGAAATCGGTTTCGTCAGTGACCGTGAACTCGAGCGAGACGGAGGGGTTCAAACGCGACTAGCGCCAACTGCATTCGGAATTTTGCAACTATTATCATTTTATAGCATTGTTTTCACGTCGTCTGGTTTGTTTTGAAACATTTCTAAATTCTTTGCGCCTTTTTCCGAAATGACTCGTATTTGTTTGGAGGAATAAAACAAACCAGACGACGCGAAAACAATGATATAAAACGATAATAGTTGCAAAATTCCGTATGCAGTTGGCGCTAGTCGCGTTTGAACCCCTCCGTCTCGCGCGAGTTCACGGTCACTGACGAAACCGATTTCGCAGCTCTCCGCAACTCCTGTATACTTGTTTTATTCCTCCAAGATTTTGGTCGGTTTTTGCAAAAATCGTTAATCGTGAATTTTTTTGCGCCTAATAACATTTATATGCCTTTTTTAGAAGAAAATGTATAGCAACTTTTTGTCTATTTGTTTAAAAAATACAACACATTTCTTCTGGGTGCATTAGTTTTGAATTAGAATGTTTTGAAACGTCACTCAAATGCGTGAGCGGACGAACTTCTAATAGGTGTTTCTATAAAATAAATCAATATAAAAATTAAATGTATAAAATGTTTTTCCCGCGTCACGAGCTTAAGCTTTTTAGTGCTTTATTGGCACGCGCGTTTTGCACTTCAAATACCAAAATCTTTTCCGACTCGAGCGCGCGCTCTATCTTCAATAACTTTAGCTAGTGACGTAGAAAAAACATTTACAAGTGACCTCACATATTTTATAGAAACACCTACTATATTTCTATACTACGCGCGCCCAATTTTCTTCAAAAATCACTGAAAATCAAACGAATAAACAAAAATATTTCCAAACGCTAAGAACCGCAGCGAGATCGAAACGAGGTAAAACGTTTCCTAGGGTACGTGTGAACGTGGCTTTAGCAGCCCCAACGGTTGTCGCCATTACGTTATTCCCCGTTCACTCTCCGGATGTATATAGGACGTTGGAAATTGGCTTAGTCATGTTTGCCGCGGCTAATATTGAAAACGGTCTTGTTTTTAAACGGACAAAATGAAATAAACTCCCCCTCCCTTTAACGGGATTAGAAACGGATGGGATTAGAACTAGACACATCCCCCAAGTCACCCAAAAATTAACATTAAAATGGGAAGGAAAGTGAAATGCGGCGGGGAAATGTTATTTCGGTATTTGACGCGAGCAAAACGGATTACGAATGTTAGGACATTAGCGATCCGATTTTTCCTTATTTTTATTATTGGATTAAGTTAATAAACTTATGAAATTATTCGTACATATTATAATTTCAGGCCAATTTGTATAACAGGTATATGAATATACAGAATAAATGATTTTAAATTTCTATGAATGGAATACTGAAAAGAAAAGTTACGACACTATAGCGATAAGATTTTTCCTTATTTTTATTATACTTCTGATAATAATACGAAGGAAACACATTTATTGGACTGTGTGTATTCTGCAACAATAAATTAAAATTAAAAACAATGCAAATTCTTAAAAAAAAGTTTTAAAGAACTGCGTTATTTAATTCGATTTTTTTACACAATGACAGATGTGGTTTAAAATTCTTTTATTTAAAATAAAATAAAAGAACTTTAAACGATGAAGTATCCGTCATTGTGTAAAAACAAAATCGAATTATTAATTACCGTGGAAATTATGGTTTTAAACATTTATGCGTTATTTAAATTAATACACGAATTAAATAATTTGTGTATCTGTTATATGCACATACTCGATAATTTTTTTAAAGGGTTTACACTTATAGATATCTAAGGATAGAATACAAAAACTAAATGTTTCGCAGAACGGTGCTAAATTCGTACTTTTACGAGCAATTCTGGAGACTAGTCTAAATGAGCAGCGCGGTCAAAGGCGGGGAGATAAGACGGATGAAAATCGGCATACGCGAGACTGCCTTTCGACCATCACGAGAAAACAAAATTTGGGATAAAAATACAATCATAAAACAGGCCATTTGGTCAGCGCTTGTAATGCAGTCTCTACTTACGATATTGGAGAAGATATTTTAAAGGCAACGAATAAGAAAAAACTACCGTAAAGGGCATATAAGAATAAAAAAACTTGGGTACACTTTCAATGGCATTTTAAAAGTTTTCGGCCTCGAGTTTGAGACGGCAGAAAAAAAAAATAAAAAAACTCTCCGTCAGATGGAGTTGATCTCCATTCTCGAAATCACGATGACGCTTATATGTTGTACACGTACGAAAGCCAGCCATTGCCCCACGGACTTACGCCACTTAAATTTCTTGGCTCGAAATAGACCAGTTCCAAAATAGACCAACCGTAATCCGCGGAGGACGGGGCCACCATTTGACGTTGGCGGTCGGGAACTTGGATTAACAACGAAATAAAATCTGACGTAATAACAAAGCGAAAATAATATTTTTATTTTTATCACCGTGACCTATAAATATTTGGAAACGTTACGATTGTAAGTCGCGCGTTATAAATCAAATTATTGGGAATACGCAAATAACGGGAATGAATGCAAGATGATAAAAAGGAGCCGACACCCTTTCCTTTTGTGTCACGTCATTCAGGTAAGCGCCACGCCCCCCAAAATGACGTTATTCGCTGTAGCATAAGTAACATTATAACAATAAGTATGACAATTTACTGATTTTCCATAGTTATTGCGCAATCAAGATGGTTTCTCAGCACAGAGCCCTCTAGTGTTTAAAATATGCGAGACTTCCGCTAAGCCGAAATATCTGGTTTCCGATAGATAGACGGAATATTAGGCTAACATGTTAAAAGTTAAAAAAGTTTTTAATCACGCGTGATTCGCACGCGGGCTTCAAAACAAAGCCAAAGCCCCTCGTGACTCCAGAACGTGCTCTCCGATATTAGGCTTAAATTTTTATCAAAACGTAGTCATCCAAAACGGTAAGTCGCGAGTCCAAGTCACAGCTTGAAGAGAGTATCATTGCCGAAAAAAGGTTCGGTTAGAAAATTAGCATTAGAGCAATAGGAAGTGTCATACTTATTGTTATTATGTTACTTATGGCTGTAGTATTATAACTTTATCTAAAATACATAAATCTAATTTTATATTTTTGTTCCGGGAAAACCAAGTGTTACGATCTTGTTCGGGTCATTAATTTTATTTCACTATAAGCTCTACAAGTTGTCCCAGATTTTAATTAACAATCCAAACTCGTAACGACGAATATCGGAAATCATTGACCGTGTCTGTCCGTACATCAATAAGATATCGACTGATCCAAGGCGGGGAAAAAAAATTCCAGTGATATAAAAACGTAGTTCTTAGTTTTACCGAAAAGGTAAAAATAAAGACCGTAGTGCCGCCTGGCGAAACAAGATAGAACTACCGCGAATTTTTATTTTTTTTCTTTAAACGACGGTCAATTGACTCTTTAACCCCGGAACTAACGACGCAGACTTTACTCTATTCGTACTTTGTCGATTATTATTCGGTTAAAAGGCTCGTTTCTCTAAACAAGCGAGAGGTAAAAACTAGAAGGGGAGAGTCGAAGTTGGCCCGAGAAATCGATCCCTCATTCTTTTTCCCCATTGGCTTCTTCCGATCTCTATGGCAACGGGATCGTGACGTCACGTAAGCGCGGGAAAGAGCTCGGACGCGGGGGGGGGCAAAAGGGGGCGGTTAGAGAGGGACTTTTAAGGCTTAATTCCGAGCTCGCCGCCCATTTGACGAGGTTAGAGAGAGGATAGGCCACAACGGCGATATCGTCTTGGCGCTGAGAGCCGCGAGCAGCCAGAGATACGGGGCAAAGACAATGGCAAGGTAGCCGCGCGCGACGTCCAAGATCTCCTCGCATTTCGAAAAACTGACAATTACAACCGACTAGGCAAATTGCCGTTCGAATGTTACTGAAAACGACATTTTATACGTTATAAAGAGAGAAAAGCGTACTTATTTTTCTATAGTCGAGCTAATGACAACTACGAGTAATTAAACTGAAATTAGCAACAATCGTTCCAATCATGGAGAGCATTGGTGATAAATAAAAACAGGACACGCGAAGAGACAGACCCGAACAAGGAGCAGAGGGCGGAAGACATTTTTCTCACAAAGTCCCGCAAAGTCGTCAAAACGTTTAAGAAAAAAGAAGCCGCTACAGCTAGGCCCAAAGAGGAGCCACAAAGGTAAATTTCATATGATCTATTTCCGCTACCTGTGCCGTTGAGCAAACACCCCACCTTTATCCGCGATTTCACGAAATTAAACGTTAAAGTACTTAAATATAATAAGGATATTAATTGTCACCCGCTAAAACAAATTCTAAATTCATTTATAATTCCGAGCCAAAAAACAGCCCACTTTTATCCACGATTTCACGAAATTAAATGTTAAAGTACTTAAATATAATAAGGATATTAATTGTCATCCGCTAAACCAAATTCTAAATCCATTTATAATTTCTAGCAAACAAGCACCCCACCTTTATCCACGATTTCACGAAATTAAATGTTAAAGTACTTAATTCTAATAAGGATATTATTTGTCATCCGCTAAACCTAATTCTCAATTCATTTATAATTTCTAGCAAACAAGCACCCCACCTTTATCCGCGATTTTACGAAATTAAACGCTAAAGTACTTAAATATAATAAGGATATTAATTGTCATCCGCTAAACCAAATTATAAATTCATTTATAATTCCGAGCCAAAAAACAGCCCACTTTTATCCACTTTGTCACGAAGTTAAACGTTAAAGTACTTAATTCTAATAAGGATATTAATTGTCATCCGCTAAACCAAATTCTAAATTCATTTATAATTTCTAGCAAACAAGCACCCCACCTTTATCCACGATTTCACGAAATTAAACGTTGAAGTACTTAATTCTAATAAGGATATTAATTGTCATCCGCTAAACCAAATTCTAAATTCATTTATAATTTCTAGCAAACAAGCACCCCACCTTTATCCGCGATTTTACGAAATTAAACGTTGAAGTACTTAAATATAATAAGAATATTAACTGTCACCCGCTAAACCAACTTCTCAATATATATATCATATATACAGAATATAATGGCTGGAAAATATTTACTCAAAAAGTTCCCGCACCTTAAGTGGGTGGAATTATATCATTTTGGTTTTTATTTTACCTTAAATATAAGGTTTCGTGACAACAAGGTGTTACCCCTGGAAAAATATGCTTTATAGTCGACTCGATCCATATGTAGCTCCAAAGTTTCGCGGAGAAATTATTACCTTCAGACACTCCATTTTTATAACATGGCAATTTACTATCGTCTCCGGGGTATTTATTTATTCCCACTTTACTTTTAAAAATCGATTTACTAAAAACCTTTTACCAAGGCTTTTATCAAATCAATAGTACTTAACTATATTTATATACGCTACAGAATCGTTTAAAGTTGCTTTACATAGACGACCCACATTTATCTAAATTAAGAAAACTTGGTAAAAGATTTGGCCTACTGGCGCCTGTAAAAGTGTTCCAGTCGCAGCACGTCCGTGTACAACGTGAAGTTAATTTACAGGGTTTAGCCTACTAACGCTTATTCTACGGAAGCGCCTGTAGAAGTGTTCCACACGCAACACACCATAAAAACATTTAAAAAAATACGAAAGATAAAAATAATATAAATATCATATCCAACAATAAGTTTAAAAATTAATTACGATAGTTTAATTTTAAGGAATAAAATAAAATGAAAAAAAGTAACAAATTATTACAATAGCACTTGGCTAAAATTATCGACCGTAAAGTGTAGAAATGATACTCAGAGATTGCACTTAATTTAAAGCGATTCGTTTAAACACTCGATAAATAGAAATAATAAGGCGGCACGAAACCCAAGGGGCGACTGCGGATTCCCACGAGATCATTTTTAATCCTATCATAACGACAACATAAAGCTACCTTTTCCCCCATTTTAAACAGCGTAAGGAAGGGACCGTATTGGGCACTCTCGACTCATTTTGTAGCGCATTTGAGCTTTTGGAGTCCAAATTAAAGCGAGTGAGCTGTTAATGAGCGAGACGACCAATAATATTAAATATTCGATTACTTGTATGAGTACTGAGCAGAAGAGCTTTTCAGAGATGATGCTTTTTGATTTCACCATCATTCAGGAATTCTCCTACGTTATGCGCAATTTGGACCAAATTTAAGTTGATATTGCAACTCTACCATTTATTTTCTCAAAGATCGTAATGAAAATGATAAAATGAAATAATATTTGAGATGAGCACCATCATTTTAACTCAATTTGAGCTAGCCGAATTTGAGCGGAAAATATAAGTAGATTATTTACCTGAAGCTGTAATTTATGTTAAAATGAGCTAATGATGGAGCCCTGAACTTTCGAGCAACATATTAATCACCAAATAATTGGAGCTCGGATAATTAAGATCTATATTATCAAAATGCGTTCTGAAAAGAGCGTGAGCTTGAATTCTTCTAAATTTGCGTGAGCCGCTCGTGAGTTGAGAAATATTTTGTAAAAATGCCCAGCGCTGGGAAGAAGGAGGAGGGTGTTTTTGGAAATAAATTTAAAGCTCTCGGATCCATATAAATTTAACGAACCTCTCTGTCAGATATGGAAGGAGCGAACGAGCGCGCTCCAACCGAAAACTAATTTTGCATATAAGACTTATACATAGTCGAACGATCAGAGGTCGATGATTGAAATTAGACGTTCCGACGAGCAAGCTTTACCCCTTGCCCCACCTTTAATTGAACTATCAACGAGAGAAGGGGAATGAAACGGCCGGGAGGGTCGTAGTGGCGCACTGTCAACAGGCGAACCAACAAGGAAGCGAAAAAGGAAAGGAAATGACGATGGAATATTAAATCCAACCAGCTTTTCTTCTCAATAATTTAGTATCGCGTGACTCGAAGGTCAGCCGGGCCTACTTCAAAGGCCCACCATCGACAGAACAAGATGTCACGGACATTTAAGCACACACAATCCCCCCGATGTTATAACTATATCTTAAATATTAAATTTAAATTTGAACAAATTTTCAATCATCACCCAAGAAGAATTTGATCGAAAATGAATTTTTCAAGTTACCTGGTTTTGGAACGCGAACGAGTTAGTTGGCACCTGTAACAATTGGTACGAAATTCAAATATGACAATAGTGCGTACGCGGGTCGTGGGGTCTCGCAAATTGGCCAGAAATCTCACTTAAAATTAAAATATCTTAATGCAACCGAAAAAGTAGTTCAGAAATGATCAGTACTAACTAAAAATATAATATTCAACAAAGTCGCTCTTAATTATAAAAAATATATTTAACTTTTAAAGCAAAAATCGCCAAAAGCCACTAAAATGGGAAAATTATTAACTTCTTGTTCTCCGATTCCAAAAATGTATAACGGGCTACCGAGGGCATGCCATATGCTTTCGATTGACAGATCACCGTCCCTTCTAGAACTAATTGTAGAAGAGTTATGTTGAACCCGGCCACCTGAATTAAAGGCTTCAAAAGTCGCTTGATGACTTAGGCCTAAGGTGGTGCCTTGGGTATTGGCCTAGCTGATTTTATTATTTTAATACGGCGGCATCGACTATACTGTACGTGGGCCAAGTACACACAAATACCTCAAGTAGGATTGTGTGTAAAAAGTGGAACTTTTTTAGTATATTCCGTATTACTGATAATGGCCCTACAAACCATATTTCCCATTTTTTGCGTGTCGTCGAATTATTGCTTTCACTTATAGGTATTTTAATATATCAATTTGATTTTGATTCGAGCAAGAACGTCATTAGATTATTAAGAATGTACAAGTTTACAATATACACCGCTAGAGTGATCTACTACCTATGCCACTCCCTCAAACGGAAATCCTTCGTTTTATTTTCATCTAATAAATACTTCTTAAGACCCATTCAGAGATTCACAGCCAGCATGGACGTATCCAGGATTTCATTTGACCTAAAAGTTACGTTTTGCGTTTATAAAAGAATGTTGAACCTAGCGAAAAAGATTGGTTTGAATTGAGTAGTGTTTGCAAATGGATTCTGTAAACAGGTCGACTCATACGTTTGCGGTTACCTAAATAGGTTCTTGATTCTACAGATGATACGTCGTTTAAATTAAAATACTGTATAATACGAAAGGATTTACAATCTTCCAACTGGAAAAATTGAGAGAGAATTATGGTAAATTGCTGTTTACTTAGCATCACGAGTGGTTGAACGCGGTACATATAGGTTTAAACGCGCCTCAGCTTTGTATAATTATGAGAACGCTCATGAATACCGATTACTCACTCTTTTGCATTGCAGCCGACGAGCTCGAAGCTCTCTTTACCGAGTTTAAAGAGTTTTGTCGCGGGAAACTTTGTTGAAACCTCAAATTAAAATTTTGAAGTACCTAATATTATGGAACTACTGAGATTTTAAGCCCCATCCTCGCATACTTTGTAGCGAAAGTTCATCTGCTTTGGATTATCCGAAACCCTCTTTCACACAGAATATCTCGAGAGATCCGAAATTTGCAAATTTTCTTTCAAAGTTATTTCAGAAATTCAAAACTGATTTTGAGATTTCCGAATTATGGAAGCGATTTTCGCCCAGATTTTGGGATTTTCAAGTTGCTTTTAATAGCGTTTTCCATTTGAATGCTCTCGAGCGCTCTAGATCGCTCTAATCAACATATTATGTTCCATTTGCATGCTCGGATCTGCTCCGATCAAGATTACCGTGTTCCATTTCCCGCTCTCGGGTGCTCCGAGATCACCCAAAACCGATCTGCCGATTTCAACAGATCAACTAATCGAGATCGAGATCGGAGCAAAGTTTTGGGTGTTCCTTTTACATTTTTTGGAAAAATGGCAGACCAAGACGCGAAAATTCAAATTACTAGCAGACGAAAAACAACGTAGCGCGGGAATATGTTCATGGAATGTTCCATTTGCGGTTTTACGCTAGTCAATCGGGGTGAGATCTATGACGTCAGAGACAGATTCGGAGCGAATCTCGAGCAATCAAATGGAAAACGCTATACGATTTCTAAAATAATTTTTACGAATGTCGGACCCCTCGGAATACCGCCATCTATGTTACCTTTTTGTGATTAAAAAATAGACGACCCTACGCTACGAAGTAAGAGAGCATGGAATACGCTATAATAGGACACTTATATTGTTTTATTACTAATTTGTTTACCGAGCCTTTTTCGACACTGACACTCTCAACCAGCTCCGACTAGGCCATTCGTTTTGCCATGGCAACCAAAAATGTTTTTCACAACTCAAGTTTAAACTTTATCTACGTAAAATATCATGGGAAAACTTTTCCCTTTGGGAGCTTTCAAGGTACATGAAGGTCTACTTAACCCCTGAGTTTGAAAAAAATTGGGGAGAAACATCGGGGGGTGTCTGCTTGTAAGTAGTATATGATCATCCTCACGGCTGTTTTACGCACTAGGCACAATGGGCACTGTGCCCAGGGCCTACAAAGGTTTGAAGGGGCCTACGAAAGTTAATGAGTATGAAAAAAATGCAATTAAAAATTTCTTCTTAGAAATAGGACCTACAAAGGTCTTACAAGGAGACATCCCGAAGTGTAACCCACCGATTTTGTTCAAACTCGGGGGATTGGTAGACCTTCATGTAACTTGAAAAGTCCTCAAAGGAATTTATTCAATGGGCAACTGTTTTGCCATGGCAACGAAAAATGTTTTTGACAACACAAAATATTAAATTTTACCATTTAAAATAACATGGGATTTTGACCTCAAATTGATCAAAAGTTGATCAAAAGTTGATCAATTTTGAGGTTTTTTTTGTCAATTTTTATCTATTTTTTCTATTTTTGGCATTTTCGAAATTTTGAAATTTGCTCAAATTTATCACAGGGGGTCCTAGGAATCGGTCAGAATCCCATATTATTTTCAATGGGAAAATTTGAATTTGTTGTTGTCAAAAACATTTTTCGTTGCCATGGCAAAACGGTTGCCCATTGAATAAATTCCCTTTAGGATTTTTCATGATACATGTAGGTCAACCAATCCCCCGAGTTTGAACAAAATCGGTGGGTTACACTTCGGTATGTCTCCTTGTTAGTACCCAGGTCCTATGGAGGTCTTATAATAAAACGACACTCATCGTCCTCCGTAGTAGCAGAACTATGTAAAATGTTAAAATAACACTGCGTGGGAATATGTACTAATTAATTAATAATTTTCCCTCTGTATTAGTTTAGGAACTCGCTAGTATTTTGAAAAATTAACCAAAGCCCGTGACGGTACATGTTTCAAGCGAATAACGTTAGCAGGATATGTAGATTGAAACTTATCTCGCAAATATATTATACACTTCTGGTAGTAGTATATTTCGCCTAGGGCATATTTAGATACTAAGGGGCTTTGTGCTGAGCTAAACTTTGATTACGCATACATAAATGCATTCTCCTACTAGTTTACATTTGTACAATTCAATAACACAACGCAGCGTTTTCGTAACAGTCGTGTAACGCAACGTAGACAGCTAAAGCTAACATCACATTCAACCCGTATCATTCAGCTTATCACGAGAATCTGGCATAGCTCGATACACGGTGAATTCTCTTTTTTCAGAGAGGAAAAAATGAAAATGGCAGTGGTTTTTTTTTGTTCGCCTTTTCGTGAATTTCGCGAGAGCTACAAGTCTCCGTTTTCCGATTTATCCTCATTCATTCGACAAGAATAGAGCAGGGGCGGGTAAAGGTCTTCCTCCCCTTCTAATCGATTTCGTCGGTGGCGTCGCGTCCAAAATGCTAGAAGCGATATTCTAGCGATTGCGTTTCTACACGACTCTCCTCCGTAAAGCGTGAAATTGAGAGAAAAATACACACACACTAAAGAAGTTTAACGACGACGGAAAATGAAAGAAACGGAGAAGGCCCGCGAAGAGTGCCTAGAATGAAGAATACTTCGGAGCTTTTATTTCAGTCTTTTTCTACAAGCCTTTCTCGCGTACATTCGATTTAGAAAACGTTGGGGTAGCAAAAATATTTCCATTTTTTTAACCGAAGTTTATGACGATGGTGCTGCTCCTGGTGGAAAGAAATGGTCGCGATTTTGTCCGCTGTATTTTATTTGCGGGGTTTTTACGTCATCGATTTTATAAGGCGTTAGATTCGTATGAAAAGGAGAGGTTAAGAGCTATAGAATGTGAGTTTGGTGGCGGAGTGGTTAGAGCTTTCGCTTCGCAGCAAGAGGAACCGGGTTCGATCCCAGCTTGTGGCATTGGGTGAAAACTCGAAACTACTCTTTACACGTTGAGTTTTGCAAGTTATCTCCCCACTGGTTAAAGGGGTTTCCCTCGATTTTTTCGGTTTCCCCTTTCCATTTGTAGAGGTTAACGGTAATAGTTAGTGTAGGGAGCTGTTAGCTTCTACGCATTGTACGAGGGGCTAACCACTCTTAGAAAGTCTGTACACCGGATTACACTTAGATTACCACTGCCAAAGGCAGGGACTTCAAAGATTACGCGTAATCCCATTAGTACAGTCAAAGGTACGGCTCTGTACACCGATTACGCGGAGTGTAAGTGTAACCCAGGCACCTAATTAAAGGCATTAAAAGTCGTTAGATGACTTGGGCCTAAGGTGTCGCCAAGCTGATTATTACGACAGACTTTTGCTAGGGATTTATTACGTCTAATACGAGTTAGGTTTACTTAATTATTTAAAAAAAACTGATATTTTCCACGTATTTTGCGCGCTTATGGCTAAACTTTTAACAATTGAAAACTCGCGCTGTATTTAATAAAGAGGCCAGCGTGATCCACAGTATAGCCGTCAATCAGGGGCGTACCTAAGGGGGTCGCATTAAGGGAGGGGGCGAAAGACTGGATTTTTCCTAAATCTATTGGTATTTTTACAAAGATATTTGGATAAATTCATCTTTAAAAATACGTTTCTTAAAAAGATCGCCAATTTTTTCCCAACTGGACTTACAACTGACCAAAATTATTGACCCTTTTACTATAATTTTTTTTCTTAACAATGATCATCAAATTCCGAATTTTTTCAAACTCCATTTCGTTTTTCCAACTTCAGCTTATTTTTCCAACCTCACCTTATTTTTGCAACTGCCCAAAATTATTGACGATCTTTCTTAATAAATGGTTTTCTTAAAAAAAAAAGGTCGAAAAAATGTGAATTTTCCCAACTGAGCCTCGTGTCGCCAACTGCCATCGGACCAAAATAATTAGCCTCCTTCTTAAAAAATGGATTCCTTACAAAAAAATCTTAATTTGACCCCTCCCAATGCCATCCAGCGAAGACTTTCACCGCAGCGATTTATTTTACGAAATAAAGTGCCGAAGTGAAATTCAATCATTGTGCAAGACGTATTTTAATAAAAAGAGAATGAGAGAGAGAGTTAAGAAGGGTCGCTGGTGGTACTTGTATTGGCAGGAATTTAATATTGAGGCGACCGAGTGTCGTCGACTATGTAATCACCTCGATGTGTTTAACATCCGCCGAGATTGCCAAGTTCCAGCGCCGCCGCTACGAGCCAGACGGGCGCTGCGATCGCCGCTGCTTTCTCATTTATAACCAAACCTATTGCGACATAAACACCATGTTTTTACAATATATTAGTAATGGCTTTAACGAGGCGCGGTCGCGGAAAACAAACCCGCATTTGCGCGTGAACTTCTCCAATTCTCCACCGTCGCGATTCGATTGGCCGACGCGCAAATAGTTGCATCGAATACCAATCAACGCAATTAGGCCTAGACTACAAGATTTCACGTTTAATTAGTTACTCAATCGTAACCTTTAATGTCGGTTTCCATTAGTCTTAAGTAAATGTCAAGGCCTCCGCGTGCGATGCAGGATCATTTAAAGAAACATATTTATATAAGGAAAATAATTAGGAATTAATTGCATCTACCAATTTGGTCAAGAGAGTATGTATTGCATAGATCCATTAAATTTCAATGGCGAGGTTTGTTTAACGATTGATGCGAAAATACTACACTTTGATTTCAGTTTCTCTAAAAAATAAAATATTTTAAAAGTGCCTAAATATTTTATTTCAGTTTCTCAAAAAGGAAAATACTTGAAAGGTGCCTAAATATTTTATTTCAGTTTCTCAAGAAATAAAATATTTTAAAGGAGCCTATGTATTTTATTTCAGTTTCCCGAAAAAAAATTTAAACGTGCCTAAATATTTTATTTTAGTTTCTCAAAAAGGAAAATACTTGAAAGGTGCCTAAATATTTTATTTCAGTTTCTCAAAAAATAAAATATTTTAAAGGAGCCTATGTATTTTATTTCAGTTTCCCAAAAAAAAATTAAACGTGCCAAAATATTTTATTTTAGTTTCTCAAAAAATAAAATATTTGAAAGGTGCCTAAATATTTTATTTCAGTTTCTCAAAAATAAAATATTTGAAAGGTGCCTGAATATTTTTTTTCCGCTTCTCAAAAAATAAAATATTTTAAAGATGCCAAAATATTTTATTTCAGTTTCCCAAAAAAAAATTAAACGTGCCTAAATATTTTATTTTAGTTTCTCAAAAAATAAAATATTTGAAAGGTGCCTAAATATTTTATTTCAGTTTCTCAAAAATAAAATATTTGAAAGGTGCCTAAATATTTTTTTTCCGTTTCTCAAAAAATAAAATATTTTAAAGATGCCTAAATATTTTATTTCAGTTTCTCAAAAAATAAAATATTTTAAAGGAGCCTATGTATTTTATTTCAGTTTCTCAAAAAATAAAATATTTTAAAGGAGCCTATGTATTTTATTTCAGTTTCTCAAAAAATAAAATATTTACCCACCTTTAAAATATTTTATTTTCTCAAAAAATAAAATATAGAATTAAAGCAAAAACACTACAGAAAAGAAAAGAATATCAATTGATTGATTGCTTATATTTCAACCTTTTTGGAGAAATACAGCGTTAGTTATGGCGCCAGGATAACAAAAGAAAACTAACAAATTTGTAGTCTACTAGTAGTTGTCGGTCGGCCAATCGTTTGGCTTTGTTGTGGCGGCGCACACTTTGGCCTTTTCCAAGATCGCTATTTACATAATGTATTTTCTAAAAATAAACCGCCATAAATAAAGAACCGCTATTACCCAAAGAAATGGAAAAGCTCATTTGTTAGCACTCCGAAAACCGAATAAAATCGCGTTTTGATCTAGATCAAATATATATAAAAATATAGCCTTGAACTTCAAACGAAATGTACGGAAAAATAAGCTCATCGAAAAGTATACGTAAGGAATTGGCAAGCCAAAGCGAAAAGTAACTCGAAGAAACCGAATACGATATAAGCTCCATCTTTGGAATAAAATAAAACCTAAAAGTCCGCTCTTTTTACCTTCAATCAAAAAGGGAAGAAATACGAGCACTAACAATTTTCACAGAATATTGAATATTTTGGGGAAGAGAGAGAGTGGCGTAACCTGGGGGTGGAATCTATCTCTACCCCCATTTGGCGTAGCGTTTACCGTACTAAAGTCTAAGCCTTTTAGTGACCCCACCCTACCTTGGAAAAATATCTGGGAATAGGGGCTTTAATAAGGTTGCAGCCAACTGAATATTTCCCGAGCATACATTAGCTCGAAGCCTGCCGTTCGGAAATTCACGGTATACGCGTAAAAAAAAGCGTACCCTTCACCGGAGATAATAAGGGTCGGGAGTTGCTCGGAACGTCCGACGAGAGAAAGGAGAGCCCGTTCCTTTTATCGTAAAAAGAAAGCGCCTAAGCTAATTCCCTTTTAAAATCAAAACAGCCGCGGATCTAATTTCGGCGGAATAATGGGATCGATAACTACGGTAGGCATTTCTATCGAAGGTGGAGAGTGGGGTTTAGTTTGCGTAACCTTAACGGGAATGGTACAGTCTGTCGGTCCATTTTGGCGATGACTCTTCCAGCGAAGCTATTTCGAGAGTCAAGGAAAAATGAGCCGAAGATGGACAGAAATAGTCCACGGATGGCAACAGCCGTTCTCGATGGCGATAGCGGTTCACCGAAGCGGACACTTCAAAAGTGTCGCGTTCCTATTAATATATCCGCTTAGTACGTACGCGTTAAGACCCTCGATCTCTCCGACGTCGCGATGGGATCTTTGTCCTGTCGTTATTCCCGCTCTCAACCTCTTTGGGATTTACAGGTGTGTTGGACGGATTCTAATACGACGCGACGACGTATAATATCACGACTTCATCGGGGTAATTTTTGTGGAGAAACTTGCCCAAAACTTTCCCTCCATTTTTAATATAAAATTTAAATAAAATTGAATTACAATTATTGGATAGTTTGTGAATTTTCGAGAGCGGTTCACGTCGCTATAGGATACCCTAAGAATAAAATATTTGTCATCCGACCGCAATGCGTATTTTAAACTGCCCTATATTTCTTAAATATCGTTCGGACGTGTAAAGTATACGCGACGCAAACACGAGCGACCTACTCCCAAAATCGTCTCTTCTAAGAACGAAAGCGGAGCCATTTTATTAAAAACTCCAAAACTGGAACCCGGAGTGGGACGATAAAAATAAGCCCCGCTTTGACAATATCCACCGGCCCCAATTATAATATTTCGAGAAGGATGCGAGCCACCCTTAGCGCTTAAAATTCGATCCCGCCTTTTGGTAGTCAACAAACGAATATTTCCCCATCCACTTTTTCTCCCTTAGAGACCAAATAAGGGACGTCGAGAAGATGAAGAGTCCGCCTAGCGGCGAGAGCGGAAGAAGAAGAGAAAAGGGGGTTATCTTACCCGCGACACCCCCGCGTTTTGCAGATAAGCAGCCTGGGGCCATTTCAATGCGGGGGGGGCGAGGCTTCTGACCGAAAGGAGAATGGCGTTAGGATTCCAGCCAGCTAGAATGTTTCAAGGCGAAACTTAAAGAGATTCGACCGGCTTCTCCAGAAAATTTTGTTCAAAAAACACGAAAAGAATGAAGAAAAGTTGCGGGCTTCTTTTATGATATTTTTTTACCTTTTTAATACGCAAAAAAGAGTCACCCCCACCCACCCCCGAAAAGTTTCTAGTCTTTTTACCTCGGCAGATCCATTTAAGTATAGGGTTATAGAAGACAGTGAGTAAGACTGCATTCAGCCAAAAAAAAACGTAACGGGTGTAGCCTTTAGACACGGACTACCTTTACATTTATTCGGATAGAACTGTAACGAGGACTTACCCCTAAAATCGCTTCGTTTTAGATAAATAGTTTTCTAAACCAGCGTGAGAAAGCGCTTCGTGTTGGTTCGGGAAGCAACTCGTCCAAGTCAGTTCGCTTAGAATCGCTTCCAAAACGACAAGGCGGGGAAGTAAAATTGCTCGTATTTTCAAAAATAATGGGGATAAAATTGTAAATAATGTCAAATATTACTGTGTCTATAGTAAACATGATTAAATAATTGTTTTGGAATACATTTTAGTATTTTCAAAATTCTGGTCATAATTTGAAGTGACGTTAAGCCTTCGCTATAATCGAGCCGGGGTGAAGCGATTTCGCGCGTTGCAACCAAGAATTATCGTCGGCGGTTAAAACTGGCATTCAAACGGACATAAACTGGCTTTTAAGTTCTAGTGTGGCCGTGGCTTAAGAAAACGACCCTCTTTTAGGCATCACGTAATGGCAAACGGAGTGGTTGCAAACTTATCTACTAGATGGCATCGTCTAACGTGCCTTACCATAAGTCTATAATATTGTTCCATAAGTTTGTCGCTTTGCGGAATATTTTACTGAGAGTCATTAACGGAGTGACGTCATAACAATAAGAAAATCTCCCCCTAGCGAGGCGCTGTCAAAGGCTACTTGTGACGCGTTAGAAAACGGACGCAAAACGGCGACGAAGCCTGTTATGCAGTCGGTCTTGTGAATAGCTCTCAGTAAAACGTTTGCATGTGAAAAATAGGAAGTGTCACACTTATGTAACAATATTATACACTTATGGCCTTACTAATTCCCGCATTACTCTAACCCGGACTTATATAGTTAAGTACATGTATCTGAATTTGCGTACGTCTAACCACGGCCAACTTTGATCTCTCGCGCTACAGCCGCCATCTCATTCGTTGACGTTTCTGTGTTAACCTATGAGCAAAAGATGTGTATGACGTGAGCGCCCCTAGCGGATTATTATTTTTAGAATAGCTTTTACATTGAAGACAATATAAAAACCGAGCGTGGCGCTGAACTCCTACACGTTATAGTACAGTTTATAGGGGGAAAATCCTTGCTCGCGGAATTTCGACGAATGTGTCGGCCGCTGTAGCGCGAACAGCGCGTGATCAAAGTTGGCCGTGGTCTAACTGTTCAGTTAAACAGCAATTTAAAAATTTAAAAAGTATTAACTAGTGTTGTAAGTCGGAAAATTTTCCGGAAAATGGGCCTTTTTTCGGAAAATATTCCGTATTTTTCCGAAACAAATTAAAAAAGTTTTAATTCGATGATTAGTCTAATATTGTTTGCAAATTTAAATAAAGCGGCATTTTCGCCTCATTAAATTTCAAATATAAAAGTAAAACTAAACCTCTAGACTAGCTTTAAACTGATTAACAATCTAACACTATTATTGTTTTATAGTATGTTTACTGTTATTAGGCATATATTATCAATAAAGAGTTAAAAATTAAAAACCCATTAAAAGTAATTTATGTTTAAATTTTTTTATTTTTTCCGCATTTTATTTTTCCGTAAAATTACCACCACTAGTGTAAGCATTCCCGATAGACGGCGCTAAAGATTAATTTCTCTAATCAGTGAGATAATTATTCAGTTCCGTAAGGAGAAAGGGGGATTTCCTTGAGGCCCGATATTCATTTTTGAATGAGGAAATAATTTATTCGGATTACAAGCGAGTGAAGCGTAACCGGGGTATTCCCCGCACTACGTTTATTCAAAACAACTCTTCGGGGGCTTCTAATTGAAATTAGCCAACACAGGATCGAATTTCATTGACGTCAGAGGAGTTATTTGAATAATTAAGACCGAATTAAACCCACCCACACGGGCCCTCTTCATTTGCCACGAAGCCATGGTTATGACGTACTAGACTTACGCACCCATTCATTGGAAACTTCTCCGTGACTGTGTCCAGTGGGCTGCGTAAACATTCGTTTGAACATTGGACGTGTGTAAATGTTCATACGGCTATTGGCAACCCGATGTCCCTGATATATCCAGGTTTTCCCACGGATAATTCCCTGATGTTTCCAGATTCAAGATAACCTCAAATAAAAACTACGATTTACAGAGTAACTCATTTCATGATTGTCATTTACGATAAATTGGTTCTATATTATAATATAAAAAAGAAGTATTATAGTCAAATCTTTACTAAGAAAAACTTATGTCAAACTTTCAGAACGCTCATAAATTTCCCTGATTTCTCTGATTTTTACAAAAAAATTGATTTTCCCTGACGTTTCTGTCGACAATCGAATTCCCTGATATTTCCCTGACTTTTCTGTCGACAATCGAATTCCCTGATATTTCCCTTACTTTTCTTTCGACAATCGAATTCCCTGATATTTCCCTGACATTTCTGTCGGCAATCGAATTCCCTGATATTTCCCTGACATTTCTGTCGGCAATCGAATTCCCTGATATTTCCCTGACATTTCTGTCGGCAATCGAATTCCCTGATATTTCCCTGACATTTCTGTCGGCAATCGAATTCCCTGATATTTCCCTGACATTTCTGTCGACAATCGAATTCCCTGATATTTCCCTGACTTTTCTGTCAACCATCGAATTCCCTGATATTTCCAGGTTTTCAAGGTTTTTCAGATCTGTATGAACCCTGCACTACACCCAATACACTCTCCGCTATAGTACCATCGCCGGGCTGATGTTTCGCAGTAATATAATTATTATAGAGCATTAACAAAGACTGCAATCAAACAAGTTGGCAAGCTTGCCAAAATATACCTCTCCTCGGAAGAATTTGCCCCAAAATAAATAAAACCAACGTAACCACATTAATGAAAATGTATCACTCATTTAAAGCCGGTAAGAAAACACGTAAAATAAATTACGAAGTTACGAGTTGTAAAACCCCTCCTAGGGTAATTAATTAATTATATCAATTTACTGTTACTCTTTTTCTAATTTGGTTCTAAGTTATATATTTAGAACCTATTGGCAATAAGATTTTTTCTAAATTTGTAATTAAAAAATTAATAACTTCAGGTTTGCCACAAAATATTCAGTTTGAAATTCCCTGTTTTCCCTGACCATTTTAAGAGATTTTCCCTGACTTTTTGAGGCCAAAATTTTTATTTTATATTTTACTTTTATCAAAAGTTAATAAATTTAAATGGACTTATATTTCAGTAAAAAAGGTTATTGCAATGTTGAAAACATTAGCCAAACTTTCAAGGAAATAAATGATAATCAGATAATTGTAACCCGGCCACCTGAATTAATGGCTTTAAAATTCGCTTGATGACTTAGGCCTAAGGTGGTGCCTTGGGTATTAGCCTAGCTGAATATTATTATTATTAGATCTAGAGTAAAATAAACTTCAAAAAGTGTCAAGATAAAAACGAAATTCCCTAATTTTTCCTTGACCTTTTACAAATTCTTCAAATTTCCTTACCTTTCCCTGACTTTTTAGGCCCACTTTTTAATTCCCTGACTTTTCCCTTATTTCCCTGACGTGTGGCAACCCTGAACATGAATGTATAAAAAGGAGAGGGTTAAAAGTCACCCATGACTTAGCCCAGTATAATGCTACAATTAGTGCTCGGAATTGTTTATTCATTATCCACAAATTTTCCGATTTATTTAAAAAAGTTGGTAAAAAGAATATCATTTTAACTTATTTAATTATGTTGACCAAGCATTTATTTGAATAAAAGTGGTATTTATTTAAATAATTGTTTGTTTTATTTAAATAATAGGCTTATTCACTTTCGATTATTTAAACATTTTACAATTTTTCTTCAACTATTGGTTATTTAAATAAATATTATTTAAATATCGCCGAGCTTATTTTATTCATGGATAAAAATTAATCGAATGCCGAGCATTAGCTACAATACTGCAACAAAATGACAACATAAATAAATTGAGTATTGTAATCGGTGTACAGATATTACGAAAGTGGTTAGTTCCTCGACTATACGATAGAAGGTTTTCCCTCGACTACACGATCAGCGTTGCCAGTTCCTGAAACACAAATTATCGTACCACAGCCAAAGAATTATCGATCTCAGAAAACAATTATCGTATGCCTGAAAACTGGCGGTAAATTTAAATTGTGTGTGAAATAGTGACGTTAAACTTGTGAAATCCTAATTTTTAATAACACTTAAAGGCCTATGTTTTCTTCTGCCTGTCACCCTTTAAATTTTACTTTCCTTCCAAACAAATACCCTGGTGGTAGGCCAACGTGTTCTGCTGAAGGCCTACCACCAGGGTATTTGTTTGAAAGGAAAGTAAATTTAAAGGGTGACAGGCAGAAGTAAACCTAGGCCTTTAAAGTTCAACCGATTGAAAACGTATGTTTCAAAATCGCAGTTTTAACTGGTTTTCAGCTAATTAAAAAAATTATCGTACATTATCGTACGAGTGAGCTAAATTATCGAAAAATGCGTACTATATAGTACGCCATTGAAAATATCGTACGTCCCAAAAATTATCTCGAAATTATCGACGTGTACGATAATTATCGTACGTCTGGCAACGCTGAAACACGATAGAAGGTTTTCCCTCGACTACGCTGTGCCCTATTTATTAGAATCTTCTTTTTGGAAGCCACTAAGCTAGGAGGAACGTCTGAATGTTGCGGTGGGATTAGTGGCTGTACAGACTATTAAGAGCGTGGAATACGTGACTCCGCCATCAAACGTGCCACCGCGTACTGCCTTTAGGGCGTGGAATCAGTACTTTCTTAAGACGACAGGCTGGCGACTAGGAATGAAAATAGGGAATTAGGATTGCGAAATTCCGATTAAAAAGTGCCCGAATCAGATGACGGACGTTAGGTTTCTGGAAAAGGCTTAAGTCGGCTGACTCTCGCGAAAACAAGGGCTGACCTTATTTGAATGCGAGCTTTGTCGGAGGCGGCCGGAATGCCGGAACTACACGTACGTCCGAAACCTTTCGCGGTTTTCCAAACACGTACAGCCGCTAATACGTGTAAAAATATATATCGCTATGGGGGAAAAAACAGACGCGTTCGACCAGGCGAGTCACGTGACATCTTTCTTAATGCGTTTTTCGTCTTCCGCCTTTTATATCTAAGAGCTTTATAATATAGAAAAAGGTTCCGTGTCGAGTGTGCAGCGCCACGGAAGGCGGGGTCGACGGGAATTAAGAGGCCAGGGTTCCATTATCCGACAAGCTGTCGAGAGAGATTAGGTGGGTCGGAGAAGGCGCCGCTTGTTGATAGTAAAAGATGGATATTTTAGCCAGATAATACAACGGAGTAAGAGCCCGCTCAAAATCGATGCCCCGAATCGTTGTGCCGACCACTTCTATACCGACGTTACGTTTTACATATTAATTTGTCACTATTTTCCGAAAGATTGATGCTGACAAAGTAATATATAATACAAAATCAATATGATAGAATTTCTTGATCGCAAAGGCGACTAGTTTTGGTTGCTACGTAGAGAAAAGGGTCGTGTTCGAATAGGCCATTAGAAAGGTTAAAGGCCTAGGTTTTCTTCTGCCTGTCCCCCTTGGCCTACCACCAGAGTATTTGTGCTCCACTAAGTTAATTTAAAGGGGGAAAGGCAGAAAAAAACCTAGGCCTTTAAGCAAGTCGCTCTAGACGTTTCAACAACAACGTCGGGAGTATCTAAACGATATTTCGTTGATGTAGTTTGGCTTCTATTAGGGGTAGACTACGTTTGTTTTTCACTTAGGGGCCCCACAAATCGAGTTGAGGGGGCCCCGAACTCAAGTGCCTCAAATGAAAATAAAATATTTAATAATAGCAAAAGTAAATGAACCGAAGTTATCAGACTGCTATGCTCTCCATGTTGCAGGCGTTTTCCTTATGAAGTTACATTTTGACCTCGAATTTGAAATTTTGCGCGCTTCTAGGCCGGAAAAAAACGTTTATGTTTTTATGAAACCATTTTTTATACATAGAAATAGCTATACCCACAATTCCCAAGTGCAATTTAACTCGTCAAAAGACGGCGAAATTCGCTTTTATTTGACTAGATTTTCATAAGGAAAACGCCCTCCGATTCTGAGCGCTATTTCGATAACGTCGGTTCATTTACTTCTGATAATAGTTAATACTGTAAAAGCTTAAAAACCGAAATTATATAAAAATAATAAAATAAATTGCTCGACAAAAAACGAAATACTAAAAGTTTTAATCGATTACCTTTTAGCTTTCACAAATCCGGAACTTTCTACATTTTTAATCCTGCCGTCGTCAGTTTCGAGTTAGTAGACAGCGTACCGTTTTCGAATTCATAACATTGGCTAATTGAGAGGCAAGACTATTGCAAAATTAGTTGTACAATTCCTTACAATTTTAATGTTGAGAGTAAGTAGGCAGATTTTATAAATTCTGCTAGCAACAACGGATCGAAAATAATGATTGCCGTGAAATTAGTTCAAAGTTATTATATATTAAGTCAATATATAGGGTGGGGCACCAAAACTAAGAAAAAATATTAGCCTACACAAAGATTTATATAAACCTTGCCTACACCTAATAATCTCATTTTGCCGCTATACGAAATAGATATCAATTGTATCTATTTAGTATCTATATAATAAGTACTTCCAACTAAAATGGTTGAATCAATTAGATAATTATTTTTCTTTTCATCTCAACAGCTTCACTTCACTTTGACCGCTAAAGAAACATTTACAGTTACGATAGAATTTTAACACATTTTAGAAATATTTGCTAAACCCGAGTACATGACGAATACCAAAAATTGTTTAGCCAATACTACGCGCCTAATGTATGGCTGTGGGTATTGTCTAAACACAAACATTTGTTTTCGCTTACCCTGCTTTACTTTAAATATGTCTCCGTCGAGCGCTCTTCGTAGTCAGATTTCGCCAATAATATACGAGGCTTAGGAGCAATTCAATTTAAACCAGTACTTACGATTGCAAAAACCCACGTTGCTAGTAAAGGAACAACCTGCCATAATTATCTCTCGATTTGTTGAGCAAGAAAATTTTAATATTCACTATTTTAATTTAAACGCTATAAATATTAGTTACAACTCGTGTCAAATAATTAGCTCGACAGAAATATGGCATCGTCTTCAAGTTATAAAAGGTTCTAACTTCGAAGTATACACGCGCAGTGGCGGTTCTAGGCAGGTGCAACCGGTGCAAATGCACAGGGCCTCGCGGCTCTAGGGGCCTCGCTCATCTATCATTCTATGGGCCTCTCGCTTCAAAGTTATATCGACCTTGCAAAAAAAGAAGTCTCCATTTCCAAGATTCAGTTCGCAAGAATTGTGCGAAAACATTCATGTTTTAGTTTAAAAAAGAATACCCTCGTCGTGTACTCTGCTTTATAATCAAACCAAATAAAATCTATAAAACTCTGCAAATGCTTATTTACGCAACTAGTTTTTCTTGTCTCTCCGTCGCAGCAACTTAAATTGCTTGAATTTAAACAATGAAAAGGGGCACGCGCTTTCAGTTTTGCACAGGGCCTCGAACACACTAAAACCGCTACTGTAAACGCTAAAGAAATAGATCGCGTGACTCTCGAGGTTGTCGTTCAAACTTCTAGAGCTCTCTGCTTATCCTCTCTAAAACCAAGTGCCTTCCACCGTTTCCCTAGAAATAGAATTCCCTAAGGCCCTTAGTTTGCTTCAAGGTACCTTTTTAAAACGGGGTATTTTTTAAACTAAAGTTTATTTTTCGAATATATTTAGGAAAAAAAATAAACTTTGGTTTGTTAAATCCGGTTTTGAAGCATCGTATGCAAAAAGGTATAAGCCGCCCTGAAATTGGGATTTGGACCTTAAGTACCTTATTTTCAATAAATCTGGGAAAAAGCACTTTCGGCTTATTCAAGAGTTATAAATTTCAAAAACTTACAAATTCATAGTGATAATAATTTTTTTCAAATCTAATTTTGTTTTACGATAGACCCTCTTAATTTGGTTCCTATTTTCAAAACTTTGGCTTCAACTTAACCATTTTTGATTGGGAAGTCCAATTTTCCTTAATGTATTGTACAGATTTAAGTGGAAGTCTTCGAACTGCAATAACTTAAACGAGTTTGAAGATACCCCGTAGAATCTCCAAATCTTAACGAGATAGAAAGAGTACATTAATTTGCCTAAAATATGGTTTCAGGGACGGAAACGTAAACAATAGCGGTCAAACGGAAGATTCCCGTAAAGTAGAAGACGTAACAAATGCTCCCTGAAAAAGAACATTTCCTATAATGTATAAACGCTCGTCATTTTTAAGGCCGGTAAAAATTCGTCAACGGCTGTAGTCACGCGCGTGTGTTAGCTTAAGCGAATGTTCCGCCTTCGAATCCGCTGTCATCAGTCTTTGACCCGGTAATCGAGTAGTCTTTTCTTATTTTTGAAGGCCCGTTTGATTTACGGTCGACGGGAAGATGTAACTTCAGAAAAATATATCAAGAATTCGACATATATTTCCGTTGATTTCTTTGGATGTCTGGCGTCTCAATTTATGGGAACTTCTTTACGAAAGTTGTCTTTAACGCCGAGGGGGGGGGGCAACTACAAATATAAAGTCTTTATCCCGAATTAGATTCGCTGTGGTTCTCGTTAGATCTATTTGAAGAGAGAAGCCGTTATTTGTTCGGCAGTTCGATCTCTTGTATTGGCGATTCGCGTTTCGTTGACCATTGGCTAAGTCTTCGCTTTAGAAACGCAACGACCTCGGATATTATTCACAATTAACTCTAACGATCAGCTTGGACGTTACGAAACAAATATTCAGAGAAGCGTGAAAATTAATAAATTGTGAATCCCCGCTAATAACCGTGCTTCCATTTACAAGCGTACTAAATTTCCCCCGTCGACAAAAATATTTCCCGACTATTACTAATTGAAGTTTCGGCCCGTTTTGAAAATATAACTACGTCGTTTGGAAAATATGGAAAGCGTTCGTACTAACAGCCTCGCCCAAATACACTACGGAAAACAATACAAATGTCAATACAGGTCATTTGCGTTAATTATATATAATGATGGGAACGCGAGCTGTCGATTTACAAACGAAACTGTAAATATCACCTTTGAGATACGATAGAAACACGCGAATAATAATAGATGGTTTATCGTCATTCGTATATAATTTTGCTAACTCAAGTTAACTAATTCAGCTAAATTACGGTACACTAAATCAAAATTCCCCCAAATACCATAAGTGTTCTAACCTTTAGATTTACCGAATTCCCGATTTTCAGAAAGACCAATCGAGCCGTTTTTGAGATTGCGCTAACTTTTATCTTCATCCCTTTTTGTAACCGCTTTCTTCGTCGATTTTGATCTTTAACGTAGACCAAAAAGTTTATTTAATTTTGTACAAAAAAGAAAATTAGGTGGAAAATGTTTTTGTTGGGCCACCCTATCATTTTATATTAATTAATATAATATAATAAAATATTAATTATAAAAATTAAGTGGTTAAAATATTTTACCTGTAAAGCCTGAAAACTCAGAGATTTTAATAGATTGTTTAATAATTTATTAATTTTATTAGGATTTCCTCCTGTTTTACTAAAATCAATCTAAATTTCGAGGCATTTTTTAAAAACTACACAATTTTGTGTCTAGTAAACGTGAAATATTGAAACAATTCACCCTGCTTTTGGAATTCCTCCTGTTTTACTAAAATCAAACTAATTTTCGAGGCATTGTTTAAAAACTACACTATTTTGTGTCTAGTAAACGTTTGGATTTACTTAGAGGTCGGCGGAACAAATAAATTAACCGCAAAAATTTCAATTAATCATTAAAATTAGTATTATTTGATTTATACGAATAAATTATACGATTAAACAACGATTTAACATGCAAAATTAATCATTTTTTTTTCGAATATTTCTGAATAATTCTCGGTTATGGATAAATATAATAAATCGTATAATTTCTTATTCAAACGCCGACCTCTAGATTTACTCCTTTTTTACTAAAAGCAATTTAAATTTCGAGGTATTATTGAAAAAATCACATTTTTGAGTCTAGTAAACGTGAAATATTGAAACAATTCACCTTGCTTTTTCTGCACGAATAAGCCCTTAGGGTGTGTACATACATGTGGTCTTAGTTAGTTGTAATTAAATGGTAAAGGTCAAAGAAGAAACGTTTCGTGCGTTGCACTTTGTTAGAAATCGACAAATTTATTTCTATAGTCGTTATACTGACAATTGTGAGTGCGGCGAAGGGAAAGGATCAGGAGGAAAGCTTTGTAAGAGAGGTATTCTACGCGCTCAAAGCTCAACGGGATTTAACGTTTAAGGCAAACACATTCTAGAAGCCAGCAGGGAGATACAATCGTATCGATTCTGAGTCGATAACTGTAGTGGAACGAAGAGAGAAGTCCCAGAAATTGACCTATCGCGGGAAATGTTCAATCAATTTATCTGTCGTAGGGGAACGGTCAAGCTTTAACCAGTTAGATAGCCCTATAGCCTGTTAAAATCTAAAATTTATGGCGAAAACCGCGTAAAAAATATTAAGTGGTTGTTTTTAAATAAAATACAGAAATTTCGGGAAATTGAAAAGCGCGCGACCGCCGCGACACCTGGTGAGAAATCGGTGAGACAGAAAAACAACATAAAAGCGCGCGCTGATGAAGACGCGAAAAATTTGTTTTGCACGCGCGTTGCCTTCCAGATATACGAGACCTAAGCCTAAATTGCGCGATTTTAAAAGTTAGTATAGTTCGCAAATCGCTCACTAAGGTGCTTCTGGCGCTGGCGATACGCCTTAAGATGGCGGCGAAAATTCAAACCCAAATACTTGACGTTATTTTGCGTTTCAACTTTTAGGGCCAAAGACTATTTTTTCAAGACAAAATAAGGTACGTGTAAGTATATTGAACGTCTTGTTGATCTTTTGATACGCAATTAAGGCCATATTTGGAAAAGCTTGGCCGTCCCCCTTTAATCAGTAAACCTTGAAAAACAATATTCGGGATTGTTTTGGCGTGTCTAAACTATCAATGAATTTCACTTCTTAATTAATCTTATTAATAAAAATTGAAAAATTGCGACCTTGTTCAAAATATTAATTAAGGAAAACGTAAAATTAAGTCGATTTGTTGAAAAGCCAATTTTGTCGAGTTCTATTTTTGAACTTTTTAATACGTCGCCAGGGACCGTTTTCGAAAGATTGCAGTCTTGGGAAACGTATCTCGAGTTTCCATTCAACGGTGGCCAGGCGGGTTGGCAATATCTCTTTTCCTTATTCTTGATTATATTCTTAGATTATATATAGCGGCAAAACAAGTGGCGACCTTTGATCTTTCCACCGAAAGTTTCTTCGAAAATACCGAGAGTATACACTATCTAAAATACATTAAATATGAACCTCCAGCTCCGGTTGAAAAGAATGCGAGTGTAACTCTAACAAACCGTTCGGAGTTCGTGGAAACTCAATTCCTTTGACGTCATGGTGAGTTTAAGCTCCTCTGCAAGATGTTCAAAGAAACGTCGTATATTCTGGCTTCAATCAGTATTTTTCTGAAACCTAACGAAAAAATAGTTTCCTGTTGGTTAGGTTTAAAAGGGGATGGATAAAAGATAATTTAGACTTTTTTCCTTTACGTTGTGCTGTATTTAAAAACACTCTAGCCCAGTGGCGTAGTTAGTTAGTAATTCGATTATAAAGACGAAAATACAACATACTGTAAAAATAACAGCCCAGCAAACAAATCATCGATGTTGTATCGCTGTAAGAAATAATACAAAACGAAATAGAAAATCTTAAATTTAAATAATGTTGTTTACTTGGTTTTTTTTTCGGGACAACCGGATTTTTCATCCTTTTTCAACCTGAATATTGTACTCTCTTCAAATTAAAATTCGTAATTTACGCAAGCAAAATAAAACTAAGGCTCGGCGTTCGGATAATCAATTTTCCGTTCATTTCTTTTATATCCATGTCCGAAAATAAACTTACTTGTTGCATATTAAATCGTATAATAGTCACGAATAATATCCATAAATAAACAAAATTTTTATGATTAATTGAAATTTTGGAGGGTAATTTATCCGTTTCCCCAAGCTCTAAATAAAATCCACAAAATTTGGGATACCCAAATCATTTTTGTACCTCTCACATTGCAATTAACTTTTCTAAAAATCTTTTGCAAATAGATTCAACGAAATACTATCAATAGAGCGTTCTATAAAATCGGCCCAAAACCGGCCAAACTTTTCATACAGACTATAGAGCTAGTTCAGCAGGACTAACAACGTTTGTTATTCTTTGGTTTAAGTGAATTCGGCTTATGTCCGGTCTTTATATGAATATTTTAAAGACGTACTTTTTAGGAGTTGTAGGAGGGACCCTAGGTGTTGAAGTATGTTTGGGGTTAAGAATATTTTCATGATCTTTTTAAACCCAAGGATTTGGGACTAGTATTTTGCTTATTTGCCATCATACATTTATTACAAAAATCATTTTAAATAAGAAGAACGGCGCGGAAAGCCGGAAATTAGTGAAGCCTAGGCTAGCAACTACGCTACTCCTAAAAATCGACTGCTCTCAATTTCTTACGGGTTTGCCAGATAAATATTTTTCTCTCACACGTAAAACCGGCCAAACCTTCACCGCCTCCGAACTCAAAAGGGGGAAAGCACACCACGCCGATTTTATAGAACGCTCTATAGAATAAAGAGTTGATTAAAAAAATATTCCTTCACAAGGTGGCGATATGTGTTGAAGGGCGACTCGGGTTTGAGGCATTTCCATTTTCATTTATTTTCCATAAAAATAATCTTAAATCGAAATGAAAACTTGCCAGTTGATTTTCAATCTAATATGCCCAACCCACGCAAATTTAATTTGGGAGGCCTATACCAGGTCCCAACAATAAAGGATGCTAAAACTTAGAAAGGTACAAAAAAAATAAAGAGCCCATCTTAAGAGTTCACGATATAAAAATCTTCGAAAAAAATAAAGCGTTATACCTACTTTAATCTTGGAGCTTCCAACCAAATTATATTTCCTTTACAAAAATAAAGATTTAAGGGGAAAAACGGAGGGTCGGGGAAAGAGTCGAAAAAAATAAAACGTTGGCCTCAAACTCTTGAAAAGTCCGCTTTACCTTATTAGGGATGAAGATGAAAAAAATAGAAACTTTCCAGAAATCTTAATTTCAAATTCGGGAAATTTCCATAACTAGCTAAGCCGTGGCTCTTCCACCGACAGGGTAAAGTGGCGGCGAAAGAGAACGGGAAAATAAGCCGGAATCAGCTCGATACACTCGCCAAAGTCTTAACCAGATTACACTTTGGAAGGAAAAAATAATTCGGAAGCCAAAACGAGTCGCATTGCTGGAAAGAGCCCAATCAAATGTTTAATAAAGCGGAAATGGGGATAAAAAAAAACATTGTAAAAGGCCTAGAAATTCATCGCTCTTTTTAAATTTGCATTTCAATATTTTCTTAAAGGCAAAGGCAATTCCGTATAAAGAGGAATTCATAAAATAATCATTTGAACAATTTCAATATTCGTAAGATACAACATATTAGTTCAATATTATTGGTCAACACAGTTGGTCACAACCTTTTTACCTCTCCGAGGGGACTTTGTACCCTAGGAGGGGTTATACAACCACCGTGTCTGTCTGTCTGTCTGTGGGTCTGTCTGTCAGGCCTGCGAACGCGTTTGCATTTTCGGGGCAAAGTGTAATCGCTGCGTACACAGTTTCTTAGAATCAGGGAAAAGGTTTCTCCAAAAGGACCCGTTTTTGTTGTCATTGGGTGTAGCATAAATATTTTTCAATTTGCGTTAGTACCGGGCGGGATTCGAACCCGAGCCCTACTGCACGTCAGGTGAGCATTCTACCACAGAACCACGGATACTCTTCCGAGGAGGGGTATATTTTGGCTTGCCAACTTGTTTGTCTATTCTTTGATCTTATATTTTTATATTTTGTTTTTTGAGATTATTTTTTGTCCACGAAAACGTCCAGTTTTAGAGGAGACTTTATAGTGTGTACGTCCAAGGAGGATAGGAAGGGAGGCGAAGTAGGAGGGATGAACGCGCCAGCATCCTTGTAAGAAGTTTAGCGCGTGCTCGGTGGGAAAATTTCGGAAAAATGGCTGCAAGATTGCGGCCGCTACGCTACGTGTTGCCGCCATTTTTCCGAAATTTTCCCGCCGAGCGCGCGCTAAACTTCTTTCAAGGATGCTGGCGAGTTCAACCCTCCTACTTCGCCTCCCTTCCTATCCTCCTTGGTACGTCGTAATATTTAGCTTATCCGGTTTCATTATAATAATGTCGAAAATTCCTGTTTGTTAATGGTAAGGTGTCGCACTAACTATTCCGTCTACGGTCATTTATTGATACACGAGCTGTGGTTTAGTCAAGTCGTGATGGTAAGTTTTTCGCTTCTTGTTAATAAATTTTATATTGGTGTGGATATTTGGACATCTACGATTCCTAATGCAGTCATTGATTTCCTGGGTGTGCGAGTCATTATATGATATTGGAAATTGGACGGTATTGGTCTTTTTCATGCGGTATGTGTCACAACGTCAACAGGAAGTCTACGAGTCGTCCACTACCAGATATCGAATATAGCTATTCTACGGTATCTTCATCAAGGGCGAGTGTTGAAATAAAATGAGCGTTAAAGGGCAACGCAAGTGAGCTGGCATTTGTGTGAATATGTATGCAAAGTGCGAAATTTACGGTAAACTCTGCGTGGTCTCGCCAGTACTGAGGGGGGGTGTAGGGGGTTAAAAAGCACGTTACTTTTTCTTTATTTTACCACCGAGCTTGCGTTGCCCTTTAAAGATGCGGCAAGTATTTCGTAAGCGAGAAAAATACAAATACCTTCTGTAGATATTTCTTTCATTAAAATTGGCTGCGTATTATATTTAACTGATAAACTTGTTCCGTAAATAGGGTTAAATTCAATTGTGCATTGTTTTAGTACGTCTAACTCGCTGTTGTAACTACTTAATTTATATTATTCTGAATAAATTAAACTCGGTTGTTTCGTCTCAATTATTTTAATTAAAATTAAAATTTTATACCTGCGGGATAGAACCGGGATTACGTTTTTAGTAAATAACTCTGAATTGCGGAGATATCTTCAAGGGTGGTCTCGAGAAATTAATACCACTAGGGACCATTCTTCCGAGGAGAGGTATATTTTGGCTTGCCAACTTGTTTGGATCATGAACGCGTGTATCTGCCTTATTTCCAAATCTAGGTAACTCGAATTATTCGTATTTACCTTTTATTTCTGATCATGAACGCATTTATCTCCCTTTAAGGCTTAATTATTTCCAAATCTAGGTAACTCGACTTATTCGTATTCACCATTTTTTTTCTGATCATGAACGCATTTATCTACCTTAATTACTTCCAATTCTAGGTAACTCGACTTATTCGTATTCACCATTTTTTTTTCTGATCATGAACGCATTTATCTACCTTAATTATTTCCAAATCTAGGTAACTCGACTTATTCGTATTCACCATTTTTTTTCTGATCATGAACGCATTTATCTACCTTAATTATTTCCAAATCTAGGTAACTCGACTTATTCGTATTCACCATTTTTTTTCTGATCATGAACGCATTTATCTACCTTAATTATTTCCAAATCTAGGTAACTCGACTTATTCGTATTCACCAATTTTTTGGATCACGAACGCTTTTATCTACCTTAATTATTTCCAAATCTAGGTAACTCGACTTATTCGTATTCACCAATTTTTTGGATCACGAACGCTTTTATCTACCTTAATTATTTCCTAATCTAGGTAACTTGACTTACTCGAATTTACCTTTTTTGATCATGAATACATTTCTCTATTTTACTTCCATACATAGATAACTTGATAGAAGCACTGATTTTGGTCATGGTGGTAACACTAATAGAACTTATTATATATTACGCAATACCCATGAGTGTATTTAATTAAGATTTAATAAAATCGAGCGAATAAAATCAATAAAAATAATACATTATTTACAACTTGACAAAGAGTCTAGTTAGACTCGAAACGTTGTGTCCTACTTTGTTGTATTGTATTAAGTTGTAAATAATGTATTATTTATTGATTATATTAAATCTTAATTAAATGCACTCATATGAGTATTGCGTAATATATAATAAGTTCTATTATAGGTAACTTGACTTACTCGAATTTACCTTTTTCTTGCGTTTTTGAAAGATAATTTCACCATTCTTTTATAAAAATTAAAATAGTATACATATAGTTTTAAAGTTATTTATTATCTCCATTTTAAAAAAAAACATTGCGTAATACTAATTGTTTTAATTTAAATAACATTTTATTGAAATTTCATATTTTGAAATACCTGGTTTTGAAGTTAAGGTAACATGCTGTTGGGCAACATTTGAAAAACGTGTGGTTTCATGGCCAAGACTATATTTAAATAACAGTAAGAAAATATTTTTCCTACTCACGTTTGTTCAAGCTAAGAAATTCTGAAGTAATATCCGAAATTTCGTAAGATGTAATTTTTGCAAATAGAAACTCGGGAACAATACGAATCGTGGAGCTTGTGATCGAACTCGAGTTGTTCAAAAATATTGGTTGGAATGAATGCCTTTAAAAGTGGGGTAGTGCAGCAAGTGGAGCCGGGCTCGATCCCAATTTGTGGCCCTGGGTGAGAACTCGGTAAAATTCCATCCGCGTTGAGTTTGTAAGCTCTCTCCCCATTAGTTAAAGGGGTTTTCCACCGAGCTCTTCGGTTTCTACTTTAAATAAAAAGTTGTTAATAGTAATTAAGTATAGCATGAAAGGTAGTAATTCTTTTTTTAAATTTGGCTTTCTAATCATTCTTAACTTTTGTGTTTTTAATCATATCTTAAATTTTTCATATCGATTTAATCATTTTTGTCGCGCTTTCAAATCACTCCTTAAATTTAATTTCTTTGTTTGTATTGTCCTGGTAACCACCACGTATAGGCCTTGCCTCCTTGGTTGCCTGTAGGGTTTTCTTTTCTTTACGAAATAAATATTATTATTATTATTATTATTATTATTATTATTATTATTATTATTATTATAGCATGAAAGGCGTTCCACCACCCTCCTACGCATTTTTACCCGGCCACCTGAGTCAATGAGGCCGTAGGACGGGTCAGCTGCCCCATGGCAAAACCTTTTAACCAACACGATCGTAATTTTGAGATTTTTGACTTTTTCAAAATCTAAGTTATAAGATTTTAACGTGAGTTTTAATGCGAAAATTATAAAATCCAAAACCATTTTTTAAGTCATAAATAGTTAACTATTTATGATTTTTACCTGAAACTTTTACAGTACTTTTGTACATGCCTTAGTAAAACTGATGCGTAAAAATCTAATTTTTCAAAAATTTGGTGGTTATAAGGTTTTGCCATGGGACAGCCGGGGTGCCTTGATGCTGATTATTATTATATAAAGTTCACACGAGAGCTCTTTCCAGACTTAACGATTCAAAGAATCTTAAACTAAATGCAAATAAAAAATATGTAGAAATGGGATTTGAACAACGCCATACCATCCGTTTGCAAAATCAGCCTTTGAAAATTTATCTCGTCAAACAGATTGAACCGAAGCCTTTCATCGTAAGGAAATTGAATTCATTTTATTCCAATAAGACGTAAGATAAGTAGAATCTCAAACGGGTAAGGCAAACCGACGCGGACCAGTTCAATCGAATTTGTTCCATCGAGGAGGGAGAGAGGAAAGTTAGGAAGCAAATTCCGGCTTCCGCCTCTCGGAGAAAATGGTCTTCCTTCTCCCGGAAGTGTCTTTAAAAGGCGAATCCTCCTCCGTCGCCCCTATCAGCTGGCTTCGCCGCTCTCCCGCTAAGTCACAAGCGGCCCAATTTGGCCCATTAATCTTGTAGCGCCCCCTACGAGTGTTTTGCCGGAGAAAAGCGCCAAGGGATGCCATAAAATATTTATAGTCGTTTGGAATAGTTGTAATCTCTTTTAGAAAGACTTGGCCGGCAAATAGATAAACGTCAACTTTCTCATCTTTAGTACGAGTAACGTTTTATACCTCGAGCATTTTTACATCCCCCCCCCCCCCTTGCCCTCTATCGACAGATTTGTATTTTTATCAAGCATTCGATTATCGACGAGATTTTTCGTTTTCCGTAATCTCCGGTAACGGTAGTGGCGCGGGTTTTATCGCCGCGAATATATTAATCAAATATCCTGGTTTTATACCGATACTGGAGCCTTATCTAATTTATTTTCCATCACCATTTTATCACCAGAAAGGTAAACGGTGTTAGCGAACGAGGAAGGAAGGTCAACTTAATTAGCTTCTCTATTTTGGCTTATAGTCGAATTTGGACGCGTTTTCACTCTTTTTTAAATCAAATTACGATACAAAAGGATGAAAATTTTATGGCTATATTCACGAGCAATTAAAAGGATAGTAAAATGTTACGGAGAAAAACCGCAAATACCAAAAACATTGTAATAAAAGTATCAAATTGGATGTAGATTTTAATCGAGTATTAACTACCAGAGATAAATCAGATTTAGCCCACTTTGAAAATAAAATTAATAGACGCTTCAATGAAACATTTTCAAGGAAATTGCCAGGAAGTAATATTACCGAAAGCCAGGACCCGCAAGTTACTGTTTATATAGGAGCAACAAACACAGCACCCCACACAAGGGAACGCAACCCGTCAAAAGTCGTGCATTTTCTTGCGTACATTTTTCATTGGCTAGACGCTTTAGCGCCTGCTGCCGTCGGAAGGGGAAAATTCGGAAATTTTCTCCCCCCCCCCCCGCCCGTAAAACGTTCAGCGTAAAGGCTCGTGACGCTCGTCCAATGAAATTCGTACACAACCCTTCGTTAGCGTGTATAAAGGCTAGCTGCGTTCTCCTTGTGTTTGTTGCTCCTAGCTGTTTATATAGTGCTTGTTGAAATAATGGAAATTTTTCACCCTTACCTTATGCTACAAGTGATTAATTTTAACTATAGGTAGCTTTTTCTGACGTATTAAGGCTTAGCAAAAACATGACGTTCTGTTTACGGGTGAAAAGTTTGCCATTATTTTCATAAGCACTATATTGCAGATCCTGGCTCTCGGATACATTACTTCTTGGTGATTTCCTTATTTAAGCGCCTATTGGAAGGCGAAAAATCGATAAAGTAACGTCAAGAATGGAATAGATAAGAACCACCGTAAACGATTATTTGAAGACAACCGAGTAAAAATATAGAAAAAGCTTTCTATGTTTAAAGAGCAATTAAGGTTAGAAACGCCATCTAGGACAACTTTCCCGACAAAAAGGCGGGAAAAAACACTTCAAAGGAGCGAGTAGGAAAACATATAGTCGCGATGACGCTCGCCCGAGAACAAGCCGAAGGCCCGCGATTTCATTTTCGCGAGACTATACGAGTCTTAGTGGCGAACCTCGAGTCAGCAATGAACTGAGGTAAAGGGTACGAAACGACGAAAGGTACAGTTGAACCAATTCCCTCGAGACTAGCCGGTCTAGCATCTCGGGGTAGCGGCCAAACGAAATTAGCGAGAGGCGTCGATGCCACTATCCGTTGGTACACGGAACCAGGAAGCTAGATGGGTGAGCGAAGAGACAGGACGTTCTCTAAGACGACCGCCGCCGGTCACTCGTTCCGCTTACAACTTCGGCTTGAAGATGGCTCCGAGCCGGTCTTATCTTCGAGGACATCCCTGACAAGTCAGTCAGAAGAGAAGAGTGGTCGATACCCGAAAAGACTCCCTTCTCCTGGCCTCCCAGTACAGGACTGAGTTCCGAGAGGAAAAATAACGGAGAGAGATAGCCCAGGTTTGTCGGTACACAACATTCGTCCCGGTCGTACCTACCACTTTTATCCGATAAATATAACGTCAAAGCGATGACAAAGATCCTGTATGTAAGACTCCACGGGGTATTTGAAGATAATAATAATAATTGTTATTTATTTCGTGAAAATAAACGGTACAGTCTGAGTTGATACTAGCTAGGAGCAACAAACACAAGGAGAACGCAGCTAGCCTTTAAACACGCTAACGAAGGGTTGTGTACGAATTTCATTGGACGAGCGTCACGAGCCTTTACGCTGAACGTTTTACGGGCGGGGGGGAAGACAATTTCCAAATTTCCCCTTCCGACGGCAGCAGACGCTAAAGCATCTAGCCAATGAAAAATGTACACAAGAAAATCCACGACTTTTGACTGGTTGCGTTCTCCTTGTGAGGGGTGTTGTGTTTGTTGCTCCTAAATACCAGCAAGTAGTATTTGCACGTCGACTTGTACATCGTCAGTGCGGAATTAAGTTAAAAGGGGGAAGGGAAAATACAAGTTTAAAAGCTACTGTTATACAAATTTCTCATTATATATTATCAGATTTTTTATTCTTTTTACAAAGTTTTTGTTATCGAAAATGTCTAGATTCGGGCAGTATTTATTGAAGTTTCTCATTATTCAATTCATTGGAGGTAACGTAGATACCTGTGGTTTAAAAATTTTATAATTTTTTATTTTTGTTTTGTCACTTGGAATAGTAAAATTGACTTTGTTTAATAATTCTTCACAGTCAATGGAATTATGGATAACTTTTTTTTAAGAATAATGGGTTGGAAAAAACAGGTTTTTGCCGGGACATGTGGGAAAAACTGGTAAAAACCGGAAAAAATGGAAAAAACTCTTTTCAGGCTAAATTAATCATTGATATATCTATTAAGTGACTAATTTGGTCATTGCAAATAGTAGAGATGAAGAAAAGCCAGAAGAGTGAATAGAATAGAATAATATACTGCTTTCATTATTAATTTATTATTGAATTTTGCCACTAGATGTGGAAAAAGCCTTGTAAATAAGATTTTTCACACGGTTTTTAACAGGAAAACAATAGGTGGGAACTAGTTTTTTCCACCCTTGGCAAAATTGTGCCAACCCATTAATATATCTAATTTAATAAGTGTGTCTTCTATAGACTCCATTTTCAATAGATTATTCGTCTTGTAACTCTTGTTTGGATTATCTCAATGTCAAACTCCAATACAGGCTAATTAATACTCTAAGTTTAACGCGTAGATCTAATTAGTTAGTGTACCTAATATTGTTTTCTACATGTTTAAAATTAAACGTTTTAATTGACACATTCTCATTAGATATTGGATTGAAAAAAGTTTTAATTATGATTTTAATATTTAACGTTGACCTCAATAGTCAAAGCTAGCGGTGGATTCATCTTAGATTACATAATTGATCAATGTTTAGATAAAGCGTACTTAATTTCATTTAATTACGAGTTAGTATTGACCTTCCGTGCTTAGGTTTTACTCCCTTTAACGCGATTATGTCAAGGTCAAATACCATCAATTCCTTAAATTAATTATTACTCTAGCAAGACTTTAGGTACCTGAAATCATTTTAAGTTTGTAGCGTTAATCTCTGTTTAGATATGACATTCTTAATTTCCTTTTTAATTCTCCGTTAATGTAATAAAATTTAAACTCAATTTAAAAGGATTTTCCACTTATAACGTTTTCTATGGTACGGAAAGAGTAGAGAGTTTCAAACATGACCTATATGGGCGTCGAAGATTTACTAAGTAAACACAAATAGTTACTTGTACCTAGGGGCAACAAACACAGCACCCCACACAAGGAGAACGCAACCTGTCGTTCATTTTCTTGTGTACAGTTTTCATTTGTTAGATGATTTAGCGCCTGCTGCCGTCGGAAGGGGAAAATTCTGAAATTGTCTTCCCCCTTTCCGTAAAACGTTCAACGTAAAGGTTTGTCCAATGAAATTTGTACACAACACTGCTTTAAGCGTGTTTCATGTCTAGCTGCGTCCTCCTTGTGTTTATTGCTCCTAGTTGCTACCACCCTTCTACGCATTCCATAAAAACTTGTTGAGGTTAACGGTTATAGTTAGTGTAGGGAGCTGTTGGCTCGCGTGGCTTGCAGGGCTTGCCACCACCCTAGTACGCATTGTAACACGGCCACCTGATTTAAAGGCATTGAAATTCGCTAGATGACTCGGTGGTGACTTGGGTATAAGCCTAGCTGATTATTATAATTTTATTACCTTCAACTTTGTACCGTCACAGGCTCCCTCTGTGCTTAACTTTTTGCTTGTTTCATTATTAAACGTGATTCAGTGTTTCATGTCTAGCTGCGTTCTCCTGGTGTTTGTTGGTCCTAGCTTGTACAAAACATGGCAAAGGAACGTAAAACAACTTAAATAATTGAGAAACTAGCTGCAATTGGCGAGCCGGGGCGAATACAAAATATTGCGATATACATTTGAAAAAGCGTTAAATGAATTAAACATTAGAAAATGAGAAAATTTACTACGAAAAAATCAATACATCCATCCATGTCAGGGCCGACTGCAGTGGCGAAAAGAATTCGAAACACATCAAAGAGTTAGAGTACTTTTAGGGCTAGTATGGTCTGAACAAAATTCCAGATCAATGACTGTCGTGAGTCCAGCTGTACGGGAAGAGGTTAGTAGATAAAAAGAGGCACCGAAACAAGCTCCGTATAATCCGGGATACATCTCCAAACTAAATCAAGGGCCCACTTCTAAAAATAGAGACATTCTCTCATCCCTATCTCATTTTCTTCCGAGATAAAAAGGCCAAAAAAGTAAATTAGTTTGCTGCCCCTTCTTTTATTTTCGTTTGTCTCCTGAAGATGGTCTTCCCTACAAATTAGTTTCTCTATCGGAGTGAAAAATTGAAGTTTCCGATACACCACCCACTAAATAATAACGTGTTTAGAAGAGATGTTTGTAGTCGAAAGAATAGCGTATCTTTCACGGTCTTGTTACCTTCAGCAAAAAAGGGAGTAGACGATTTAACACGTTCTAATGTAAATCGTTTGAAATGTGTAAATTCGCCGGATCCCGCTGATTTTTCAAAATTCGTTTCAGAAGGAAAAATAGTTTTGAATAAAATCTTTACGAAATTATTTATTCTTTATTAATTCTTTCTTAAATAATAATTAATTATTCCTATTATTATACAAACAATATGAATTTTTAATTATTTAATTTTTACGCAGTGTATTTTTTATTACCGTTTGGCCATGTTTACACTCTAAATTCGCTTTCATTGAAAACGCACTCGATCCAGCGAAGGTTAATGATGTTTCATATATTTACGATTATACAGGGTGTCCGCTAGAAAACGAAAAACTATAAATAACTGAAATTAGGTTTTTTTTTAAATTTCAAATTTCTATGGAACATTCCTCGGGCAGGGGTACATTTACAAGTGTAAAATTGAATAAACTTGAACCATGTCTTCAAGGTCATTCAAAAATTATCTCGAGAATCGTTGGTTTTACGGATTTGGTTCCAATTAGAAAGTTGTTGCTCACCATATTATTAGTCCAAATAACTTTGATTTGACCAAATTTGACCAATCAGAAGCTGATAAATTGAAGGTTTATCAATTTCAATCGATTTTCGCAGATTTTTACCATTAGAAAAGAAATCATGAAAGTTTAGTCTTTCATTTCGGATGGCATTTTTAGGAGGTTTGAACCCCCGAAACCCTGCCTTAAATACGTCCTTGGAAGGCTTGGATGTATCAATCTAAGCTATAAAAGGGAAACTGTATATTCGGTGATCTTGTGCCATTTTAGCCTGGGTACGAATATCACGGCTGAAACGGTACTGAAAATCTTCTGATGCAAAATTTAAATTTTACAATGTCTATAGTTAAGGGAGGGGGATACTTCTCGAAAAATATATGTTATATACTTCTGATAGTATATGGTTGTTGGTAGCACGCGCTTTGAATAAAATTCCGATCTAAGAAAGCTTTAATTTCCAATTGCAAACGCATTTTAATTCTTTATCCTACTTGCTTATTTCGTAACTCGGATTGGGAAGGATTTCAATCCAGATTTTAACATACTACAAGAAAATGCAACATTGCAATTTTTGTTTTTCCAAATTTACTTTGACATAATGTGAATTTTAGGGAAATCAAATTTACAATAACGATTTTAAAACGATCAAATTGACTTCTGAACGTTCACCGTTCACAAAGTGGATATATAAGTGTTATCAGAAGTATATAAAATCTATCTTAAGATAGAAGTATACGTCTTGGACGTAAAAATGAAACACGAGCCTTCGCAGGATCGAAACAGTTTCTAATGGACGCGAATTTCAAAAATTGACTGCGTATATTTAACGATGTCAAAAGTACAAATTAAACTGTGTAAGTATTTTTTTTATTTAGGAACCACATTTTTCCCAATTAAATAGTTTTAGAAACATATTTTTACGCATAGTAAAGAATTTGTCCCCACGCTATTTATTATTTTAAAATGTAATTTGAAAAATTAACTGCAGCGAGAAAAAGCGATTTATACAAATAACATTACCTTTATATGACGATGAATATCTGATTTATTATACAGGGTGTTTCAAAAGTTTATGCAAAAATGTGAAGGAGTTGTAGTGGGTGAGTTGAGAAGTATGCCTGTTTTATTCCCATTTTTCTACGATGTATTAAAAGAGCGCCAGAGAGTTTCAAAGTGTGGCCTACTAGTCCCTGGAAGTAGGCTGTAACAATCGGAAAACCAAGCAGCGGGGAAATGCGAACATTAAGGTTTGGGTTCGTGTGATAGGTAAAAAAAGGATTTTGTAAACAAATCGAGGTAACAAGCGTAAAAAATTAAACTTAAACAGTATTTAAAGTCCCTGCAGCTTGGTTTTGCGCTTGTTGCAGCCTACTTACAGTGGCTAGTAAGCCACACTTTGAAGCTCTCTGGCGCTCTTTTCACTCATCGTAGGAAAATGGGGGAAAAACCGGCATACTTCTCAACTCACCCACTACAACTCCTTCAAATGTTTGCATAACCTTTTGAAACATCCTATATACTTCTGGTGTTATTAGATGCCAAGGTTCGAAGATCACAAATAAAAACGAGCCTAATTTTATGGTAATTTAAAAAATGTAAATTTTAAACCCAGATAATTCGAAGGAATTGCTTAGTAAATATTCTATCGTGCGATAAAAGTTGCCCAAAATGAGAACTCTTTCTTATTTTTAGAGAAGCGTGTTTGTACACATCCCGTTAAGTCCCAAATAAATAGTTCTTCACAGCTAGATAGCTCTCATCGATTCAGGGGCTTTTATACGTTTAACCTCCAAAAAGGAGAAAGGCGAGTCTAAAGACGCGCTCATCAGCGTTAGGGCGTCCCTTCATTCGAGTCTCGAGATACGGTCTAAGTGATTGATATTTGCGCCTCCGGTGGGCTTCGCGGATAACAGGGGCAGTCATTAGCGAAGTTTTTCACTTCCCAAACTATCTATTGGCAAAACAGGAGGTCGGCACTATGACACTCGGGGACCTCAACCCATCTGTTTGCGAATGGGGACTATACGCTTAGTGACGCTGATGGCGGACAAAAAAGCAACCCACTTGCCAATTAACCCAGTTGGACCGCGGATGAAGACGAAATTAGCACGAAGGAAAATACCTAAATTCCAATCGGGGTCAAGTCGTCTACGGGATCGGCCCGCAAACAAAAGAAGCCTTGTCTACAGTTTCCAGGGTTGTTCAAAATGCCTTTTTTAAATGCAAAATACTTTCTCCATAACTCAAAATGCAAAATACTTTCTCCATAACTCAAAATGCAAAATACTTTCTCCATAACTCAAAATGCAAAATACTTTCTCCATAACTCCGAATGCAAAATATTTTCTCCATAACTCAAAATGCAAAATACTTTCTCCATAACTCAAAATGCAAAATACTTTCTCCATAACTCAAAATGCAAAATACTTTCTCCACAACTCAAAATGCAAAATACTTTCTCCATAACTCAAAATGCAAAATACTTTCTCCACAACTCAAAATGCAAAATACTTTCTCCATAACTCAAAATGCAAAATACTTTCTCCATAACTCAAAATGCAAAATACTTTCTCCATAACTCAAAATGCAAAATACTTTCTCCATAACTCCGAATGCAAAATACTTTCTCCATAACTCAAAATGCAAAATACTTTCTCCATAACTCAAAATGCAAAATACTTTCTCCACAACTCAAAATGCAAAATACTTTCTCCATAACTCAAAATGCAAAATACTTTCTCCATAACTCAAAATGCAAAATACTTTCTCCATAACTCAAAATGCAAAATACTTTCTCCATAACTCAAAATGCAAAATACTTTCTCCATAACTCCGAATGCAAAATATTTTCTCCATAACTCAAAATGCAAAATACTTTCTCCATAACTCAAAATGCAAAATACTTTCTCCATAACTCAAAATGCAAAATACTTTCTCCATAACTCCGAATGCAAAATATTTTCTCCATAACTCAAAATGCAAAATACTTTCTCCATAACTCAAAATGCAAAATACTTTCTCCATAACTCAAAATGCAAAATACTTTCTCCACAACTCAAAATGCAAAATACTTTCTCCATAACTCAAAATGCAAAATACTTTCTCCACAACTCAAAATGCAAAATACTTTCTCCATAACTCAAAATGCAAAATACTTTCTCCATAACTCAAAATGCAAAATACTTTCTCCATAACTCAAAATGCAAAATACTTTCTCCATAACTCCGAATGCAAAATACTTTCTCCATAACTCAAAATGCAAAATACTTTCTCCATAACTCAAAATGCAAAATACTTTCTCCACAACTCAAAATGCAAAATACTTTCTCCATAACTCAAAATGCAAAATACTTTCTCCATAACTCAAAATGCAAAATACTTTCTCCATAACTCAAAATGCAAAATACTTTCTCCATAACTCAAAATGCAAAATACTTTCTCCATAACTCCGAATGCAAAATATTTTCTCCATAACTCAAAATGCAAAATACTTTCTCCATAACTCAAAATGCAAAATACTTTCTCCATAACTCAAAATGCAAAATACTTTCTCCATAACTCCGAATGCAAAATATTTTCTCCATAACTCAAAATGCAAAATACTTTCTCCATAACTCAAAATGCAAAATACTTTCTCCATAACTCAAAATGCAAAATACTTTCTCCACAACTCAAAATGCAAAATACTTTCTCCATAACTCAAAATGCAAAATACTTTCTCCACAACTCAAAATGCAAAATACTTTCTCCATAACTCAAAATGCAAAATACTTTCTCCACAACTCAAAATGCCAAATACTTTCTCCATAACTCAAAATGCAAAATACTTTCTCCATAACTCAAAATGCAAAATACTTTCTCCATAACTCAAAATGCAAAATACTTTCTCCACAACTCAAAATGCAAAATACTTTCTCCATAACTCAAAATGCAAAATACTTTCTCCACAACTCAAAATGCAAAATACTTTCTCCATAACTCAAAATGCAAAATACTTTCTCCATAACTCAAAAGGCAAAATACTTTCTCCACAACTCAAAATGCAAAATACTTTCTCCACAACTCAAAATGCAAAATACTTTCTCCATAACTCAAAATGCAAAATACTTTCTCCATAACTCAAAATGCAAAATACTTTCTCCACAACTCAAAATGCAAAATAATTTCTCCATAACTCAAAATGCAAAATACTTTCTCCATAACTCAAAATGCAAAATATTTTCTCCATAACTCAAAATGCAAAATACTTTCTCCATAACTCAAAATGCAAAATACTTTCTCCATAACTCAAAATGCAAAATACTTTCTCCACAACTCAAAATGCAAAATACTTTCTCCACAACTCAAAATGCAAAATACTTTCTCCATAACTCAAAATGCAAAATACTTTCTCCACAACTCAAAATGCAAAATACTTTCTCCATAACTCAAAATGCAAAATACTTTCTCCACAACTCAAAATGCCAAATACTTTCTCCATAACTCAAAATGCAAAATACTTTCTCCATAACTCAAAATGCAAAATACTTTCTCCATAACTCAAAATGCAAAATACTTTCTCCACAACTCAAAATGCAAAATACTTTCTCCATAACTCAAAATGCAAAATACTTTCTCCACAACTCAAAATGCAAAATACTTTCTCCATAACTCAAAATGCAAAATACTTTCTCCATAACTCAAAAGGCAAAATACTTTCTCCACAACTCAAAATGCAAAATACTTTCTCCATAACTCAAATTACAAAATAATTTCTCCATAACTCAAAATGCAAAATGTAAAATGCAAAATACTTTCTCCATACCTCAAAATGCAAAATGTAAAATGCAAAATACTTTCTCCATACCTCAAAATGCAAAATGTAAAATGCAAAATACTTTCTCCATACCTCAAAATGCAAAATGTAAAATGCAAAATACTTTCTCCATATCTCAAAATGCAAAATGTAAAATGTAAAATACTTTCTCCATACCTCAAAATGCAAAAATAATTTCCAATGAAACTGAGTGGCAACCGTCACGAGCGTGAGCGTTAACGAAAAAACAACCATACCAAACCGCACCAACCGCAAATTGCTCCGTTAACGCTCACCGTCAGACGGTGGTTTTGCCAACCTTTAAACTGCATAAACGGTTTTTCGACTTTGCTCTGGTAACGCGTTCGCAGCCCACAGACAGGACAGACAGACAGACAGACAGACAGACACGATGATTGTATAACCCCTCCTAGGGGACATAGTCCCCTCGGAGAGGTAAAAACCGCTTTATACACGAAAATAAGCTTAATACATTCAAAATAATAGATTAATGTATTCGAAATATTATCTTCGTGCAAGCAAAAGAAGAGCTTATAACTCGAAAAATTACCTCTTATTGTATGCCAAATACCCGCTTAATACACGAAAATTAACAGCATAATAAACGCAAATAACCTATAAGGACACGAAAAATATCGCTTAATACAAGGGAAATAACCAATAAGTTCACTCAAAATAACGAATTAATGCACGGCAAATATCCCTAACTACATGAAAAAATAAATAATTAATGCACGCAAAATAACCAATTATTGCACGAAAAAGAATTAAGCGTTTGACACACGAAAAATAAGAAATTAATGTACTCGCAATAATCTCTTAATGCATGAAATTTAATCGCTAAATGCATGAAAAATAACTCCTTGCTACACGCCAAATGCAAGCTTAATACCGTATGATTCAATGTAATTTAAAATTAATAAGCACATTGTACAATTGGTAAGTACGCATAATTTAACACTTAAAAATACCTGGTGAAAGTTAAGGAGGGTGATAAATATTTTTTTGAAACCTCAATTACCAATCTACTGATATATTTTGCGAATATATCCGGTATAGCAGGAGCATGTGTAAATTAGGCATATATCTACGTGAGCACAACGTAAAGCTTAACACTTTTCCAACGTAGTTATTTATCTACTATTTATATACGAAAAGACTACCTGACTGCCAATCTAGTGATATAATCACCATATCTATACGTAGGAAACACGTGTAGTGAAACACATGACTGAATAAGTGTCTTATATACACACGTTGAACCGACGTATATATTTTAAAATTAAAATTGATATTGATTTTATTTTACTCAACACGGAATATAAACGATGAATACTAAATATCAACCATATATACACGTGCTCGTGCTACCTGGATCCATATCTCAAATGTAAAATGCAAAATACTTTCTCCATATCTCAAAATGTAAAATGCAAAATACTTTCTCCATAACTCAAAATGCAAAATACTTTCTCCATAACTTAAAATGCAAAATACTTTCTCCATAACTTAAAATGCAAAATACTTTCTCCATATCTCAAAATGTAAAATGCAAAATACTTTCTCCATAACTCAAAATGCAAAATACTTTCTCCATAACTTAAAATGCAAAATACTTTCTCCATAACTTAAAATGCAAAATACTTTCTCCATAACTCAAAATGCAAAATACTTTCTCCATAACTCAAAATGCAAAATACTTTCTCCATAACTTAAAATGCAAAATACTTTCTCCATAACTCAAAATGCAAAATACTTTCTCCATAACTCAAAATGCAAAATACTTTCTCCATAACTTAAAATGCAAAATACTTTCTCCATAACTCAAAATGCAAAATACTTTCTCCATAACTTAAAATGCAAAATACTTTCTCCATAACTCAAAATGCAAAATACTTTCTCCATAACTTAAAATGCTAAATACAAAATTCAATTTGAAAGGTGGGGTGGCGGAGTGGATAGCACTTTCACCTCGCAGCAAGAGAAGCCGGGCTCTATCCCAGCTTGTGGCACTGGTAGAACAGCTCCTTCCGCATTGAGTTTGCAAGTTCTCTCCCCACTGATTTGAGGGGTTTTCCCCGCGCTCTTCGCTTTCCCCTTCCATAAAAACTTGTTGAGGTTAACGGCAATAGTTAGTGTTGGCTCGCGTGGCATGAAAGGCTTGCCAACACGCTCCTACGCATTGTAACCCGACCACCTAAATTAATGGTTTTAAAAGTCGCTTGATGACTTAAGCCTATGGTGGTACCATGGGGTATTAGCCTAGCATACATTTACAATGAAATTATTGTACACGTGGAGAACATTGATAGTTTGACAGTTGATAGTATCAACTTGTACTATGTTTTCTATTTAAAATTGGTTAGCTTGTAAGTTTCTCAAAGTTTTCATCCGTCATAATGAAAAAATTATTTGCAAATAGTAAAAAAAATCTTTTAACTGCAGAAGAAGGTATTATACTTAAAAATACTTTCTTCTGAGTAAGTGAGTAACTGAGTAATGCCAACTATGATTATTTGGGAATAAATAGCAGACGAACTTTCTCTACTAGAGCCGCGATGATGGTACCAGAGTAAAAACCTTTTGAAAAAGTTTTTGGAAAATGTTTTTCCACATATCAAACCCACAAAATGCAAATTAGTTTCCTAGAAACTCAAAATGGAAAATGCAAAATGGTATTTTGCATAAGATAGAAAGATTGATACCTACAACCAAAAAAAATAGTATGTTTCTTTCAGTATACGGACGATTTTAGAGGATTCGACAGTGGAGACACCGGGCGATGAGAACATGAAATAAATATTTATAAATTTTAGTGTTACTTATGCTAGAATGGATGAAAAACAAATTGATTGAGAGTACAACGAAGGGATAACAACTTTATAAATAAAGAAATAAGTAGTTTTGAAGTAAAAACATAAATTATTTATCTTTAAAAAGATATAGAGAGTGAAATGAAGTTAATAATTATAATCAAAGAAAAGTAGTTTTGAAGTAAAAACATTTATATCTTTATTCATTATTTATCATTAACTGTAATCAATAATCAATCAATAATGTTGATCGCAATTCGACTTAAAGGGCCTCACTTGAGTTTGAATTGTAAGTTCCGAAAATAGGAAAATCGTTCACGAATGGATTTTCCTTTTTAAAAAATCCTCCGAGATATTTTGGTTCTAACTAACATTTATACTGATAGTTTGCTATACAATCAATTTCAATCGATTTTCACAGTTTTACCATTAGAAATGAAATCATGAAAGTTTAAAAGTCGCCTACTGTCTTTCATCTCGGGTGGCATTTATACTCTCCGCCCCTTTTTGACCTAAAATTCTCTTCCGTTTTGCACCCTCTTCTTGAAACTTAATCTTAAAAGAAATTTTAAGTTTTACACCCCTCCCCTTGATCTATTTCAGGGGGTAGTTTGAACCCCCAAAAATCACGCTTCAAGGGAATATAACTCGCAAAGCAATATTTATGGAAGAACCCTTAAAATTTTAAAATTTCCCTGTACAGTGGCGCCAAACATTTCTAAAGCCAAAGGCAAGAGCGGCCAGAGCTGCAAACGTTGGTGCTCCACAACAAAAACCTGAGGTTATAACCCCCTTTAAATACGCCCACGTTCATCACCACCGATAAAAGATTATCTGAAAGTAGTTCTACGTGGTGTAAAACGTTAGTCTATACACGTTTGACCACGCGAGCTTAACTTGGAATACTATATACGTGGGTATAAAAGCGCGCTATAAAAGATCACTTGTCGCCAATAGCGACAAGTTGTATTTTGCCAGGATTAAATGGAAGGTAAAGCAAAGACGCGTGACGTTTTAGCGTATGCGTCAAATACACGCCTATAGAATAGCTTAGAGAAGCGATACATATTGCCGGATGAAAAGGACCGATCAGAAACAAAGAACGAAATTAGGCCTCAATGTCCACACGGCCATCGGCCTTGTTCAAACAAGCCTCGCAAAATGATTTTTGTAGGATGACCTATTAAAGCAATCTGCGGTTGCCGAGGACGAATTTATAGAGATTAAACGGACACGGACATTCGGCAACCGCTCTCTTCAAACGGGCTTTTCACGTGGGAAGGGAGCCTAAAATAAATTGGTCATTGCGCCAGCCCATCAAAAGAGACGACGTGGAGGAGCGATGCTAAGAGGTTGCGAGAGCGCCGAATGGGAGACATCCCCCAAATTTCCTGACGATCAGCAAAATTGCTTATCTACTTACGACCAGTCAAGTGGCTTATCTGGCCAAAGTATCCCCTTCTAATTTCCGGGAGACCATCCCGACTTTTAGGTAACTATTTAATGGTTACCAGTCTATAAAATATTCACGGGGTTTTTGCTAATGACATTAATAGGTCGAAACTATCAGTTATAAGATTATAATACGCGTTACCGAAGTCATTGTCTCAGCACTATAGGCATTTCCCAAGAGCCCGCAATTCCGAAAGCCCCGAATTCTAAAGGTAGGTTTCTTTACAATTATTTTAGAAAAATAAAATGTTAGAAAACTACTAATTAGTAATAATTACGAGAGCAGCATCCTTCTAGGCTCTCAAAATGAAACGTGTACCTCGAGGCAGTTTCCAATTAGTTTATTACTCTATCTAACGATACAAAATGTAGGAATATTTAAACCATATAATAATTATAATAATCAGCTAGGCTAATACCCAAGGCCCCACATTAGGCCCAAGTCATCTAGCGACTTTTAATGCCATTAATTCAGATGGCCGGGTTACAATGCGTATGAGGGTGGTGGCAAGCCCTTCGTGCCAAGCGACCCAAGAGCTCCCTACATTTAACCTTTACAAGGTCTCATGGAGGGGGGAAGCTGAACCACTAGGGGGAAAACCCCTTTTAACAGTGGGGAGACCACTTGCAAACTCTACGCGGAAGGGGTGTCACAAGGATTTGGGTACATTTGTTCGAATTTCATTCGTCCGAACGGTGGTACAAATGTCCGAATGATCATTTGTCCGAATGCTGGAAAACAGGATCGTATGTCCGAAAACGTATTTCATTTGCCCGAAAAATTTATCACAACTTTTGTTGGTGATTTAGTGGTTCAATTTATGTTAACTTTACTGGCGAATTTCATTTGTTCGAATAATCGTTTGTCCGTTTTTTCGAACATTAGGGATTGGTTGTCTTTTTTTTAAATATTGTTAATATAAGAAAATAGTAACATTAACGTGAACCTAACCTAACCTAACCTAACCTAAAATATCCACAAGGTTCAACGCAATTCCCACTTACTATATCGGCTAATGGAAAAATGGACATAATAGGATAAAATGATTAGACATTATAATGCTTATATCCGTTTATTATTGAAAACAGCAATAAGAAATACTAATTTAGCGACAGAATTCGGACAAGTGATGCTACCGATTCGGACGAATGAAACCAACAAGTTGTCCAATTCGAACAATTGAAACATTTGTTATTTCGGCGGTTCGGACGATTGAAATTCGAACAAATGTACCTACCCCGTCACTAGATGGAATCAAACCCAGCTTATCTTGCTGCGAGGTGAAAGTGCTAACCACTCCGCCACCCCACTACGTAATAGTATTTCTGCTTGCACTACTTTTTCATTCCGAAATTCATTTTTAAAAATCAACAGTGAGCTTGCGAAGTTACATGTTTCCAGCTAATAACCTCAATAGTATAGAGAGATGGACACTTATCTCGACAGGAGAAATATACTTCTGTTAATAGTTAGAGTACTTAAACTTAAAGTTCTTAAAAATATCATACGAGCAGTTTCAATTACGTAAACACAAATATTTAATAATGGAAAATATATTATAATTTTTTAAGTTAATTCAAAAGATTTTTCAAAATCTTCATTAATTAATCTGAAAATTGAAATGTTAATAGTTTGATTATATGAAATGGAGATATATTAGCTCTTTCTATAAAATAATATATACGCATACATGTATAAAAAGTGTTATTTTTTGGAGCGCGCGCTTCCTAATATTTCCGTGTAGAGGGTCTCGTGCGTTTTCGCGCGAGCTCAACAAAAACAAAAATATGCCCGCGCTCTCTAACTTTAACTGCACGATGAATCTAACGTAATCACGTGACCTCTCGTATTTTATATAAAGAGCTATTGGAGAGGTTAGCCCGAACTCCAAAAAAAAAACGGGTAGTACTTTTAGTCTGCGTACAATAAGGCTATTTGATTTCTAGAGCTCTGTAATGGGTAGATTTAAGCAGAAAATAGATTTCATATCTAGTGTTTTTAAATTAAACTTGGCAACCCCGTAAATCGATTCTCATTGTTATAAGAATTTTTTTTTATCCAGTCAGTAAATGTTCCCATTTTTTACTGCGTCTGAAAATTAAAGCTTACTCGCTTAATCTTAAAAAAATAATAAAAATAAACCCTTTTATCCGGATAAAATAAGAGTTTAGCAAAGCAAATAAAACGCGGAAAAAGTCGTTAAGCTGGTAAAGAAATTTGTTTTCGGCTTAAGAAAAATGAAGATGGCTAAAAACCCTTATGAAAAGGACGCGGAGAAAGAGAAAAAATGAGGGAAATTCACTTTCGTAGATTTGAAGGGGATGTTCTATTCGCTAGTTCGAGGGGCGGAGCTTAGCCGCTAGAGCCATTGCAGTAAGAGTGCTAAATCGAGTTTATACTAGTACGTTCAATTCCCGCCGTACTTCCGTAACGGCGGCGCTGCTAGAGTTAAATAAAAAAAAGTATACGCGTTTAATACGAACTGCTTTCAAATGCAAATGACGTACGGTTTGCCCGATAATAAAAAAAACGCGTTGGTTAACGATACGCGATTTTTAAAAAGCGCCCCCCGTCGGGAGATTCGAAGAGCAAAATGTTTTTGGTTTTTCAACTAACAAAAGCGATTTCTTACGAAAATTTAAATTTTTATTCGCTGATTCACTATTAAACATACGTAACACGTAAATGTATTTAGTAGCCAAATCCTTTCGCAATTCCAAATAATTAATAGAAATCCGTTTATTAGAGGGAGATAGTTAAGGATCCGAAATGGGATTTATATTTGAGTAATTAGGTCGTTATTAAAGGGCATGGTCATTCGTTATAATACGAGTATTCGTACCAGAAAGACGTATCTAAAAATAGTCTAAACTTTAAAGGAGCGACATTTCAAATGGTTTTAAAGCCCTCTAAAATGAACTTATTTCGGAAGGACACAAACCGTCGCAAACAGAATGGATTTGACATAAATGATGAACGAAAAAGTTCCCAAACCGGGTTTCCGTGTTTTGAGGAGTTCAACCAAGGCTGATAATGTGACACTAGCAAAGCGTCTATAATTCATTCGATGGAGACAAAAGCGTCGAATATAAATGTCCCCGTGTCTCTTCCACTTAAGGCTAATTAGAGCGAAACCACGGGCTCAAAATACCTCCCACCACGGGCCCAAAACACCACCCTCCCTATCCCGGCTCGTTCGAAGACACAATTTAAGTAATTAATGGCCAGCAAAGCGGGAGATTCAACCTCCGAAACCGAAGCCAATAGTCATCTATTATTCAAATGAATACTCAAATACTAACGTTTCAACGATAAAAGCTTTGCCACTTCAAACTTTCTCTTTATACGGCCGCGTTTTATCGTCCAAAATCCCTTTTGGGTCTATTTAAATGTCAACTAACTGAGCGCTGTTAAACTCTATAGCTACGCTTTTGTTTTAGACTAAGGCTTAGAACAATAACAATACAAGACCACGGGTAAAATCACATCGTTGTTTCTTCCCCAAACCAAACTTTGCATTAAATTAAGAATATATTTTACTCGAAAAATAAATATTCACTAGCAAATTGAAGTTTTATATGGGGTAGGCTTTCCTGCATTTCTGGGGTGCATATTATTGACGTCATTTGCGGGTAGATGTTTATATTGGTTGCTACTAGAGCGAAACTAGAGATAATGTTAAAAGGGAAGAGAGAAAATAGTAGAAAAAAATTGAAACGACATTGGAATCAAAATTCTACCTTTAATAAAATCATACGTATAAGCATAAGTCTATAACATTTTCCAATATGGTACACTTATGGGATATGGAATTTAATTATCAATAAACATAAATCAATACCTTATTTCCAAAACAAACGAATAATATAATAAGCTTTCGAAACATATTGCAGATTTTCGATATTTTCTGATGCACTGTTAGAGTTATTTAGCTGGCATTTTTATTTTTTATTTTTGAAGGGAGCTCGCAACATTTAGTAAGCCACACTTTACTAAAATATTGGGAGCGCGCCCAAAGAATCAACGCACAATTTTAGGCTAATATTTCATCGTAACAAGAACTAGAACGGTAGGAATTAGCTAGAAAATCTTCTAAATTTCTTTCTCTCCGCAAAGCGATTAACATATAAATATTTTAAAGCTAATTTTCATAACTAAATATTTTGTATTAAGGGGGAAGAATACAGTAAAAGAATCTTTTTCATTCAAGCTGGACGTTTCTGTTTCAACAATTACATAATTGAATTATATTTTTCCTATTAGGCTGAACCTTCCTCTAGTGCTTAAAATAATTTTGATAATTCTAATATTAATAGTTAACGAGATATAAGGTCCTAACTAAAGGGTAGTTTGGGTGCTTGCCCAACTTGTTTAGCTCCGGGGGTCCAAATTAAAACGTACTAACTTAATTATTTTAAAATTTTAAATTGTCAAAATTATTTTAAGCACTAAACAAGAGGCTGTTCTACAATAAATAATAATTTTATAAGTTAAAATACAAAATTAAAAGAGTTCTGCTTGAAATAGCGTGAAAGTAGACAATGACCACTGTAGTCTTCCTCCTTAAGTACCATAACTTATATATTTCAGAATTCTAGACATAAAAATATATCATATGATGTACCATAAAACGTAAAATTCGAAATGTGTCCCAGCTGACACAATCTCTTTAAATAAAATACGTATTTTACTGATGCTATATTATAGTATCAAAAGTAAATGAACCGAAGTTATCAGACTGCTATACTCCCCATGTTGGAGGCGTTTTCCTTATGAAGTTACATTTTGTCCTTGAATTTGAAATTTGGCGCGCTCCTAGGCCGAACAAAGTTTTTGTTTTTATTAAACCATTTTTTATACAGAGAAATAGCTAAACCCACAATTCTCAAGTGCAATGTATCGCCTCAAAAGACGGGTAAGGAAATTAGCTTTTATTTGACTCGATTTTTTCATCATTTTCATCAGGAAAACGACCTCCGATTCTGAGCGCTATTTCGATAACTTCGGTTCATTTACTTCTGAATATATTTAAAAAAAAAAACAGAAATTCTGCAAAGGGGCGTGTTTCAAGTGCGGACTATTATCCGGATAGCTCAACGGATACTTCTCTCGGAGGGACTTATTGTGTACTTCTGATATTACATATTATAACGAGTAACTTCCTAATCCGATTATGTTTGAAGCGTCCTTTTTAAGATAATGACTAAAGAGATTACTTAACGAGAACGGACTGATCAATCTTGCTTGTTCGCTTTGAACCTTTTATAGACATTGTTTCGGGCAAATTTGTACAACCTATGACCGGCAACACTGCTGGTATGATTGTTTATTAGTAGAAAGTATAAATAGTACAGTAAGATATTTCGTTTATTTCTAAGGTGACCTATGCGAATAGAATATTTTTAAATATTAGAATATTAAAAACAGTTAAATTATAATAACACAACATTAAGATTTATCGAGGGGCAGGTCACTTCCTTGATTAACGACGCACCCCTCAAAAGACTAAATCCGATTTAATCGGGATTAAATTGAATTTAATCATGATTAAGTGGATTAAATCACGTTTAATCATGATTAGAATTATTTAATCTGATTTAATCATGATTAAATGATTAAATCTGATTAAAATGATTAAATCTGTTTAAATCTGATTAAAATGATTAAATCTGTTTAAATCTGATTAAAATGATTAAATCTGTTTAAAATTATTAAATCTGTTTAAAATTATTAAATCCTGATTAAAAAATTATATCGTGATTAGTATGATTAAATCGCACTTTAGTTTGGATTTTAATGATAAATTCTCGAATCGAATCGACCGATTATATTGATTAAATCGTGATTAAAATGAATAAATCTAATTAAAATGATTAAATCTAATTAAAATGATTAAATATAATTAAAATGATTAAATCTAATTAAAATGATTAAATATAATGAAAATGATTAAATATAATTAAAATGATTAAATCTAATTAAAATGATTAAATCTAATTAAAATGATTAAATCTAATTAAAATGATTAAATCTAATTAAAATGATTAAATCTAATGAAAATGATTAAATCTAATTAAAATGATTAAATCTAATTAAAAAGATTAGATCATGATTAGAATGATTAAATCTCGTTAAAAATGATTAAATCCTGATTAAAAAGTTTTTTTAAATGATTAAATCCTGATTAAAAAGATTAGATCATGATTAGAATGATTAAATCTCGTTTAAATCGTGATTAGATTTTTGAATCTTGATTAGATTTTTTAATCTTGATTACCCTGATTTAATCACGATTACCCTGATTTAATCACGATTACCCTGATTTAATCATTTTACTATGATTAAGACGCACCCAAAATGGAAGTGACCGGCCCCTCGAGATTTATTTCACTGCATGCAATGCTTTATTTTCGAAAAGTTAACCGATCAATCATTAGGGTTTAAAATTTTGCTGTTTTCCGTTAGTTTCAAATATCCGCTGGTCACAGCTCGATAAAAGGAGGTTACACGGAATGGTTTCTTAACAGCTTCTAATATTACCGAAATAATAAACATTCAGATATTTTTAAGTATAACTCTGCAATTTAAAAATTAATAAGTAATACCAAAATTGGGTAAGAATTTTTGGCTACTAATTTAACTAGAGCTGCAAAACTTCAAGGTTTATTTCAAAGTAGATAGTTACAATTAGTGTTGTTAATTTTCCGGAAAAATAAAAAGTTGAAACACAAATTACTTATAATAAAATAATAAAATAATAATATAATAATAATAAAAATATATTTGACGTCGGCTTGAAAAGGAACTACGGTTCGAAAGCTCGCCAAAAATAAAAATTTTTAAAGATTTTTAAAAATTTTAGTCATGTAGTATCCCGTCTCTTTTATTAATATTTTATTATATTAAATAAGCCATGACTACGAAAATTAAAATTTACGATCACAAATTACTTTTTAAAGGTTTTTAATGTTTTTAACTTTTTATCGATATGAAATGTCTAATAACAGTAAACATACTACAAAACATTAATAGTGTTACATTGTTAATCAGTTTAAACTAGTCTAGAGGTTTATTTTTACTTTTTTCTCGAAAAAATTAGGTGAAAATACCGATTTATTTAAATTTGTAAACAATATATTAGACTAGTCATGGAATGAAAACTTTTTTTTATTTGTTTTTCGGAAAAAAACGGAACATTTTCCGGAAAAAAGGCCTCGATCATTTTCCGGAATATTTTCCGACTTACAACACTAGTTATAATTGAAAATCAATTAAGTAATTTTACAACTACTTAAGTTTAATACTACCAGATATTCGGCTTCTACGTTAAAAATACCTCTAGAGAAATTGAAAAATAAATATACGTCGGTACAGTGGGCAAGGGCTATCGGTCCTGGAATTAGCCAGAACGCGATATTTCACTCTCGCCAAACTGGGACATTTACTGACCAAGTTAATCTTCTAGCTCGACCCCGAATGATGATGGAAAGATTAAGCTCGACAAAAACACGCGAAGAGAAAACGTGTGAAATGGTCATGATTTCTGCAAATTTATTATTTATAATGTTAAATTTATCTTAAATAACTAATTAGAGTATAATAAACAAAGAAATAATATTGATAAAAATCATTGGTGTAGTGGAATTTGTTCACAGTGTGCCCAGAATTCGACTCCTTACCCGTACGCGTTTTATTATACGGAGCTTAAACTCTTTATTATCGACCACCAATCGAAAGCACTATAGAGGCGAATTATAGGTTCGCGATTCTGTCCATAGTAGAAGATATCGGGTATGTCCGAAAGTACAGTAAATGACCAAAGCTGATAAAGTGCGTGCCCGAACTAACAAAATACCTGAACTCGAAATTGGGGACGACCATCTATTTTATTTTTAGACTAATGAGACTGCGAAACGGCAGTCATCTCTTTCGGGTACGCCACCGTTTATTCCACCGCCATCTAGCGGACTTTCAATCACACAAAAAAACCAACCTCAAAGTCCTATAATTTCCCGCCTAGATTGATTCGTAGAAAATCCCAAAAGTAATTTTATCGAAAATTCCTGATTTCCGAGAAAGAGTTCGATTCGTTAGAGCGATATACATTTGTCAAGGTTGAAGATTCTTTCACGGGGGTAAGGCCATTAGAGAGCTATTTTTAAATACCTGACGTCTTACCAGATGGCGCCAGCATTCTCAAACAACGAAATTTTAATATAAAAAACCGCAAAAAAATATAATTTTCTATTATCCTGCGGAATATTTCCCGAGTTGAACATTTGTTTATAGTTTATACATAAAACGTGGTTTAAAATTTTCCGCAAATCGTAAAAATTAAAAATTGAAACATAAATTACTTTTTAAGGGTTTTTAATGTTTTTAACTTTTTATCGATATAAAATCTCTAATATCAGTAAACATACTACAAAACATTAATAGTGTTACATTGTTTATCAGTTTAAACTAGTCTAGATGTTTAGTTTTACTTTCAGATTCGAGAAAATGACGCGAAAATGGCGCTTTATTTAAATTGGCAAATAATATATTAGACTAATCATGGAATGAAACCTTTTTTTATTTTTTTCGGAAAAATACGAAAAATGTTCCGGAAAAAGGCCTCGGTCATTTTCCGGAAAATTTTCCGATTTACAACACTAATTTACGCCATCACCGCCATCTAGTATAAATCAAAGCGTAAAAATCGGACCTCTAATGGCTTCGCTTTAAATGTTTCCTTGAAAGCCATTCGCGAATCGATCTCAATAAATTTGGAAACTTATTTAAAATGGAAAATTATGATTTCGGTAGAATCACAATTTTTACTATAGCCAACCAAAAATAATAAAAGTCGTTAATTTAAAAAAAAGGAAGTGTACCATTGGGAATTTTTAGTCTTTATTTTCAATCTCTTCCGCTTCGATTTAGCGACCGGGGGAAACGTACTCTATCTTAGCGCTTTTATAAAATACGGGTCTCCATTCTCCGGATAAAGTTTCTGGTAACGAGAAATAACGGAACAATATTTGGACATAAGAAACCGAAGAATTTCGTAGCTGGGGATTACGTAAGTGTTACGCCGGGAACCGGAAAATAGGCCGCCCGTTAAACTTTAAGGAGAAGAAAACGGGAGAGGGGGGTTGTCCTAAAGGTTGAAAACAATAAACAAGCGAGGGCAACACATTTGGAAGCCTCTGGATTTGAGCGAATGGAAAACTTCGCCAAGCGTGAACTCCGGAAAAGCGAAAACCAACAAAAACAAATCGTTCGCCTCAAAAGGAGCGGCGCCTCCCGAAATAATGGGGCCGGAAGAAAAGAAATTTGGGAGCGAAATGCGGATTTTCTCGTTGTTCGATTCAACTTAAGCCTTGTAGTTCTCGCGCCTAAAACAATACGGTACCGACGATAAAAATGTAAAAATAAACTTAACGAGAATGCAATGACTTCGCGAAACTACCCACGCGATTTTCACACGTAACGATACAGCCGTAAAATAGATACCCGTTCAGAGCAATAAGCTTGAAACAGAGGCTACTACTATCGTCGTAAAAAGTATGCACCAAAACGCCCTTAGAGGGACTAGCTACCAATGTTGACCCCGTTTCGACCATCGGAAATTTGCTAAAACACTACTCTGTTTAGAAGCTTCATATTTGGTCCCATTTCCTTTCTGTTAAAAATTTATCTTGTTTAAGATAGACGTACGAACCTTCACTCAAGCTCGTGATAAAAATAATGAGTTGTAATTTAGGTAGAAGAAGAGCCTTTTTTTGGTGTAATTTTGAAATGGTTTTGGAATCGTAACAAAGAACTCCTTTCGGATATGGTAATAGTTTGAAAGTCGTTGGGCGATGTAGTTGTCAATTATTGTAGCGTATTAAGAACCGGACGATATTATCTCTCCAATTTGCGTTAAAAAATGCTTTTCCGTTTCCCGAGTTCCATTAGGAGAGCGTCGAGATCATTTGTAAACTGCGATTAAAGGTTTCTATGTTAATTAACAGGTTGTATTTTTCTCAGCAGCCGAGGAAATTGTAAGGACGTTGTCAGAACAAAAACCAAATAATGGCTGAATCAAAGAGAAATATTTCAAAGATGACGACCATTTCGGTGAATGTTTTGTTTAGTCTTTTATCGTTGGTCGTAATATATAAAATTCTTAGTCCATAAACCGATAACAAATCACCATCTCGTTTGGAGGAACTACGAATCTAAAAAAACAATTGTTTCAAAATAAATCGAAGTAGGACTTGGTTATTACTTTTTTTTCTTGAAAATAATAAAATAGAAAAAGTGAACTGCGCGCGATTTTTTTTATCGTCGTAAAAACGACCGTGAATGTAATTTTCCCGAGGTACTCTGTTGACCCCTGATGGCCGTTAGACGGGAAATGGAGGTGTGGCCCGAGGGTCTTTAGAAAAAGAAAGAATGAAAGCAAAACAGAATGTTCGCGTGTGGCCCAAAAGAAGTTGTCCAAACAAGACAATAGTCAAGTCTTCCCCCCAAAGCGTCGTTGCTTTCGGTATATCACATCTATAGGATAGGATATATAATATCCTATATATATATATAGTCCTCTCCAATAAGGCAATCTACGATGGGTCGTCTTCAATAGCGTCCAATACTTTCGAACGCCTTCAGCTACCGGATAATACGACAAAGAATCGCCCAAAGATGAGATAGCGAAATAAAGAAAACCCAAAATAAAGAAGTATATATAAGAGTTCCAGGCTAAATAAACTTTTAGACGAAAACGAGAAAGAAATTGAGCGAAAATGACCTTTCGAAATATAGATTATTTTTTTAATGGCCAACGGGAAATGTCGCCGTAAATCTAACGACGTGACGAAATACCAATAATGGTATCGAAGTGATAAATTAGACCGGAATCTTATAGACGCAATCAAAATCCCTTTTAAGAAAAGGGTGTTATTTTGATAGATGCTGGACGCTATAAATAACGCCGGACAAGATGTCCGCAGCGATTAGCGGTTAGACCGTCGGAGCCAGTATGGTCGGAACCGAAGCAAAGGGAAGAAAACAAATAAACGTGAAAGCGGGTTGACGTTTTTTTTCGAAGAATTTTCCCGCCGCTAGATGGCTCTAGTCGCCTTTCATAGTCACGTGACAACTTCGGCATACGTAGTATAATCCCCTAAAAAAACTCGGTAGACAATCGAGACTAACGTTAGCGAAGGGGTAAAGACTACGCCGTCTACGCTTCGACCGAATTGCTCGGGTGGTAAACTGGAATGGCCGTTACTCCGGAAATAAATCCGGGGAAAAGAGGAAGAGAGTAAAAAAAGAGCATGAAATGAAAGGGAATGGAAACGGAGAGGAAGGAACATAGAGAGAGAGGGAGAGACGGGGAGGGGTCTACGGGGGTGGCAAGGGCCCCAACCATGATTAAAACGAACCGCTATGAAACCGGCGTTTAATTAACTGAACGAATCGGAGCCGAGGCCTCTCGCGCGCCTCCGAATTAAGGTCTCTAAATGATTTATTTCCTTCTTAAGCGATATCGTTGAAGCAAATGATTGGAAAGCTCGGACATTATTAGGATTGATTAGATGGTGGAGTCCCCGCCATCAAGTCATCATCTAAAGAAGCTCGCGGAGGTTAGAGGTTGAAGATCTTCGGGTTATTAAGAGTTACGCGGACAGCCGGGACAGGGGTCGCTAATGGGCTCGCGATTTAGACCTAATTAAGTAGAAAACAATTATCACGTACGAACCCAAAAATGAAATCGAGAGGCGCTAGTCTCCATTTTTGAATGACGGGAGGCGAAAGGCTGATAACGCCTACTACCTTAATTGATAGCTATAGTTATTACCACATAAATAATTCATAAAAGTGGCGTCACTAAGGAAGTACACCAGATCGTAAAGGAACACTTACTTTTACTAATGTCACTTGTAATTTGTAAACCATAAATTTCGGAAATATTCCGGCTATGGACTGAATAATTTCGCGCTACTATAGTGTTGCATAGGTCAGCAACACTTTTGGTTTCCAGTCACCACTGGAAGGTTCGGCCTCCAGTCTCCACTGGAAGGTTGGGCCTCCAGTCTCCACTGGAAGGTTAGGCCTCCAGTCTCCACTGGAAGGTTGGGCCTCCAGTCTCCACTGGAAGGTTAGGCCTCCAGTCTCCACTGGAAGGTCGGACCTCCAGTCTCTGGTCCTCCAGTCTCCACTGGAAGGTTAGGCCTCCAGTCTCCACTGGAAGGTTGGGCCTCCAGTCTCCACTGGAAGGTTGGGCCTCCAGTCTCCACTGGAAGGTCGGACCTCCAGTCTCTGGTCCTCCAGTCTCCACTGGAAGGTTGGGCCTCCAGTCTTCACTGGAAGGTTGGACCTCCAGTCTTCACTGGAAGGTTGGACCTCCAGTCTCCGGTCCTCCAGTCTCCGGTCCTCCAGTCTCCGGTCCTCCAGTCTCCACTGGAATTTTGCGCCTCCAGTCTCCAGTCCTCCAGTTTCCAATGGAAGGTTAGGCTTCCAGTCTCCAGTCCTCAAGTCACCATCCCGACTAAGGGGCCTCCAGTCTCCAGTCCTCAAGTCACCATCCCGACTAAGGGGCCTCCAGTCTCCAGTCCTCAAGTCACACTCCCGACTAAGGGGCCTCCAGTCTCCAGTCCCCAAGTCACCATCCCGACTAAGGGGCCTCCAGTCTCCAGTCCTCAAGTCACACTCCCGACTAAGGGGCCTCCAGTCTCCAGTCCTCAAGTCACCATCCCGACTAAGGGACCTCCAGTTTTCGGTCCTCCAGTCTCCACTGGAATGTTGGGCTTCCAGTCTCCGGTCCTCAAGTCAGCATCCCGACTAAGGGGCCTCCCGTTTTCGGTCCTCCAGTTTCCAATGGAAGGTTGGGCCTCCAGTCTCAGGTCCTCCAATCTCCAGGTCTCCAGTAGCCATCCTGACTAGAAGCCTCCAGTCTCCACACCTCCAATCTCCAGGTCTCCAGTCACCATCCCAACTAGAGGCCTCCAATCTCCATAGACATCGCACGTCTCCGATCTCGGAGGCCGGAGACTGGAGGCCGGAGCCGCCGATGTATGGTTCTGGGTATAATACAGTTTTAGTATCGCAGCTTAGGCAGTAGGACCAACAATTTGGTTGCATCGAAATTAAATAATACAACAAAATTGTGTCTACGGACAGAAATGAAATACGCAGGTATGAATGGGAATTACGAGGAGAATAATTTTAAACTGTTTCCAAAAGATATGAATACGAATTTCTTATTCTGAAAGTGTCACCCCTTCCGCACTGACCACACCTTTCTAATGACGCTTCGTTTTCGTACTTTCTACTTCGCGAAACGTGAAAAAATTTTAGTTTCTAGAAAACAAATCTCGAAATAAACTACCCTGTCGTAATAAAAGATATATAATTTGAAATTATTTTCGCGATTTTAGCTCACATTTTGCAATACCCAGATTTTAGAATTATCGTTAAAGGTAATATAGCCTCAGGTATTTGGCGTGAAACACTAACGTTTGCAGCTCTGGCCGCTCTTGCCTTTGGCTTTAAAAATGTTTGGCGCTACTATACAGGGAAATTTGAAAAATTAAAGGGGTCTTCCGTAAAGATTATTGCTTTGCGGGTTATATTCCCTTTAAGTTTGTAAAATTTCCGAAACCCTATTTGGAGATCGTACGGAATTTGCTCAGCGCATTTATATGGAAATCAATTTCGCAACTTTTTACCAATATCTTCCGAAAGATGGAAAATAATATAATTAATTGCGATTATCCGAAAAGGGGTGGTAATTAACAACGCTAAGGCATTTCAAGGATTATTGGGATCCATCTTACGTCGAAAGCGAATTAAAGAGATAGGCGATTCGGCATCTAGCGACTATCGATTCAATCCTCTCACAGAGTCTGTTGGTTAAGGCGAGCCCTCCCCCACTCCCCACTATCCAGTTAAAGTTGGCCAAACTCAGACCGAGCGATGGAATCGACCTTGGGCCCAGCGCGCAGAATCACCTCTCTCTCTCTCTCTCTCTCTCTCTCTCTCTCTCTCTATCTCTCTCTCTCTCTCTCTCTCTCTCTCTCCAAACAAAGGGAAGTTAATGCGCGCAACACAGTGGCACGTTCATCAGGCCAAGTACCCACCTGCTAGTAGCGGCACGTAGTTAGTAACGCGAACTTGACCCCACCTTAGCCGTACCTTTTGAAACGGGTATAAATGTTATCGGGCAGATCTCGGGACAAGAGAAATTGCTATTTAAACTTGAAATATTAACGAACCAGAGGCGGAATAATGGCAAAAGGGAAACTCGAGAAACGAGCACTTTTTTGTTTACTAATAACCCGCCTTAATTTATATAATGGCGCGTTGTCCGTCATTTCGATTAGAATAATGCGTCACCCCTGCAGCGGATACGGTTATAGACATTAACAGAAGCTGATGATATTGCTCTTACGAGAGAAGTATCCGTATTCGCAGGTTTGACGTGGATTCCATTTAACTCGTATTTCCCGTTAAAACGATGGAACCATCGTCCTTAGATTTTAAAGGGGAGCGGCCAAGCTTATCCATATACAGGGTCTTTTTTTTTTGCTCGGAAAAGTGTTTTTTTTCAAAAACTATTTATAGTACCGATTTCAAATTTGGAAGGTCAATTCTCTATACCGGGGGACATCAGTTTGAGAAATTTGAGCGTTTTCGGTAATGTTTTTCACCAATTTTGAAAAATTATTTTTCGACCACTAGGTGCGAGATAAAAAAATTCTATTATAAAGTTGTAGGCCGTCATCGAAAACCCTTAAAAATTGTTCACTCGACGAAAAACAATTTATTTATCAGTGAAAATTCGAGCTTGAAAAATTTACAAGTTGGTGAAGCCAAATTACGATTGTTTGAAACGATAATTGAAACCGAATTACCTAATCCAGTTGAAACTTTGGTTAAAAAAACGACCGGATTTAAAAAACACGAGGCTATAGGTCAATCCTAAACATGCATTGGGTATTTAAAGGAAAACTTTGGGAGATTATTATCAGTGTTTGATAATATTTCGAACAATGCCTCGTTATTCAGTAGCTGAGCGTACCGAGATAGTTGCCATTTACTATGGAGAAGCAGCGCAAAACCTTAGAAGAGTGAATGAAATCTTCGCAGAAATACATCCAAATGGAGCACCATCTGTAAATACAGTAAGACGAGCAATTCACGATTTCAATCAATTTGGTAACTTGCAACCTAGGTTTCGCGGATTGGGTCAACCGGATTTAGACTTCGAGAACAATGTACTCGCGTACTTTGTGGCATATCCTCGTCACAGTTGCGCTAACGCCGCTGCTGATTTGGGTTGTTCTGCAAATCGTGTGTGGAAAATTCTTCGTAAGAATCGCTATCACCCATACAGAGCTACGCTCCACCAAGGACTAATTGACGGAGACCATCAAAGACGTTATGAATTTAGCAACTGGTTACTAAATGCTGTCCAAGAAGATAGACAATTTTTGCGCCATGTTTTGTTCTCCGACGAAGCGTCATTTTCTAGAGATGGGCCCTTTAATCATCAAAACAGCCATCTTTGGTCTGACATCAACCCACATTGGGGTTTTGAATATCATCACCAGGTTCAATTTGAACGGGTCAATGTTTGGGTTGGACTTGTTGGAAACCGTTTGATTGGTCCCTTTTTCCTGCCGACGAACCTCAACGGCCAAAGGTATTTACATTTTCTACAGAACGAACTGAGTGACGCAATCGACGACCTTCCATTGGCTGAAAGACGTCAGTTGTGGTTTCAGCAAGATGGCGCCCCTCCGCATTTTTCCCGGCAAGTAACTGAGCACCTCAACAACGAGTTTCCTGAAAGGTGGATAGGGAGAAATGGTCCAGTGCATTGGCCAGCAAGGTCACCTGACCTAACACCGCTGGATTATTTTCTCTGGGGATTCATTAAAGCAAAGGTATACGCCACGCCCATTGAAACTAGGGAGGAACTCATTAGACGAATAATCAGTGCTTGCCGAGACGTCACACCAGAAATGGTAGAGAAAGCGTTTGAGAACTTAATTGTCCGCGCACAAACCTGTGTTGCAGCCAATGGTGATATTATTGAAAATGTTTTGTAAAAATTTATGTGAATAAAATATCTGCATTTAAAAACCAAACGTGTACATTTTTTCAAGTGTGAAAACTCTACTACGTTTGTATTAGACTTGTTCCCTTTTCAATTATCGTTTCAAACAATCGTAATTTGGCTTCACCAACTTGTAAATTTTTCAAGCTCGAATTTTCACTGATAAATAAGTTGTTTTTCGTCGAGTGAACAATTTTTAAGGGTTTTCGATGACGGCCTACAACTTTATAATAGAAATTTTTTATCTCGCACCTAGTGGTCGAAAAATAATTTTTCAAAATTGGTGAAAAACATTACCAAAAACGCTCAAATTTCTCAAACTGATGTCCCCCGGTATAGAGAATTGACCTTCCAAATTTGAAATCGGTACTATAAATAGTTTTTGAAAAAAAACACTTTTCCGAGCAAAAAAAAAGACCCTGTATAGCCTTATTTCCATATTAACAAGGCGTTCAATATACTAACACGTACCTTTTTTGTCTTGAAAAAATAGCTTTTGGCCCAAAAAGTTGAAACGAAAAATAACGCCAGGTGTTTGGGTTTGAATTTTCGCCGCCATCTTAGGGGCTGCCAGCAGCGCCCCTAACCCCGTATGAGCGATTTGCGAACTATCCTAACTTTTAAAATCGCGCAATTTAGGTTTAGGTCTCTTATAACTGGAACGCGCCGCGCGTGCAAAACAAATTTTTTGCGTCTTCAGTACAAAGTTGAAGGTAATAAAATTATAATAATCAGCTAGGCTTATACCCAAGTCACCACCGAGTCATCTAGCGACTTTCAACGCCTTTAAATCAGGTGGCCGGGTTACAATGCGTACTAGGGTGGTGGCAAGCCAAGCGAGCCAACAGCTCCCTACACTAACTATAACCGTTAACCTCAACAAGTTTTTATAGAATGCGTAGAAGGGTGCTGGCAACTAGGAGCAACAAACACAAGGAGAACGCAGATATGCTTTTAAACGTGCTAACGCAGTGTTGGGTACAAATTTCATTACACTAATCTTTTCGCTGAACGTTTTACGGGCTAGGGGGAAGACAGTTTCCGAATTTTCCCCTTCCGACGGCAGCAGGCGCTAAAGCGTCTAACCAATAAAAATTGTACGCAAGAAAATCCACGACTTTTGACGGTTTGCGTTCTCCTTGTGTGGGGTGCTGTGTTTGTTGCTCCTAGGTGGCAAGCCCTTCATGCCACTCGAGCCAACAGCTCCCTACACTCACTATTATCCTCTACAAGTTTATATGGAAACGGGAAAACCCCTTTTACCGGTGGATAGAGAACTTGCAAAGAAGATGTTTATCTCTTAAAATATCTGACATTATTTAATTGATGATGTAAATTAATTTAACTAATGCTGATTAGTTGGTTGGGAAAAAGTGTTAAAAAATTAAGTTAAACGTAAAATTACATTTCTTAAAAATTAACACGAGAAATCCATTAGAGAAGTTCCGCAGTTGTAGAGAGAGAGACAAATATTTCTGTCGACGCAATTTTACATTCAATAACGATTGGATACACTTTCACTAATGCTAATTGGTCCTTTAGATGAAGTGTTCGAAAAATCAAAGTACCGGCGTAAAATTGAATTTATAAAAAAAATTAACACCAGAAATCCATTAGATAAGTTGCAAATTGAGGCCTGCAAAATCTCCTTTTGGGCGGTAACACCCTGGGGAGAATAGTGGGGACGCTGCAAAGTTTTCGATACCGAAAGTACCCTTTAAAACTACCTCCTATTCTATAAGCTAAGCCTTAACGCAACAAATTTTATACGGGGCTAATTTTATTCATAAGAATTTGGCAGACGCGCTTTTAAAAACTGCTCATTATTCAGAGGGGGCCGCCATTATAACGAGAGGGCGGGGTATTTTTAATCAAAAGTTACAAAGCTATCCGGGATATTGGAATAATTAAAAAAAATCCAATTAGGGGTCGCCTGTTACGTACATGCCTGGGTGGCGCCACCGTGAGGCGGAAAAAGCAATAATGAACGACGAGAGAACGAACGATAAGGGATTCCCTAAATTACTAGCGAGGTGTTAGCGAGGGAGGGGTAACCGTAGTTTGTCATTCTGAATAATACCGCAGCACGGCGCCCATTTAGGAAAGGGGAAAAAAAGAGCGAAAGAGGGAGCCACCGAGACGACGTGATCTATGGATGAGTAAAATAAAGGCTAGCACCAAGGATCCTTGCTAGCACCGTACCTATAAGTACTTCTGGAACGCGGACGAGGATATCCGGGAATATTTTTTAGACTGTCAGGACTGTTCCGGATCATTTTTCAACTCGTAGCACTACCCTTACCCCTCGTTTTTACTACAAACCACCGTGAAACGGGCGCGCGTTAGAAATTCCTCGCTACCTGCCCAATCACAATAGCGCCATCTATCTTTCATATAATTGATTGAGTTGTTTCACAAAACAAGTAACGACATTTCACGCGTGATATAAAAGACACCCATTTCTTTGGGTTTTAATAAAATAAAATTTAATGGTGGTAAAATAAAAGCAACAAATTTTATTTCCCTAAATAAACTTTAAATAATCGAACTCCGGTTTTCGATCGAAAATGCCTGAGATTTAGATTTATACGCTTCCCGTAACGATTGCGTAGTCTTGGTGAAATTGGACTACACGCTTTCCTTAAGGATTACGTAGTCTCGGTGAAATCGGGGTACACGCCAGGGGCGTAGGAACGTTCTGGAAGTTGGAGGGGGCAAAGAGAAACCAAAAGGGGTCTGGAGAATGGTTTTGAATTTTTAATGGAGTGTAGCTTCTCCGAATGCACGTGTACATTTTACTACTATGTAAATTGGCGGGAAAAGACTGAAATTTAAACACAGTATAGGTTCTATAAGTTTTTTACGCTTTTAAAATGATAATTTGAGCCTTTTGAAGATTTCAACAGACCAAAAAGTTGGAGGGGGCAATAACATTAGTTGCCCCTCCCAGCAAAAATCTAGGGAGGGGCATTGCCCCCCTTCCCCCCTGGTTCCTACGCCCCTGGGCCTGGTACACGCTTTCGGTAAGGATTACGTAGTCTCGGAGAAATTGCGGTACACGCTTTCGGTAAGGATTACGTAGTCTCGGTGAAATCGGGGTACACGCTTTCGGTAAGGATTACGTAGTCTCGGAGAAATCGGGGTACACGCTTTCGGTAAGGATTACGTAGTCTCGGAGAAATCGGGGTACACGCTTTCGGTAAGGATTACGTAGTCTCGGAGAAATTGGGGTACACGCTTTCGGTAAGGATTACGTAGTCTCGGTGAAATCGGGGTACACGCTTTCGGTAAGGATTACGTAGTCTCGGAGAAATTGGGGTACACGCTTTCGGTAAGGATTACGTAGTCTCGGTGAAATCGGGGTACACGCTTTCGGTAAGGATTACGTAGCTCGGAGAAATTGGGGTACACGCTTTCGGTAAGGATTACGTAGTCTCGGTGAAATCGGGGTACACGATTTCCGTAAGGATTACGTAGTCTCGGGTACACGCTTTCTTTTACGATTTCGTATTTTCAGCAAAATCGGGGTACACATTTTTTTGGTAAGGATTACGTAATCTTGGCAAAACGTTACGTAATATTTGCGTTATGCTAAGCATACTCTACGTTATCTTAGAGTACACCGATTTTGTTTCAATTCGGTGAATAAGTAGACCTTTATGTAACTTGCCATGGCAACCAAAAATGTTTTTGATTATTTAAAATCATCTTTATCCTATAGAAATTAACATGGATAAATCGCATGTACATTTCGGTAAATATTAGTCAAATGTGTAAATTAGGTATATGGAAGCAAAATTTACTAAATTTTGGTAATGTAAGTAAAATTGGTAAATGCCATTAAATTGGATAAATTTGGGTAAACTCAAGTATGGGAAAAATCAAAGTGATCAGCTTGACGGCTGAAACAGCAATATAGAATGAATCAAAAGATTTCGATGGTCATTCACCCAGAATAAAATTAAAATACAAAAGCCATCAAAATCAGATTTACAGCGTATGCGCAATCTTGAATATACAAGCCATATCCTCACCAATTGAAAGTGCCACAAATTCTAGATCTATTTTTAAAAAGGTAAACACACTCAACCTGTATATTATTAACCCCATTTAGGTTGAGAAATACGCTTAGTGTGAAATTTCGGATTGTATTATAACTTTAGATATTCCATATAATTTGATCTGTTATTCACATGATCCAACATTTTGGCCAAACATTGTTGGTGAGTCTAGTTTTCGAGTCGGCTTCACACGCTCCACGAATCGTTTTGAAAATTCACGCGTGAACCGACGATAAACATTTCTTATAATTCTTAAAAACTAAAATAAAATCTACCACATAATATGTAAAATTATATTAATAAAGGTATATATTATGAATATTATCATTTTGTTTTGTGGCTACGGTCCTGTATGGGCACCCGATTTAAAAAAAAATTGTTCATCGATGGTTTGTTATTTGCTAACGATTGTTGTATTATTTATCCTTCTTGTCGTAACTTTTCAAGAAATATCTTAAAGACCTAAGTTTTTTTCTGTCAGTCTCCCTTTAAATTAACTTAGCGGAGCACAAATACCCTGGTGGTAGGCCAACCGCTGAACATGTTGGCCTAATTTAAAGTGGGACAGGCAGAAGAAAACCTAGGCCTTTAAGTACAGCGGTGGTATGTGAAACTAGTACAAACCAATTCCCTAGAGCTGGGACTCTCAGAGACTGGGAGATAGTGTGTAAAACGTGCGATAAATATAAATCCTACTTCATCCTCGCCTTTACAGCAACAACACAATACAATCTCAACAAAGTTACAATTTTTTATTTATTCTAGAGCTTGTTCTTTGTTTAAAGTTTGTTGACATCCTCTTTCCGCAAAATAAATAAAATTTAAAGAGAGATAGTTTCACTGGTTCTTAAAACTGAATATATATCGGGATTTTTCGTTGTAGGGGAGCCGTATATGGTTAAAACCATGAACAAACCAGCATAAAGAAACAAATTTTAAATTACATACTAAAATTACACCACTTGAAGAATCCTTTTTTAACTTGTTCTTCGTGAAAATTCATTAAATCTTAATAAATCCAATTTTTAAAAGTCCGTTTATTGAACGCAAAAGCATATTTAGGTTCATAAGACAATTAACTGCTCATAGTAACTTTTGACGCCACACCCTTAAATGTTCCGTTACCTTGAGATCTCAAAACTAGGATATTTTTCCAAATAGCGGATATCCCGAGTAAAATTTGTTTAATTATAGTTTTAAAAACCATTTATATTCACTATAAATTGTGTATATTTACACTTCGATCTTTAAATATTCTTAAGATTCAATACTTAAAACCAAATATTGAAAATCTCATAACACTTTAAAAAAATTATGTATCGAAATATAATTAATTAAAACGTTAATTAAGCGAGTTATTGGATACCAACAATTATAATGTAATTAGCAGATAATCTACACACCCGTTCCATCTCGAAAATATCCTATATACGCTACACGTAGACCCAGGAGTAACATGGCTACAGCATTGTTTTGATTCGAGGTTCTTACTAAGCTAAATAAGTTCTTTCTCGTCTTAAAGCAGCGTTCAGACTATGTGAAAATATTACGTTAGCATCGCTCGTGTCGATTCGGTTATGTTGGTCGTGTCGGTTCGTTCATTTCACTGTTCAGAAAGGAACCAACCTTGCACGGAGATTAACATAAAAGGTGTTTGTTCATCCAATCAGAGCTCAGTAATAACGGCGGAAAAATTAAAATAATGTTTTATCCACCTCTGATTGGTTATGGTATTTCGATGGTTCTAAAGGTCGCCACTACCTAGAGTCAGCGCTGATGAGGCAAAAGGCTAATTGTCTGCTATGAACTTTTTGAGCTGTAATCCGAGACGCCATCTAGGCAGTTCTCAACGAAATAAAAAATGTAAACGACACGCGCGAAAATTTAAAGTCTCTGTTGAGAAGTCTGAACGATGTAAGAAATCGAAAGAACCGACACGATCGACGCAAACGTCATATTTTCACCTAGTCTGAACGCTGCTTTAAAAATCGGGTCGTTGTTGACAACGGCATCACAAATCCTTTTATATTCCTAGAAGGTTTTTTATTTCAAGGACAAATCTGCAGAATCAATGCACTGACCCCAATCGTAAGAAAAATAGAAACTATAGAGCGTGATAAGATTATCACTAAAGCCAAGAATATATTTATACTTGGGGAGAATGACTATGTTGATACTATTCTTAGCGTTGAGCCAGTAAGCTTCTTCTCCCTGGAAACCTAGGAGCAACAAACACAGCACCCCACACAAGGAGAACGCAACCCGTCAAACGTTGTGCATTTTCTTGCGTACAGTTTTCATTGGTAAGGGCTGGTTTTCACTAGGACAAAAACGCGACGACGACGAGGGCGGTCGCAAAAAAAATTGTATTAGGCCTAACGGGGATTTTTTGCGTCGAAGCTAAACGTCAGTGCGTTTTTGGCCTAATAAAAAGTAGTCCTTAAGGCTGGTTTTCTCTTGGGCAAAAACGCCACAGCGGTGAACGTTGACGCAAAAAATCTCCTTTAGGCCTAATACAATTTTACGCGTCGAAGTGAAAACCAGCTTTTAGAAGCTTTAGCGCCTGCTGCCGTCCGAAGGGGTAAATTCGGAAATTGTCTTCTCCCTTTCCGTAAATTGTTCAGCGTAAAGGCTCGTCCAATGAAATTTGTACACAGTACTGCGTTAGCGTTTTTAAAAGCTAGCTGCGTTCTCCTTGTGTTTGTTGCTCCTAGCTGGAAATAAATATCAAATCAGCCTGGTATCTCATTGCTTCCCTAAAAACTGAATACTTCTGGCGCGACTGAAGCATTCCTCAGTGACCTTTTTCCTTTCCCCTTTCTCATGCCGAGGAAAAATCATCCCAGCCTAGTCATTCTCTCTAAGTTTAAATAAATATATTCTTGATAAAACTCAGGAAACAAACGCGTAATTTGAGAAAGCAAATACATCAGAACCACCGGAAATGACGGATGTTATAAAGACGATAAGTCTTAAGACGAATTTCGATTACGTAAATCTAAACTATTCATTGCGTCAAAAGCGAAAGCTTCGACGATTCCATGTTTTTCCCCGTTAATAAATATGTTCGGTTTATTTACAAGGTAACCAAACCAATTTGTATTTGTTCGTCATTCTCATAGTCGCGTGTTCTCTCTTTTGTAGCAGTCGTCCTGTCCGGTTAACGATGCCGGAACAGAGCAACGACTACAGAGTGGTCGTCTTTGGAGCCGGTGGCGTTGGCAAGAGCTCCTTGGTCCTCCGCTTCGTCAGGGGGACCTTTAGAGAATCTTACATCCCCACCATCGAAGACACCTACAGACAGGTAAGCTCAACACCCGGGACACTCCTGGTTTCTCGTTGTTAGATTATTGCTTCGAAATTATCACAATTAAATGTATAAGGATTTGGTCCTGATCGTGACTCGATCCTACTCGTATTGGCCTAAGATAATTACATTTTCCGCTGTTTAACTTGAGTCTTCACGTACTAGATCCGTCACGGAACCCACGTAAGCAAAAAATAATTGCATAAAATCCAATCAATTTGGCGAAATCAAGGGCTTCTCAACAACCCCACCCTCCCCACCAACTAACGCCACAGAAAAATAGGAATCGCGTCTTATTCTCATTAGTCAGTTTTTTCCACACTTTAGAGTTGTAAGTTGGAAAATTTTCCGTGAAACGTTTCCCGCTCGGAAAAGTTTCCGTAAAATTACCGAGGTTTTGTTTCCGTAAAATTACCGAGGCCTTTTTTCTGGAAAGTTTTCCGTAAAATTACCGAGGCCTTTTTCCTGGAAAATTTTCCGTAAAATTACCGAGGCCTTTTTTCTGGAAAATTTTCCGTAAAATTACCGAGGTCTTATTTCTGGAAAATTTTCCGTAAAACTACCGAGGCCTTTTTTCTGGAAAATTTTCCGTAAAATTACCGATGCCTTTTTTCTGGATAATTTTCCGTAAAATTACCGAGGCCTTTTTTCTGGAAACTTTTCCGTAAAATTACCGAGGCCTTTTTTCTGGAAAATGTTCCGTATTTTTCCGAAACAAAGGTTTTTATTCCATAATTAGCCTAATATATAAATAAAATTTAAATATCACGGCATTTTCGTCTCATTTTGTCGAATCCATAAGCAAAACTAAACCTATAGGGTAGTCTAATATAAAAACCCTTAAAAGTAACATATTTTTTAATTTTCGGTAACATTTTCCGCTTTTCATTTTACAGGAAAATTAACAACTCTACCACACTTTTTTTTCCTAATAATGATTCTCAACCGTTCATGTTACCAAACGTTTCACGTTCGACTTACGTGGGGTGGCGGAGTGGTTAGCACTTTCGTCTCGCAGCAAGAGGAGCCGGGTTCGATCCCAACTTGTGGCACTGGGTGTAAACTCGGAATTACTCCTTCCGCGTTGAGTTTGCAAGTTCTCTCCCCACTGGTTTAAGGGGTTTTCCCCCGAGTTCTTCGGTTTCCCCTTCCATAAAAACTTGTCGAGCTTAACGGTAATAATTAGTGTAGGGAGCTGTTGGATTGCCACCACCCTCCTACGCATTGTAACCCGGCCACCTGGATTAATGGCTTTAAAAAGTCGCATGATGACTTAGGCCTAAGGTGGTGCCTTGGGTATTAGCCTAGCTGATTATTATTATTATTTATACTCCCAAAACTTACTCTGACAACACAACAGTAATTCTCCAAACTTTGGTATTTATGTAGTTACCTAGTTTAACATAATGCTAACTATACTAATTTAATGGAACCTAAATTACCCTAAATCTAACTTAATGTAACCTATATATAGCCTAATTTAACCTAACCTAAACTAAACTAAATTAACCTAGCCTAAATGAGCCTAAACTAAATTAACCAAGCCTAAATGAGCCTAACCTAAATTAACCTAGCCTAAATGAGCCTAAACTAAATTAACCTAGCCTAAATGAGCCTAAACTAAATTAACCTAGCCTAAAAGTCATTATAAGTCACTAGACGACTGGCGGCTAAGGCGCCTAGTTGATTATTATTATTATAACCTAAACTAAATCAGCTTAAACTAAATCAGCCTAAACTAAATGAGCCTAATTTAAATGAACCTAAGCTTAAAAACCAAATCAAACTACGGCTAACCAAATATTTTCTTAAAGCTTACCTAAATTAATCAAAACCCAGTGAAAAACTAGGCTTAGCCATAGAATTTCATAGACTCCCTGAAAAGAAATAAGATGACGTAATCCGCAGTCAATGAAATTGGGAGCCGCTGCTACGTTTAGTCCGCTTCTAGCGTTTCGGAGTTTACAATTTACTAGTCAATGTTAAAATAAAAATAAAAACGTTGCTTTGTAATATTTAAGTTCGATCTATTTGCGTGCTAAATAATTTATACAGGGCCAAATTAGGCCAGCTTAAGTACCATTCCCAACTACTGGAAATCAATATATAACCGAAGGGTATCGAAATCGAGCGGATGATTGCGGCAGTCTAGGCGGGAGTCCTTGGACTCGTTTCGGGAGTCGTGGCTTTTCTTAGTTCCATAACCAAGTACCTCGACTTCCACGTATTTCCTTTTTAGCGTTTCTCCACGGACCATTTCAATCTACATTTATGACAAGAATGCATTTATTTATATTTAGGGGAAATGAAACGGGAGTCATGCTCGAATTGTCTCCCTGCCACCTACGAGCAACAAACGTCAAAAGTCGTGCATTTTCTTGCGTACATTTTTCATTGGTTAGACGCTTTAGCGCCTGCTGCCGTCGGAAGGGGAAAATTCGGAAATTGTCCCCCCCCCCCCATAAAACATTCAGAGTAATGGCCTGTTCAATGAAATTTGTACACAACACTGCGTTAGCGTGTTTAAAGGCTAGCTGCGTTCTCCTGGTGTTTGTTGCTCCTAGTGCCAGCTAGAAGCAACAAACACAGCACCCCACACAAGGAAAGCACAAAAGTCGTGGATTTTTTCGCGTACAATTTTCATTGGTTAGACGCTTTAGCGCCTGCTGCCGTCGGAAGGGGAAAATTCGGAAATTGTTTTCCCCCGCGCCCGTAAAACGTTCAGCGTAAAGGTTCGTCCAATGAAATTTGTACACAACACTGTGTTAGCGTGTTTAAAGGCTAGCTGCGTTCTCCTTGTGTTTGTTGCTCCTAGTGCCAGCTAGAAGCAACAAACACAGCACCCCGCACAAGGAAAGCACAAAAGTCGTGGATTTTTTCGCGTACAATTTTCATTGGTTAGACGCTTTAGCGCCTGCTGCCGTCGGAAGGGGAAAATTCGGAAATTGTCTTCCCCCTGCCAGTAAGACGTTCAGCGTAAAGGTTCGTCCAATGAAATTTGTACACAACACTGCGTTAGCGTGTTTAAAGGCTAGCCGCGTTCTCCTTGTGTTTGTTGCTCCTAGTGCCAGCTAGAAGCAACAAACACAGCACCCCGCACAAGGAAAGCACAAAAGTCGTGGATTTTTTCGCGTACAATTTTCATTGGTTAGACGCTTTAGCGCCTGCTGCCGTCGGAAGGGGAAAATTCGGAAATTGTTTTCCCCCGCGCCCGTAAAACGTTCAGCGTAAAGGTTCGTCCAATGAAATTTGTACACAACACTGTGTTAGCGTGTTTAAAGGATAGCTGCGTTCTCCTTGTGTTTGTTGCTCCTAGTGCCAGCTAGAAGCAACAAACACGGCACCCCACACAAGGAAAGCACAAAAGTCGTGGATTTTTTTGCGTACAATTTTCATTGGTTAGACGCTTTAACGCCTGCTGCCGTCGGAAGGGGAAAATTCGGAAATTGTTTTCCCCCGCGCCCGTAAAACGTTCAGCGTAAAGGTTCGTCCAATGAAATTTGTACACAACACTGCGTTAGCGTGTTTAAAGGCTAGCCGCGTTCTCCTTGTGTTTGTTGCTCCTAGTGCCAGCTAGGAGCAACAAACACAGCACCCCACACAAGGAAAGCACAAAAGTCGTGGATTTTTTCGCGTACAATTTTCATTGGTTAGACGCTTTAGCGCCTGCTGCCGTCGGAAGGGGAAAATTCGGAAATTGTCTTCCCCCTGCCAGTAAGACGTTCAGCGTAAAGGTTCGTCCAATGAAATTTGTACACAACACTGCGTTAGCGTGTTTAAAGGCTAGCCGCGTTCTCCTTGTGTTTGTTGCTCCTAGCTGCCACAAAAAGTGGCATACGCTTTAGGGAACCAACCAAAGATATGTCGAGTTGATTTTGAAGGAGCTTATAGCTTATTGTCGAATAGGAGGGAGATTCGAAGCAACGATAAAAATCTAGTCTTACCCATCATGAGAAGGGGAAGAATAAACATCAATTGACGAATTTTGAAATGACGTTTTAGCGCGCGACACTACAGGTACATGTCTTGGGCACACACCCTTCTTTGCGTGCTTTTTTGACCATAACATGTAGAGGTATTTTCACGCGCAAAATGAATTTTAAAAGCCGTCAATTCTTGTTTATACTAAATTCTTTAAAATAGTGTCGATATAGATTCAAAATTATCGATTGTTTAAAACGGTAATACCAGGAAACTATAGAGGCATACACTTGGAATGTCTAATGTTCCATTGGGACGGTGATACGAAAGCGCGTCGAGAAAAAGGCGGGGCTTAACTACGCCAAGTGTAAGACGTAACGCGACATTTCAAATTCATTGGCTCGAGGTTTGACGCGAAAAGAATACGTCGTCATGGTAACAAATAGGCGATCTTCCCGCGCAAAAAAAGGCTTATAAAACAATGGATTTAAAAATCTCAATTTGTTATCGTACTTAATAATTTGAAGTAATTATAATGTTCTTCGCGAAAGAAGCGTAGTGATATCTAATTTCAGGTATTTGTATGGTTATAAAAGAGATAATCAGGTAAGCTAATAATATAATAACCATGACTAGGCTTAATGACGAGTTTTCGTCGAATTAGGGTAGCGAGGCGCGAGAGTTTCTCTCGTGAGTTTTCCCGCTTTAAGACACGCCCGTTTCTACGAGCTTCATCACGGCCGTAAAAATCTTCCTTAGACATTCCAAGTGTATACCTTTATAGTTTCCTGGTAATACTTTTTATATTTAATTGTTTCCCAAATGAAAATTTGGAGATACCTCGTTTTGGAACTCAGGAAGCGACATGTTAATTCAAAGAACTCGCCTTTATCAATTCGAAAGATATGCAAGATATTCTTCCGGCGTGCGTTACTTTGAAGATCAATTAGGGAAGCTTTCATTTTTCTCTATACAACTTAGAGCGCGGCTACCTTTCCAATTAATTGCAATAATAATAAAATCTGAATTAATTGATGAAGATAGCCATGTTTAAATTGATAAATAACGAGCTGGGAGTTACAGATAGTGATATAAAGATTAATTCGCAACATGCTTTAAGAGAATTAAACATTTAGAGGGAAGCCCTTAGAGGTTCAATTTTACTGCTTTCATTTATGCTAGATGGCGCCAATTCAAACATTTTGGGTGGGAAATACATAATAATTTATTAAACAAAGATTCTTTTTCTATTTTTAAGATGTGGTCGAAATTTCCAGAGTAGAATTTTTACATTTAAAATACTAAAATATTAATTATTTTCGTTATTTTTAGATAATTAAAAATTTCTACGTACTAGAGTTGTTGATTTTCTGGAAAATTTAAATACGGAAAATTTTCCTTAAATCGAAAAAATAAAAATTTAAACATATATTACTTTTTAAGGGTTTTTATTCTAGACTAATTTAGAGGTTTAGTTTTACCAAGAATGTATTTATTTATATTTAGGAAGAATGATTATGTTGCGACAATCGCCGGGCACGTTGAACGCCTTTCCCCCGTCTCGCGCGGGGGGAAAGACAAAACGTCACCGGCGTTTGATTTTCATCGCGTTAGGTGACGTAAATTTTAAGCAGCCAATGAAATACCGGGACTATTCGTTTTATTTTAAGCGGAGGAGCGTACTGGGGGGACCAACGGGTGGATTGAGAGAAAGGCTAAAAACCGTCTCGACATAGACATTCTCCCTAGGTATAAATAAATACATTCTTGGTTTTACTTTTGGATTCGACAAAATGAGACGAAAATGGCGCGAAATTTAAATTAAAGAACAATATTGACACCACCCACCTACGCATTGTAACCCGGCCACCTGAATTAATGGCTTTAAAAAGTCGCTTGATGACTTTGACCTATTTTTTAAATACGGAACATTTTTCGGAAAAAAGGCCTCGGTAATTTTCCGGAAAATTTTCCGACTTACAACTCTACTACGTATCAACTGGTAAGACTTCTGGTATTTAAAAAACGGTCTCAAATGGCTTTACCATGCGAAAGGTTTTTATCCAGTGGCGGATCTAGGTGGTAAGCTAGGTAGGCTACAGCGACCAAAATATATACTGCATGTATGGCGTTTTTGGTCATTGCATGGGGTTGGGCCCCACTTTCCACCACCTACAGGGCCGTGCTTAGAGGAGGGGGGGGCGAGCCGGGTGGTCGCCCAGTGCTGCTAAAATTTCCCCATAGGGATGTATATACCGGAGGGCCGCCCATGCATTTCGCCCGGGGCCGCGAGACCTCTATGCACGGCCCTAACCACCTAGCCTACATCGGCCAAAATCCTGTGTCCGCCAGTGTTCAAAAATGTTTCGGTCTCATTTACACGTAACTGACGGATTGTTTGTTCGCAGGTGATCAGTTGCAACAAGAACATTTGCACGCTTCAGATAACGGACACGACGGGGAGCCACCAGTTTCCGGCCATGCAGCGGCTAAACATCTCCAAAGGTCACGCCTTCATTCTGGTCTACGCCATCACGAGTCGGCAAAGCTTGGAAGAGCTGCGGCCCATCTTCGACGTGATCAAGGAGGTCAAAGGGGACATCGAGGGCATCCCCATCATGTTGGTCGGAAACAAGGCGGACGAAACGGCGGGCCGAGAGGTCGACGGTGGGGTGGCGCTCGAACAGTCGCGAAAATGGGGCTGCGGCTTCATGGAAACTTCCGCCAAAACAAACTTGAACGTGAAAGAACTTTTCCAGGAACTTCTCAACTTGGAAAAGAGGAGAACCATGAGTTTGGCCTTGGAAACCAAAAAAACCAAATCGCAGTTACGGAAAGAGAAACTCAAAGGCAAGTGCTTGGTCATGTGACCAAACCAGTAACGCCAAAGATCTATTGTCTTAACAAAACAAACAGTTCCGAATTTTCCAACGAGAGAAAATTAAAAAAAGAAGATAATTTTTTACCGGAATCTTTTCTTTAGAAGCGGAGGAAACTTTTATGTTTTCTTATAATACGTTATTAAAATTGACGAAATTTTTTGTAAGAGTATCGTCGTATAACTGTATGGAAGAAAAAAAATTCTCATTGGATAATGTTAAGCGAGTTCACGTGCCGTCTTTGATGCTCAAACGCGCTTTGTAAAACGCTGTCCTATTTCGAGAAGTATTTTGAAAATGTACGACTTCCGAAGAAGTTGCTAACTTTTCCAGGCGTGACGTTCGCTTCCTCTTCGGGAAAAATGTAAAATACGCCAAACTGAAATCCATATTTGGGATATTATTTAATTCACGAAACGTTACTTGTTCAAAATATAGCACGAATAGGGAATTGAAAAAAAAAACACAATGTCATTATATAAATATTTACTTTAACATCGGTGCCGAATTTTGTCAAAAAATAAATAAATCACCATCATTTATACCGCGACGGAAAGTTTATAATTAGACGAAGTTTACTTAATAGTACGTACGAAGCGCGGGTATAATTTTAACCATACGGTCCTGCCTTATATCGTACTTTCAACTAAACCTCGAATCGATTATATTAAGTATTTATAACTAGGTGCCCTAACTACCGTTATTTCTAACTTGGAACAAAATTTAAAAAAATGGTCGACGTAAAAACAATTAATAATAAAAATAATAAGAAATTAAATGTTTATAAATATGATGAAATATTTTGGGATATAATTTATTAATTATTTCTTCAACTAAGTCATCATGGAAATAAAAATTATATAAAAAAAGTATTTATAATATCAAAAAAATACGAAAATATTGAAATTGATATTTAAAAAGAAATTAATTATGAAGAAAACGACAACCATATTAACAGTATTTCATTATATAAACGCGCGTGTAAAAAATGTTGCTATACTTAAACCAAACTTAAAATTTAAAAGAAAAACAAATGCTTTTCTATCACAATGAAAAAAATATATATCTATATAGATGACGTCATATCCGTGGAAGATATACAACTTCCGGCCAAATGCATAATCTTGGACCAAAAAAAAATTATTTTTTCTCACCAATGGAAAAAAAACTAAGAAAAAGTGTATTATATACTCAATTTATATCGCTTATTAAAAGAAATCTATGAAAAAAAGGACAAACAATCCCTTAGGCCTAATAAAATTTAGCAACGAATTCAATATCATAAACCTAACTTAGAAACTTTTTCGTTAAATAGAAAAATACCAAAAAGCCTTGTAAAGCAGTTTTGATAACTATAATAGTCCCCGCAACCTCACCGACGCTATAGCCGTAAATTAAAAATTCGTAACGTATACCGCCCTAATTAGAGGCATTAAGGTTAGACGTACCCGTTGTGCGATGGACGTGTATCTTGGGGGAAAAACGATCAAATCTGTTCTAATATAATTGACGAATACGATTTTTATAACAATGATATCGCTTTTATTAAACGCTAAAATATTTAAAAAATGCCCAAAACTGAGCTTGAATTAATTATTAATTAACGATGAACAATTTAAACAGACATTTACGGGTTTTTCAAATCTAATTAATCAAAGAGTAATAATTAAAAATAATCCCCGAAAAAAATAAGTTGATAAAAAATTTAAAAGGAAAAATAATGATCAAAAAGAGAATTTCTCGAGAAGAAACAAAAAAAAACATAAATTTTGGAGTGAATTTTTTAGCACTAAGTTTTACTTATATCAAGGAAAACTTATTGTAGTAGCACAAAAAGTAGATTATAAAAAGAAAAAAATTTTCGACAAAAATTTAAAAATGGTATATATACTATAAGAAAAAATTGATAATTAAAGGTTGCGAGTTTTTAAAAAGATTTTTTTTTTCACAACCGGGGATTTTGGGTGATAACGTAGGCTTACATGTTTAAAAGTTTTTAAGTACCTGAATTTTGCTGAAATAAATATAAAAATGCGCGTAGATTTTTGTCCCGGATAAATTCAATCTTTTTACGAAATTAAGATACGCTACTTTTTAATCAAAAAAAGTGTAGAACTGCCGAAAAAAACCATTTTTATTATATATTATATATAAAAAGAAAAAGTTATTTACATTTGCATATAAGTTAATTGTTTTAATAAATATTATATTACATCATGGTTCCGTATTTTGTTTCGAAATTAAATATGTCTATACAAATAAAACCTTAATTTAAATTTACTCGCTATAAATTAAGGTAATACATTTTTCTATGTACAAAATAACTCCGTACGTCTACATAACACGGCCTTTCATTTTTAATTGTGTATTATTATTATTAGTGCAATGTTTGAGAAGCGGGATGCCAGCCTTTCCACGCAAATGGAGTTAGAAGAGCGAACTCCGTAACTTAACTTCTCCCTGAGCACCGATGTGCTGATGTACGAACACTTCTACAGGCGTTTGTAGGCCAATTTTAGACTCACGAAACAATCCGCTCTTTAAACAGCGCGCATTCTCACTTTACTCAAACGGAGCGGGTAAACTTTAGCATCCCCGTATTCTCAAATAACGTTTAAAAAATAAGTCATATTGGACCATTATTATATAGTTATAAGTTCGTATAGTCTTTGAACAATATATTAGTTAATTTCTAGGCACTCACTGACAAGTTTGACGTTATACAGAAAATAACAACCAAAAAGACGAGTCTATTTGAAGGCCTGTTGAACGATATTTCTATAGGGATAATACTTTCGATTCGTCGCTAACTTCAACTGGATCGATGGATGAAATCAGTTATTTTCCAAGTGTGTGTTTCATAAATCGGATAAATGTATCTATATACGCGTATGAATGACTGAATCTAACCATCTAATCTACCTAGTCTATAATTGTAATTACGTCGCTATATTCTAGTGTTTAAATATATTTGATGATACTTTATATTCTCCGTCGTAGAAAGTTAGGAGGGAGATCAATTTATATTGGTAGATTTCACCTGACGTCATTTTTTATGTAGTGGAAAGCTAGCGTCATCCCCCCTTTTTCCTTCATTACGCCCCGCGTTTGAGCCATGGCCACCATACTGACCAAATTTATCGCGGAACATTTTAAGGAAACGGGGCTAAAAATAACATCCCCTCTTTTCGCGTACTCTCAACTATATTCCAATTTTAGAGCAAATTCCGTTGCTAAGGTTACCAAAGCCCGATGGATATGTAACGTGTATATTTAAGAGCTCTGAAGCTTCCGTAGATATCTATAAACCTTAACGAACCGTATCGTCCGATCATTCCAAAATGTTAATGCACGCGAGTTCGGAAAAAATTCATCCTTATCCGCCTACAAAGGACTGACGAATACGGCTCGGAATTGCAATTAGCGATTACAGGTTTCAAGATTAAAACGTGGTTTCGTAATACGATTATTTTAATTATACCCATAATTATTGCAATGATCATCAGAGACAGGTATGTCTTCGAATGAATTTCGAATTGTCTTCCCATCCTTCTCTCAACTCAACAAAGGTTCCGGACCTTTTCAAGTAGGTCATTCGCGACGCGCTTAATGGAAATTGCTAAGGTTAACCTTACGAACCAAACGATCGAAGGTATAATTGATTAAGAAATGGGTTCTATATGTGATGATCAAGGTAAATAAGAATAGAAGTTACGGAATAGCTTTAAATGTAACCATGGAAACGCCTTTGGTTTCATACTACCAAACTTTCACCACCACTAACCAATTAGTAGAAGGATTGGCAAATTCATATTCTGATACTCAGCGTTCTTTGTGGGTCAAATACAAGAATACTTGAACTCCACCGAAATCCAAACAATATTACTTGTAGTGACTGTTTTAATCATCAATTTTATATTCCGATTGAATAGTTCATAATTATTTAGCCAATGTAAACGTGAGTTTTAATTTTGAAAGAGTTTTAAGCCTTGGCTTCAATTTGTAGCGTCGAGCGGAGATTATTCCATTCCCGGAAGTGTAGTTTACGAAATCGCTATGTCGAGCGCTTTTCGTGTTAATCATGACGAAAGGATGTAGTAAACAATTTACTTAAGTTTCATACTTTTCGGAATTACGACAGCGGTGAAATAAAAATGGGAGAATCAGTAGCCCCTAATCATAAAAAGTCGTTATCATACGGTGCCTGCGAGGCTTCCCAAAATAAAGTTTGCTCGATGTGTCTATCGATCGCTTTTCAGTCTACTACAAGAAATCGTTATCTAAATAGCGCAGTTGGAGACAATGGCGTCTCCTCGGAGAGAAATGCGGCGGAAGGGGACTTCTGATTGTTGTATTTATTTGTATAACGCGCCTATACTGCCTAATTCACGGACGGTAAATATAGCTCAATTTAAAATTCTGGCAACTTTTATTTTCGCGAAATTTTATCAAAGGGGGAAATATGGATTATTATTATTAAGTCTTTATATAGCGTTAATATTTCGTGGACGTTAGCTGGAGAGAAGATATTTTATCGATTTACGCGGAACTACAGCGTCATCTGGTTTTTGAAAACGGCAGCTGGTCGAGTGGGATTTAATTTAATTAAGATCTTTACCTTACGTCTAGTCACGAGTGAATCAATGGCGGTAATCGATTTACAGGCACGTTTTCTCGCTAGAACCGAAAAATCAAAAGAAAAAGCTTTTTTTTTGAGATTGTAGGTACCTCTCGGGCATATCCATAAACAAGAATAAACCCCGAAAGTAAGCGCGACTTTGTTAGAAAATAATCCAGAGCCGCGAGAGAATAGATCTAGCGGATGATTCGATTCCTTCGGCTTCCAAGAATAAATTTACAGTTCATTCCCCGCAGCTAGGTTTTAATCAGAGCACCGACTCTGAAAAGACGTTTACAAGCCGTCGGTCATTTCTAGAAAGTCAGTGGTGTAGGAGAGATTCTGGAAGGAACAAGGGGCGGTTAGAGCCGGATCTTCCAATCCGGGAACGTTGAATCCGGTGACGTTGTCGAAACCGGCGACTTGCGAATCCCTTTCCATCTTGTAGCAAGACATGGTGGTCATCCTGGTGATGTTTTTGTCGCCGGGTCGAATGGCCTCTAAATCGAGCATCTGGATGACGTCATCGCATTCGCGCTGCACTTTCCAAGCCTTGACCAACTTCATGGTGTTCTGCCAAGCGAAGGCCGTGGCCGCCGAATCGCGCTTGGTCGTGTAGGGCAAGGTTAGGTAAGGGTGCGACCCTCGAAAGACTCGCTTCGTGTGGACGACAATGTAATAGCGAACGGCTTCGGGCATCTCTTCGATGTCCAGGAAACGGAACATGGCCGAGGCCACGTCGATGGGACGACAAGCCAGGTCCTCGTAGCGCAGGAAGAACATTCGACCGGGGTACGTGTATTGAGCCAGGCAACTGTACCTCAGATCCTCTCGGATGGCGGAACAGAGGTGTTTGGAAGAATTGCAGCCGTCGGTCCGGTTGCACCAAAGCGCCACCAAGGGGTGACTGCGTGAGTTCATAGTGCCGCGAGGGTCCCGGACTAAATGGAACACTTTGACGTCGCTGTTTTTTAGTAGGACGGGGAAAATCTCCTTAACGGGCATTCGTGTCAGTTTCATCACCCGAAACTTGGTCTCTTTGCAGTAAAGCGAAATGAAAGTGGGGTCGTAGCAGAGCGAACTGTGGCGTCGCGTCGCGCACGACGACCAGAACTGTTCGTTCCGCTGGAAAGCCCGAACGTCCCGACCCCGGACCCATTTCAAGTAGTCTCCCCATTGTTCGAAATTGCAGTTGAAGAGATCGTCGATGAAACGTCGGGCCTGGCTGTAGTTTCCTTTGTTCCGCAGCTGCCCGAAGTAACGCAAAGGTTCGAAGAAATAGAAAGAGTTGGGCGCGTGGTTGAATAGGTCTCCCAAGAAAGAAGAACCACTCCGGAAGTAAGACAAGACCAGGATCTTGTGGATTTTCTCCGGTTGCGCCTTGATACGATACGCGTTACGCAAATCGTCCTCTGTCAGGTGACAAATATTGGAAAACGTATTAATATACCTACACCGCGAGAGGGGATGTCGGTAATTTGAATAGGCATATCTGGTTATTTTCGCGGCACGTGTTCATCTAGCAGTAGGCCTTTTGTAATTTAATCTAGAAAGAATGTAATGACGTCACTTACCTTCGTGTATGTAGAGCGAAACGTAGCACAGCGTGAAAATTATTAGTATAACGAGACACGGCCCTTTGTATAAATTGACGCACGCTTGTTTCACTGTCAGCCAATTATCTTCTTCAACCGCGACCGCCGCTTTATATCGATATCCCTGAAAGACGATATTCAACAATTAGATCTCAAAAGGATCCGTGTATTCAATATAAATTAGTCGGAGGAGTTAAATAGGGTCGCGCTTCGACGCCTTTTTGGTTTACATTCGCTTCAATGACTAGTAAAGGAAGAAGGGGAATTAGTTAGCTTTCAACTGATTATTCGCCTAATTAACGATTTTGAAATGAAATCGTGAACTGTAAGAATCTAAATATAGCCGCAATCACACCCTTTTCCTGCGTGTAATTGTTTAAGAAGCGCTGTAGCGTTTTATATCAATATCGTAGTCGCTAACGTTATTTTCCAACCTCAGAGATAAGTTATATTGGAACTAAACTTAAAAATGCTAATGAAACGCTAGAAATATATCGAAATTATAAATATTTACCTTGAATTTACGTCGATATTCCTGCATTTCTGGGTACGGGAGACGGGAGAAACGGGAAACTGCAAATAAGCCTAACGCCAGGCGTTGGCGAAGGCATAGTCCAGGAAAAAATGTAACGCGGACTGCTAGAATAATGCGAGGCGCGACTGACTTTGCGGGAGAAAATCGAAGGCAAAAATGAGGGGGGGGGGTCAAAAAGGGGGGGCTTGAAGAAAGCGATGTCCAGAATCGATAAAATGTCAGAAATTCTTTCTAGAAGAAAGAAGAAACCTACCTTTTTTTCCCCACCCCGGAAACACCTTGCTACCGAATTTAGAAGTTAACCAACTCGTTTTAAAACAGGCCAAAACATTTGTTACATACGCAATTTAGCCAAGATTTATTTTAACAATTAATTTCATGTGCGAAAATATTTAAAACGTCTAAATTTTAAAAAACCGTAAGTTACTTAACGATTCTGCAAACAGGATATACAGGCATAGTTTGTTTGAAATTAACAATTTCATTAATAAAAGTATCTTCTTTGCTTTGATTGCAATGTAAATATTGAAGTACATAAACATCATCTTGGTTTGGTGAATAGTTATCATTAGCAGGGACGCATTCCTCGAGAGCCTTGTCACCTTGCCCAACAATCTATAATTATCCAAATTTAGCTTAGCACATTGATAGAACAATTTTTTTTTAACGTAGTACCTGAATGCCTAATTTCCTGACAGTTTCCTTCCGCAAAACATTTTCAGTCCATTCCTTGAATTCATCGAGTTGTATTTTTTGTAAACAATCTGTTTCTCGTTTGATACGATTAAATACGTAACAGGAAGATACAATTTCTGCCCAATTACGACTAGCTTCCGATCCCATATATAGATCGGCACAATTTTTTGTCTTTATCAGAGAAGAGACTCTAGTTTCAAACTCTTCTTGATTCATGTTTGATATTTTTTTCATAAAATCTTCCAAAAAAATTTCGATCCTTTTATCTAGGTAGGAACAACTGAAAAACCGGGATTAATGTTTGATAAAATTAAGCCACAAATTGCTTTAACGCAAACAACCATTTAGAGGGAAGCCATTAGAGATACGATTTTAATGCTTTTGAATACTAGATGGCGCCAGTTGAAACCTTTTGCTACTAAGGTAATTTAAATTTTTAAACAAAAAACTTTCTAATACTATTTTAAAAATTATAAACAAACAGTCAACTTAGAAAAAAAAAATAGTAGAAAAAAAAGAGACAAAAAATAATATTATTCAAATGGTGCCATCTAGTTCTACTTTAAATTCATAAAACTAATGGAATTACCCCTGTAAAAGGATCTTCTCCTGCCTATTTGTTTTAAAAGTGTAAAATTAACAAACCTAAATTTATCGGCAGGGCTGTTTACCATAACTACGAAACCTAAGATTCCATAAGTGCATCGTGGAGCACAGCCAACGTGGTAACCCAATTGCTCCTTAGTTCGCAACTGATCAAAGCAAGGTTCATGCATAATGGATAACAGTAAATCATTCATGCAGCTGAGGTAAAGAGTTCCAGGTCCAAGCTGGTAGTAGTTAGTGACACTAGAGTTGGTATCGTCTTTATTGAATGACATGACACGTAGAATCTTTTCTCCCTGAGGAACTTCCATTGTTCTTAGCTATTTAAAAAAATTAATAAAAAAATTGCAAGACCTTGTGATGAGCCACCTCATTTACGGCGTGCAATCGATGGGAAAATGTACCTATGGGTTCTGACAATAGAAATTTTATTTTCCTCATGCAATAGGTAAACGTAACTACGATGGTGGGGTACCCAATTGTCTAGGAAGGTATTCACGCCATCCGGGGATTATTTTAACTAGGCCTGTGAGACATCTTAATATATTACTGGTACGAGTACCACAGTCCTTTGCCAGGGTTAAAAATTATTTGAATGAACTTAAGTTAATAAATATTTGACAGAGTCCTTTATATTTCGACGAGTCCAAGGAGATCGCTTTTCTTTTCTCTCATTTTTTAACGCGTAGTTGCATTCAACGGCTCACCACCAGGTGAAATCCTGTAATCGCGCTGTGGTAGTTGTTTTTATTTTTTATGGTTGGTTTGCCCTTTGGTATAATGGAGATCGCGTGACTCACCAAGCCGGCATCTTTTCCAATTTTAGTTTTGGTTTTGATTTCCTTTGTGCTGGTGACGTAACTTTAGTTTTTTACAATAGTCTTAAGAAGATAAGACTTTTAGTTCACTTAAATTACTATGAGACAGTTAGAAGTGGTTCCGTACGGTTAAGACTCGAACTGGGCTCGACCAGAAAATTAAGACTAACTAATTCTTAAGGACTCGAGGACTCGAACAAGTACTCGGGAATTGGACTCGATACTAGTGAGTAGAATTCTCCAGGACTCGAGACTCAACTCGAAACTATAAACAGAGGCTTCGCACACCCATAATTTTTGACACATAATATGTTAAACTTCACAGAAACTCACTTCTGGAATCATTTCCGGCAGAAGAGGGGTAAATTGAAGTTTGTCCTCAACCATTTGAGCAATTTCTAATGATTCCTGAAATCAATGTTTATATTCAGTAACATTTTTAAAATATTTATTCTATATTTGCTGATTTGTACCTTGGGTGTAAAGTTTCCATGAACCATTATCTCAACGGACAAATGGCTAATGAGTTGCTTCCAAAAAGATTTTAGACTCTGTAAATTGATTTTATCGAGCATAATTCTCTTTTCAACATGAGTCCAATAATGGTGCTGAATCAAGGACAACCTAAGTGATTGACATAATTTGCGAGGTTTAATAAATTCATTGTAGTAACTTTTAAGAAACTGGACTCTCATTCCTTCAAACATCTCCTCCGTTAAATCAAAGTTGAGAATGTAGTCCAAAATTGTAGATAAAAGAACCTTTGAAAGAGTTATATTTAACACTAAGTGTATTTGTAAGAAATATGCCAGGAGAAATTGCACGTACTGGTAACTTATGGTTAAAACCATTAATTTTAATTTCTAGTCCCGGATCTTCTCGATAAATTTCATAATCCAAAGAGGCCATTTTTGCTGAATATGCTTCTGGGCTCAAATTTAACTGAAGTTGGTAAATAAACATGTCTAACAGGACAGCGCTGTAAATAACAACATTTTTATTTTAAATGGTATAACGAGTAAATAGGCGGAAAATATTTGTTTACTCCAGAGTGGAAGGTGTACACTTTTTGTTATAAGTAAAATTATTAGCTTGACAATATTACTCTACTGTCAGTGTCAATACACTGTAAACTATTAGTAAACATTACATAAAAAGAAAGTACAAGAAATTGGTGTAAATAAGACACGAATACAGCTGATATAAATGGGTTAGCTAATACAATAACCTGACAATAAAATAACACTTTAACAAATTATTTTTTCGAGCTGTTATGTTACACATCTGCAATAACTTCTTTACCCTACAATAACTGCCTCCGGAGTAACTAATAATTTCTACCTAGAATCTAACAAAAAAAACTTACTTTTGTGGAGAACATTTGCACACGGGAGATTTCAAATGAACATAAATATATCCTTTGGGAACACTGAATTTTGTATCCTTCTTGTACCATAACCTCAACAATTTACTTTCTTTCAATTTTATTGGAAACTTAAATGTTTAACAAAATTATTTATATTGATTATGCAAATATAAAAATTAAAAAAAACCCTTACTTCTTTAACTTTTGCCGATTCTACTACTTTCATATCAAAATCAGTCGATATAAATCTATTTGGCTCTGGCAAATGCAGTTCAGGATTTGGAGGGGGATCTATATTGAGAAAAATATTGAACGTAATATTTCGGTAAAATATTTAACGTAATATTTCCGCAAAATATTTAACGTAATATATCGGTAAAATATTTAACGTAATATTTAGATAATCATGCAATAAAGTATAAAAGACTTAAGTGTACTTTTCCATAGTTCAATCCATTCTTGAGGAATAGCTGTGAAATATAAAATAGTTATGCAATTTCAGATTTAAAGCAAAAATTAAAAATGAAGAGCACCTTCTTGGGAATAAGGAATTTGCATCCACTTCTCAATTTTATCACATATATTATCTTTTCCGTAATGGCTTGACAAAACCATGATGTTGCAATTATCAGGACGGAGGGCATCCATACATTCTTTAATGAGCTTTTCATCATATTGCAACATCAATTGGTCTCCTCTCAAGACATCCTCCGATTCGTAACGTAACATATTACCGCAAAGCCCTGACACATACTCCACAGGGTCCCCCTTGTAATTTAAATTAAATTGTTAAATACTTCAAAATACAATTAAGTTTTCATTATTATTAGACATGTACCTCGTCTTTCCACCTAAAATTAATTTCATCTAATGTTTGGAGCTCATCATAGATACGTTTTTGAGGACCATTTCTCTTCAGCATATCCAAGTATTGAAATATCACTAGGAAAATATCTTCAAGATTTTCAAACCCAGAGTCTGTCATTGTGACCGTTATTCCAAACATAGAGGTTAATTTGTTGTTCTCCAGATTTCCATCATCATTTCCACCCGTCAAGCCAATGCCCCACACCCTTAAAGTACCAATTTTCAATTGAAATTATTTTCAAAACATCTCAAAATTCATTTTTTACCTTTTTCTTAAGTACTCTAAAATGCTGCCTCTACCCTCGTGGCCAACTAACCATCCTAGGTAGCCTAATGGTTTTATTCTAGCACAAAATAGGGTTTTTTTTTTAATTTACACAAGCAATCTTCGACAAACATGCAATAAACAAGTTACTTGTAATGTTTAACTAAACTAGGTAGTGACCATGTTATGACAATTTCCTGGATTTTTTTTACAGGAGAAACTGTAAAGAAAATAGCATTAGCTTATTGGCAAAACAACATCCAAAAACTAAGCAAATCTTTATGCCTTTATATAATTTGCAAAATTCAGGTGTTGCAAAAGGTTCTTCGTGTCCTTCAAAACTAGGTTCCGAAACATCTCTAATGAAAATAACCAAATCATTGAAGAAATAATGGAATTTACGGTGGCTTTTATACTTTTTCTGAACTTTACTGAATATCTCAATTACCCAGTCTTGCAATGTGTCTAAACTCTCTGAAAAATTAACCAGAGGTTTAGGGTATATCGTTAAAATGAAATTGGTGTGAATATCAACTACCTCTCGATATAACGCATAACGTCATTAAGTGAGAGGAATAGTAGCAATCCCAAAATTCTCTAACTCTAGAATGGACATCGATGCTTTTACTTTCGGGAATTATCTTCAATGATTCCTTATTTCCCAAACCAAAAATTCTGAGAGGGCTGTCCATTTTACTAAAGGAACTAAGTAACTGAACTTTTCTCCACGCATCAGACGGATAAGCAAGGCGAAATTCTGAAAAGGAATGACGCATTAGCATTTCTTAGAGTTTATAACAAAATAATTGTATGAAAAATTACCACTATCAACAGATTCAAGCTCTCTATCCATGCTGGCTTTCTTCATAAGTGGCCCGATAAAAAACTGAGCAAACATATCCAAAGCATTCTTAAAGTTCTTGGTGTTGACTTCAAATTCGTAAGTTGTCTTCAATTTTGAAGAAACGGGTTATTCAAATTACTAGTTTTATGAGAAAAATTATTTACCGATTCGCAATCAGTGTGAGCATTATCTGATCCACCGTGTTTTGATATAAACTCATCATATTCATTCTCATTTGGATATTTCTCACTACCCATAAACAACACTAATAAAAACAAAAATTTAATATAACAAAAGTGCATTCAAATTAAAAAAATTATACTGTGTTCTAAATAATGCGACAATCCCTGCAAATCCTCAGGATCACTAAAGCTTCCAACTTTGACACTTAAAGCAGCTGCAGCCTAAAAAATAAACTTTTGTATTCAATTGAAATTTTTATAACTTCTATCAAATACCATTTTTTCTTTTTGTTCATTCTGACCAGATTCTTCATCCTCACTGCCCTCACTCTCTTCTCCAACATCATCTTCAACCCCTTCGTCCATAGTGGAATCAGACTCGGCCGAATCATCAACAGCTTTATCTTCCTTCGAACTTTCCACAGGTTCCGTATCAGAGATCAGTAAAACTTTTAACCCATTATTTAACTCTACAGCACGATACAAGCGTTTATCATTCGCTGATTTGATTGGATCCGGCAATCTTTTAAAATTACTATTCATCTGAAATTTATGTTAAACTATCTCGTTTTAATATTTATCATTAAATAAGCAAAACAAACATGTCACTGGTCAATCAAAATCTACCTTGGTAATATTAACAGAATAGTTTGTAAGAGTGCAAGCATTTTTACAACCAACTGAACAATGTTTTTGATCAGAGCAAGAAACCCCCATGTCTTTTCTTCAAAAATACCATCGCGTATATGGGTCATTGATTGACCATTCTGACTAAAAATCAATTGACAGGGCTTGTTTTATTACCTTGTTGAACCTACTATTGGAAAATCCAGACTGTCCTTGACGAAATGTACAGCCTTTCACACAAATATTTCTGCAGCACGTATATAACAACCGTGAACGCGAAAGAATACTTGTCAAAGTCAGAGTAAAGAGCAAAGACTATATAAATATAGTCTTTGGTAAAGAGTTTGAAGGCTAAAAAAAATTAAGATAAGGAATTAAAGCTTCGTCTTGTCTTTCGCTCTCGCCGAGCGCGGTTATGACGTCATTCCTAGACTAGCGAGTCGCGCGTCTTTCAAAACTCTAAGGAAAGAAACGCTTATAATTTTTCTGTTTTAAAGAAAATTATTGAAAAAATTTAATTCTTTTAATTTTTAATAAGAAAATTTATTTAAAAAATATCCATTGTTAAAACATTAGCCATTTTAACAAAACTTTACCCGTTTCATGTTTATAAACTTAAAATTTTGACATGGAAACATCACAAATTTCAGATCAGACACTTTGACATTAAAACACTCCCAAGTAACTGAAATAAAATTTAATAAGTTAGATTTAATTTTAAATTTAAAAATATCACAGTTAGTACATTACTGTATTAGTTAATTTACATTTTAAAATAGCTATAATTATACCACTACAAGGACCTCAAATTAAATTTTACAATATCAAAGCTGAATTTAATTTATATATAAAATATTACAGCCAGTACATAACAGTATTAGTTACTTTATATTATCAGTTATCATTAAAACACTACAAGTAACTCTATTTAAATTTACCAATTTCAAAGTTTAGTTTAAATTTATATTCAAAATATCACAGTTATTAGATGACCATTTTTAATTTTTCTTATCAACTATTTAAAAATTCTTAAGTCTAACTGAACAATTAAGTTCTGGATGAAAATTTGTTAACTTGACTGATGGAGAAGCTGAAGCTTTTAAAATTTTAGCATGTCCTTTTCTTGGTATTCCGGTTAATTCGGTTCTTAAGTCTCTCTCAAAATCTTCAGGAAGGAAATGCTCCGAACATACATGAGATGACAGCGTACAATCCAAATTTTCTCGACGTTCTTCATCTTTGGGAAATGTATGATAGTTTATGTGTTCTGTTTCTGGTGATTTTTTCGTAGTTCTTAAACAATTTTTGCAAACCGCAACTGCACACCTTGTCCCAGTCATATTTAGAGCTATTTAAAATAATTTAAAAAAGTGAATTTCACTCTTAAAATAAGTTAACAAAAAACTACAAACATTCCTAGGCCTAAGTTGTATTAGTATAGTATGCTGTTCATGCATTTTTCCAGCATTTTTCAAGTTATTTATATTTACAAGCTATCCTTAAATACAATTAAAAAAACAATTCCATATCTCTAATCACTAATTTTATTACATAAAATACTTACTTAACACCAAGCTTGAAAGTTTTATCAATTAAGTGCCCTTCCCACAACGTCGGCACGGGGCACAGTCGGCTAAGCAGTAAGCACCGCGCGCTTTGTAAGCAAACTTGAATCTGAAGTCTAGGAATGACGTAGAACCGTCAGCCAATGAACAAGCGGGAAAATAAACATGGGAAAATCTGCCGGACCAGCCAGCCTATAGACTTTATTTATTTATTTATTTATTTATATAATTGCTCAATAAGCCTCAGGTGGGCTTTTGTTTGAGCATCGCTACAGAAAGACGCAAAACCAAAATATATTAAAAAAAAAATTAAATAAAGGGAGAGACGAAAACAAATGAGTAAATTTGGAAATATTGGTTAAAAATCAAGTAACGCGAGAGGTATCTTTAAAATGAAAAAAGGCAGAGACATGGCGGCGAAACGTGTGGCGATTGGGGATAGAAACAATCTCTTGGGGAAGGGAATTCCAATCATTAATCACACTACAGGAAAAATGATTTAGACGCTGAGCGGTACGAACTCGGGGCTTGGAGAGTTTGAGTGAGTGACCCCGAGTTTGGGAGGAACTAAGAGAGAAGAAATCGTCAAAATTTAGATTTAAGTTATTATAAAAAAAATCGTGAAGCAAACAGAGATCATTAACACGGTGTCGAAGATGTACCGGGTCGATGCGAAGGTACTGCAAGCGAGAGGCGGCAGGGAGAGACGAAATTTTGTGGGGAAGCTTAGCGAAGGCATTTTGAGCTTTTTGGAGAGCAAGGATATCCGATTGGAGACGAGGGCGCCAGATTGGGGAACAGAAATCCAAGTGGGGGAGTATTAGAGAATTATATAGGGTACGAATTAGCCTAGGAGAGCGGAAGAAAATATTGCGACGGACAACACCAGTAATAGAGCGAATTTTCTTAGAAATTTTATTAGTGTGACTCGAGAATTTCAGAGAAAGATCCATAATAATGCCTAAATCGCGTTCAGAGAGAGTGGTGTCAATTGGGGCATCCCTAATAAAATATGTGTGATTGGGGTTATTCCTTCCTAAGAGTAAAACGGAGCATTTTTCGGTGTTAAAAGATAACCCCTTAGAGTCGGCCCAGAGAACAACAGCGTTAAGGTTAGATTGAAGACACAGACAATCAGGAGAGGATTTTATACAATGAAATAATTTTAGTGTCATCCGCAAAGAGCTCAATGAACGCATCACGGACAACATCAGGGAGGGAGTTAATTAAGACGTTAAACAGAAGGGGACCAAGGACAGAACCCTGGGGGACACCACAATGGACATCAGCCCAATCAGAGACTTCACCGTGAATCACAACACGCTGTTTACGAGAAGAAAGGTAATCCGCGAGCCAAGCAAGCGCATCACCACAAACACCGGCGTCTTGAAGGGCGGAAAGAATAGCGGCGTGGGGGAGGGAGTCGAACGCCTTTCTAAAATCCAGAAGAATTACGTCAACGGTGAAGCCCTGATCAAGCCAACTTGACCAACGATTAGAAGCAGACAGGAGGTTAGAGAGACAGGATCGTTTAGGTAGAAAGCCATGCTGGGCATTACTGAAAAATTTTGAGGAAGAGAGGAAGCTAAGCAGCTGTTCAAAAGTCAAGGTTTCAGACAATTTAGGAACCTGGTTTAAAACGCAAATGGGGCGAAAGTTAGATGGAAGATCGCGGGGACCCTTTTTGTGAATTGGAGTGACATTTGCCTCCTTCCAAGAAGGGGGCAACGAACAATTCGAGAAGGAGAATGAAATAAGAAGGTAAAGGGGAAAAACAAGGGAAGCGGCACAATTGCGTAATAAGAGTGGATGAATACCGTCGGAGCCCGGAGACTTGTCAATTTTTAGTTTCCCAAGTAGACGACTAATATCAGCTGGCGTACAGGTAAATTTGTCAAAAGTAGAGAGAGGGGCAGCGCAAGAAGGAGACGGGACATAGTTGAATAGCAGAGGCAAAATACTGATTAAAAACATTGGCGGCCTCCAAGGAAGAAGTCGTAGAGGAGCCATCAGAATTTTTAATTTCAATTATTTTATGGCGACTAACGCGAAATCGATTGACGTGAGAATAGAAAGCTTTAGGGTTGACCTTTACGAGACTGGAAAAAGCTGCCTCAGATTTTCTCCTCAAATTACGTGAGTGATTAGTGTGGCCGTTGCGAGCCTTACGATAAGAGGCAACATGTCCAGAGATAATTGACTGGGAAGCGTGTCGTTTTTTAGATTTAGCTTTTCTGCTTAAGGCAGAGCGGCGGTTAGAGTTATTATTACGCTGCTTCGGCTTACTAAATGGGATAAAGGACGAAATACCGGCAGTTAAGAGGGAACTAAAGGCAACCCAAGAGTCAGCGAGGGAATAACGGGAAAGCGTCAGAGACCAATCAATACGTGAAAGAAAGTCATTAAAAGCGTCATAGTTCCCTTTGTAAAAATTAGGTTTAGGCCGAAAAATGGGAGCCATACAAAGCAAGGCAAAATTGAAGAAAATAATACCGTGGTCACTAGTACCCAAAGGAGGAAAAAGAGAAGTGTTCGAAACCAGACCGGGGTCAGAGGAAAAAATTAAATCAAGAGTGTTGTCGCGACACAGTGCACCGCCAGATCTAGTTGGGAAATTAACAAACTGGGAGAGGGAGGAATCAGTTATACAATCAAAAAAGAGTTTCGTTTGGGCACAGGCACCTACACGCGGAATATTATTAAGCCAGTCTGTAGAGGGATAATTAAAGTCTCCTAAGAGTAATAAACTATAACGCTTCGCGTCACAATGATAACAAAGAGCAGAGATTAAAGAAATAACATACGCGTGGTTGTGATAATGAGCATTATTCGAACGATATATAACGCAAATAACAATAGTTAGATCGGAGGTTACGACCTGGACTGCGACAGATTCGACACCATAGAGATCAGTGCCCATTGAACAGTCAATAGCAACATCATGAAAGTTAAAAGGCCGAACCAATAGAGACTCTTGGATAAACAGCGCAACACCTCCATGAGGGCGACGAACACCCCCAATAGGGTCTTTAACACGATCGTGGCGAAACAGCGAGAAACCTGGTATGTTTAGTTCAGCGCGAGAAATGTCTTTGTTCCACCAAATTTCGGTAATAGAGACAAGAGTTATTCCAAATTTTAGGATCAGCGAGTTCAGTTCATCAATTTTATAACCCGATAAACCACCAGCATTACAAAAAAGAGCATTAGAGACTCTAGGGGAAGTAACAGGGGGCAAACCTAAAACAGCGTCGGAGGTCCGATGGTATAAAGTGGACAGTTGGTCCGTTAAACATTTAACGTAGGTGGGTCGAGAAGGACGAAAGGCAACTAGGGGATAGTTCAAAGTTGAGTTGTCTGGAGTTCCGGGAGCAACGAGAGTTGTGGAACATCATGCACTGTATGAAGAGGCACCGTAGTAAGGAAATGATCCTGGCGAGTTCTGGAGTGGTGGTGGCTCCCCAATCGACCGCCATTACCTTACAGAGTACGGGGAGTGTGATGAAAAAACCGGTTCAATTCAATTTCTGCGGTAGAGCATGGACACTGTAGAGATTCAGTGTCCATGGGTAGAGCGCTTGCTCGTTGGGTGTCTGTACATAATGGCCATTTTATTACAGGTCTGATTTCAAATAGTGCATGCAAGGCCGCTTCACGCGACGTCTTGAGCTGATGAGCACGTGCAGGCGCCCTTGCCTGTACTATTTAAATTAGGCCTGTAATGAAATGGCCGACTTCGTAAAAGAGTGTATACCATAGAGATTGAAAAGAAATAGAGGCACAATTGTATCCATAGAAATCGGATAACAAACTAGAACGCTTAATCGAATGGCTGGCAGACCACCGATTAGATTCTTGGCTAAAACGACAGTAACACCATCTACACTGCGCGCACGAAGCTTATTTTAACTAGTGATCAGGTCTACTATGTGAATAACGTAGACACTGATGCAAATAACAATTTACAGGTGTTGAGAAAGCAAAGTGGGCCAGGGGCGTGATTCTACTCTTATCGTTAGCTACTTAACGAAAATAATTTTTCGTTAGCTAATATAATTTCAATGGAGCCAACGAAAATTTTCTTTCGTTAACTCCTAACGATAAGAGTAGAATCACGCCCCTGATCACCCTCTTCCCGACACAGCGGGCAAAAAGGAGTGGGACGCAATCCAAACCGATGCAACACCGCCGGAACAGGAAAACGATCAACCTGAGCCAGAGAAAGGAGGCGTTCCTGGAACATGGACAAGTGACAATCCCTAACATAGAAATCTTATACTCCTACCTAGAATGCTCCCGTATACGGGAGAACCTGACGCCAAGACATTTTGTAGCAACGACTAATGATTATATAGTCTTTGCTTAAGCTTCAGCCAATCAGCGGCCATTCATTGACTACGGCAAGCCGCTAGCGCCATAGCATGGTGGCTAAAAATAGTAGAAGCTCAGAGGATTTTTACAAGATCCATCCGATCCAAGCTCGCAGAATTCCCATAGGTTTTTGCTGGAGTAGCTGCCGTGCCAATAGAAGCAGCCCTTTCATGGGCATCCACTTGCTCATTATGGGTGACACCAACATGGCAAGGCATCCACAACAAAATGAAAATGGGCATTGGGATAAGGCAATAGCTTGCCCAACATATTCTGGACCAAGGGATCCACAGAAGAGCCGTCCGCAAAGATAGATAAAGCTGAGACACCACCATGTACAAGGCGCACAAGCTCGGAATAACAAATGCGAATCCTCCAAAATCGGACACCACTCTAAAGGAATAGAATCGAGATGACAGTAAAAGGCTGAAGCCAAAGAGTTGGAGGTATAATCTGCTTTTGGCCCTGGCAACCAACGTATATCGAGGACGAATGGAGACGGTGTACCCGGAGGCCAGGAGGAGCATAAAGTCTGCGGAACAACGCTATTGAACAGGTCCTCCAGGTCCCACCTTTACGCCAGAAGGGTGACAGTACCCCGAATATGCATGTACGGCAAAGCTTGTTCACGAAACCAACTCCGAGTCAAATGGGAAGGTGGGGCACGAAGACAATACAAGGCGTATTGCAAACACTGCGAATCCCGCCGAAGAGAAAGCGGAGGGATGTGCGATTCCACTTCAAAGGTGGCACTGCCGTCGACCGCGGGACACCTAAAATCAAACGCAACGCCGTATTTTGCAGTACGTCCAGACGCTGTAGGACAGAAGGCACCGCTGTACGAAAGACTACCGCCGCGTAATCAAGTAGGCTGCGAATCAGCGCAGAATAAAGTAACCGCATGGTGACCTGATCAGGTCCCCTATGAGCACCTGCAATGGTGCGAAGAAGAGACAGACGTCGAAGACATCGAGCCCTCAAGTCATCAATATTGTTACGTGGGGAAACGATGACGCAGAAATTTAGAGTTAAAATACTTTTATTCTGAATATTAAAAATACAAATAATGTTTCCGAATGGAACGTATGTTCGCGGAGGTTGCGGCTCGGGCTAGCTTTTTCAGCTGGCGACCTTGCCTTTCTCTTCTGGGGCTTCGCTTTTTCAGCGTCTGTCCACCAGAATTCGAATGCCCCGAAGAAGGGCTCGGGGCCCCTTTTAAGGGCTCGGGGGCCCCTTTTAAGGGCGGTGAGAGTGACAGCTCCCCGGAAACAAAAGAGCCAACCCGGCGATTAGGAGCACAAACAAATATTAAATTTTACAGTTTATATACATTAAAAATTTACAAAATACATGAAAAAGGCCAAAAGAAAAAAAATTATAAAAATACATGAAAAGTTAAAAAAAATTGTTAAAATATGTACATAAAAAGAAATCAAACGGTTGGGTGGAGAAGCGATTGAGTAACTTGCTGACGGATGGCGCATAGAGAGAACTCCAGGGGATGATCCTTGAAGACCGGTGGTGTACCCCAAGATATAGAATCCATCGTCGGAAGGTAGGGACGCTCTCGGGAACATCGGGAGGTTGACAGGGAAGTTTTCCTTGTCAAAAGAGAGATGACAGTGGGATCGGTTTGCTGAGTAGGGTCCAGGTAGTAGATATAGCTGTTAGCGAGGTTGATGTAAAAAAGGCTCCAACGGTGGCCGATAAAACAAGGTATCATGAGGGCGTCGTAGCTGAAGAGATCGTCCTCAGCGGAAGTCCACGATGCAGCGGCGGCTGGGCCAGACGACAGCAGGATGGGGTAAAAGGCTGTTGGATACACAAAGATGGGTGCGCCGGTGGAAGACTGAATAAAGCGAAAGTAGTAATCCACAATGGAGACGGAGAGTGGGCTTGCAGAGGTGAGGCATCAGAAATCGTCTTGAGTAATGGTGATGCCAAACTTTGAGATTGTCGAAATACGAGGATGGGAAGGTGCAGGAAGACTCGAATTTAGGTCACGTTGGTGGCGTCGTGCTTGACGGTCAAGCCGAGAGACAAGACCGGGGTGAAGAGGGTCTGTTGTCCATAGTGCACGTAGCCGTTCGTCGTAGGCTTGTCGGTGGCGGAGGGTACGGCCTTTCGGCGACATGATGGGCAGCGGAACAGGCGTGAGACAAATTAGAATGGCCAGTGTGAGAGCTAACACTCAGGAAGGAGATGAAAAAAATTGGTGGGGTGGGGTTGTCGAAAGACCAGAGAAGGTCGTTACGGGAGGGGGGAATACCTCTCCGGACTACGGCGCAATCTTGTTGAGCGTCGCAAGGCCGGGGGAGAGGGGGAGGACGAGGAGAGGGAAGGATTAGACGTGATGGTCGAGGTGGGGTCGTGTGAAGAAAATTCACAGGTGTGGACGTCGTTTTGAAAAGTGACCCTGCTGGGGGCTGGGGAGGGAAGGTTATCTGTAAAATCTGAGCGAGGATGATACGGCTTCATTCCTCCCCTGATACGATTTCAGTTTTCTTTTCACTCGAATCTATAACCTCAAAATTATTGGGAGCGGTCTGACGAAGGACGCGGTAGGGGCCGCTGTATTGATGCAATAGTTTCTCCATAGAAATCTCATAGGTAACTAGAATGCTGCCGCCTACGGCCGAGCTTGTCGCCAGTTCGTTTTGAACCTTCAGCAAATGAGAGGCCGTAGAGTGGTTCCGCCAAGGAGGATAATAATCCTCCTTGGTTCCGCTACTATCGCGGGAGCTAGGTGACGTCATTCTCTCTGGTGACATTAAATTCTTGGTAGAACCACTCTTTGAGCTCTGATTGGCTGAGATCTGGCTATCGTTTGGTCCATTTGCCAGTTACATGGCAGCATTCTAGTTACCTGTGAGATTTCTATGAGTTTCTCACTCCGTCCAGGAATTCGGCGGGGGGTCCAAATAAAAACCAAGTCCCCCTCTTTAAATGATACTTCACGTCGTGTGTTATTGAAACGGTGTTTGCTTTTTGCCTGAGAGATGGCGTGACGTTCCGCGGCCAACTCACGCGCACGGTGAGCGTACGTGACATTTTCTAGTCCAAATTGACTGTAGATGGCAGTGGCGGGAAGATTCAAAGCAGCATCCAACATCAAATCGGCGTTATATCCATCTAGGAGCAACAAACACAAGGAGAACGCAGCTAGCATTTAAACACGCTAACGCAGTGCTGTGTACAAATGTCATTGGACGAACCTTTACGCTAAGGGAAAGGGGGAAGACAATTTCCGAATTTTCCCTTCGGACGGCAGCAGGCGCTAAAGCCTTTAACCAATGAAAACTGTACGCAAGGAAATGCAGGACTTTTGACGGGTTACGTTATCCTTGTGTAGGGTGCTGTGTTTGTTGCTCCTAGTATCCATGGAGGAGTAAAAACGGGGAGTAGCCAGTTGTTTCGTGAAGCGATGTGTTGTAGGCAAATACGAGATATGGCAGGAAGCGATCCCAGTCCTTGTGGGTGTTCCATATACAGGGTCTTTTTTTTTGCTCGGAAAAGTGTTTTTTTTCAAAAACTATTTATAGTACCGATTTCAAATTTGGAAGGTCAATTCTCTATACCGGGGGACATCAGTTTGAGAAATTTGAGCGTTTTCGGTAATGTTTTTCACCAATTTTGAAAAATTATTTTTCGACCACTAGGTGCGAGATAAAAAATTTCTATTATAAAGTTGTAGGCCGTCATCGAAAACCCTTAAAAATTGTTCACTCGACGAAAAACAACTTATTTATCAGTGAAAATTCGAGCTTGAAAAATTTACAAGTTGGTGAAGCCAAATTACGATTGTTTGAAACGATAATTGAAAAGGGAACAAGTCTAATACAAACGTAGTAGAGTTTTCACACTTGAAAAAATGTACACGTTTGGTTTTTAAATGCAGATATTTTATTCACATAAATTTTTACAAAACATTTTCAATAATATCACCATTGGCTGCAACACAGGTTTGTGCGCGGACAATTAAGTTCTCAAACGCTTTCTCTACCATTTCTGGTGTGACGTCTCGGCAAGCACTGATTATTCGTCTAATGAGTTCCTCCCTAGTTTCAATGGGCGTGGCGTATACCTTTGCTTTAACGAATCCCCAGAGAAAATAATCCAGCGGTGTTAGGTCAGGTGACCTTGCTGGCCAATGCACTGGACCATTTCTCCCTATCCACCTTTCAGGAAACTCGTTGTTGAGGTGCTCAGTTACTTGCCGGGAAAAATGCGGAGGGGCGCCATCTTGCTGAAACCACAACTGACGTCTTTCAGCCAATGGAAGGTCGTCGATTGCGTCACTCAGTTCGTTCTGTAGAAAATGTAAATACCTTTGGCCGTTGAGGTTCGTCGGCAGGAAAAAGGGACCAATCAAACGGTTTCCAACAAGTCCAACCCAAACATTGACCCGTTCAAATTGAACCTGGTGATGATATTCAAAACCCCAATGTGGGTTGATGTCAGACCAAAGATGGCTGTTTTGATGATTAAAGGGCCCATCTCTAGAAAATGACGCTTCGTCGGAGAACAAAACATGGCGCAAAAATTGTCTATCTTCTTGGACAGCATTTTGTAACCAGTTGCTAAATTCATAACGTCTTTGATGGTCTCCGTCAATTAGTCCTTGGTGGAGCGTAGCTCTGTATGGGTGATAGCGATTCTTACGAAGAATTTTCCACACACGATTTGCAGAACAACCCAAATCAGCAGCGGCGTTAGCGCAACTGTGACGAGGATATGCCACAAAGTACGCGAGTACATTGTTCTCGAAGTCTAAATCCGGTTGACCCAATCCGCGAAACCTAGGTTGCAAGTTACCAAATTGATTGAAATCGTGAATTGCTCGTCTTACTGTATTTACAGATGGTGCTCCATTTGGATGTCTTTCTGCGAAGATTTCAGTCACTCTTCTAAGGTTTTGCGCTGCTTCTCCATAGTAAATGGCAACTATCTCGGTACGCTCAGCTACTGAATAACGAGGCATTGTTCGAAATATTATCAAACACTGATAATAATCTCCCAAAGTTTTCCTTTAAATACCCAATGCATGTTTAGGATTGACCTATAGCCTCGTGTTTTTTAAATCCGGTCGTTTTTTTAACCAAAGTTTCAACTGGATTAGGTAATTCGGTTTCAATTATCGTTTCAAACAATCGTAATTTGGCTTCACCAACTTGTAAATTTTTCAAGCTCGAATTTTCACTGATAAATAAATTGTTTTTCGTCGAGTGAACAATTTTTAAGGGTTTTCGATGACGGCCTACAACTTTATAATAGAAATTTTTTATCTCGCACCTAGTGGTCGAAAAATAATTTTTCAAAATTGGTGAAAAACATTACCGAAAACGCTCAAATTTCTCAAACTGATGTCCCCCGGTATAGAGAATTGACCTTCCAAATTTGAAATCGGTACTATAAATAGTTTTTGAAAAAAAACACTTTTCCGAGCAAAAAAAAAGACCCTGTATATTGAGAAAGCATATCGGTGAGTATTTTATTAAAACGCTCGGTTAATCCGTTTGTGTGGGGGTGGTAAGCGGTTGTTCGGTGGCGGTGAACACTAAAGAGCCTAGTGATCTCGGCGACTGTTTTATTGAGGAACTCGGTTCCGTGGTCCAAGATAAGGTCCCGGGGGGTTCCGTAACGCAAAATGACGTTGTGGACCAAAAATTTTGCAGTTTCTTCAGCAGTACCCCTGGGAACCACGACGGCGGTCACCATCCTTGTGCAGTAATCTGTGCACACCAGAACATGCACATTTCTGGCGTGGGACTCCGGGAAGGGGCCTAATTTATCGATGCCGATGCGGTGAAACGGTTTGGTGGTAGGTGGAATGGATTGGAGGAAACCGGGGGGCTTGAAGGGGTAGGTTTTATGTCGTTGACATGCCATACATAGTTGGTGACGTGGGACATCATTTTCGGCCACCAAAAGCGACTACGAATACGCGTGTAGAATGGATGAGCGCATCTCTTTGGGTGCTGCCAGGGCAAGGAAAACCCCAGTGAATGTGTAGATTCGGCGATGAAGAAGACCATTATGGAGATTGAAACACGCAGCCGCTCTTCGTAGTGTTCTGTTAGCAGGCTGGCTCGGTTCTTCAAAAAATGTAATCAGCTTATTCATGTACGGGTCCTGTCGCTGTAGAGAGTGAACGTTAAAAGAGTCCAATTGCTTGACGGAGTCATTGTCGTTGCTGGTTAACGATGTAGTTAGGAGAAGAGAGTCGTCCACTGCCGGAGGCGAATCATGTGGGGCGCGAGAAAGAGCGCCAGCGTCTAGATGGCGACGGCCGTAATTTTGGCGGATTATCGGGTCAAACTCCTGTAATGTCAACGACCATCGAGCCAGGCGTCCGTTGGGGTTTTTGACCGAAGTCAACCAACATAGACCATGGTGATCCGTAACTATGGTTACTGGGCGACCATATATATATGGACGGAATTTCTGTACACCATATATGATCGTCAAGCATTCCCGCTCCGTAGGGCTGTAGTTACGTTCTACGGAATTAAGCAACCGACTGGCATAGCTGATGACGTGCTCCTTGTGATTGATCCGTTGTTTCAGGATAGCGCCGATACCGAAGGCTAGTAGTGCTCGGAATTGTTTATTCATTATCCACAAATTTTCCGATTTATTTAAAAAACGTTGGTAAAAAGAATATAATTTTAACTTATTTAATTATGTTTTTTACGCAACCAAGCATTTATTTGCATAAAAGTGGTATTTATTTAAATAATTGTTTGTTTTATTTAAATAATAGGCTTATTCACTTTCGATTATTTAAACATTTTACAATTTTTATTCAACTATTGGTTATTTAAATAAATATTACTTAAATATTGCCGAGCTTATTTTATTCATGGATAAAAATTAATCGAAGGCCGAGGCATCAGTAAAAATCTCGAACTGGTCCCACTGTGGATGTTGTATGATTGGTCGTGAAACTAGGCAAGTACGGAGAGTGCGAAAGGCGGCATCGACATTGGGAGACCACGCGAACGGCTCGTCCTTCTTGGTCAAGTTAATGAGGGGTTTGGCGATTTGCGAAAACCCCTTAACGAAGAGACGATAATAACCGGCCAGGCCAAGGAATTGCTGTACCTGGCGCTGGGTTGTCAGTTGGGGGAAATTTACCACTGTTGCCAGATTTCTCGGGTCAGGCGAGATGCCATTACCGTCAATGACATGACCGAGGAACCGGATCATCGTTTTGGCGAATGAGCACTTGGTGGGCTTAATTTTCAAGTTGGCGTTGCTCAGGCTAGTTAATACTTGATCCAAATGGGCCAAGTGCTGTTCGAAAATTACTATATCATCGAGGTACGCGATCGCATCTTGCCACATTAGTCCGCCGAGCACCTTGTATATAAGACGTTGGAACGTTCCAGGAGCGTTGCAGAGGCCCATTCCTAGCACGTTGAATTGATATTGCCCATCAGGCGTAACGAATGCAGTTTTTTCTCGATCTTTTTCGCCAATTTCCACCTGAAAATAACCAGATGCGAGATCCAGGATGGTAAATAGCGATGATCCGGCTAGTTTGTCGAGGGTGTCATGAATCCTCGGGAGGGGATGGACATCCTTTTTTGTGATTTTGTTTAGCTTCCTCCAATCTACGCAGAAGTGCCAGGAACCATCTCTTTTTTTGACGAGGATGACTGGAGCAGCCCAAGGACTGCAAGACTTACGGATCACATCGGCCTGTAAAAGTTTGGAGACTTGCGGTAGGGTTGAGATCGGACTGGAGCTGAGTCTCCCGTACAAATATTATGAGTGATCAGTGAAGTGCGGCCGAGGTCTGTTTCATGACGAGATAAAACAGAGGAATGTTTTTGGAGAAGACGATTGAAGATTGGAGGCCGAAAGCTGTTTTTCGATGTCCATAGAATCCGGTATGTCGAGTGGCGGCCTTTGCGAGGTGGGCATTGCGTGGTACGACGATCGGTCGCTGGTGAGGATTGGCGACTCGAATAAGGGCCAGACCCTTTTTGAAGACGGCAAGAGTTTTGCAGAGAATGACTCCGAAGCGTTCAAACGCGTTGGTGGCGGCTTCAACCAAGAGGGAGTCGGATGCGTTCGCAACCCTGACCTCCAGAGCTATTTCAGTCTGGGGTGGAATGGTGACATCGGATGAGCAGCGAACTTGAAAGGAATGATCGAAGATGTAGTTTGGTAGAGGATGTGTGAAATCCCGGAGGTTGATGGTACGATATTGGAAACTCATGTCCACACCGTTAGTGGAACAGAATTCCAAGCCGAGTAATAAGTCGTGGCTGAAGTTGGTGAGGACAAGTGCTTGAATGTCGTAGCAGTGACGCCCAATTGTTAGAGGGAGGCAAGCAACGCCAACCGGAGTTATCAGGGCACCGTCTGCTACGCGTAAGCGAAAACTGAGAGCCGGGAGCACGCGGACCCCAATGTTGTGACAAAGAGCCAAGCTGATAATGTTTTTAGAACTACCAGAATCGATCACGACGTTGATTGGAAGGTTGTGGACGGTGGCAGGGAGTGTAATTAGTTTGTCTGGGGTGCCAAGAAGGAGGGGAGTTATTCGGATAGACGACTCGCTACCTCCTATGAAGGTCGCCGACTCCCGTTTCCCGAGTTCCGGCGATCGGGGTATGGGGAGCTGCTGCGTCCTCTCCATGTTGGGCGATTTTGGGGCGATTCGTGACTTCGATGGTTGACTGACGGTTGACGATGTTGGTCACGGCGGTCGTTGGACGAAGTAAGATAACCGTCCCAGCGGTCAACCGACGGGGAACTGCACCGGTTTCTACGATTTACTGGATGAGACTGGTAACGATCCCGACCCCGGGAGTCATGTTCGTACGTGCAATAGGCAACGAGATGATTAGGTGATCCACAATTAAAGCAGCGCATCGCTGGGCTTGCGTCTCGTCGTTTGAGGAGATGCCGTATTTCGTCGACGTTGCGTTGGAGATCCCGCACCTCATTGCGAAGAGAGTCAATGTTGTCGGCTGCTGGTGAAGCGTACAAGAGAGGAGCAGTCGATTGGGGATGCGGATGCGTGGTTGGCAGAGTGGACTGAGTTTTAAGTACTGCAGCCAGGAGATCCAGTATGCGGCCATCAGTGGTGGTGTTAGAAGTAGGGTTAGGAGTGGTGGAGATGGTTGCTAAAAGTTTAAGTTTCTAAAAAAATGAGCGCAGTGGTGGGATCCATGAGGACCATCTTCTCACGGACCTCCGGTGCAAGTCCACGAAGGAGGTGGTTGACCTTTTCTTGCTCTGTCATAGCGGGATTGTTAAGGGAGCAGAGGACAAGGACGTCTCAATAATACTTGATGGGATCCTCGCCTGGTTTCTGGCATCATGACAGTAGTTCATTGAATAATGCACGTGACGAGCGGCTAAAGTCAGACTTGAGCGACGCTTCCCAATCAGTCCAGGTACGCTGAGCACTGGCGGGATCGCGCAATTGGAGCGTTTACCAACGGAGATCTTTGCCCTGCAGGTTCATTGAGAGGGATGATACCCGGTCAGGTGCGGCGACCCGTTGGTTGAAAATCGAGAGCCAATCGTTGACATCGGTGCAATCGGGGTTGAATTTAGGCAGGTCTTGTTTGAGTGATAAGGTGCTAAGAGCCGCGGTAAGGGCAGTGGCGATATCAGCAGCGGTGGCCATCGTAGTCCGAGAGGGGCGAGTGGATTGCGGAAGAGGGCCGAATTCCGGCTGCAAGTTACGGTGACGTCGGGAGAGGCGGAGTGTAGCGGCGATGGAGTCAGTGGCACCAACGACCAGGCGGTCGGTGACGTGATCGTGGGGAGAATCAGAAGTGATGACGGCAGGCGCAGGAACAGTAGCGGCCGGCGATAAGAAGTTGGCGGCTGGTGCCTAAACGAGAAAATCCAGCCGGTCGAAATCCGAATAGAGCTCGTTGTCCGAGGAATCGCTCATGCGGTGAGGAATGAGATCGAGGCTTCGCCTCCACCAGTTGTTACCAGACGTTCCACATCAGGCATTGTCTGTCTACTTGGGTCCACTCACGTTGTTTGGGCTAGTCGGAGGCAACAGTCAGTTGCGCTGTCCACCACTGAAGCAGAGTTGGTTGCTGCCACCGAAGCTGCCAAGGACGTTGTCTGGGTTAAAAGTATTACATCAAGCCTGGGCACCCACGATCAAGATCAGATTCCAGTCCTGCAAATCGACAACGCCGGAGTGATCAAACTAATCCACAATCCAGAGTTTCATCGCCGCACGAAACATATCGAGGTCCGTTAGTTCTACGTTCGAGAACTGGTTCATGAGGGTATCCTGAACATAGCCTACGTGCCCAGCGAAGATCAAGTCTCAGATATCCTCACAAAGCCTCTACCTGATCAAACCTTCAAACAACACCGCCAGAACCTGAGTCTCTACCACTCCTGCGATATCTTCATTGAGGGCAAGTGTTGAAGGAAAGGAAAAAAAACAATGAAGATATTTTTTGTAACAAAGTCTTATCTTTCCGTTATCTTTTAAGAGATTAGACTTCCCCCTATATAAAACAAACTTGCGTATAGCTGTTATCGCCATTCAACAGTACTAGTCCGCTCTTACTAGTCAGTTTTCTGTGGTACTACCATCGTTTTCATTAATTGTAATGCATTTATATTTTAACCAAGTTGTAAATAAACCTTTCATTACTTTTAATCGGATTCATTTCGGTATCTGCGCTTTGCTCAGTGTTGCTGTTAAAAACTTCAACAGTGTCGCATAGTCTGCACTGCCGTGCAAAGCACAAAAGCATTAACGACCAAATTTTCGATTTACAGATTTTGGTTTTATTTCTCCTTATTTTATACGTTAAATTCAATTTTGAACTAATTTTCGAATTTTAAATTTTTGTTCTTAAAGAAATGACTTGTTGCAAAACGCATTATAGTTGAGTTTTTTTTGTGTCAATGCACACTGAGCAGAGCCACTGAAGAGTGAATAAACTGACGACGTAATAAAATTCCAACTATTAATTTATTAACGAAGTTAAAAACATTATGTACAAATTATTTACAATATAACTAAGTTAATACGTGAGCGACATTACTATTGAACATGCAGAAGCTGAATGACCCTCTGACTGTTACTGCGGTGACGTTTTATAGTAATGCCTTATCTTGTTAAAAAACAAACTAAACATATTAGATAAGATAACGCATGTGATGAAAACAATATATCTTCATTGTTTACTTCAACAATTATTTTAGGTTTTGCATTATTTTCAAACCAAAAACGCATTATTGTGTTTATTTTCTTTAAAAGTCAAATCAAAACGCATTTTTTTCGCGTTTTAAGACATGGTTTTAATGATATTTTTGAAATATCGTTTGGCCTGTAAATTGTTTAGTACCAGAATATAATTTGAGTTGAAAAATCCAAGTCTTCTATATAAACTTGAAAGAAGTAAGTTGGGGTATCTTAAGGCAAAGAAAGTTTGAATTTCGCGGGTTTTCTCCATATTTTGGTTTTGGTCGTTAATGCTTTTGTGCTTTGCACGGCAGTGCAGCAGGTACACCAGCCGAAAGAGAAATGGGCTCGAACCGCAATTACCTCCAGATTCTGAAGAGGGGGGGGGCTTAGACAAACGGTATTGAGGGAAATTATTATGAACAAGGAGAGCCACCCCGCCATGCGTACGCTGTGGGTGGTCTTGCCGATATACTTGATACATTCCAAAACTCAAATTAGACCGAGACGCGCTGTGGAGATAAGTTTCTTGTAACGACTATATGCACGATTACTGATTGTCTTTTATTACAGCGGTGCGCCTTCTATACGACATTTCGAGAGTAATATCTACACTTCCCATCGGTGTGCTGAAAGATTCGACAACCCAGTTTTTTCTGCCTAAACGCCTGGACGTCAATCACCTCATCGAAGAAGCCTTTTTTAGCGATGACCTTTGATCTCGTCGTTGATAACTGAAGCTCAACAAACTATAAATACGAAGAAAATTCGCGTCGCCGGCCCCAGAGCACCACGACTATATGCACGATTACTGATTGTCTTTTATTACAGGTAATTAAAAATTGTCTATTATCACTATTATTTTAACCTTACATTGGTCGTTGGTGCTCTTGGCCTCGTAAAAAACTCTATACACCATGAATACGAAGGAACTTTCGCTTCGAGACGTTCTAACTGAACTTAAAAAGGAAATTTCCTCCGCAAAATCTGACCTAGCATCGCAAATCTCTTCCGTACAAGAATCACTTAAAGATACCAACCTGAAATTAGATTCCCTAACTTCGTCAGTTAACAATCATGACTTACGTATCAAAAACCTAGAATCTCTTCAAGGTGATGTTGAGGGTCTAAAATTCCAAGCAAATGATCTTGTTGACCACGTTAAATCCAAATTTAACGCCAAAGATAGAACAATATTAGAAATGAGCTCAAGAATTGATTATTTAGAAAGTGAAGGCCGTCGGAACAACCTAGTGATATCGGGTATACGTGAAAGACAAGGAGAGGATAGGAATCAGCTAGCCAGTGAAGTTAATAATATTCTTTCCGAGCTTTTGGGTTGGACCGGCACTCTAACACCTTTCCAAGTGTATAGACGTGGCTCCCCTTCCGAACTTAACGATCGAAGAATTGTACTAAAACTCGAAAATGTAACGGCTAGATACGAAATTCTCAAAAACGCGTATAAATTAAAGGGGAGCAAAATCTTCATATCCCCCGACTTTACACCACGTCAAGATAAAGCCCGCTTTCACTTAAGATCTTTTATTAAGCAGGAAAAAAATAATGGCGCAAAATTTTGCTCTAATTTTGTAGTTCAAATGGGAACAGATAACTATATTTACGATGAAACTAGTGACAAGGTCGTTAAAAAAACTACCTAGGCCTAACCCAACATCTTTGTTATATTTTTTTTTTAATATATACTCGTATTTATGAAAATAGTCTATTGTAACATACGTAGCGCTAACGCAAACCTTGACAACCTATTTGCCGAACTATTTTCCTTAAATATTAATCCTGACATAGTAGCTTTATCGGAAACGTGGTTTAGAAACGGACTGACTTACTATATCCCGAACTATACCTTTTATGGATCGGGAAACCGTATTGGCGGAGGTGTTGGATTCTACTGCAAAAATTCATTAAAGATCTGCCCAATGTATAATCTGACTGTTTTTAATCAAGACATAGAAGCTTTCGCTGTTAATCTTGCTGAGACCGGGCAATATCTCGCGATTGTTTATCGACCGCATAAAGGAAACTTTGACTGTTTTTTAGATCACTGTAACAGTTTGGTGAAGTCGTTGGGCTCTCCAAAATCACTTAAAACGATAGGAGGTGACTTTAATATTAACTTTCATAAAAAGTCCCCTTGCGGGGACGCTCTGATCGACCTATTCTCTAGCTTTAACCTAGAATCCACTATCACCGACTATACCAGGGTAGTAGGAAACACGTCGTCTTGTATTGACAACATTTTTTTCAACCATAATGTAGAATGTACTGTACTAAATAATATAAAAGTTTCTGATCATTATCCCATTCTCTGTAATAGCGCGTCAACTATCCAAACGTCACCGCCCACTTTGGCTAGGAACTTAAGTGTAAAAAATTTACAAAAATTGGTCTCACACCTTTCTAGATTATCCTGGTCCGACTTATATAAACATGAAAATGTTAATACAGCCTACGACTGTTTTCAAAAAATTATTACGATTTCCTATAACAAGTCGTTTGAATTAAGAAATATCTCTCCGGTGTCCGAAACCTGGCTCACTCCCGAACTAAAAAAGTTAATTAAGTATAAAAACAAATTATTAAAAACCTCCAAAAAAAATCCCTCGGTTGAAAATATTCAGACTTTCCGGTCTTATAGGAACTATTGTAACAACATGTTAAGAAATGCCCGCAACGCGTATTATATGAACTTACTTCGCAATACCAGTAACCCTAAAGCGAAATGGAGAACCGTCAACAATCTTAAACTACAATAATTATCCCCATTTACCAAAAAGAAGACCCTAGTGATCCCAAGAACTACCGACCGATTTCCCTGATATCTTTCATTGCAAAAATTTTCGATAAAACGTTCCAGAAAAGACTTTTAAATTTCTCAGATAAATTTAACTTACTTTCAAACGCCCAGTTCGGATTTAGAAAATCCAAAAATACCATGAACCCGCTAACTACTGTTTATAATAAAATCCTGACGGCACTCGATAAAAGCGAGATTGCTATCGGGGTGTTTCTCGACTTACGAAAAGCTTTCGATACCGTCTCGCACAAAAGACTAATCAAAAAACTCTATCGATTGGGTATTAGAGGCGCTGCCAGTAGTTGGCTATTAAGTTATTTATCAAATAGACCCTGTATGACTAGGGCTAATAATAAAGTCTCCCCCACGAGCATACTCAGGGCGGGCGTTCCGCAAGGTTCCATTATCTCCCCCCTGCTTTTTAACTTATACCTTAATGATTTCATATATAGTATCCCTAGTGGCCTACTATACCTTTTTGCGGATGACGCGTTTCTTATAGCCGCCAATCGAAACTACGATTTACTAACCAACGAAATTAACGCGCACCTATCCAAACTCTATGACTGGCTAACTAAAAACGGGCTTACCTTAAACATTAGCAAAACAGAATTTATGATATTTGCGAACCGTGGAAAAAAAGTAGACTCCTCGAAACACCATATTAAAATCAACAATCTAGTCCTAAACCGTACCGACTCCTACAAATATCTCGGTGTTGTTGTGGTTGTTTGTTTATAAGTATAAATAAGTAGAAAGTTTAGTTTGAGATGAGGAATCTTTATTCTGTCTTCATTCTTAGTTCGCCCGTTCACTTATATCCGGCAGTCTCGTATATCCTAAACATGGTTACCCGCTAGCAATATTTATATATTTATAACATGGTTACCAGCTAATAAGTAACTTTACAACAGGTGTATGGTTCGATAGCCACCTTAATTTCAACGAACAGGTCGACCGAGTCTGTAAATCCCTAACTAGAGTTTGTGGAATGTTATTCTATAATCGCACTGCCATCCCCCGCCACATTCTCATCGAAATTTATCACGCACTGTTTAATACTGTACTGTCCTATGGAATCGGCCTCTGGGGAAATACTACTAAACAAAATATAGATCGAATCCATTGTCTCCAAAAGAGAGCAATACGTTCCATTTATAACTTAAATTTTCGGGAGCATACTCACGATTATTTTATGAAGAGCAAAATATTAAAAGTTGACCAATTAGTTAATTTCCAAAGCTTAATTTTAATCTTCAAAGAAATTAATACTAGTAATCTCCCAGATAAGAATTTCGTGATTAATACTGGCACGTCCAAAACGCGAACTCATAATTATTTAATTGTACCTTGTTGTAAAACGTCCAAAAAAATTACATCTATTTTCTACAATGGTGTTAAACTATTTAATTCACTCAGCCTGGATACCCAACACGCAGAAACTATACAAATATTTAAATCGCGCCTCAGAAATTTTATTCTTAATCTAATTTAAACTGTTAAAAGCTTTTTTTTTTTTTTTTTGTATTTTTTTGTATAATTTATTTTTACTGTGTCTTTTTACTGTTCTTTTTTTCTTTTGTTTTGTTGTTGTAATGATTTGAAGTTGTTGTGTAAACCTAATATCTACGTGGGGGCGCAAGTCGCAAGCTGACTTAGCCCCTATAATACCGCCTCATTGTATATATATTGAAAAATAAACAAACAAGCAATTGAAAACCAAACCAAACCAACCCCACTACAGTAGGCAAAACCTCCAAGACCAGGTTAGCCAGAGCACCGAAATGAGTACCGATTCCAGCCACATTCCATTGCAACACTGATAGTGGGGAACCTTCCATAGCTAAACGTAAAGACCGTCAGCCGACCCACCCGAGGTTGAGTCGATTGCGGAAAAAACAGCATTAAGCTCAGTCCAAAGAAGCTTATCCCAAGAAGAGGGGCGCAGATACTTCTCCGCACACGCAGCGATGTGCATGGATTTCTGCGAGGGAATACCCGACGACGTATTCTCCATGAGAACCGCGCCTAGGAAAGAGATAAGGGTCGACAAAAAGGCCGGAGGAATGGAAGCAGCTCCAGACGGGGTCTCGGGGGGGGGGGGGCTGTAAAGATGCTGAAGAGACTGAAGAGAGCACAGGAGTTCCAAAGACTGTTGGGAGAGCGGCATAGGTATTGTCCATAACCTTCGGAGCTGGCTGCCGCGAGGAGACAGCCGAGGCATAAGACACAATAGCAATAGCCTCAGGAAATGAGATCCGGCTTTCAGACTGTACCCGTTTAATGTCCATTTCTTTCCGAAATACAAGGCAAGAACGGGACGTACTGGAATGGCTACCATTACAATGTACACAATGCGATGTAGCTTAGAATGATGTGGAAATATCATGGGTTTCTTCTTCAGTGGTGGCGAAAGAGCCGAATTTTTGCGGACTTTATTCTTCCCCATGGCGCGATAAGCCAACCCCCTCCGGGGTAGAAAAAGAAAAAGAGAATCCAAAAACAAATAAAAGTAGACAGGAACACAGATAGAACACAAAAGAAATTAATAAAACGAATGAACTGTTATCTTCTCGCACCGGCCGCGGCTCGGTACGAAGGTCCAGAGAATAGGAACGGCCTAAAACTAAAGAATACACAAGCTAATCTATAAGGAACAAAGGAGACAAAAACGCAACGAACTGAACAAGCCCGCTTCCAAAAACGAACTCCGAAAGGTCGTTCCGCGTGCTATCCCCATAGACATAGGAACTATACTTATACTAATCGAATAGGCAGTAGCAGTGTAGCACCAAGAATAATGAAAGGCACATATAACAGATTAAGCTCCATCCTCGTATATGTTAATTGTAGCGAAATCGTCTGCTTACGAATTTCTTGCGGGCTGTTAAGTTAACTTGTGGCACTCTTTCGCACAAACGACCGCCATCTATGTTTACGTTTTGGATTAAAATAACTTGTCACTTACTGCTGTCTTGGAGTCCAAGCAGATGAGGATGTCACCAAGGAAGCACCGAAAGTGGTCTGGTACCTCTTAGGATCATGGAGCAAATCCACATTTTCCGCTTCGATTGGTCGCCAGTACTTAAGTATGGTCGGTGTCTTGTGTGTCGACCAGTGCTTTTCGAAGCATTTCGGTGTGGCCACACTTCGGGTGATCGAGGTCCGGTAGTATGCCGGTGAGTCGTGAGCCGCCACGAGGTTGACGTATTGGAGTCCTAATTGGTTACGGCGGAGTGAAAGAGGCATGATCGCCGCTTCAACTTCCATTAAGGAGATCCTTGTAGATCTTGGAACTCCTAAAATAACCCGGAGTGCTACGTTTTGCACTTTATCGAGTCGGGCAAGATGGGTAGCAGCCGCAGAATTGTAGACAATGCTGGAGTAGTCCAACCTTGAGCCGATAAAATGTGTGTACAACACCTTGAGCGCACGCCGAGACGCGCCCCAAACCGTTGAGGACACGGCGCGAAGCAGATTAAGTCTTTTCATTGACGTTAGGTAGAGGTAATCAATGTGGGCCTTCCAAGCGAGCTTTTGGTCGATAACGACCCCGAGGTAGGTGTAAGGGTCCACCCTTTCCAGAGGGGAGTTTTCAAGTGAGAAGTAGATGTCGTCATAAAACGCTGGTGAACGTGTTCTAGAGAAAACCATGTATTTACATTTTGGAGGGTTGAAAAGTGAGCCCCCAGTCATAGCAATAGTTGGACATAGTGTCAAGGTCCGTTTGAAGGTGTTCTTGCAAGGTCACAGCGTGAACGCCCGTGGCCCAGAGCGCTAGATCATCTGCGTGTTCTCCATGCATAACCCTGACCGGGCAGTTCTGCGGAATATCAGCCAGGAGGAAATGATCCGAGCCGGTAGCTGTGCTGATCCCGGGTCAGTAAATTTGCTATGGTGCCCGGCCCATGTCGGCATTCCGGGCAACGAATCCGCCGACCGCTGTGCAAATGTTGGCGAATTAATTCGTCCCCCGATTGTAAAGGTCGCCCTGAAAGCCAGAGCCAAAGATATTGTCCTAAACCAATGGCGCTGCGAGTTGCTGACGTTCGTGAACGACAGGTCAGATGGGCAGTACAAGCTCGATCCATCTCGCGATCGGCTAGCAGTGCTACGGTTGCCCAGATGGCAGGACTCACTACTATCCCGTTTCAATTGTGATCGGATGCCAACCCATGAGCTGCTCTTTCGTTTTAAACTGAGGATAGATGCCCAGTGTTCAGCGATAGGTACAAATATCTAAATACCGACGTAGCTAGATCCGTTTTTAGGTATTTATTTTTAGATAATATATCATTTTTTAAATACGAGTACTACCTGATTTTAATCAAAAATAATTTAAAAGAAAACCGAGTAAAATTTCAAATGTAACGGTAACTATTCCCGCTGATAACTATTTTTACCTCTCCGAGGGGACTATGTCCTCTAGGAGGGGTTTTACAATCTTGTCTGTGTGTCTGTGTGCTGCGAACGCGTTACCGGGGCAAAGTCAAAAACCGTGTTTGCAAAACCACCGTGTGACGGTGAGCGTTAACAGATAAATTTGCGGTTGGGTTGGGTGCGGTTGTTTTTTTTCGTTAACGCTCACCGTCACGACGGTTGCCATTCAGTTTTATTGGAAAGTTTGTTTTTGTAATGTTTATGTGTAGTGTGAGAATGTTGGGTTTGTGTTATGGCGGATGTGGGTGATGAGTTTGTTGTGTGTGCATTTTTTTTATGTATGTGTTTTCTCTCCAACTGCTACTTATTGACTTTTGGGACGGACCGAGTGCTGAGGGTTACGATAAACGTCTCAACGTCTAAATGGCAGGGTTTCCACCAATTGTTTACGGTATTCGTCTTAGTATACATTTGCGATCGCATCTTGCGGGATTCGAACCCGAACCCTCCTGCATGACAGGCGAGTGTTCTACCACAGAACCACCGATACATGTAACGGTTAATAGTTTTTAAAGTCTACATTTTTTACGTATGAAAATTTAAAGGTCAAATCTTGTTTTAGCGCAGTCAGCAGAGATAAGATGGTTAAAGGCTAGAACCCGTGGGTGGTCCACCTAGTTAGTTTTATGTAATTTATTTGGGTTTTTCAGTCGTATATTTTTATCTATTGTGTGTTTATCGTATTTAGTTTTCAAGCGTAATCGTTCATTTAGGAAGAAAATATCGAGTTGTATACATTTATTTTAAATGTTTTCTCGACGGATTAAGATGTTTAATGCAGTTCATCAATTGGGTTCGTAAAGAGCCCTAACTATTCCGTCTACGGTCATTTATTGATATACGAGCTGTCGTTTAGTAAAGTGGCTTTCTGTGCTTTGTGAATGGTAAGTTTTTCGCTTCTTGTTAATACATTTTTTATTGGTGTGGATATTTGGACATCTACGATTCCTAATGCAGTCATTGATTTCCTGGGTGTGCGAGATATTGGAAATTGGACGGTATTGGTCTTTTTCGTGCGGTATGTGTCACAACGTCAACAGGAAGTCTACGAGTCGTCCACTACCAGATGTCGAATATAGCTATTCTACGGTATCTTCATCAAGGGCGAGTGTTGCAATAAAATGAGCGTTAAAGATGCGGCAAGTATTTCGTAAGCGAGAAAAATACAAATACCCTCTGTAGATATTTCTTTAATTAAATTTTGATTCGTATTATATTTAACTGATAAACTTGTTCCGTAAATAGGGTTAAATTCAATTGTGCATTGTTTTAGTACGTCTAACTCACTGTTGTAACTACTTAATTTATATTATTCTGAATAAATTAAACTCGGTTGTTTCGTCTCAATTATTTTAATTAAAATTAAAATTTTATACCGGGCGGGATTGAACCGGGATTACGTTTTTAGTAAACAACTCTGAATTTCGGAGATATCTTCAAGGGTCGTCTCTAGAAATTAATACCACTAGGGACAATTCTTCCGAGGAGAGGTATATTTTGGCTTGCCAACTTGTTTATCTGGATTATTTCAATGTAGTATTTAACCTTATTTGTTGTAACTGACTCTGCGAAAATGTTTTGCCTATATCTCTTTTTTAATGGGATCGTTTTGTAAAATATTATAAAGATATTTTAAAGGTACAAAGTTTATTTCTAAAACTTATATGGCTAAGTTTACTACGTAATCGCTTTGAAATGATTTTAAGTGTAGTTTTCGTTCGCAGCTCGGCTGCTGCAGTTTGATCTATAATGTCTGACGACGACAGTTATGCTAATGTTGGAGAAAATAATAAAAACGAAGACAACCTTGTAACAACGAAAAGTGAGTCGAAATCAGGGCCATATATCCTGGACGGAGAGTTTCTTCTTCTGGTAATAGAAACTAGCACTACAATAAGTGTACGATGTTTAAAGTGCCCTGGTGATAAGGTTTTAAACACGACTAGAACGTCTACTATTAACCTGCTCAAGCATGTTAGAGTACGTTGTAATTGCAGCTAGATACACGCGCCACACATGCCCGAAGTACTCTCAAAGTCGGGCTATAATTTTATTAAGGCTCAAGGCGTTAATTTATAATTCTAGAGAAAACACCCTATGGTTATAGGGGTGCTCCAAGAAAAAAGAGGGCTGCAGACTCTAATGATAAAGCTTCAAGTTCCAAGCGTGTTTTTATCTATCCTCGCACTAAAGATGAGGTAAGAATGAAGAGTGGGAAGTCTTTAGTGATATGTTATGAGTTTTTTTATAAGCTTATGGTTTTGTGTATGTAGAATCTTAGTAACCATGCGGGGGTTTTATATAAGGTGTAGTGACCCTGAGGACAACTTATTTTCCCTTCTGTCTAGCTTGGCATGGCTGATCTAAATGACGAGAGGGCGATTGTTCCCTAGCCCCAACAAGCGGTTTTGCGCCTTAATTCAGGACGGTAAGCGCCCAAAATATTACTATCTATGGCGCTTAATGAACCAACCTCACTTAACAGTTCCCTTGTCAGTTCGGTTCTGCTCTCAAGCAGTGGCGTAGTCAGGGGGGGCACATGCCCCCCCCGAAACGTATGGTCGTACGTACAAATATTTTTTTTTACATTTTTTTCAATAGTGTGCCCACCCCCCCCCCGAAACAAATCCTGGCTACGCCACTGCTCTCAAGAGAAACCAGCGCGTTAACATACCGTTAGGCAAAATTATTCGGTTAACGTAGCGTTTACATTTAAAAGTAAGTCGTATAGTTTTTTTTAAAACCTTTTCAGACGGGGCTTATAAAAGTTAGTTTAGTACACCGAAGTTTAACTTTTATAACACATTTCAGTATACAAAATAAACGTATAGTCTAAACACGGTTTTATAAGCATCTTCTGAAAAAAAGGTATTTAAGACTGAACAATTTGTGTGCTATTTTTCTGGCAGCTGCAGACCGAGTAGCTACAAGTATAGATATGATCCATTGCGTGTAAATATAAACCGAAAAAAAGACTGTTCGCTTTTATATTCTAGATAAAGATTGAATATTATGTCATTAGAAAACCCGCATAGTAATTAAGCCTTACATTTTAGCCACCACATCTTTATCGAAGTTCAAACTACAATGGTTGTCTATAAGTGAACATGGAAATAAGTTAGAACACGTAAAAAATATCTTAGTGTCAGAAGCAATTAAATTATCAATGGTGACTACTACATCGGGAGGTTGCAGTGTTACTACGGACAAGGTAGAAACGACTGCTGTGTCAGATGAAGTAGACTAATTCTTTTCTTTCTTAAACAAGAGCGAAGAAATGACTTCCAATGACTTTACTTACAATATTAATAACCATGCAGGTTCTTTCTTATTTAGAACAGTGTGTCAGAATTTATAGCCCGGTGTACCTAGTAACAGAGACAGAGACCATAAAACCGGAGGTCTATCATCATAGTGCCCTACGCCAGCGTCCACCTAGCCCGGACAGGTGACAAATGCAGCATAGGTAGTAGTACCCTACTACCAAGAGCCAGTGGACATGACTAGGAGTTCACTGCCGGGCGCTTTTCGAAACTCGCGTTGGCAACGAACCACGCGTCTTCCCCTTTTAAAAATTTTACCCCTCCCAAACCGCGGTATCTCGGTTCTCGAAACGGACCCAAGATAAAATATTTTAGTCGCGCTACCTAACGGGATTGGGGGAACTATCGCTGGAGAAAGAACCGGTTCTGACTGGGTTGTAGAGACACCTCGGCTCGAGAAAGGTTTTTTCTTAAGAAAGAGCTTGTAGGAACTATATAGTATAGTTCCTCCAAAGGAAAGAGGAAGGGTGAAAGCAGGTTTTCCTTTACGGGTAAATCATGAGATAACCGTTAATACACTGAATACTTAGCCCTGTCCACGGCGCGTAAGCAAAAAAAAAACAACACTCTCCCGTTCTAGAGAAAAAAATACACAAAGCACCTGGCTGCGAAGAGGACGAATATCTTAACTCGCTTCCAGAGGGTGCAATGTCGATATTATGTAGCTCACGCGGCGGGCGAGATACGGCAGAGTAAAAATTTGAGGCGGGGGTTAAAAGCGGGAGGCATTGGGAAAAACAGGTTTCTGTGTTGCCAATGCCGGGGCTCATTGAACTCGGCAACCGCTGTCAACTCCTAGTCATGTCTCCTGCTACTACTGATGGTCGCACCTCTGACGTAAGCAACTCAACCCAGCAGAAGGTGTAGCAATGGGTGGACCATTTCCCACTTCGCACACAGCAGTGGGATTAAGAATGGATGCTGTAGCAACTCCAGCCGACCTACGTAGGTAAAAAGTTAAACCCTTTGGAGAGAGATCCTAATGGGGAAGGATGAGCACACAGTAGTTCAAGTAACCCAGCACAGCTGGCACCGGAGATCCCGGTGTGACTCCAAAAGGCCGGGAAACAGGACTGCCGTGCCCTCATATGGAGGTCCGCCGCCCCACAGCAGGCTACCCAATCCGCCGAGGCGGCCAGGTTGCACGGACCCTCTCCGTTAGCCTGAGCCGAAACCCAGTTTCCAGCCCCTACCTGACCGAAGTCGGAGGTGGAGATAGGACCATTTGACCAGAGCTAACATCTTCCAGTGCGCCACCACCCTTGTGGGTTACAAGAGCCGGACCCGACTCCCCGGTAAAGCCACCGGTTATTGCAAACTCTGACCCGTTAAGTGCCTCTCTTATTTATAACACAGAAATAGAGACCTAGCCATATTATATCAATATCCGGTAATCAAGGAAGTGTTCCTCAAGTATAACTCTATATTGCCATCTTCAGCCGCCGTAGAACGAGCTTTTAGTTCTGGAGGTCAAATTCTTACACTAAGACGTAATACACTAGGCGATGATATGTTTGAAACAATGTTAATGTTAAAATATGAGAGAAATATGGCACGTTAAATTGATTTAATTACTTCTAATGTACCTAACCTATGTACTGTAATGAATTAATTGTTTTCTTTTGTGTATTTACTCTTACACGATTTAATTACGCAATTTTTAGCCATTCTTCAACTTTAATTAAAGGGATCCATCACTCACAACAGGGGGAGGCATAGGGGTAACATAAAATACAGACTTGCAGTGTGCTTGAAAACCAGTTTTTTTGTGACCCCTTTGCCTTTCCCTGTTGTGAGTGAGGGATCCCTTTAAACGTAAGTCAAAAAAAGGCGTTATCAGCGAGCTAAAGTCGGCCATTTAATCTTAGGCAAAATAGAGTGTTAGTTCACCAGTGCGGCGCCGATGGCGTAACTTTCATTGCCAGCCAAACGAAAAGCATGGGCCAAAGGCAGGGTTCTTTAAAAGTTCTAATCCGACCACGCGACAAAATTTCAAAAGAAGGCCTTGATGCCACGTAAAAAAATGCTGTATTACTATTCAGAAATCGCGTAAAGGGGGATGTAGAAACGGGGGGTATGTCGAGTTAGACTTTTATCTATTCATACATTCCAACAAAGGCAGCGCGATCATGGCGCGATCTACCGGTTAGGGTTTGAATTCTTTAAAAAGTCTACCTCGACTTTCCCCCTTTTTTTCCCCCGCCTCGAACTGGCACTACGCTGTCGGATTTAGCGCCTTCTTTCCTTTCCCCACCTCTACTATTCCTCCATGATGCAGATGTATTATATTAGAATGGTTTAGTGTTTATTGCATATTTTACTTTAGTGACATTGTTTTCTTCTTTTATGCAATGTACCAGTCTTTCAACAGTGGGTTTTTTATCCTTTGATTATTTGTATTTTTATATTTCTTATCCCATAAGTAAATTAACTTCTGATTTCCTAGAAAAGTTTTAGTTTGACCGTGGTGAGCGCCCTGTTACAAAAGGGTTAAACCCCTACAAGTCATTAAATAAATCTTGAATCTTGACATTAGCAAAGTGTCTTGTCTTGAACCTTGGTTAAATAAACTATTTGTAGTAAATTATTGGTCCAGGGCTGAAAAAGACAATAGAGAAAAAGAAGTAAGTAGTAAGATATAATGGGGTCTGACAAAGTAGGGGTAAGCACTGGGTCTTTCATTGCACGTGAAGCAGCGTGATGACGTCAAAGAGAGCGCTCCACGGAAAATCTGTTACATTTACGTCAACACGGTAGCGTCTAAGCTTCTCTAAAAATTAACGGTTTTTGTTTTAAAGGGTTCCATCAGCCTCGTAAGGGGAGAAACTTGAACAAGTTGGCAAGCCAAAATATACCTCTCCTCGGAAGAATGGTCCCTAGTGGTATTAATTTCTCGAGACGACCCTTAAAGATATCTCCGCAATTCAGAGTTATTTACTAAAAACGTAATCCCGGTTCTATCCCGCCCGGTATAAAATTTTAATTTTAATTTAAATAATTGAGACGAAACAACCGAGTTTAATTTATTCAGAATAATATAAATTAAGTAGTTACAACAGTGAGTTAGACGTACTAAAACAAGGCACAATTGAATTTAACCCTATTTACGGAACAAGTTTATCAGTTAAATATAATACGAAGCCAATTTTAATGAAAGAAATATCTACAGAGGGTATTTGTATTTTTCTCGCTTACGAAATACTTGCCGCATCTTTAACGCTCATTTTATTTCAACACTCGCCCTTGATGAAGATACCGTAGAATAGCTATATTCGATATCTGGTAGCGAACGACTCGTAGACTTCCTGTTGACGTTGTGACACATACCGCATGAAAAAGACCAATACCGTCCAATTTCCAATATCATATAATGACTCGCACACCCAGGAAATCAATGACTGCATTAGGAATCGTAGATGTCCAAATATCCACACCAATAACAAATGTATTAACAAGAAGCGAAAAACTTACCATCACAAAGCACAGAAAGCCACTTGACTAAACCACAGCTCGTATATCAATAAATGACCGTAGACGGAATAGTTAGTGTGACACCTTACCATTAACAAACAGGAATTTTCGACGTTATTACAATGAAACCGGATAAGCTAAACATTACGACGTACACCCTATAAAGTCTCCTCCAAAACTGGACGTTTTCTTGGACAAAAAATAAGCTCAAAAAGCAAAATATAAAAATATAAGATCAAAGAATAGACAAAAAACAACATTATCTCGATCAGTAAAAATAACATACGACCCTTCCTTTGCCTAAAACCCAGATACATAAAATATTATCCAAAACAACTCGATATTTTCTTCATAAATGAACTATTACCCTTGAAAACTAAAAAAACACTGAAAAAACGAAATAAATTACAAAAAACTAACGGGTTCTACCAGAAATACATGAACCGAAATTATCAGCGACCTATCCCGCTTATACTAAAGGCGTTTTCCCCGTCTCCCCCTCTCTTTACTCGTTTGTAGTCCCCCCCTCCGCGGAATGCAATCCTCTACGGGTCCGTGGTACAGATTTGAATACTCACCCTGGTGGCCGCCGTGAGAAACTTTAAAAAAACACGGACTAAAAAAATACTTAAAAAGTACCTTTTTCAGTCAGTGTAAAGAATTACAGCTATCATTATATCAGATATCAATTTAGTTAAAAAAAACCTGCTTTCTTGACGCAACAAACGGGCGGTTAAGGTTTTTTAAATATCCTATCAATTTATCACGTATTCTTAAGTTTTCTTCCATTATTTAAAAAGTTAAACTACTTTCCGACTGCATACTAAATGATACTACAACTTCACAATCTATCAACTAGTAAGCCTAGGTTCGCAGACTATAATACGTTCGATAATTTGACCTTCGTTCAACTGGAACTATTTCATTTTTCACTCACTAGATGGCATAATACTCTACCCGGCATGCACTCAAAAATATACCTTGGCCGCGGGTGGGTTGAAATATTTGAATGCTTCCTTGTCACCCTCCCCTAGCGCTGTGGGAAAACGCCTCAGAATAAAAAAGCAGTCGCTGATAATTTCGGTTCATGTATTTCTGGTTCTACCCTTTAACCATTTAACTGCTGACTGCGCTAAAACAAGATTTGAACTTTAAATTTTCATACGTAAAATATTTAGACTTTAACAAGTTCACAAAAATTAAAAAACAAAGTTCAATAAACAATATATACAGATATTGTATTAATCCGTTTAGTAAAAAAATCCGCCTTATCATAATGGTTCCTTTACTTTAATATTTTCCCTAAGGAAGTCAATGACTCGGCGGTGAACTATCACCATTGTTACAATGCGACCCGAGTTCAATTCCTGATCACGATCAAATTTTACATTAAAATACTAAAATATTTAATTAAATATAAGATTAATATAATTTATAAATATTTAATTAAATATAAGATTAATATAATTTATAAATATTTAATTAAATATAAGATTATTATAATTTATAAATATTTAATTAAATATAAGATTAATATAATTTATAAATATTTAATTAAATATAAGATTAATATAATTTATAAATATTTAATTAAATATAAGATTAATATAATTTATAAATATTTAATTAAATATAAGATTAATATAATTTATAAATATTTAATTAAATATAAGATTAATATAATTTATAAATATTTAATTAAATATAAGATTAATATAATTTATAAATATTTAATTAAATATAAGATTAATATAATTTATAAATATTTAATTAAATATAAGATTAATATAATTTATAAATATTTAATTAAATATAAGATTAATATAATTTATAAATATTTAATTAAATATAAGATTAATATAATTTATAAATATTTAATTAAATATAAGATTAATATAATTTATAAATATTTAATTAAATATAAGATTAATATAATTTATAAATATTTAATTAAATATAAGATTAATATAATTTATAAATATTTAATTAAATATAAGATTAATATAATTTATAAATATTTAATTAAATATAAGATTAATATAATTTATAAATATTTAATTAAATATAAGATTAATATAATTTATAAATATTTAATTAAATATAAGATTAATATAATTTATAAATATTTAATTAAATATAAGATTAATATAATTTATAAATATTTAATTAAATATAAGATTAATATAATTTATAAATATTTAATTAAATATAAGATTAATATAATTTATAAATATTTAATTAAATATAAGATTAATATAATTTATAAATATTTAATTAAATATAAGATTAATATAATTTATAAATATTTAAAATAATGTAGAATAAATTATAGTACCTAACGTTATAACTTCGTTAAAACCGTCACGACGGTGAGCGTTAACGAAACAAGTTGGCAAGCCAAAATATACCTCTCCTCGGTAGAATTGTCCCTAGTGGTATTAATTTCTCGAGATAACCCTTAAAGATATATCTCCGCAATTTAGAGTTATTTGTTAAAAATATTAACCCATTTCTATCCCGCCCGGTATAAAATTTTAATTATAATTAAAATAATTGAGACGAAACGACCAATTTTAATTTATTCAGAATATCATAAGTTAAGTAGTTACAACAGTAAGTTAGACGTACTATAACAATGCACAATTGAATTAAACCCTTTTACAGAACAAGTTTATCAGTTAAATATAATACGAAGCAAATTTTAATGAAAGAAATATCTACAGAGGCTTTTTGGAATTACCCGCTTACGAAATACTTGCCGCATCTTTAACGCTCATTTTATTTCAACACTCGCCCTTGATGAAGATACCGTAGATATCTGGTAGTGGACGACTCGTTCACTTCCTGTTGACGTTGTGACGCATACCACATGAAAAAGACCAATGCCGTCCAATTTCCAATATCATATAATGACTCGCACACCCAAGAAATCATTGACTGCGTTAGAAATCGTAGATATCCAAATATCCACCCCAAATGTATTTACAAGAAGCAAAAACCTTACCATCAACAAAGCACAGAGAGCCACTTGACTAACCGCCACCTCTTAAAGCAATTAACGTTAAATTATCTCCTTTGAATTAACAGAACTATATATAGGTCGTTAAGAAAGTGGACCACCCACAGGGTCTACCCTTTAACCCTCTAATCTCGGCTGACTGCGCTAAAACAAGATTTAACCTTTAAAAAATACCAGATTAGGCCTTCATAAATTCATTAATAAAAAAAGACTTTATTACCTATTATGCTTACGATGCCTGTCTTAATTTCAGTGAATCTAAGCAGCTATCGGTGGTTCTGTGGTAGAGCGCTCGACTGCCAAGCCGAATGGTCTGGGTTCGAAACTTGGGTGGCGCATTTGTTTTTAATCAATAGAGAAACGCTAAATTAGAATTTCTTCGATGCAATAATTTCAATTTCAATTCTATTTCAATTAAACCAAAATTTCGTACTCTATTAAATACGCTTCCGATAAAGCTGAAGGTCTAATTTTCAATAAGGCGTAACAAGTGTCGGTGGTTCTGTGGTAGAACGTCCGCCTGTCAATCAGGAGGTCTCGGGTTCAAATCCCGCCCGATGCGATCGCAAATTGATACTAAGACGAATACCGTGTACAACTGGTGGAAACCCTGCCATTGGACGTTGAGAGGTAGCATTACACTCAGCACTCGGTCCGTCCCAAAGTCATTAAGAAGAAGTTGGAGAGAAAACGCCCATATAAACACAACAGACTCAACATGCACATCCATCAACAAATTCAACACTCACAACCTACGCATAAACATTACAAAAACCGTAATACACCAAACTGTCACGACGGTGAGCGAAAAAACACCATCCAAACCAAACCGCAAATGCATCCGTTAACGCTCACCGTCACACGGTGGTTTTGCCAACCCTTTGAGAAACTGCGTACGCAGTGATTACACTTTGCACCTAAAATGCGTACGCGTTCGCAGTCCTGACAGACAGACACCCACAGACCCACCCACAGACCCACCCACAGACAGACACGGTCGTTGTATAACCCCTCCTAGGGGACTTTGTCCCCTCGGAGAGGTAAAAATACCAACCAAACCCAACCGCAAAGATACCACGGTGGTTTTGCCAACCCTTCTTAACAAGCGTTGGTGGCTGAGTGGTTAGAGTAAATCTCTTGCACGCAGCAGACCCGGGTTCGATTCCTGGCCGGCGCCAATTAATCGCAAATTGATTGACGAATACCGTGAACAATTGGTGGAAACCCTGCCATTGGCCGTTGAGAGGTTGCATAACACTCAGCACTCGGTCCGTCCCAAAAATCGATAAGGAGTTGAAGATAAAATGACCGAACAAACACGAACTCAACATCCACAACCATCATAACACAAACTCAACACCCACAAGCGTCATAACACGAACTCAACATTCGCATAAACATTACTATAACGAAATATCCAATCAAACTGAGTTAAAACTGTCGCGACGGTGAGCGTTGACGAAAAAAAGACCATCCCAAACGCAAATCAATCCGTTAACGCTCACTGTCACACGGTGGTTTTGCCAACCCTTCGAGAAACTGCGTACGCAATGATTAACCTTTGCACGGAAACTGCGAACGCAGGACAGACACACAGACGGACAGACCTACGTAAAAATCAACCTCCATTGCTTGCTATGCTATGTGGTATCCTGGTGGTATCTATAGTCACGGCCAACTTTGATCTCTCGCGCTACAGCGGCCATCTCATTCGTTGACGTTTCTGTGTTAACCTATGAGCAAAAGATGTATGACGTGAGCGCCCCTAGCGGATTATTATTTTTAGAATAGTTTTTACATTGAAGTCAATATAAAAACCGAGCGTGGCGCTGAACTCCTACACGTTATAGTACAGTTTATAGGGGAAAAATCCTTGCTCGCGGAATTTCGACGAATGTGTTGGCCGCTGTAGCGCGAACAGCGCGTGATCAAAGTTGGCCGTGCTATAGTCTAAAACCAACTATGGAAGTTTAGGCAAGAAGTTGGTACATGCTATTTAATAGACTATGCACATAAGGGAGTGATTTAAAATCTAGGGTAACCAATATTGTAAGTAACTACTGTAAATTGAACATTACCGGTGATTGAGCGCATATAATCCTCCAGCGTGTTTTTAATTTTACATTATACAAGTTTAACGAAATTTTAGGTAAACAATAACAAGAGAAATATAATATTTCAAGTATCCTTTTGACTTAAAAGCCGCATATTTTATAAACAAAATATACGAGACATCTCACTATACAAAATTTCTCTTGTAAGGTTCCGCTGACTACTAATTTGTCAACTCGCGAGTGTGTGCACCGAATGAGATATTTATTTCAGTCTCTGGACAATAACTGCATTCAACAAATCCGCTTCTTTAACTGTCAAATTCTCATTGGTTAGCTCTTTATTTGGAAATGTTGTCATCAAAGTGAAAGGTGTAATTGCAAATTGCGGTCTAGCTCTGTCATTTAAAACAAAAAAGTCTATTAAAAATAGAATTTTTTTATTTATAACAAATATTTGAATAATACATACGTTGTGATAAAACGGTTAATATCACTAATCGTATGAGTTTGATTTAGTCGAGCAACAACTCTGGAACCATCTGCCAATCGTATCTGAATATTGGTCGTGGGCTCAGAGTCATTTAAGTTAAGACCAGTTTGAGCCTTGTCTTCATTATCTTTAGAATTTCCAGATTGGCTAGAGGTAGCGAGAGTTCCACCAGCTACATGCGGGGCTGGGCTGCAAAAATCATACATCCATTAAATTAAAATGAATTGTTATATTAGGGATTTTAGAGTAGACACTGTTATACCTTCCCAAACGATGACCTTCTCCCATAAATGCTTGAACTTTTTGCTTAGGAGATTTATATTCTTCATGGCGGTGGTCCTCCATATTTAAACTAACCTCGGCACCCCGTGATTGTTGGACTAATTCTCTTGGAATTTCCCTGCAAAACAGTAAAGTTCCCAAAAATTTAAAAAACAATAAGGTATTCATTTGCTTAATTTAAACCCTCACCCTCTAGTTATTGAGTCTAGAAATTCTTTGTTAGTGGGATCTTGATAATCTCTAAGGGGGCCACTATCTACTGTGAACCCATTTCTCCAAAGTCTGAGGACCATTTCAATAGGCGAAGAAGTTTTAGGAGCGTGGCTCGTTGCCCCGACCATTTCCGAATCGTTTTCGCTAGAACCTAGTTTAAACCCTGTCCCTTTAAAGCTTTGAGAAGACCGTGTCTTTGAAGATGTTGTTTGCGCAGATGGGTCTAAAACTTCAGCTCCGTGCCTTTTAAATTTAGAAATCACATTTGTAATATTAAAATATATAAATTTTATTTTAAATTGTTTGGGTTATTACTCTTTGGCTGCTTTAAACATTTCTGAAACTATATCTTTGCCAGGTGATTTCTTTTTCGACGGTCCTAGAACTTGTTGACCACTGTAATAATTTTTTTCAGATGAAAATGAAAAGAAAAGAAAACCATCTCTATCTTTAACCTTCTCTCCGAACCACCAGCGTAAAATCTTTGCCCTTCCTCATCACTACTGTTTTCTTCGGCTGCAAAGCTGGATATAGTTGCAATTCTACAGAAAATAAGAATTATAAAATTTTAAAGTAAGGCATCTGAAGTGGTGTAATTTGTCAATTTTCAGTTTGGATACATCTATGGTAAAACCTGTTAGAGTTGGTACAACTAATTGGCTCTTTTATACATACCTACTATTAAAATTTTCTTTTTGCATAGGCCAACTACTTAAACCAATTAAGGTTGATTCAGTTGTCAGAATGGAGCTTTAGTTATGTAAATTCCAATGCCTACAGCTTTTGTTATTTTAAATAATTAGCAACAGAATAAAATATTAAGGAGTTGCTAAAAAGATATTTATTTTGACTCAAATTACTGGAAAGTTTTAGTCTGTTACCGCTGTTATACTGAGGGAAATAATAATAAGAGAAGAGTGTCAAAGATAAGAGGTATGTTATGTTACTGTATTCAGTTTTTGAGATAAATATTTTAGAGAATTTGTGGTGGGTCAATGGTTGGCCGTAACTTTATGGTCTAGACTTCTACACATTTCCTGGACAGGATTAACCTCTCCATTAGGTGGAGCTATTTAGAAGTAGTTGTGTTGTGATGAATTCTGGGTATCTCCTACAGCCCACCAAAGTGTATATTACCAATATTTAAAGGGCCCTGAAGTGTAACAGTCCCACTCACAGTCAAAAAGTTAGTTCCAAGAAGATATTAGATTAGTTTTTTTTAATCAGAATAAAGCAATGAAGATAAGCAAGAATTATGGATTATTTGGTTCAAGACAAAATTAAATGTCACATTTACCTATTGGATGAAGCAGTTTTAGGAACCGAAGTTTGTCTATCAACATTCTTAATCTTCTTTGACAAATCAACTTCTTCCGGTTCTGAAACATTGCCTTCTTCTCTAGGCACTGTAGCATCTTGTTGCTCCATTTCATCAGATTCTTCATAGAAACTTGATATTGACAACTTAGTTGTCAAACGATTTTAATGAAAAGAATACCAAAGGCTTAGCGTGACATGACAAAGCATTAATTAAAAACAAAAATATATAACAATTCCTACATCTAAATTCCATCCTGCCGATTCGAGATATAATTTGGCCCGATTTTTTTCCACACCAGTAATATTACAAAAGGATTCTATTAATTCTTCTTTATCCGACATCTTTGTATCTAAAATGATGCTTGTAACACTAAAATCAGTTTAAATCAGTACCTTAGTTCCCAAACCAAGTATATCGACTTATGCGTATTCGATTTTTTTATTTAATCTAGTACCAAGAATTTATTAATTATACTTAGGGAGAGTGGTGACTATATTGAGACGATTTTTAGCATTGCCCACAATCCACCTCACGCTCTATGCTCTAACAGTAAGCTCATTCCCCTGAGAAAATATCAAATCAGATCAGTATCTCATTCGTTCCCTAAAGCCGGGTTTTACGACATACCGTCTTTAAACATGCATTAATTAAATAGCTTAACTAATTTATTTATTTATTATCACATGTTGTGCCCACAAAACCGTAATAGGCTTATATGCAGGCTTCCGATTTTTTACAGTTGAAATGGCACAAAACGCAATGTAATACAATACAAAATGGGGCAACATAAATGGGGAAATCTAAAAATTTTCACCAATAACAAACGAAGAAAATAACCTAAAGTCAGTACCTTATCCTTGATTTCGGGTACAAAACTTAATGAAAATTAAATTAAAACCTAAAATATTGTTAAGATTCTTTAATATAATCAGTGGAATAGGCTTCGTGCGTAGTTTAAATTTTGCTCATAAGTATCGCCGTCTACCGATCGAGTTTTAAATTGAATATATGAAAGCTGTCAGCTCGTTCAAAATTCTCTCTGCGCAACAAGCAAATAACTCTCGATGATAACACTAATCACTAAATGAAAACGAATGCTGACGAGTAGTGGTGCTAACCAGGGGCGGATTAACCCTTTCGGCGCCTTTAGGCACAGAAATTTTTCCGCCCCTGGGCATTGTCTAACGGGTTGGTCAGTTAAGTAGGGGCAACCCACGTACTTCGACCGTGCGGCTTTATCATAGTTTTGGTGCCCTAGGCACTTGCCTACTCAGCCTAATGGTTAATACGCCCCTGGTGCTAACAAGCGGTTTTTCTAACTTAAAATTGTGACCTCGAGTTGTACTGGTGGAGTTAACCGTAATAAAGTCAGAGAAGTTTACATAAAGGATGTTGGTAAACAAGTCGGTTAAAAGGCAAAGGTTGTTGACCAGTGGCGTAGCTGAGAACTCAGAGGCCACCCCGCAAAAATCTCTATGAGGCCCCCCTTTTTAATTTTTTTATGGTAAGCGGAGCCCCCTGAAGCTTTAGGCCCCCATTGAAGCTCGAGGCCCCCCCCCCCGCACCGCGGGCCCTGCGGACCATCAGCTACGCCACTGTTGTTGACCCGGTGCCTGGTTTCAATATGGGGGGCTTTTAAACGGGAGGGAGCAGACAACGAATTGAATTTATGGGGGAGCTTTGAAAACGTATTTTGAACCTTCTGTAAGATTATAATTTATCAGATTCAAGATGGGGGTCCATATTGGGGAACAATAATCATTTACTGGGAGAACCAAGGTGTTATGCAAGGTGAACGAAAACATAAATTACGACGAATAATAGTACCTGTAGTCGACCAAATGTTTTAGCAACCTTATGGGAGCATAGAAATCTCATAGGTAACTAGAATGATGCCGTGTAACTGGCAAATGGACCAAACAACGTGGCAGACGATAGCCAGATTTCAGCCAATCAGAGCTCAACGAGTGGTTCTGCCAAGAGTTTAACGTCACCTAGCTCATTATTTTTCATTACGTTACCAAAACCGAATTCTTCAAATACGGTGCTCTCGGCGAACGACAAGTTTTCTGCAGACATAACTTTTTAATTATTTTTAATATTTTATTTATTTTATTTACAAAAATGCCTTCGCGGTGTTTTATTCTGTCGTGTAAAAAGCGTCGATATTCCGGTCGCGAAAATATGTAATTTTCAGGTAATAAAAATTAGGCCTCGGCTAATAAACGGCGGGAAATTTAGATGTTTAGGCTTAATGTTTATGAAGCGCACCTGCAAATGAAACGGAGCTATCTTCTTCCAAATAGCATAGGTTTACAAATTCCTTATTAAAAATATATTTAAGAAAACAAATATTAAATTTAATAATTTTAAGATTATATTTAAGTTATTACCCGCCAGCTGTTACGATCTCAAAATCGAAAAAAACCCAGCGAAATCCTACGGAATTTCCCGAGCTTGGCTGTCGATTGCATCGTCTGCTGCAATCACTATGGCGCTTAAATAAAACATCTTCCCAGCGTTGCCAGTTCCTGAAACACAAATTATCGTACCACAGCCAAAGAATTATCGATCTCAGAAAACAATTATCGTATGCCTGAAAACTGGCGGTAAATTTAAATTGTGTGTGAAATAGTGACGTTAAACTTGTGAAATCCTAATTTTTAATAACACTTAAAGGCCTAGGTTTTCTTCTGCCTGTCACCCTTTAAATTTTACTTTCCTTCCAAACAAATACCCTGGTGGTAGGCCAACGTGTTCTGCTGAAGGCCTACCACCAGGGTATTTGTTTGAAAGGAAAGTAAATTTAAAGGGTGACAGGCAGAAGTAAACCTAGGCCTTTAAAGTTCAACCGATTGAAAACGTATGTTTCAAAATCGCAGTTTTAACTGGTTTTCAGCTAATTAAAAAAATTATCGTACATTATCGTACGAGTGAGCTAAACTATCGAAAAATGCGTACTATATAGTACGCCATTGAAAATATCGTACGTCCCAAAAATTATCTCGAAATTATCGACGTGTACGATAATTATCGTACGTCTGGCAACGCTGCATCTTCCCAGAAATTGCCAAGAAGTAATATTTCCGACAGCCAGGACTCATAAGTTACTATTTATATAGTGCTTGTTGAAATATTAGAAAGCTGGAAACTTTTCTCGAACATAACATCGGTTTTTTGCTAAGCCTGCCAAAAAAGTTACCTGGTTAAAAGGAAACACTTGTTGCATATCGTACTGCAAAAGTAATACGTTTAGTTCTAAAGGAATTAGTTTTCATCTTTTTCCGAAAGGTAATTTTATACGAAATTAATTAACTCTGCCTCCATGAGAAGCCTTAAAATATTCCGTATAATTTTAATTATTTATACCATAAGATGATGATAATAATAATATTATTAACTTCTTATTTTTATTTTTAGTAACATTATATATTTTACCTTAAAATATATTATCGAAAATTAACATTAGTCGACGCATTTCTTATCTGACGCAAAATTCTCATGAGGGCAAAAACGCGTCTCCAATTGGCTTAAATATGACTTCTTGGCTAGCCATCCTAACCGTTTAACCGACCGCCCGGAAATAGTTCCTTCCCAGATGAATTTGGAGAGGGGAGTAAAAACCGAGTATCTTTTATTGAAGCGTCCATTGACTCCCGCGAGAGTAGCGGAACAACTCTACGACCTCTCATTGGTTGAAGGTTCAAAACGAACTGGCGACCAGCTCGGCCATAGACGGCAGCATTCTAGTTACCTTTGAGATTTCTATATATGGGAGTGACCCGAGAACTTGAGCGCTGGATAGATTAGAACTCCCTAATACCGCTCTGATAACGTGGTGCGCAATGGGGTACCTTAAATCAGGAATGTATTCATTTCAACCATGAATATCGAACTATATCATTACCCTTTCTACCATCTGGGACTAAAATGGGCGGTGCCTTTTTCGTCTTACGTAATCATTTGAGCCAATCAGGAGACAGGCGATTGTCGTTGACTCCATCCACAAAACGTTTCTGGGTCCGGGATTGCGCGATTTAACCGTCGAAGAAAATGACTCGTGATTCTTAGAACAATTCCTGTACTTTAACAATATTACTAGAAAATCATAAATAAAGGAATTTATTATTAATATTCTTACCTATTTTCGTTCAATCAAAACGATGTGTATTCATTTTTTTTAAACTAAATTTCTCGCTAAGCCTTCGCACTGAAAACTAGTCAAGTTTCAAATCGTGGCCCTTCGATACAATTTTTGAGCGCTGGCGCGTTCCCAACGTCATAATAACTAAGCTCCTCCCATCCTGGCGACTGAGGCCAGACTACCTAATGCTTTTCGATATTCATGGTTAAAATGAATACATTCATGCTTAAATATAATACGTTGCGTTAGGATTACGCCTACCCAAATGCTAATATGTCTATCCACTAATTTCTCGATTTAACAATGTTGTGGAATAAAATTATTTGCCAATTGAATATTTTTAATTATGGATGTTGAAACATTAGGCCTCTGCCGCTAGCCTCACCTTGGATTGAGGAAATCCAAGACCTCACACACTTGGTTCTATATCTCGTCTGCCGTCTCCCTTAACAATTTCCCTATCATTATACCCCGACAAAATATTTATCTTTGTTTTATTAGATTTCTTTTGTATAAAGGATCAGATTTGTCGGTAAGCTCGGAAACTTCTCTTTCCTCGGCCATTTTCGCGACTAAAGAATACATGGATTTTGCATAAAACCGCGAGAAGCGCATTTATTCAAAATAAATTCGACAAATATGGTTCTGCTTTTTTACAGAGGGAAGGCTATGGCAGTTAGCGCATGCACAGTTGTTCTTTTTATCTATAAGATAATTTACCCCCCTGCATAGTCACTTGCGTTGCCCTTTCTATGACTTTATAGCCCACATAAGCTTAATTGGAGTGAGTGACCACTTGTTTTGCCACATCCCAATTTACCTTTTTAGTTCTTTTGAACCGAAGAAGAAGATCATAAAAATCATCTGTATCAGTGAATTTAGAGTCTGGATAGTGAACAACAACCTCGAGAACTACCGCCCTATATCACTGACCTCCGTCATTGGCTAGTTGCTTGAATCAATTATTTACGAGAAAATAACCTGAAGCCAGCGTTAGTTCATCTTCACAATCAGCTGACGAGGAGATAATTTTTATAGTGGCAGTGTCCTTAGATTGGTATACCCCTTCGTATCAAAATATATGCCCTAGTGTTAGCAGACTTGTAGTCATTGTATACAGTACCTGCATTTTTGAGACCCCCGTATTCTTCCATTATGGATCCAATTATGCTCCTGTATGAGGGCCACATCTATACCTTTATAGTTGTTGTTGTTCTAGTGTTTGTTGTTCTCGCTGTTTTTGAGGGTGTGGAGCGTTAAAATATGGTTGGATATCACGGTCTTGATCATAGATATTTTGGTAAATATCTTTGTGAGTGAAACGATAGTGTGTAGTTCTATTTATTTTGACGGATTTCAGCATGGAGCTGTTTCGGTTTAATTATTTGCCCTTTTGATTTTGAATCGTGATGTTGGACCCATTATAACTTTCACGACCGTCCATGGGTTTGTCTCATAGTTGGGTTGAAATTTGGTTTGGTTAATGATTTTAGGGAGTACTGTATCGCCTGGTTTTATGTTATGTGGTTGGGAGTGATGAGCTGCGTCAGCTTGAGCTTTCATGGTGGCTTTTTTGTTTGAATCTCGCTTTCGAACGTCTTCATCGAAGGTTGGAATTGGAATTAGAGTTGGTAAGCGGGTGTTGATTGGGCGGTTGAAGAACAAAGCTGCTGGAGATTGTCCTGTCGTAGGGTGAGTCGTTGTGCGATAGTTCAGTAGGTACTGTGGTAAAGCAAGAATGTATTGAAGAATATTTTAGCATAGTATTAACCCCTGGTACCATCCTCACAGCTTTTGTGGAGAAAGCTCGTCTGCATTTAATGGACATTCAAAGTCATACCATATGGCAAACTTGAATGGGAAAGCAGACGAATTTAAGCTACAAAGGCTGCGAGGATGGGAATCAGAATCCTGTAGTCCAATATTCTTAGTAACTTCAATACATTCTTGGGTAAAGTGATAGTCAAAGGTCGTTCATCAAGTATCGCTGTTCGTATGACTTTCCCGAGAATTGGCATTTGTCTTTCAATTAATCCATTCGCTTGGGGCCATCTTGGGGTTATACGTTTGTTGTATATGCCTAGATGGCGCTAAACAATAAGCGTTAATAACTGTAAGAACACGTGACAATTTCCCGCCTAGTTTCCACTATAAATACCGCCGGCCTATATTTCTCAGCTCAGACCAACGATCTCCTTCGTGTATGATTAAAAGTAAATAAAGTCTTAACCATTCTTTTATACTACGACTGCTGCCTTATTAAGCTATACAACATGATGTCAAAAGTTTCACCCATGCTGCCTCTACCTGTCTACTTTGCTTAGCCAAGCGGTTCTCTTTTGCTGTCCTGCCACTGCCACAATGGCTGCCCGCTTCCGTGGACCTGTCCATTTTTCTCCTGGAACCTCTAATCCGGCTGCTGCATGGACGGCGTATCTTAATACCTTTAAGTTGTTCGCTACGGCATCGAAAATCAGTGATGAAACGGCTGAAACGCACGTTGCAATCTTTTTATACACTCTTGGCCCGCTTTGAAAGAAGGTCTATGACTCTCTTACTATACCTCTCCCTGCTGGACGCATGGTACTCTCTTTAGAAGAAGTTGATTCTGCTTTCGACCACCATTATGAGCCGTATAACAATCCTGACTCACATCGACATGCATTTTTTCACACTCGACAGAAACAACACCTTTTGATGAGTTTTTGACAGATCTCCGTTCCCAGGCCCCGAACTGTAACTTTGGAAACAGAACTGACTCTCTGCTCCGCTATCAGATACTTGCTAGGGTACACAACGCTGCTCTTCGTTAAACCTTGTTTTCGCATCGGAATCTCACTCTAACCCAAGCCATTGCCATATGTCAAGCTGAGGAGACATCGGCTACGCACGCAGGACTGGTCGATACCTTGCCGTCTTCTGTAGGAACAACTGCCAATGTACACACGCTCTTTATCTCAGTTGTGTCGTTCTCAGTCTCACCGTTCATCTCCTGGTTTCCGCCCGAATCTACGACCTCATGACCACCACGTTCCCCAGCCACGAAGTCATGTGTCCCGAGGATCTTTTGGGAGATCTTCCTCTCATTTCTCGCGAAATACTTGTCTGAACTGTGGACTACTCCACTCTCGTCAAGTGCGGTGCCCGGCCGCTGCCTCTTTGTGTCACAACTGCTCTCGTCGGGGCCACTGGGCGAATTTATGTCGAAGCAAGTCATCTAATACTCATCTCTTAGATGCTCCGACCTTACCACATTCGATACCTCATGACGACCGCCACACTACTTATCACCACATACCGCCCACTTACCACGATCTACACTCACTGAAATACTTACCGCCTGTATGCCTGACGCCCGTCGAGACCGACCGTCAGGACGCCTACCAAACAAGCACCCGGAACCCGGATGGTTATTTTCTGGAACTACCTGTTTCTTCGCCCCCGAATCCCATGACTTCTCATTATATATGCTCACCACTATATGCAGCGTCACTAACGGACTTCAAAAGTCTCCAATCAACGCCGAATGGTATGAACGGGTCATTATTAACAATTACCCAATTCATTTCAAACTAGATACTGGATCTCAAGTAAATATAATTCCTGGACACATCTATGATGCAATACCACGAAAACCACCTCGTCATATTATTGCCTATACTGGCCACGCCGTGCCGATCTTGGGAAGTATTGACATTATGTGTACCTCCTTTACTGCTACGATCTCCTTGGTAGTTTTTTGTTACCCAAGGATGGGCAACGCCTATCCTGGGTGCATATGCATCGGAAGTACGGGGCCTTGTTCAGCGTATGAGAAAGACTTTCATCCCACAGCCCCTTGCAACCTCTGAATTACAAGCACACAAGAAACCCAATGACATTATCCAACAATATGACGATGTCTTTGACCGTGTTGGGTGTCTTCCTGTTGAGTATCATATAGATCTTAAACCCAATGCAACGCCCCATGTCTCTGTATCTCACAAATTTCCTCAGGCTCTCTATCAACCAGTTTACGTTGAACACCAACAAATGCTTAAAGATGGTATCATTGCTCCAGTCACCGAGCCCACTGATTGGGTCCATCCCATGGTCGTTGAGAGAAAGCCCAATGGAGGAATTCGTATTTGCCTCGACCCACGCAAGCTCAACCCTGCCATGAAACGGAAACACTTTCCAGCGTTAATAACTGTAAGAATGTGACAATTTCCCGCCTAGTTTCCACTATTAATACCGCCTGCCTATATTTCTAAGCACAGACCAACGATCTCGTTCATGTATGATTAAATGTAAATAAAGTCTTAACCATTCTTTTATACTACGACTGCTGCCTTATTAAGCTATACAACAACGTTGAGGTTCAAAACCGAATTGTTTTGCAAAATTAGCAAATTCGTGACTGTTAAATGGAGCGCCGTTGTCACTCTTAATTTTGGTGGGTACTCCGAACATTGAAAATATATTTGTTAAGGTGTGAATTGTTGATGTAGCAGTTATGGACTTTGTGGTTGATGTGACCGGATACCGACTATACTCATCGGCAAGTACTAATACATAATCTCCTGCTGGAGTTGGTCCAAAAAAATCCATAGCGACCGAGTGCCAAGGATATGTTTGGGAAGAGTCATCATGGAAAGCGGTTCGTATTGCTTGTTATAGGTGTGTTCGTTTGGTATGCGAGACACGAATCAATCAATGTTTTAATTTTTTCGTTAATGTTTGGGAACCAAACTTTATCGCGAAGGGTTTTTTTAGTTCTGACTATGCCCGGATGGCCTTCGTGCGCGATGGAGATGGCTCGATCAGTGAGGGATTCCGGTAGGATTATTTGACGTTCACGTAAAAGGATACCCTCTTCTTCAGATATGGTGTTTCTCTACTGTTTGTAAGCGTTCCATTTCTTCAAATTAAAATCTTCTGGTATGTAGGTGTCCCAAATAGTAGTATTTTTTAAGGCGTCGCGAACAGTACATAATAGAGCTGTTTCTGTGTGAACCTCACAAAGAGTAATAGCACCAAGACTGCATGGTTATGGAAGCGATTGTTGGAGGTTCCGTCGTGTCGTCCGTGTGTTCGAGAGAATGTCTTGACATATAGTCCATAGGGTTTGTTTTCCCGGGTTAGAGCTCGGCGAAACAGATAAATTAACCGCTAAAGTTTTGATTAACCATAAAAATTACGATTAACTGTTTATCCATGGATATTATCCACGGTTATATAGCAATTTAACATGTAAAATAATCGTTTTTTCCCGGATAATTTTCATTTGTGGATAAAAATAAATAAAGTGATTATTTCTTATCAAACGCCGAGCTCTAACCCCGGGTTGATAAACGACTGTAAAAGTATATTGTTGTAGACGTAAAAGCCATCCTTGTATACGATTGGTAGCCAGTGATCGTGGATTGTTGAAAATAGGAACAAGTGGCTAGTGGTCTGTTACGACCATGAAATTTGTTCCAGAGCTTCGCGTTCTATATGAGAATACCTCTGCTCCGTTGGTGTAAGTTCACGACTAGCGAATTCAATGATGGTTTCGTTTCCGTTCTTATCAGTCTGGAGAACCATAGCTCCCAAACCGACCGGGGGTGCATCAACTACTACTGTTGAAGTCTTGTTTTGATCAAAGTATTGTAGAGTTGTACATTTAGTCAAATGGTTCTTTATTGAATTCATTGATGTCTGATGAACATCTGTCCATATCCAGTCAGCATCTTTCTTAGTAAGATTCTGTAGATGCTCTGTGATTGTGGCATAATTTGGAGTTTTGAGGAGCTGGAAGTGTGTTGATTGGTTCGACCTTTTTTGGGTCTGGTTTTATTCCATCTTTTGAAAATATGAGACCGAAGAAGGTTATTTCTGATTTGGCGAATTCGTATTTGGTTTCATTCAGAATGAGACCGGAATCGGAGATACGTTGTAACAGAATTTGTAACTACTGGTCGTGATCCTGGTTGTTCTTACCCGCAACAATGAGGTCATCAGAAGTACACAGTTAGAAAAAAGAGTTTGATTATAAACCCCCAAGGTTCTTTAAAAAAATTCCACAAATTCAAACCCTCCAAAACCCTTTAACGGAAATTGTCAAACCCACAAGGCTTAAAAATGAGCACTTTTATGATTATAAATTGAACCATTAGAAACCCTTTAAAAACTTCCTAGGGTTTGCCGAATTGACTCCGAATATTTAACGTTTGTATCGGAAAAGTCCAAGATGTGTGGTGAATGTTGTAATATCTCTGGACTCTTCATCAAGTTGTAACTGATGATACCCTCGGTTGAAATCAAGTTTCGTGAAGACGGTCATTCCATTCACGGCGTTGATTATATCTTCGATGGTTGGGCCGGGGTGGCGCACTCGTTTTATAACTTTTTTGGTTCTCGCATGTCTACGCAGAGTCGAGGTTTCTCATTAGGTTTAGGAATTATTACCGGCGGTGAAAGCCACGACGTCGGGACAAGAGCGGGTTCAATTATGTCGTTGTTAATCAAGTAGTTAATTTCGTTTTTAACTTTGTCCCGGAGATGGAAAGGGATTCGATGGTTTTTTATCGCTACCGGCGGAATAGAAGCGTCTAAGTAAAGGTGGACTTGGTAGTCTTTCAACTTTCCTACTCCATTGAAGATAAATGGAAATTGTTTTAAAATCGCACGATAATTGCTTGTTGAAGTTGCGACGTTGGGTTGAGTAAGTAGCGGTGAAATTCCATTCAAAAATCCTAAATGTTGCATAGTAGAGGCACCCACGATGTTGAATGCTGGTTGGTTTTCTCTCAAAACATGGAAGTTAGTGGTGAGAGAGGTTTCTTCGTATGTTATAAGACGCAATAGAGTGGTTCATGACATGGCCTCAAACTACCGAAACCTTTCGGCCTCAAAATACAGCAACTCCACGGCTCAATGCTACGCTCCTCCAAATACCAAAAACAACACCGATCCTTCACATTCCTCAAGTCAAATCTCAGGAT